>NW_026575134.1:4290000-5490000 GCF_905146905.1 Nyctereutes procyonoides
AGCTTAGTCATTATAAAGATGAGACCTGGGGGTACTTTTCATTTTAGAGAATTAGAAGTAATCTAGGAAATAATCCCCACTCATATGCTTAATTTTGGTTGTTGGAACTATTTCTGTAATTATAATAAAATTTTTGTAACTCTCCCTTCTACCTGAAACCTACATATAAATCATCCTTAAACTTCATCAGTCTTTTCCCCTTCATTTATCTTGAATCTAGTCTCTTCATTTTTTGTCCCAAGACTGATTGCTTCCACCCAGGCCAGCATCCTTTCTTGCCTGAGTCATTTCAATAGTATCCTCACTGTTATATCTGCCTCCATATTCTGCTCCACAAAGTCAAGCTCTGAACCATCACCAGCATTCTCATGAGTTTTCTACAACCCCAATCTGGCCATGCCTCTTCAGTGCCAGGAACCTCAAGAGCAGATCTCATGTGGTTCCTTAAACAATCAATTCTTGCCTGAATCAACCATTCATCTTCACTGTTCCTCCTCTCAAGACATAATTTATCCTTTTTTTAAAATTTTATTTATTTATTAATGAAACAGAGAGAGAGACAGACAGACAGGACAGAGACATAGGCAGAGAGAGAAGCAGGCTCCATGCAGGGAGCCTGATGTGGGACTCGATCCCAGGGCTCTAGGATCATGCTCTGGGCCAATTGCTGAGCCACCTAGGCACCCCGACTTAATTTATTCTTGTCTTCTTTTCTTTCCCTCAATGTGCATTTCAGTTGTTTCCTCCCCAAAGAATGCTTCGCAGCACCTCCCACAAAATTGAGCATATCATTTTCTCCAGTATTAATGCATTATAATCTCCCCACTTAATTTGGAATTCCCTGAGGGTAGATAAGGCATGGGTATCTGTCTCATCATTAGTGCTGGACATACTTTCTTGCACATCGTAGTCACAATCAGTTAGTACAATATGAATAAATGCTCATGCACACGCAAACAGAATTACGTAATTTAAATAATTTTATTCAACAACTAACAACTATTATGTATCTGTCAGTTTTTTAGGTACTGGCAAAGCAGTAATGGACAAAATAGACAACAATTCCTGCTCTTACATAAAAATGGTACTTACATAAAAATGAAATTCAAAAGTGATATATACAATACTAACAATATATATGATTAATATAACTATAAGCTCTAAGATCTCCATAGATATTTTTGAAACAGCAACTAAGTATCGATGATTCCATTAATAAATATATATTAATTTAAGAATCATGCCTGCAGTAATGTTCTATGAGTGCTTAAAATGTATGTTAGAAAGTTATTCCTGTACTGTGGGATTGCTTTACCTACGTTAGGGCTTATGCTTTTCATGTTGGCTCCAGAATACAGTTTAACAATCTATTGAATCATAACTTGATTTATATATGGACATATTTTATTACCTGATATATGTCTCCATGGAGTGTAAGCATATGAAATTCAGGGTTTGGATACTCCATGGATTTTTTAAGATTTTGCAAGCTGTTTCAATGTCATTGGACGATATTAATAAGAACTGAGCAGTCCTTCATGCATGACTATAATTTGTTTCATGTGCAGGTAAATCATACTCTTGAATATGTTAGGCCAGAAATCAAAATGGATTTGACTTCCCTGGCTCTCAAAAGAATCAATATTTCTTCAGACATTTTATCATTTTCTGTGCTTTTGATTCATCTTACCATTGTTTATACCTCCAACCATATTTGCTAAATATCTTCTAGATGGCTGTCCCTGTGATAATTGCTCTATCTGATAAAGAAAATAAAAATGTTTATGAACAAAAGAAGACAGTAAACAAATCCACAAGATATTGGGTTGACTATATTGTAAGTGGATAGCTATACATTGAGATAAGATCTATAAAGTATAAACAGAATTCTAATCAGTTTAATGGATGCTTCAGGGGTGGTTTCATTAAGTGATAGGAACTAAGATATTAAATATTTATTAGAGGATAAAATGGTATTGTTAGAAAAGAGGAGGAAGTATAAATAACATTTGCTATGGACAGAGAAAGCAACTGGCAGAGTGCACATGTTACTTTTAAAGAACAAAAAAAGAGACATAGATATATTTATTGAGTTAAAGATATAGTCATGGCTAAGTGTACAGAACCTGAAGCCTTCTATAAACTACTTTGACCTTATACTTAAGCAAATGATAAACCACCAAGAGGTCCTAAGAAAGATGGTGATATGTGTCTTGCTTCAAGCTCTCTCTCACTTTAAATAAATTAAAAGAATAAAAAGGGACACAACTGAAAAACAATTGAAAGGTCATTGCAGTATTCCAGGCTGGAGATAAAAGTAGATTGGACAAAGATGGCATCATTATATATGGAAGGAAGTAAATATAACTAGGAAAATGTAGTAGATAAAATCTGGAGAACTCACTTAAATATGGGGATACCAAGTGAAGGAGAGAGATAGATAACTCCCAGAGACTTGCTTAACCCAACAGATAGATGATGGTACCATTCACTGAGATGCCAAAAATCATGACTTTCTTTTTAGACATATTTGCTTTCATATTGTTGAATAAACAATCACTGATATGTATTGGGAGCACAGAAAACTTTGCTGGAGATACAAATTTCAGTGTCATGTGCATAAAGTTGAATGTATGTGTATATATACATATACATGCATATATATTTTTTCAAGCATGCTAATTGGGTTTAGGACTAAACAATATTACATTGCCAAAATGAAAAGCTGTGTGCAGAGATAATTCCCCAAATCCTAGCCTCATGGCAACCAGTGAAACTAACAAACCAATAACTTGAGGAAATAGGCACAAGAAATCTTTCTGGGTACATTAAAAATGTGAATAAACTATATTTTCAGCTTGATGCTTCACTGCTCAAAAATGCCATCTGTTCTGCAAAGCCTGTGATATAAAATCATAACCCTTTACACTGTCAGTGAAAGCCCTGTACAACCTGGTACTGGCTGAATTCCAGTAATATTGAGCACTGCCTAATGCTCCCTCTCAGGTCTTGACGCAATTCATATTACCTCCTTTCTGTTTTCCCACACCAAGTCTCTAGCTTTAGTGTATTTCTTATTCCTCTCCATCAACAGAAAGGCTGAATTTTAAGGGAACAGCTTCAGTACTACCTTCGTCAAGGTATTTTTTTTTCCTTAAACTCCCACACTCTACCCACCCCTAACCTACATAGATCACAGTCATCTCCAAATTCCCAGGAGTCATATTGATTTTGCTACTTTTTTAGTTGTTAGAAATATTTTCTGAACATAATTTTTAAATTATTTTATAAAATGTATATTAATAGGTTATCTCGAGTAGATAGTCACAAAAATTTGTAATACTTTTTCATTATTTTATACAAAACCCTCATTTTATAGTCCACAACGGTATAAAACATTTATAATTTACAAATTAAGACACTAAATAGAACCAGAGAGAATAAAACAGAAATTAGGAGAAAGCACAATCCATCCTTTCATAGAATCTCTGTAACTCATAGCACAACCCATGAACAGAGCAGGTTATAGCCATAGCCATCTACTCAGAATATGCACTGGGACTTGTGAGGTGTTTTAAAAAGCCCAGACATCTCTACTTCAATAGTTTTCATGACTATGGAAGTAATTGCCTTTTTCCTCTTTGGTTACAAGATGACATAGCTGATGAAGTAGAGTGGATATTTGATACCAAATGGTTCTATAGGTGATTTTTCCTATGTTTATGTAGTTGTCAATTCCCTTAGAGGGAACATCCTCAGAGGTAATACAAAAGGGTTTTGATTGTTGATAATCAAAATAATCATTGTAGATATATTTGTCACATGCCCTACAGACTTGGTTAGAGTAATAAAAATGCTTCTGGTTCTACTTCACAGATTCTAGGAAAGAGCAAACCTTATAGTGCACCAGGGATTTACCATCAAGATTGCCAAATATGATCTAAATTATGTTGACCATTTCTGGATGAAATTCTAACGGTTTGAATGTCCTGAACTCCTAAAACACACTTTCACTAAGATGAATCTTCATGAAATAATCCATATCTTTGAATAAAATTTTAATTAAAGTTAGGCAGAAATGTGACTGAAATGATCAGCTATACAAGATGCTAGCAGTTACTTTCCTTAAAACACAGGAAGTCAAAGCTCTCTGCATGCATATAGAACACAAAATATGTTTCAAGCTTTTTTTTTAAGCCCTACATTACAAATAATGGTTCTGCATTTTTAAAAATCCATCAACAACATGAAAGCCGTAAGTATTATGTGAATGTGAAGATAGAAAATGATCCTGTTATGGGTGATATATATGGACTCTAAAGACGATGCATACTAAAATAAAACTTTTTTTTTCCAGGATTTAAAAATTTATATGTTTTTTTTTTCTCCAAGTTCAATTAATGTACTTTTTCCCATTCACTACTCCACTGGGTTTATCTCTACCAAATACCCATCACCAAGGCCCTCAAAGCAGTTACAATGTTTAAATAATCCCTTACTAAACAAAGGTTCATTGAAATTTTCCTCAGATATTTTGCTAGGACCACCCTGAATCTTCCAAAAATGCAGTAATTCAGAGATTCACATGGTGTGTTTCTCAGCCAGGAGCCTCCAAAGACTTGCTTCTACATTCAGGTACTGCATCCCTTCTGATTTAGAAGTGTCCTTGCCATTCCAAGTAGCATTTCAAATATCAACACTCTTCCTCCAAACTGCTGCTGGAATTATATTTCAAAATGGCAGCTTTAATCTGTTTGTCTTGCTCAATCACTTGAATATATTCAAAGGTATTTTGAATAGCAATTCAATTTAAATGGTACAATAACTGAAAAAGTGTCAAACATAAAACATGCCCTTACTCTCACTAATTCTCAGTTAAAGGGATATATTTTTTTTTCAGGAACTTAAAAAGGAGGAAAAGATGATTACTCTCCTGTATTAAAATGCAAATTTAAGACAAAGTAAATTAGTGGACGAAAATGAAAGAAAAAAAACACCGTGAAAGATTAAATAATTCAGAAGATACTACAAATTGAGTACATTAATAATGTACTCATGTACATATCTAAGGTAAGAATATATGCATCAGAAATATGGGAGATTTGTCATCTTTAGAGCTATGAACAAACAAAATTTCTGAAAAAGTTATGTCCAAGAGAAATAAATTTTAGTGATGAAGTTCAAATATTTACCTCTTGAAAGAAAAGAGAAAGAAAAGAAATATATTTAATTGCATTGTTAGAACTGGATGTATTTATTTATTTTTAAAGATTTTGTTTACTTATTTGACAGAGAGAGAAAGTACAAGCAGGGGCACCAGTAGAGGAAGAAGGAGAAGCAGACTCCCTGCTGAGCAGGAAGCTCAATGCAGGACTCTATCCCAAGGACCCTGAGATCATGACCTGAGCAGATGCTTAACTGACTGACCCACCCAGTACCCCAGAACTGGATGTCTTTACACAATCAAATTCAAATTATTTCATATCTATATTTCATTGTCCTAAACAAATATGCATATTACATAAAATATAAATTATATTAATATATAATTATATGGTCATATAAAATATTATCTATCATATATATGCATCAGGATATTTTTCTAATTATAACTCTTTCAGCTTCTCATAAGAGGAGAGAATTCACTGGCCATCCAAGTTTGGCAGCTATTTCTCATTGGAAATTAAAAAGTTGTTATGCAACTTGCCCTATATGTTGGCTATAGCAACAGAATGAGCTGATTTTTATAATGTGAGTATTCTGGCTCTTTGACAGATAAATTATTCATTATGAATTAATGTCAGAACAGTGGGTCAGACAGCTTTTTAGTGATCCAAACTCAAATTGCTGACAAATGAAGTTCCTTGTTCTTTCAAGCCTGAAGTTCAAAGTTTTGAAAACATAATGAGCATTTCTATGTGTGGTCACTTTGGAAGCAGCTTTTTAACTTTCCTTGGAGGGCACACCCAGCTCTACCAGAGAAGCAAAAATTTTCTTCTCCATTATAAAATAGCACATTATAAATATGACCACCTATTTGTTTCAACCTCATCAGGCTTGATGGTTCCTTGGGCATTCAGGCACTCAGAAGTTTCTTTGCTCAGTAGTGGGTAATCATTGGCCCTAAAATAAATGCCTAACCAAACCCACCTGTCAAATATCAAAAGCCAACCCAAAGGGATCAAACTGCTTCCAAAAAATTTAACTGTGCTGTATGAAAAAAACACATGAATATTACAAGAAGACAAATTGTACAGCATCAAAAAAGTAAAACGCACAATGCCAGCCATCAAATCAAACATTACCAGACATGCATAGAAGGAAAACCATATCACACATTAAGAGAGGAAAGCCAATCAATCTGAGCTGATCCAAAACTGACACAAATGTGAGATTTAGCAGAAAGAAACATTAAAATGATTGTTATAAATCTATTGCTTGTGTTCAAATATTACGAAGAAACAGAAAAAATATTTTAAAGATGAGCCCAATAGTACTTCTAGACAAGAAAACTACAATGTCTGAGAGGTGAAAATTATAGTGCACAAGATTAATGTCAGATTAATGGCAGCTGTAGAAGAGAATAATCATAAACTTAAAGACATATCAACAGAAACTATCCAACATAAAGCAGAGAGAGGAAATCAAATTCAAACAAGTGAAAAGATTTTCCATGAGCTGTAAAACGACTAAAGGGCCTTATAAATGAATAATTTGAATCTCTAGAATGGGAGTTGGGACAGAAAATATAAAGAAATGTTTGGGCAAACCTTCCAAATTTGTTAAAAAATTATAAGCTCAGATTCAAGAAGCCCCACGGAGCCCAAGCACAAGAAATGTGAATAGAACTGCACTAAGGCACATATGCTCAAAATAATAAGATAATAATCTCAAAATTGTGGAGGGGCCATCACACAGAGAGGAACAAAGATGTGGATGAGAAAAGAAATGTCTTACTGGAGGCAATGTTAGTGAGAAAGTGAGTAGAATCCTAAAAATATTGAGAAAAAAACAAAAACAAACTGTAAATCTAGTACTTGATATACAAAGATAATATCTCTCAAAAATGATGATAAAATGATTTTTCAGACTTACTAGCCCAAGAGAATATATATTACCAGTACAAATGCTCTATAAGGAATGTTCTAAAAAATTCTTTCAGGGAAAAGAAAATTATACCATGTGAAAATCAAGAACTGTATTAAGGAATGTCGATAGATAGATAGATAGATAGATAGATAGATAGATAGATAGATGATAGATATAATATTTCCTCTGGAATTTAAGTATTTTAAAATATAATTGGCTAAAAACATAACAATGTGTAGGAGGTTTGCAACATATAAATAAGTAAATCACATGGAAATAACAGCACAAAGTGTGAAAGGAGAGAGATGGAAGTACAGTTTTAAAGGTTTTTATACTATATGTGAAACACACATAGAGATGGACAGGATAAACCTTTTATTAAAAGCGCAAAAGACAGATGCGTGAGTGGCTCAGTGGTTGAGAGTCTGCCTTTGACTCAAGGCGTGATCCTGGGGGATCCAGTCCCACATCAGGCTCCCCGAAGGGAGCCTGCATCTGCCTTTGCTTGTGCCTCTGCCTCTCTCTGTGTGTGTCTCATGAATAAATAAATAAAATCTTAAAAAAAAAGAGCTAAAGGTAATTATCCAAATACAGAAATAAAATGAAAAAATCAAATATGCTCATTAATTAAAAAAAGAAAGAACTGGGGACAAAGAACAGATAGGAAAAAGAAAACTAATAAAACGATAATAGAAACACAATCATTTAATTACTCACCTTAAATACAAAGAATAATATTTCTCCAATTAAAAGATAGACGGAATAAATAGCAATGTTCAAATATACTCTGCTTATAAGACACACATGTTAAATTTAAAGACATAAACAGGTTAAAAGTAAGAGCGTAGATTGTACACCTGTTGTACACCTGAAACTAATGTCACCTTGTATGCCAACTATAATTTGATAATAAATACAAAAAGTAGCAGCTTAGAAAATATTCATTGGTGACACTAATTAAAAGGTAGTGGGACATATATATTAGGGTGACCATCACCGAAAAATAAAACAAACAAAAACAGATGATAATGTTAACAAGGTTGTGGAAAAACAGGAACCTTGTACATTGCTGGTTAGGAATGTAAAATACTGCAGCCACTATGGGATACAGTTTATTTCTCAAATAAATAAGCATAGAATTACCATATGATCCAGCAATTCTCCACTTCTGGGTAGATGTCCAAAGAATTAAAAGCAGGGACTTTAACAGATATTTGTACATTCATGTTCTTAACAATATTATTCAAAATAACCAAAATTGTAGAAGGAATACATGTGTCATCCACAGAATAATGGATAAACAAAATGTGTAACACACATAAAATAGAAAATTATTCAACCTAATAGAAGAAGGGTAATTTTGACACATGCTACAAAAGAGATGAAATTTGAGGACATTCTGCTAAGTGAAATAAGCCAATAACAAAAAAACAAACACTGTATCATTCTACCTGCATGATTTTCCTAGAGTAATCCCAAACCTAGAGAGAAAAAGTAGAACTGTGTTTGCCAGGGACTGGAGGAAGAGGAATGAGAAATTATTACTAACAGGGCCAGAGTTCTAGTAGGGAAAGATTAATAAATTTCTGAAGATGAGTGTGATGTTGCCACATGTGGATTAATACCACTTAACCATACACTTAAGAATGGTTAAAATGGTAAATTATATCATATGTATATTTTCACACAATAAAAAATAAATCAGGGTGGCTATGATAATATTGAACAAAATGCACTCAGGAGCACAGAAAATTATCAGGAATAAGGAAGGACATTCCATGAAGATAATAAATCAATTCACCAAGAAGATGTAGTTTGGATACCTTGCACCAAAATGTCAATATTTATGAGACAAAAACTGAAAAAATAACTAGAAAAATCTGCAAGTGTAACTGCAATTTCAACAACAATTTCTCAATAATCAATAGGTTACAGAGACACAAGAAATATTTGATGTAATTGACATAAATCATTCCACTCTAACATAATTTTTCAATGAGGATGAATATGATTTCTTTACCAAGATATATCAAATCCTCTGCTATAAATAAAATATTAATAAATTTAAATACATTTAGGTAAATGAATTGTATTTGTTGACCACTATTAATTCTCTGACCATGATTAATTTAATTTAGTAATAGAAATTTAACTAATTTAAATTTAGTAATTTAACTTAGTAATAGAAAGATATCTGTAAAATCCCCAAATGGTTAAAACTAAATAGCACACTCCTAAATAATGCTGGGTTAAAGAAGAAAAGTAAATTAGAAATAATTAAATAATTGGAATAGAATTAGAATAGATAAAATAAATAGGATACAATAATTAAAATAAAAATTTCTAATTAAACCAAAATGTTTTAAAAATTACCATAAAACAATCACCATAACATGTGGAATGCTGTTAAAGTAGCATTTGGGAAAAAGAATAGCATTGAATATGTAATACAAAGGAAGACAGCTCAAGTCAACTCAGATTTTACCTAAAAACAAATATTTTAGAAAAAAATAAAACCACTAAATTCAAAATAAGGAGAAACAATGAAGGAAAATTAAGATGAGTGTGAAAGGTCAGGATTGCTAAGTTCTCTATGTGTGTCATGACCTGCACTCTTCCTTGTTTGGTTTTAAAACTTTCCATCTGATGTCAAATAACCCTCCATCAGCCACAACAACTAAGGGAATAAGTCACAACCTGCAATAGTTTTGATGCCTATTTTCACCAGCAAACATTAGCTATTTTTTCAAGGAAAATATTGTATTTTGTTATAGTATTTATGCAATTGAACACTTAACATGCACAAAACTGTGTATTTAATATGCATAAACATCTCTTTAAATTGTACTAATTACATATTGTTTTAATGTGTCCATGATTCATCTCTGTCTTTTTTTTTTTTTTTTGAGTTGAGAGAAACTAACACCATTCATTTCATTAACATTGTAGATTGGATCGCACAATTTTGCATAACATGGTAAATTTTACGGAAACATATAGTGCATTATGGCAGGATCTGCTATACATCCATAGAAGCAGAGCACTCCCTTGTCAAAACTAGAAAGAATGAACTATTAGTATGTGAAGTCATTGCTATTCAGACCATGGGTAGCAAAAAGATAATAAAAGACTGTTATGTACAACTCCATGCCCACAAATTTGATAACATCGATAACTCCAGCTTTATTTTTGTTAAAATTAATAAGGTCTATCTTCATCCCTTTACTTTTCATATCTAGGTATTTACATTCAATGTGGATTTCTTGGAGGCAGTGTAAAGTTGTCTTGTACTTTTATATACTGTAAATCTTTTAATTGGTGTATTTCAACATTCACATTCAAATTATTACTAAGTTGGATTGATATTTACCAAGTTTATATCTGTTATCTGTTTGCTGAAGCTGTTTTTGGTTCTCTTTAAGAATTTCTCTCTTACTTCTCCTTACTTGTTTATTTTTAATTGTGTTATATGTTAACATATAATTTGCCGTCTTGACCATTCCTTTTAATTTTTTTTCTATTTTTTAAAATATTTTATTTATTAAGTATGTATGTATGTATGTATGTATGTATTTATTTATTTATTTATTTATTTATTTATTTATTTAAGAGAGAGAGAGAGAGAGAGAGAATGTGCAAGCAGGGAGGAGGGACAGAGGCCTAGAATCTCAAGCAGACTCTGCACTGAGCAAGGAGCCCAACTCAGGGCTCAATCTCACAACCCTGAGATGAAGTATGAGTTGGCTGCTCACCTGACTGAGCCACCCAGGCACCCCCCATCTTGACCATTCCTGAGGGTACAGTTCAGGGGTATTAAGCACATTCACACTGTTGTGTAGCCATCAGCACTATCCATCTTTAAAACTCTTTCCTCTTGCAATGATGAAACTTTGTACCTATTAAATGACAACTCCACGCTCCCCATTCCCCATTAGCTCCTGGCCCTCAGCATTCTACTTTCTGACTCTATAGATTTGATGACTCTACGTATGTCATATAAGTGGAATCATGCAGGACTTGTCTCTTTGTGACTGGCTCCTTTCATTTAGCATAATGTCTCCAAGATCCATCCATATCATAGTATGTGTAAAATTTCTTTCCTTTTTCAGGTTGAATAATATTCATTTTAATGTATATATGCTTTATCTGGTTTTAATTGAACATTTTATAGGATTCAGTTTTCTCTCCCTATACACTGTTTTTCTTAACAGAAACAGTGGTTGCTAAGACTTGTTAAGACACATTTACAACTAATATAAATCCACTTTCAAAGAAATCATACCACTTCATGTTTATTACAAATACCATGTCACAGGGGATCCCTGGATGGCTCAGTGGTTTAGTGCCTGCCTTTGACCCAGGGTGTGCTCCTGGAGACCCGGGATCAAGTTCTGCATCAGGCTCCTCCATGGAGCCTGCTTCTCCCTCTGCTGTGTCTCTGCCTCTCTCTCTGTCTCTCATGATTGAATAAATAAAATCTTTAAAAAAAATACCATGTCACAGAATATCTCCAATCTTTCCTCCTATTCCTTATAATATTGCTGTCATTCATTTCACTTAGCTGTATATAATCACCCAATACATTGCTATGATTATTTATTTTCATTTATTTCATGAACTATGATATTTTATTTTATGTTTATTTATAATACTCTGATGGACTTCTTTTTTTTTTTTAATGTGGGTCCAGTTTATGTCCTATATCATCGTCCTTCTCTGTGAAGAGCTTATTTTAACATTTCTTGAAACGGGGGTCTACTGACAGCAAATTTCCTCAGTTTTTGCTTGTTTGAGGAATGTTTATGTCTGCCTTTGAAAGATAGTTTCACTGTACACAGATCTGTTTTCTTTTTTTTCTCTTTGCTTTCTTTCAACACTTTAAATACTTTCCACTTTCATCCATTTTCCATGGTTCCTAAAGACCAGTGTAGAATCCAAAGTAATTATTCTTATCCTTATTACTTCATAGGTGAGAGTTTTGTTTTGTTTTCTGTCTTCCTTCAAGACTTTCTCATTAATCGTCTTTGGCTTTCTGCAGTTTGAAAGAAAAATATAACTAGGTGGATTTTTTTTTTATCATGCTTAGTGTTCTCCGTGTACGTTATTCACTGCTTATATTATCCATTTGTTCTTGCATGTTGTCTATTTTTTTCTATTAGAGTCATTAACATATTAATTTAATTATGTTAAATTTCATATCTTAATCATTCAAAATATATATTATATTGCATCTGGTTATGATGTTTGTTTTTTTTTTCAGACTTTTTCTCTTTTCTCTGGCATCCCTTATAATTTTTGCTAAAAGCTAGATATGAGGTATCAAGAAATAGGATCAATGGTATCTAGGCTTTCAGTGTCAGGTTTTATGCTAATCTGACTAAGAATTGTCCTGTGTTTAGTATTTGTTTTAGCTCTTGGTGTCAGAGTCTTCAGTTTCCCCTAGTTTCCTTGTTTTCATATTTTTTCCATTTCTGTCTTTGGATTTTTCTTAAGTACTCCTAGTAAGATTCAGAGTAGTTTGTGGAGAGGATGGAACTTTGTTACAGAGAAAGCTCTACAATATTCCAAATGGTTACTTTTTCCCTCCCTCTGCCCAGAAAAGGAACAGGTTTTTCCTCTGATCTTTACCATGAAATCCATATGGATATCCTGGAGACAAAACCTATGAATGTGGGCACCTCTTCAACACTATATCCTCAGGAGTTTTCAAGGTAAGCCACACTCATCCTTCAGCAATTCATCAAAATTATCATTTCAGAGTTCTTCCCAGTTGTTGGCTGCAGCCACTTCTGCTCTTGGTTAGCTTATCTCAGCTGTGAGTCTCCATATTTGCCTATATCTTGAGTTTTGGGGGTGGTGATTTGCCCAGTGATTTCATTCTCTGATGGAGCTAAATTGTTGATTTTCAGTATTTTTCAGTTTTTTTTTCCTTGTTGTAAGGATGGATAACAACTTTCAAACTCCTTATATGCCAAAACTAAGAAGTGCTTCTCTTTGATTTCATCTTCATTGTATACACAAAATATTACTATTCTTGGCTGCCCATCTCTCTTGGCCTTATGTACACCATGTTTAATTAACCATCTCTGTACATTTCTCCAGGTCAGAAACCTCTGGCTGTCACTCAGAATTTGATGCTCATTAGGATAATTGTGTCCATTTGCTTCCTACAGTTAAGTTCTGCACACATATCGTTACGGCATTCCCTCATACCTCATGCTACAGACTGCTCATCTTCCTCGGTCATCCCAACCTGAAGAGGTCAGCAACCATGAAACCTCTCAATGATTATGGTATTACGCCACGAGAGTGGTCTTCATTTTTTAGTAAACAGTGCATGCTCTGTGGTCTGCCATGGAAGGGTAGCCAACTGGTGGGCTTGTCAGTCATCTGTAATAAAACTCTGCTGGCATGGCAACTTCCCTAAGTGTTTTGATTCTTTTCCTCTGCTCTCTATCCTTCCTGGAAGCACTTATATTCTTACTTCATTTAATAATTTTGTACAAGACTCCAAGAATATTTTGTAACAGGTTTTATAGCCATATCTTCTAAGGTTATTTTTTAAAGATAGACTCATCTTTGTCCTCCTTCTACTTCGGTAAAATCTTTCTTATCTAGATTAGTATTCCCATTCTCATTGCATAATCCACTTGCATGCTTAACTGATGACTGCCAGTGCATGTTAGCTAGCTAGGTCTTGTGTCTCCAGTGGTGTGTGGTCCTTTTTTATTCCCAGTAGATACAGCACATCTCTGGCTGAATTAGTTATTGGTCTTTTGGGCAGAAGCCCAGTAGCCTTTGCTCCTGTCTGGGGAGCTTGATGTCTTGAAAGGCAGAGTTCTTTTCATTGTCTACAAGGAAACATAAAGCATCCCCTTTAAACAGAAAGGAGTGAGTTATTTCAATGGTCTAATAATTGAGAGCACATCTGGAATCTCAAGGTTCTCAAGTGCTTCAATCTAGATATTATGGTTATAGTCTTCAGGTCCCAATTCTTCCAAAAAATTAGATGCTTGAACTGGAATTAAGGACTTACTGGGATTCAAAACTCTTCTTGGGTACTCACCTACCCCATAATTAAGTCCTGGTCCTGATACTCTGTATTCTTCACTCATGCTATGGAAAATAAGCATTTCTTTTTAAGCCGTAAATTGGTAATTATTTTTATTATTTTTTTAGCAAAATATCAAGAGCACCCAACAACAAATATTTAATTCTATAATATTTATAAGAATTACTTCCTCATACTTCAAACCTGACATATTACCAGCTATAGACATCCTACCGCATTTTTCATTAGTGAAAATTTTATCAATTGCTCTATGGCATCATCCCAAGGGCTATTTGTATTTTATCTACCACCAGCAGTGGGAGCGAATTAGTCAGTAGGTGATTCAACATTGAAATCCTATTTTGGAGTTTTTTCCTATGGCTACTTGCAAGGAAAAAAAAAAAAGTTTTAGAACAACAGCCTGGAAGTAGATTTTGACTGAGAATGATTTTTAAGGGATTTACTGGGGAAACAACACCTGTACAGAATGGGGGAAGCAGGATTGCATATAAAGATACATAGAACTGTCATGAAGTTCAAAGATGGACAAGAACTGCTATTTTGTTTAAGATTTTATTTATTTATTCATGAGAGACATGGAGAGAGAAAGGCAGAGACACAGGCAGAGGGAGAAGCAGGCTCTATGCAGGGAGCCCGATGTGGGACTCGATCCCCATACTCTGGGATCAGGCCCTGAGCCAAAGGCAGATGCTCAACCATTGAGACACCCAGGCATCCCAAGACCTGCTATTATGGGGAATTCCAGAGTGGCATCAAAGTTTGACTATGTTCTGAATTGAAGTGAAAGGACCAGAACTTGTACTTCATATTGACTATTCACTTAAAAGGAATTGACCCTGGAACAAGTCAGCCTCTCTGGCCAATTCCCAGAGAGCAACTGCAAGCTTGGAGTCAGCCCTCCTGGGAAGAACAGGACAAAGAACTTGGGTCTTTCAAATGGCATTGGGTGGCATGACCCAGTATCCATTTACTAATCATTATCAGTAGAAAGTGCTCTTATTCTGAAATTGCACTTTGCAAACACAAATTAATAAGTCATGCCACCCTATTTTCACAACATATGACAATTGTATAATGACTCATATTTGTCAAGATCTTTTTCCCTATCACATTGCAGTGACTTTCTTACCAATTGTACCAGTATTAAGTTCGCTCAAAGATGCCCCTGAACCCACTATGGAGGGTGTAAGAAAGGTCCAAGAGGTAAGGTTCTGTGTCCTCAGCCTTGTTTCAACAATGCAGCTCTGCATTTTTTTTATACCCTGAAAATATTCTTAACACTTCACTTAATGCATTATTTGCTGCTAAAGATGCTAAACAAATTTTAATATACTGTATTATTGAATTTTATAAATAATACACATTGACAGAGGACCAGATAGATACAAGGAGAAAGATATATTTGCTCAAATATACCAGACTAAGAGGCCACAGTATAGAATTTGAAACCCAGTTAGTCTAAATCTAAATATAGTGTTGCTCTTTTCATACAACCTTTAGAACGGTTGGAGGAAGTAATTTATTTAAATTCTGTTATTAAGAAAAGTAATTATCTGAGTTATTTTGAGTGTCAATCATTATAATCCCATCAGCTTCTATATTGGTTCAAGAAATCTAAATATCCACATTACTTGTTTAATATGGAGTTGAGGTTTCCTGAAGTACCCATACTGTTCCTTGATTAGTTCTATGTTTTTTTTTCCTAAATCACTTTATTTTTATAGAACACACTGTATAATATTATAATTAAATATGAAAGTTACATATGTATTGAGATATTTTTGACCAGCATGGTTGTATACCACTTTGCTTTCTGGATAAGTGCCTATAGAAGACCATTCTTGTCAACTTTAATTTCAAGCTGCTTCAATGGAAAAAGGAAGTGAGATCCTGAGCAGATGGTCGTCATCACATAATGCAGTTTAAAACCCTACAAAGGGACACAGAACTTACTATAGCACTTAAAATCTATGAATGCATTTTGGACAAATGGAAATAAAATAAGGATAAGTAGAAAAAATACTTTACTAATTTGTTGTTAAAGATTGAAAGATAAGACTAGGAATATAAAAAATGTAAATTCATAAAGAAAAGAATCTAAGGCTCTAGAAAAATTAAAGTGCTCTAAATTTATGTCATCTTTTTTGGTGGCTACTTGGTTAAACACTGGAGGACATGGGTTAATACAACTGGAAATATGTACACCCAAAATATTGTCAATCAAGTCTATTTATTCATAAGTCCCATTCATATCTGTACTATTGTGCTACAAATAAAAGCTAATGGACATATTCACACTCAGAAGACCATGCCTGTCTTCTATAGAAATTTCAAAAATTGCAGTTAATAGCTTATTTCTGTTCAGAAAATCTGCTTTTATTAAGTAATTATTTTATAAATATAATATCCTTCTATTTTATCCACACATACACCTTAGATTCCTAAGAACTGTGTTGACAGTTACCTTAAAATATAATTTTTGGGGCACCTGGGTGGTTCAGTCAGTTGGGCATCTGTCTTTGGCTCACATCATGATCCCAGGGTCCTGGGATTGGGCCCCTCGTAGGGCTCTCTGGACAATAGGGAGCGTGCTTCTTCCACTCCTCTCCCCTTCCTTCTCCATTCATGCTTTCTGTCTCTCAAATAAATAAAATCTTTTTTAAAAATGTAATTGCTATTAACAAAAATGATGGTAATAAAATTGTCTCATTCTCTCCAGATATCCCACAGAAAAAAGTCTAATGCACTGCGAATAAATTCATAGATTTAAGGACCCTACAGAGGCAGTTTCAACTGTGGTGTTAATTCTCCAAACTTATTTGTTATTTTCTCCAGGTTTACTTCCTCCTCTCTCCCCCTTTTCGTTCCCACTCCTCTTCCTCCGACTTCTTCCTCTTTTTTCTTCTTCTCTTTCTCCAAATCCACAGGGAATAGAAACTCCTGTACACGGGCCCCTCCCAGATCTCTCCCTATGTATCTCATCTGGCCATTCATCTGTATTCTTTATTATATCCTTTAATAAACTGGTAAATATAAGTAAATGTTTCCCAGAGTTCTGTGAGCCACTCTAGCAAATTAATCAAACTCAGGGTGGGGATCTTTGGAACCTCTGAGGTATAGCTGATGGGTAGGAAGCACAGGTGCAATCTGGGTTGGTTCCTTGTGTCTGAAATGTGTGTATGGTGTTGTAGTTTCATGAGACTGAGCCCTTAATATGTGAAATATAATCACATCTCTGGATAGATAGTGTGAGAATTGAATTAAATTGTAGGATCCCACCTGGTATTGCAGAGAATTGCTTGTTGTGGGGGAAAAATACTCCACGTATTTCATGACTAGAAGTAAAGAGTTCTTTGTGAGCAGTAAAGGAGACTCATGGGGAAGGAACACACAGTACGGAAGAACTGGGGTTTTTCCTACACAGGAAAGCAAAATCTGAGGTTTTGTTTTGTTTTACTGTGTGACATGAGTATATGTCACTATATCTGTATATCTGACTGGGGAGGAGAGAGAGACAGGGGTGTAGCTCCCATTGCTAGTTGGCTTGACTCCAAGTGCCAGCAATTTGGAGATAGCACCTTAGTCCCAGGACAGGTCCTATCTCTCTATAGTTACAGCAGGAGCTGACAAACCTCGGTCTTTGTTAGCTCAACAACCAAGCTAAGGCAAGTTAGGATAGCCTGTTTGCTGTCAACCGTATGCAAATAGATTACCTCTTTTTGTGTGTTGTGGAGGGGAACCTGCCTGCAAGAATCATTCGCTGCTGGTAAAGAAAATGCATCTCTGAATGTACCTCTGTTAAGCCAGCTTCAGTTTGTCTTCTCTATGGTAGATGCTCTTCTACTTGATGTATCTTGTACTATTTTTCCGTAAACTCCCACATGGGTGGAAGGTCATGAGCAAGGAAGATACCAATATCCAAAGGGATTGGAAAGGTAGGAGTTGCCCATATGCAGGGATTCTAAGTTTTTCTTAAAATGTTACAATTTCATTCTGGTGTAGGGAAAAACAGTTTTTGAAATATCTTGAATGGATATGACATGACACATTCACTTTTAGAGACCATTCTTGTGACTGCATGGAGAGGAGCGAAGGAGTGGGAATCAGAAGATCAGCAGTCTCAAAGACTGCATATGCACTAATAAAGTGGCAACATATATGGGGAGAAAACATAACACTTGTCATATTTTATTGTTAGAATTGATTCAAGAGAAGATTTATTGAAAAAAGGAATCTGAGAGAGAGGCATCAAATACGTCTATAAAGGTTGGTACCATTTAATGAGATGGTGTGACTGGTTGTGGAGACTTGTGGGTTGAGAGTTGAAGTTTAGTATGTGAAGTCAGGGGCATACCATCTAATTACATAACTCCAGCAACTCTCCCCTAATGGCTCATCAAATACTTGAAAAAAACATAAATTCATCAAGGGGCAAGGCAAATATTCGGCAATCCTACAGTCAAGATTGAGTCTTATAAGACGAGTGTTACTAGTTTTATAAGCACTATCAATGTTAAAATACTCCAGGCTTTTCAATTCACCTGCTATTTTCTTTCATTTAAACAATCTCACACATATTTTTATTTAAGTGAGATTTTGGAAAATGTAGATTCAGAGAGAAACAAAATATTACATATTCATACCAACAAAAGGCATGGCTGATATAATTTGATTTATATTTTTAATATGTTTCTCCATATCTTTACATCACTAATCTAAAATTGTGCATACAACTCTACAAACCTTTTTTTTCATTACAAAGTATCACAATTTTATAGGTAATCATAAGGAATCACTTTGTACTTCTGCATTGTAAGTATATTTCTTACCAATGTGTTAAGGCTGAACCGTTCTATCAAGGGTCACTGGAGATCTATTCATAACAGAATAGGTAAAATGCGATTTCCTTCTACTTCATGATTTATTTATGTTATTAGCTTCTACACATGGAAAAAGTGGTCCAGGTTCACATTAGCATCTCTGTTGAGCAGACAGCAGTGATCAATAAATGCTCAACTGCCTAATAAGGCCCCAGTGAACTCCCCTCCCCCCACCCCGACATTTTAGTGAGATGGACCCAACTGCCTAAAACATTCCATTCTCTTCATTTAGGCCGGAGAACTGTTTTTCAATGATGACCTTGAGTGAACAATTATTACTCAGTTACTAACCATGGAAATGATCTTCCAAAAATCCTATCACTAAAATATTTACAATATTATCATTGCTTTGCACCTTAGGGAATAATAATAAAGGAAAAAAAATGACTGAAACTATAAGAACAACTAGTTCATAAAGGAGATACAGTTCAGTAACTTTACAATAACCTTGAATTTAAAAAGTGTCTTTATTTCTTTCTCTAGATATACAAACAAATACGCAGTACTTTAGTACGTACAGAAAAAAGCCTGACACAGACATATAAAGATGAGGCAATCTAAGAAAGAACAAAAAAATGCAGCAAAATCAAAACTGTGCCTTTTATATATTAGGATATTGATGTTATTATTAGAAAACATATATAATTTTTCACCCAAGCCTTTGTTGTATTTTCTGACTTTTTATACACGAAATACATAATTGTTTATAGTTATTTGATTATTTAAATATTGCATGCTATTCATACAACACACTGAAGTTTGAAAATAAACAAAAAGGTACAAACTCCTCAGCTATCACTTTGGGTTCACATACATATATCCGCATAAATAGTTCATTTAATTTTTGTGAGCAGGGCAAAAGCTAGAACAATATCAGACTAGTTAGGACTTTATCTCCAATACACAAAGTAAACAGAAGTCACGGTGTCAAAGAGTAACTTGCTGGTATTGAACCTAAACTTAGGTAGTTTATTATGTAGTTTGTAAGCACGATGACACTGGGCTTTGATAACTAACCCTCTTTGTTCATCTTCAGAAAAGGGAAATCACAATCAACACAACTGGAACTCACTGGCCTGGCAAGGCTGCTTTTCCCATTTTCAACACCCAAACAAAAATAGAATCTTTGCATTTGAATTTCAAAAGTCTAGGCTTATCTCCCTTCTCTATACCTACACTTTCTCAAACAATTTGGCATACTTGATTAAACGTGTGGCTCCTAATTTCAAATGCATTCTAGTTCATCTTTCTCATTTTATTCCCAGATCAATTTAATTGAATTTCTTGATGTTAGTGTTAGTGAGAAAGAATTTTCTCTGCCCTTCAAGGTCCTTCTGGCTGAGCTAAGAATCAAATTGACATGAGATAGATTAACAGGAGAAAATTAAATTTAATAGTGGACGTATGGGGAATGCACATAGACGTAACATTCTGAAAGCAGCGGGGCAATGTGACACACTCAGGCTAAGGAGAGCATCAGGGGCCTGAAGATACAGAAGAAGAAAAGGCTGTTGGCAAGAAGATGAAAGGAAATGTTTGGAAGACAAACATTGCCCTATTTAGGTTGATAAGATTTTTTAGGTAAAGATGAGTATCTGTTAATAGCTATCTTCCTTGTAGAATCGGATTGTTGAGGAAGAGATAAAGAGCTTTTCCTGAAACTATTCAGTTTTGATTTCTTTGAACTCAAAATAATATTCAGGCAAAAATGCCCTGTCTTGGGACTACCTTCCCTTGGCCTCTACACTAGCACTCACAATGTTCCAAAATAGCTCTTGGATTACCTGATAGTGCATATAATATCGATGTGACAAATGTTTAGCAAATGATTATCTTGGTCTCTTTACTTTCATCCCTTGGGGAGCCACCTTTGCTCACATCCCATGAACTCACTGAGTTTTACCTGCAGTGAGGCAGGTAAAGAGGACAGAGCACAGTGACTTCTGTATGTGTTTAAATACCTTATTTGCTAACTCTATTGCTACTGTTTTATAGTCTCTACCAGTTTCTGCAGGTCAACAGGCTAGAATATTGGGATTCCATATAACTAGGAGGACATATGAATGCATAGCAGGATCAAAAAGAGAAATCCATAATAATTGTTTTTTTTTTTTTTTTAAGTTTAGCTCATGTGGTAAACTGAAAAATGTCTTCCAAACATGTCCAAGTTCCAAAGCCTGGCGCCTGTAAGTGTAACCTATGGCAAAAAAGAACTTTGCAGATGTTAATACATTAGGGATCTTTGGGTGGGGAGATTATACTGCATTATCCCCTAGAGACGAAACCACAAGTGTCTTCATAGCACGGAGAAAGTACAATTGCCAGAGAAGTAGGAGATATGAGGACAAACTAAGAGGTTGGAGAGATGCAGAGAAAGGATATAAACCAAGGAATATGGGCAGCCTCCAGACCATCTCCTAGAGCTTCAAGAAGGAATGAAGCCTTGGCAACACCTTGCATTTAGTCTGATAAAACTGAGCTCAGAGTTTTGGCCTCCTAAGCTAATTAAAAGAATTAATTTGTGTTGTTTTCAGCCACCCAGTTTGTGCTAATTTGTTAAAGTAGTCACAGAAACCTAGGACAAACAACTTTGGGTCAAAAAATTAACACAGAAGAGGAATAATCTACAAACTATAAAACGTAAATGTCATGATAAACAGAGGTGGTTGATGTATATATCACACCTATATGGTATATTATATATCCTGGGGCTGCCGTGATGTATTGCCACAAACTTAGTGACTTAAAAACATCAGAAATTTACTCTTGCACAGTTTCAGAGGCTAGAAGTCGGCAATCAAGGTATCAGCAGGGTCATGCTCTCCCTAAAGGCTGTAGGGAAGAAACCCTGCCTCTTGCAGCTTCTGCTGGCTCCAGGACATTCTTAGCTTGTAGTAAATTATTCTAACCTCTATCTCCTCTTCACATTCCTTCTTCCCTGTGTATCGCTGCATCTTCCCCTCTTCTCATAAGGATGCCACGCATTAGAGTTAGGTCATGTCATCTGAAGATCCTTAACTAATTACATCTGCAAAGTTCTTCTTTCCAAATGAAGTCACATTTCAAGGTTCCATGTGTACATGAATTTGGGGGGATCCTCATCAGAGTGTATTTATTTTGTTTTATGTTGTTCAAAAATCCCCTATGATATTGAATATAAGAAGGACAAGCAATGCTGAAGTTTGGAGAATATATTAAACATTTTGCATATCATATACAGTTTTGTCCTCACTTCAGAATTCAAAGAGGTCGTTAATGCCCCTCTTTGTTCCAGATTAAAAACGGAAGCTAAAGATCTTATAGATATAGGACCAAGGAAAGTTTAAAATAATGAAGAGGTGCCAAATTGTAAATCCTGTTTTCCTAATGGTTGAGTCTGAAATATCAGTAAAGTTCTTTAAAAAATTGTGTTGTTATTGTGTCACCTAGGTGGCTAAATAACAGTTTGTTAAACATCTTTCATGATCCCAGGATCCTGGGATGGAGCCCCACATCAGAAAAGCTCAGCTTTCCCCTGCCTCCACTTATACTCTTTCTCTCTCTCTTTTTCTGTCTCTCTCAAATACATAAATACAATCTTTTTTAAAAAAAATATATTGTTATCAATAAAAAATCTTATAGAGATGAGCCCTCAACACGAAGACATACCTAATTGAAAAAGAATCTTTTAAAATACTCATTTGCCTCCAGTCAATTAGTCAAAGCAAATGTGTGCTTCATCTTGTCCTCTTCCTCTTCTTTTCCTTCTTGTTTTAATTCCTTGTTTTTATTCCTCCATTTTCCTCTTCCGTTCATCTTCTTTCTGTCTGGATTTCAGACAGTATGTGAATATATTCATTTTTAACACCCCCTCTTGTATTAATAATTAGGAGAACAACAGAAGCAGGTAAAGCTAGAACAATGGTCAGCCATGATCTCTGGATCCAAAGTCACCATTATCTTTGAATATTCACTCCAATAATAACAACAAAAAAAATGATGCTTCTCTGACTAAAATTTCAGAGACATTTTTATAATTTTAAAACAGTGCTCTAAAATGTGGTCTCCTGACCAGTGATGTCAGCCTCATCTGGGGACTTGTTAGAAATGCAGTTATTGCGCCCTATTACGTGCCTCCTGAATCATGCCTCCAACAAGATATATAAAGCTCTGCAGGTGATCCCAATACATGTGAAAGTTTGTGGACTACCAATTTAAAAATGTATTGTGATCTCTTGGGAACCTCAGACAATTTCCTGTAAAAGTTCTTCCACCATGCCTTGGAAGCAGGATTTAGTACCTCAAGGACGGGAATAGAAATATATCACATGGTTACAACAGATAAAACCTTAATAAAAGGAATGAAAATATGATTGTAAATGTAGCTTCTCTCCTTTGGAATGTTTTTTTCTTGTTTAATCCCTTTGTTTCTTTTCATCATTAGAGTAGGAAGTGGGCTACACAGCCTATTTTTTCACCATGTCTTATTCTATGCCTCAAATCTAGAATAAAAGAAACTTTATAGACACATCTCAGTAGGATATCCATATTGTGATATAAACCCAATTTCAAGTACTCATAAGAAAGATACATGTTCCTCCTCTCTTATCGGGAGATATGCTAATTGTTCACTCTGCTCCTATTCTTTCTTCCTACAAATTGCTTTTTTTTTTTTCCCTAGGAACCAACGTAATCTATTAATAAAGTCCTGTTCCAATCTGTTACAAAATTTATTTAGAGAAGCCTTTCCATCTTTCCTACTTTCCATAAGACCCTTCTGGATTCTGTCTTTTCTGCATTGACTTCAAGACTCTTCTAGTTGGTAAGGATGCACCAGTCACAGTGGTTTCCTTTTCTTGTTCCTGCATAAATCAAGGTTACTTAGAAATTTAGAAACTTAGACATTGATATGCTCTCTGCCAGAATGTTCTTGGCTTTACAATTTAAGGATATCATTTAGAATGCATATTATAATGAATATTCCCCCTGTTTTCATGGATTTCCGGTGGTAAAGGCAATATCTGTCACATAGAAAGCATCAGATGAATATCTGTTAAATGAATGAATCAATGCAAATACATCTCACTTAAGAATAAGTGATTGTATCAGGGCTCTGTGTACAATGTGAGGATGTTATGTTTTGGTCAAATATTAAATTCATGACATATGCTTCTCTTGTCATGAAAGAATATGTAGGAAAATGAATTAGTTCTGGAAGAAATCATAAGTGCTTTCATATGATTATATAAGAATGAACACATGAAGTTTATAAGTTTGAATTTATAAAACAGATCGGTTAACGTATCAGGATGAGACAGAGAACAGTGTCCATTATTTTAATGCCTTTCTCGCTAATGAAATATTCATTTAAGTGTGTATGAGAATAAAAGACTAATTGTCACTAAAGTAATATCCCAAATAGTATAAACTTAATACACAGAATACTTACATTTTACATTTTTCCTATAAAGTTATTTTTTGTGGGTTCTTGAGGTCATTTTAGATCATCAGCCTTTCTCCTAAACTTAAAATATCACTCTTACCATTTACAAAATGGCCATTATCTGATAGAGACATTTATATTCCTAATAAATCAGCAGAACTCATAAGAAAATTCCTCTAGGAAGTCTACAGACTATTACCATAGGCAACAATTTACCACTCTGTAAATGAACTACATGTGCCCTATATAATAGGCTATAGCATTATATTAACTTCTGTCTCCTAAATAAAATGTCTGCAATATCCAAAAATATTAAAAATCACAGAACAGGATTTCTGGAGAGATTATATGGTTGGATAGATTGCTGTAGAAGTCATTCACATGAAAAACATGATTAAGCATAGGAATGAGTGGAATGAGTAAATCAGGAAATTTAGAGAAGAAACTAACAAGAAGGACAAGAAAATGGGAACCCCATGTTTTGAAGGGGCAGGATAGCCTCACTTCAGCTCTGAAATAGAACAAAAGATTTTTTGTTTTGTTTTTAAGACAGTGTTTCAGGTGTACAATATAGTGATTCAGTAATTCCATACGTCACCATCAGGGCATAACGAGCAATACCCAATGCTTATAATGACAAGTGCCCTCCTTAATCCACATCACCTGTTTTGCCCATTACTGTACCCCCTCCCCTTTGGTAGCCATCAGTTTGTTCTTTGTAATTGAGTCTATTTCTTATTTCCCTCTCTCTCCCGCCCTCTGTATTACCCCTTTGTTCATTTTTTTTTGTTTATTAAACTCCACATATAGTGAAGTCATATGATATCTGTTTCTATGGCTGACTTATTTTGCTTAGCATAATACTGTGTAACTCCATCCATGTCATTGAAAATGGCAAAATTTCCTTCTATTTTATGGCTGAATAATATTCCATCATATATATATATATATATATATATATATGGTGTGTATGTATATATATGTATATATATATATATGGTGTGTATGTATATATATGTATATAGATATACTCCACTATATATGTAATAGTATATCACATATATAAATATATATATAAATATCACATCAATCAATGGACATGACATATCTTCCCTATTATAAACATGGGGGTGCATGTATCCCTTTGAATTAATGCTCTTGCATTCTTTGAGAAAATACTCAGTAATGTGATTGCAGGATCATAAAGCAGTTCTATTTTTAAGTTTTTGAGGAACCTCCATACTGTTTTCCACAGGGGATGAGCCAGTTTGCATTCCCACTAACAGTGTATGAAGGTTTCTTTTTCTCCACATCCTTACCAACATCCCTTGTTTCTTGTGTTCTTGATTTTAACCATTCCGACAAGTGTGAGGTGGTATCTAATGGTAGTTTTGATTTACATTGCCCTGATGATGAGTGATTTTGGGCAACTTTCCATGTGTCTTTAGAAAAATATGTTCATATCTTCTGCCTATTTTTAATTGGATTATTCATTTTCTGTCTTATTTATTACTAGATATCTTATTTTTGGCGCGATTGTAAATGGGACTCTTTTCTTCCCTTTTGTTTTCTTTCTTTTTTTTTATTTTCCTTTTCCTTTTATTTTTATTTTTTTTTCCAGAGAGAGAAAGAGAGAGAGAGCATTTGCATGAGAAGAGGGGGGTTAGGGCAGATGGAGAGACAGACAATCATAAACAGGCTCCATGCTCAGTGCAGAGCCCAGCACAGGGCTCAGTCTCACAACCCTGAGGTCATGACCTGAACTGAAATCAAGACTTGGAGGTTTAACTGACTGAGCCACCCACGTGCCCCAATGAGATTATTTTCTTAATTTATTTTTCTTCTGCTTTATTATTGGTGTATAGAAACGCAATAGATTTCTGCACATTGATTTTGTATCCTGAGGCTTTACTGAATTCTTTCATCAGTTTTAGCAGTTTTTGGAGGAGTCTTTTGAGTTTTCTATATATATCATGTTATCTGCAATAGTGAGAGTTTTACTTCTTCCTTATTAATTTGTAGGCCTTTTATTTCTTTTTGTTGTCTGATTTCTGGGACCAGCACTTCCAATACTATGTTGAATAAAAGTGGTGAGAGTGGACATCCGTGTCTTGTTCCTGACCCTAGGGAAAAAGGTCTCAGTTTTTCCCCATTAAGCGTGATGTTAGTTATGAGTTTTTCATATATGGACTTTGTCATGTTGAGGGTTTTGATCATGAATGGGTGTTGCACTTTGTCAGATGTTTTCTTCTGCATCTGTTGAGAGGATCATATTCTAAACCTTTTTCTTTTTGATGTGTTGCATCACGTTGATTGATTTAGGAATATTGAATCACCCTGGTAACCCAGGAATAAATCCCACTTGATCATGGTGAATGAATTTTTTTTAATGTATTGTTGAATTCAGTTTACTCGTATTTTGTTGAGATTTGCATCTATGTGCATCAACGAAATTAGCTTGTACTTCTTTTTCTTAGGGGCATCTTTATCTGTTTTCGGGATCAGGATAATGCTGGCCTCATTTTGAAGTTTTCCTTCCTTTTCTATTTTTTAGAATAGTTTGAGAAGAATGAGTGTTGACTCTTCTTTAAGGGTTTGGCAGAATTTGCCTGTGAAGCCATCTGTTCCTGGACTTGATTTTTGTGAGTTTTTGATTACTGATTCAATTTTTTTGCTGGCTAACAATCTGTGCAAATATTCTATTTCTTCTTACTTCAGTTTTGGTAACTTACATTTTCCTAGGAATGTATCCATTTCTTCTAGGTTGTACAATTGGTTGGCATATAGTTTTTCATAATATTCTCTTATAATTGTTTTGTAATACTCTGGTGTTGGTAGTTAGTTATTTCTCCTCCTCATTTGTGATTTTATTTATTTTAGTCATTTTTTTTCTTGATAAATCTGGTGAGATAATTGTCAATTATATTGAGGTTTTTTTTTAATTTTTTATTTATTTATGATAGTCACAGAGAGAGAGAGAGAGAGAAAGGCAGAGACATAGGCAGAGGGAGAAGCAGGCTCCATGCACCGGGAGCCTGATGTGGGATTCGATCCCGGGTCTCCAGGATCGTGCCCTGGGCCAAAGGCAGGCGCCAAACCGCTGCGCCACCCAGGGACCCTATTGAGTTTATAAAGAACTAGTCCCTGGTTTCCTTGATCTGTCCTATTACTTTATTTTTAAAAATTATATATCATGCATTTCTGCTTTAATCTTTATTATTTCCTCTTTTACTGCTGGTTTTCAGTTTTGTTTGTTACTCTTTTCCTAACTTTTTGTTTATTTGAGATTTTTCTTTCTTCTTGAGAAAGGCTTGTATTGCTATAGACTTTCCTCTTGGTACTGCTTTTGCTGCATCTCAGAGATTTTGGACTGTTGTGTCCTCATTTTCATTTGTTTCTGTGCAATTTTTTATTTCTTCCTTTATTTCCCAGTCAACCCATTCACTGTTTAGTAGTGTGCTGTTTAACCTGTGTATATTTGTGGCCTTTCTAGGTATTTTCTTGTGGTTGACTTGTAGTTTCATAGCATTGTGATCAGAAAAAGATGATGCATGGTATGATTTCAATCTTCTTGAATTCATTGAGGCTTGTTTTGTGGCCTAATATATGATTTATTCTGAGGAATGTTCCCTATGCACTTAAAAAGAAGATGTATTCTGCTGTTTTAAGATGGAATGTTCTGAACATATCTGTTAAATCCATCTGTTCCAGCATGTCATTCAAAGCCATTGTACCTTGTTGATTTTTGGTTTAGATGATATGCCCGTTGATATGGGAGTTTGGTTCTTGTCTCATGGAGCTGAAGAATGAATCTCACCAACAAAGGAGAGTGATTAAAGTGATAGAAGTTTATTAAGTGAGGATACAGAAAAAACTCTCAGAAATGAGAGGGGTCCTGACAGGGCTGCCACTGGGGGCTTTTATGGAAAGCCAACCGGGGAACCTAAATCCTTTTAAGGCATTTATTGATATCAGCATTGAGTAAGGACTAGTGATAACATCTTTAATGGCTTACTTCTTTGGGGTCGAGGTATTCTTTGTTGGTCATAGATAACTATCATAAAAAAGACACCCCCCCTGCTCATACCTAGGGCAGGGTGGTCTGGCTTGTTCCTTTAGCTGGTTTCCTTACACTTCAGCATTTTGGGGATTTTTGTGAGCCTGATTCTGTGGCTCCTTACCTATCTTTCCCTACCTAGCCCTGTTTGTCCCTAACTCACCATTGATATAAGTAGGGTGTTAAAATTCCCTTTTATATTTTCCTTTATGTTTATTACTGTTTTATGTATTTGAGTGCTCAGTTGGGGATGTATTTACAATTGTTATATCTTCTTGTTACATTGGCCCCTTCATTATTATATAGTGTCCTTCTTTGTCTCTTTTACTAGTCTTTGTTTTAAAGCCTATTTTGTCTGATACAAGTATTGCTGCCCTGGCTTTCTTTTGGCATCCATTTGCATAATACATGTTTTGCTCCATTGCTTCAATTTCAATGTGCAGGTGTCTTTAGGTCTAAAGTGAATGCCTTGTAGGTTGCATATAGATGAGTCTTTTTTTTTTTAAATCCATTATATCACCTAGGTCTTTTGATTGGAATATTTAGTCAATTTATATTCAAAGTAATTATTGATAGATATGTATTTATTGCCATTTTATTACTTTTTTGTGATTGTTTCTGAAGATTTTCTCTGATCTTTTGTCTTTCTCTCTTCAATGGTTTACCGATTTTCTTTTGTGATGTATTTGGATTTTTTCCTCTTTATTTTTTGCATGTTTAAGGGGTGGTTTTTGATGCATAGTTACTGTTACATTTGTATATAACATCTTTGGCATATAGCACTCTATTATTAAGTTGATAGTTGTTTACATTTAAACTCATTCTTTAATCCTTTCCTCCCTGTGTTTTAGGTATATGTTGTCAGATTTTATATCCTTCTATTTTTTTAATTTTTTTTTTAATTTTTATTTATTTTATGATAGTCACACAGAGAGAGAGAAAGAGGCAGAGACATAGGCAGAGGGAGAAGCAGGCTCCATGCACCGGGAGCCCGACGTGGGATTCGATCCGGTGTCTCCAGAATCGCGCCCTGGGCCAAAGGCAGGCGCCAAACCGCTGCGCCACCCAGGGATCCCTATATCCTTCTATTATGTGAGTTATTTGATTTATTTTTTTTTACAGAAATAATCATTGTCACTGCTTTTGTGTTTCCTACCTTTATACTGTCATTTTTGTTCTTTCCTTTCCATTCAGAATTTCCTTTAATATTTCCTGCAGAGATAGTTTAGTGGTCATGGGCCCTGTTAGATTTTGTTTGCCTAGGAAACTATCTCTCTTTATATTTTGAATGATAGCCTTGCTGGATAGAGTATTCTTGGCTGCAAATTTTTCCCTTTCATCACTTTGAATATACCATGTCACTTCCTTCTGGCTTGAAAAGTTTCTGCAAAAAAACAAACACAAACAAACAGACAAAAACCCACAAGGACTTATGGGGCTTCCCTAGTATGTTACTGTCTTCTTTTGTCCTGCTGCTTTTGATTTTTGTATTACTATATTTTGCCAGCTTAGTTATTAATATGTTTTGGTATGGATCTGCTTTTGTTGATTTTGTTGGAAGTTCTCTATGCCTCCTGGATTTGGATTCTGATTCCCTTTCCCAGATTAGAGAAGTTTTTAGCTATTATTTCTTCAAATAAATTGTCTGCCACCTTTTTTCTCTTCTTCTTTTGAGACTGCTATAATATGAACGTTATTATGTTTGATGGAGTCACTGACTTCTCTAAGCCTATTCTCATTTTGCATAATTCTTTTTTATCTCTTTTGTTCAGCTTGATTACTTTCCATTACTCTACCTTCTAGGTTATTAATTTGTTCCTCTGCTTCTTCTAGCTTGCTGTTCTTTCCATCAAGTATGTTCCTCATTTCATTTATTGAGTCCTTTATCTCTGTAATGTCATTCCTTATCTCTGTGTTAAAGGTCTTATTCATGTTTTCCACTCTTTTCTCAAGTCCAATGAGTATCCTTATGATCATTGCCTTAAATACTCCATCAAGCATGTTAGTTATATATGTTTCACTTATATTTCTTGCCATGGCCTTGTCCTGTTCTTTCATTTGGGACAAATTTCTCTGTCTTCTCATTTTGTCTGAGCCTTTGTGCCTGTTTCTCTGTGTTAGGAAATTCAGCTATGTCTCCTGTTCTTGAGGGAATGAACTTGTAAAGAAGAGTTCTTATAATGCCCTGAAGTGCAGTGTCCCCTGTTCCTTAGGGCCTGGTGCTTTTGGAGGTGTCTCCAATGGGCACTGTGTGTGCTCTGCTGTATTTTTCCTGGCCACTTTATCCTTCAGGGAAATTATGTGCAGAGGCTTTCTTTGAATGTTGTGGGCCATGTTTGTTCCCTTGCCTAAGTGTTCTGTGTTTTACTAGGTACACTCTGGTCTGCTTTATGCAATGAGACCTGTTACCACTGCCACTGGAATTGAGGTCCTGCAAGACTCCTGAGTCAGGAGAGAGGGTGTGAGCAGGGGAGGGGAACAGATTTGGAGTGACGCTGAGACAAATGTGACTGGGAAGGGTAGTTTCACCAGAGCGTATGAATGGGGCTTGAATTAAGCAAGCTGGTAGCAAGTGTTGGCTCTGTACTGGTTCTCACAGCTGCTGTGTGCTTCTGCAGAAGTGTGAGGGAGGGAAATGGCTCTGCTAGTTTCTTCATTCCCAGAAGGATCTCTCCATAAATGCTATTTCTCTAAGACATACTCTGAGATGAGAAAATGACCTCCCCACTGGGTGCACTCTTCAGATCACTGTTTCCACACTGTATGTCCGTGGACTGTTCTCCCTGCCTTCTCTCCAACAGCAGCTGCAATGACTCTGTGCTTTCCCTGAGCCAAGTGCCTTGTCCTTTAATATTCCATTCTTGGGGATCCCTGGGTGGCTCAGCAGTTTAGCACCTGCCTTCAGCCCAGGGTGTGATCCTGGAGCCCTGGGATCGAGTCCCACATCCAGCTCCCTGCATGGAGCCTGCTTCTCCCTCTGTCTATGTCTCTGCCTCTCTCTCTCTCTCTCTCTCTCTGGACATTTGAAGGGATAGAATTAAGCATTAATCTACTTAAATAATAAACCATTAATACCTATATAGTGTATAGATCTTATCAAGGAACATTAAGTTACATAAACGTAAGTTTCTCGCAGATCATAGATTTATCAGAATTTATCTAGAAGGGTCATAATATATCAAAAGATTAAATAATAACACATCAGCAAGACGGTCATACCAAACAACTGTATTAGTCATAATAGGCTAGGCTCTGGTGATATAACATGTCAGTTAAGACTTTCAAGTGTTTAATATGAAAAGCAAATAAAGCCTGGGAAATTCCCCTCTGTCACAATAATTAAGAAATTGCTAAAAAAAAAAAAAAAAAAAAAAGAAATTGCTGCATTAGGGGAAAAGAGGGAGGGAGTAGATGCACAGTCTTTCAGTGGCCTTGACTGAAAAAAACTATACACTACACAGCTACTTAAAGTTCTGCAAGGGAGAATGGGAAATAAGAAAGTAAAAGACTGTTTGGTGAACCCTGATTGTCTCTGCCACATAACAATACACGGTTTTTTTCCAAAAGTAAAATCTGCATATGTAAATGTATATGTTTATTAAATACAAAAGTAAATGGGTATGTATGTGTGTGCACATACATTTATATGTATCAGGTACATAAAAATACTGTGTACATGTCAGTTAACTTAAATACTAAGAATGTTAGGAATTTAGAGAAAAGATAACATGTTCTCAGTTTTAATTAAGAATCTTCTATTGAAGGCACATTTGTTGGATCTGGAGATACAGCAGTTAATAAAACAAAATAAAACCCTTCCTTCCTTAATAAAGCTTATGTTACTGCAAATAAGCTGTTCATTGCATAGGACCTTTAAAAAGGCATGAAATCAGCCCCAAATTACTAGAATTATATTCTAGTAATAATCAAAGCTGATGATAAATTTTCAGTAAACTGTGGCTGGGTTTTCATTTTGTTTTCTTTGGTTTTGTTTAATTGCTTTGTTTTTTCTTTCTCACTTATTTATTTTGTTAAACATGACTCTTGATTTTTTTCTCTAATAGATTCAATAAAACTTTTAATTAGGTTATTAAACTCAACATGCTGTTAGCGTATGAATAGATTCATTTTTATACACTCTGTAGAATGAATACAATGTTTATTCTATTGCTCTGGACATACTAATACTTTTTTAAAAAAATTAAGAAAATATTGGATATTATTCTGTATGCCTTTACATGTTTATGACCCATTGTGTAACTCTAATTATTACAGCCCACAACTGCTTCCACATCTTCACAATGTACTTTTCTCAAAACTATTGACTATGGGAAAAAGCAAAACTCATAATGATGAATACTTTGCACCACTCTAAATTTGATGTTTGCTAAATAAATAAGTTGTATATCAGCCAAATAATTATCCATGATAAAGATATAGTGAGGATGTTAAAGAAAGAATAAAGATATGTGGAATATTTATAACAGAAAGATATAAAGAATGCAGTATTGCTAAGAAACCTGATTTCTCAGTTATATGTGTGTACATGATCACTATTTCTATCACTTCTACATCTTTACTTTTCTAACATCTAACATTTTCTTTGATGTAGTCATTTTTTCTAAGACTTTGTGTGCTGATAATCTGAAAATTAATGTTTGATGACTAGTAAAACAAATCAACCTGTCTTGATATGAAACAAATATTAACAAGTAATTTAAGAACTTTAGTTAATACCTGAGGGAAAAATACAAAAGAGGTTTTAATCACTCATTCACAAATGGTTCTCAGAAAATCTCCAGTAAAGTGCACTAAACTATCCCTTGCATGAAGACAGCATAAAAAATAATTTAAAAAAAAAAACTGCCACAGCTGTAAAATTTGGAGACAATTTTTACATTTAGGGACAAGTGAGCTGTCTTTAAGTAGAATTTAACCTACTGTCATATTTGAAAAACACTATCCTCCTTTATGCAAACCATGTATCAATAGGAACCCACTTCTTACATTGAAACATGCTCTGCTTTCAAAATGCAATATAAAGGTATATTACCTAGAATCCTAATTGGAATGCTCAGCAAATTATAGTGCTCAAAAAAGTACAAATCTACATTAATGGCTTGTAAATAATTGCATGTGTGCTTACTCCCTACTATCTCACACAAATAATTTTATATGTGGTAATATAAAGAAAGAGGCATTTGTACATTAATCATGTAAAGATTAGAAGTCTGCATTAATATAGTCTGCATTAGAAGTCTGCATTAATATAGTCTAAAGTAAAATATGAATACAAAGACCATTTCTACATTTATACCCTCTTCCAATGATGACATTGTGTTCATTGATCCTGGGCCAACCTCTATAGTAGTGTTTCTTTTCTTTTTTTTTTTTTAATTAATTAATTTCTTTGAGAGAAAGAGAGCAAGAGAGCACAAGCAAGGGGAGCAGTGAAGGGAGAGGGAGAAGCAGACTTCCCATAGGGAAGCCCTCAGTTACTGACTATTTGCAAGGCACCTGGGAAAACTAGAAACTACAGTAAATACCAAAATGAATAGACTACATTTACAGATCATACCCTTTAGAAAAGAGAAATAAGACAAATAAAATGGAGGGTGGGTAGTCCAAGATGGTGGAGGAGTAGGAGTTTCATCTGGTCCCAGGAATTCAGCTAAATAGCTATCATATCATTCTGAACATTTGAGAACTCAAGTGGAGGTCTAAGAAAAGAAAAGCTGCAAATCTACAAATAGAAAAGTGTCAGCCAGTCCTGGAGAGCGATATAATAGTAGGGTGCAAAATCAGAACTTTTAAAAATCTGCTCCAGTGATGGATTCCCCCGCCTGAAAGATGCCCAAGTAGTGAAATGAGGTGAAATCCTAGGTGGGACAGTGTGGTCTGGGGAAGGCTGAAGGTGCCTCATGTGACAGAGTTCCCAGGCATCAGTTGGAACCCAGCACCAATCAGTGAGCTCAGGAATGGGCTCTCAGCTCAGGGCTGCCATATACTGCAAACTGTGGCATAGTCAGGTAACTGATCTCCAAGTGGGGGACCAGCAAGTGGGAGAACCACCTCAAGAACCCCCTTCCTTCCCCCAGGAGGAGTGGTGTGGGTGCATGCCACAAGAATTTGCAGGGTTTCAAAACCCAAAAAGAGGACACATGCCTGAGTAGAAATGCTGGCTCACAGGCTGGGTGAGCACAAACTGTGGCCAGAAACCAAGGAGACAATGATTGATTCCTTTTTCCTGAGGGTGCACTGAGTAATGGGGCCCTGAGTTTTTAGCTGTGGTGCTGGAGATTGGAAGGCGGCTATTCTCATTCTCACTCTTTTGTCCTGAAGGTGAGGAAAGCCTTCAGGGAATGAAAACCACATAAAGTAATCTGGAGCATCTTACTTAGCCTGGCCTCCTGGTAAGTGTGGTGCAATTCCACCTGGGGCAAAGACACCTGAGAATCAACACAACAGGCCCCTCTCTCAGAAGATCAACAAGAACATCCAACCAAGACCAAGTTTACTAATCACACATAACTGCAAAACTCCAGCACTGGAGAAAATAGTGATCTAGAATTCATATTTTTCCCCCATCATTCTTCAGTCTTTCAATTTTCATTTTTTTCTCATTCTTTTTTCAACCAATTTTCAATTTTATCAACTCTTTTTAAAAGATCTTCTATAATTTTCTTTTTTGTGCACTTACATTCTATTCTTTCATTGTATTTAATTATATTTTGTAAACATGTTTTTTCTTCTTGACAATTTTAAGATGCAGTTTCTTCTAACAAACAACCAAAATACATCCAGAAACTAGTGTATTGCTCTATTTTCTTCACATGTCTGGTAATCTCTCTTTTTTGTCTTTTTCTATTATTTTGTTAAAATCTTTTTTTTTTACATTTTCATCTCTACAGTTATATTCTATCTTTTCAATGTATTTAATTTTATTTTTGTGTGTGTGTATATGTATATATATATTATATATATATATATATATATATATATGATTTTCTTTATGATTTTGGGATGTAGGTTCTTCTAACAGACCAAAATACACTCAGGATGTAGTATATTGCTTTATTCCCGTTTGTTTATATTCCTTCTCTTCTTCTTCTCTTCTTCTTCTTCTTCTTCTTCTTCTTTTCTTCTTCTTCTTCTTCTTCCTTTTTTTTTTAATTTGGTCTGCTCCTTTTCATTTTTACAGTTACAATGTATCCTTTCAATGTGCTTAATTCTTTGCACATATATATATTTTTCTTTCTTTATGATTTTAGAATCTAGTTTTTTAATAAACAGCAGATACACACAGGGTCCAGTGTATTGCTCTGTCCTGTTCATCTGTTGGACTATAATTTTTCTTGGTATTTTTTAATTTCTTTTTTCCTTTTTGGGTCTCTTCTGATTGGTTTAGTGTATATTCCTCTGAGGTCATTATTACTATTTCAGTATTTTGTTCTCTTGTACATCTATTCTTTCCGGGACAGGATGACAAAATGGAAAAACTCACCTCAAAAAAAAAAAAAAAAGAGAGAGAGAGAGAGAGAGAGAGAACAAGAGGCACTAATGACTGCAGGGACCTAATCAGTATGGAAATAAGTAAGATGTCAGAACTAGAGTTCAGACTAATGATTATAAAGATAATATGTGAACTTGGAAAAAAAAGTATTGGAGACACTAGAGAATCCCTTTCTGGATAAATAAGAGAACTAGCATCTAATCAAGTAGAAATCAAAAAACCTGTTAATGAGATGCAATAAGAAATGGAGGCTCTAACTGCTGGGGGAAAAATGAAGCAGAAGAGAGAAGTAGTAATATGAAAGACAAAATGATGGAGAATAAAGAAACTTAGGAAAATGAGAGATAAACAACTACTGGATCGTGAAAGGAGAATTTGAGAGATAACTGATACCATAAAGAGAAACAGTATTAGAATACCAGGGATCCCCAAAGAAGAGGAAAGAGAGAGAGGGAGAGAGGCAGAAGGTATATTGGAGCAAATGATAGCAGTGAGCTTCCTTAATCTGGAGAAGAAAAAAGGCATTCGAGTCCAGGAGGCACAGGGAATCCCCTTCAGAATCAATACAGGTCAACATCTTGACATATAATACTGAAGCTTGCAAATCTCAGAAACAAAGAGAAAATCCTGAAAGCATCGTGCAACAAGGGGTCTTTAACCTACAAAGGTAGAAACATTAGACTGACAGCAGACCTATCAGCAGAGACCTGGCAGGCCAGAAAGGGTACTGAATGAGAAAAAATACACAGCCAAGAATACTTTAATCAGCAAAAATGTCATTCAAAATATGAAGAGAGATAAAAAGCTTATAAGACAAACAGAAACTAAAAGAATTTGTGATCACTAAACCAGCCCTGTGAGAAATACTAAAGGGATTTTTTTTTTTTTTTTTTTTTAGCAAAGAGAGAGCCCAAAAGTAACATAAACCAGAAAGGAACAAAGACAATCTACAGAAACAGTGACTTCACAAGTAATACAATGGCACTAAATTCAGATTTTTCAATAGTTACTCTGAATTAAAATGGCTAAAGCCCCAAACAAAAGACACAGGGTATCAGATTGGATAAAAAAGCATGACCCATCCATATACTTCCTCCAAGAGACTCACTAGATACCCAAAGACACTTCCAGATGGAAACTGAGGGGGGAAGAAACCACTTATCATACTAATGGACATCAAAACAAAGCTGGGGGGTAGCAATCTTTATATCAGACAATCTATATTTTAAGACAAACACTGTAATAAAGGATGAAGAAGGACATTATGTCATAATTAAGGCATCTATCCAACAAGGTCTAACAACTGTAAATATTTATACCTCTGACATGGGCCAGCAATTGTATAAACCAATTAATAACAAAATTAGAGAAACACATTGATAATAATACAATAATAGTAGGGGACTTTAACACCAGCCCCCTCGCAACAATGGACAGACATCTAAGCAAAAGATCAACAAGGAAACAAGGACTTTTGATAACACACTGGACCAAATGGACTTCACAGATATATTCAGAGCATTTCATCCTAAAGCAATGGACTACACATTCTTCTTGAGGGCACATGAAACATTCTCCAGAATAGATCACATATGAGGTCATAAATCAGGTTTTAACTGGTACCAAAGGACTGGGCTTGTTCCCTGCATATTTTCAGAACACAGTGCTTTGAAACTTGAACTCAATCACAATGAGATTTGGAAGGAACTCAAATACTTGGAAGTTAAAGTACATCCTACTAAATAATGAGTGGGTCAACCAGGAAATTAAAGAAGAATTTTAAAAATTCATGTAAATAAATGAAAGTGAGTATACAACTGTTCAAAACCCTTGTGATACAGCAAAGGCAGTCCTAAGAGGGAAGTACACGCCTCTCTCAAGAATAAGAAAAATCTCAAATACACAATGTAAACATCCACCTAAAGGAGCTGGGAAAAGAACAGTAAATAAAGCCTAAACCAAGCAGGAGATTAAAATTAATAAATATTAGAGCAGAACTCAATGAAATAGAATGAAAAGAACAGTAGAACAGATCAACAAAACTAGGACCTGGTTCTTTGAAAGAATTAATAAGATTGATAAAACCATAACCAGACTTTTCAAAAGGAAAAGAGAAAAGACTCAAATCAATAAAATCATTAATGAAAGAGGAGATATCACAACCAACATCAAAGAAATATAATTATGAGAACATATTATGAACAACTATAAGCCAACAGATAAGGCAATCTGGAAAAAAATGGATGCATTTAGAGAGAGGTATAAACTACGAAAAATGAAACAGGAAGAAATATCAAATCTGAACAGATCCAAAACCAGCAAAGAAATTAAACCAATAATCAAAAATCTCCCAAAAAATAAGAATCCAAGGTTGATGGCTTCCCACGGGAATTCTACTAAACATTTAAAGAAATAATACAGGACACTTGGGTGGCTCAGTGGTTGAGTGTCTGCCTTTGGTTCAGGGCATGATCCCAGTATCCAGGATGGAGTTCCACACTGGGATCCCTGTGAGGAGCCTGATTCTCCCTCTGCCTGTGTCTCTGTCTCTCTCTCTCTCTCTCTCTCTCTCTCTCTCTCTCTCTCTCGTGTCTCTCTCTCTCTCTCTGTGTCTCAAATAAATAAATAAATAAATAAATATAAATCTTTAAAAATAAAATAAAGGAATAATACTTATTCGTTTGAAGTGGTGTCAAAAAATAGAAATGAAAGAAAAACTTACTAACTCTTTCTTTGAGGCCAGCATTACCTTGATCCCAAAACCAGACAAAGACCCCATCAAAAAGAAGAATTACAGACCAATAACCCGGATGAACATGGACGCCAAAAATTTCACCAAGATTCCAGCCAATAGTATTCAACAGTGCATTAAAAGGGTTATTCATCACGACCAAGAGGGATTTATTCCTGGGCTGCAAACTTGGTTTAACATCCACTAATCAATGTGATAGAGTACATTCCTATAAGAAAGGATAAGAACCATATGATCCTCTCAATGTATGCAGGAAAAGCATTTGACAAATTATAGCATCATTTCTAGATTAAAACTCTTCATAGTGTAGGGATAGAGGGACCATGCCTCAATATCATAGAAGCCATAAACAAAAAAGCCCACAGCAAATATCATTTTCTTAGAGATTTTCCCCTAATGTCAGGAACATAGCAGGGATGTCCACTACCACCACTGTTATTCAACATGGTAGTAGAGGGGGTGCCTCAGTAGTTGAGCGTCTGCCTCTGGCTCTGGCAGTGATCTCAGAGTCCTAGGATTGAGTGTCACATCAAGCTTCCTGCATGGAGCCTGCATCTCCCTCTGCCTGTGTCTCTGTGTCTGTCTCTCTCTTTCTCATTAATAAATAAAATCTTAAAAAAAAAAAAACACATGGTAGTAGAGGTCCTAGTCTCAGCAGTCATACAATAAAAATAATTAAAAGATATCCAAACAGGCAAAGAAGTAAAACTTTCACTCTTCACAGATGACATGATATTGTATGTGGAAAATCCAAAAGACTTTACGCCAAAATTACTAGAGTTCATACAGGAATTCATCAAAGTGGCAGGTTATAAAATCAATACACAGAAATCATTTGAATCCCTGCATACTACCAATGAGATAGAAGAAAGAGAAATTAAGGAGTCAATCTCATTTACAATTGCACAAAAATTATGCTGAGTGAAGTAAGTCAATCGGAGAAGGACAAACAGTGTATGTTCTCATTCATTTGGGGAATATGAATAATAGTGAAGGGGAATATAAGGGAAGGGAGAAGAAATGTGTGGGAGATATCAGAAAGGGACACAGAACATAAAGACTTCTAACTCTGGGAAATGAACTAGGGGTGGTGGAAGGGGAGGAGGGCGGGGGGTGGGGGTGAATGGGTGACGGGCACGGAGGGGGACACTTGACGGGATGAGCACTGGGTGTTATTCTGTATGTTGGTAAATTGAACACCAATAAAAAATAATTTATAAAAAAAAAAGAATAAAGCTAATCAAATAGGCAAAGGATCTGTACTCAGAAAAATATAGAACACTCATGAAATAGATTGAGGCAAACACAAAGAAATGGAAAAATTTCCCATGCTCATGAATTGAAAGAACAAATATTGCTAAAATGTCTATGTTACCTAGGGCAATATATACACTCAGTGCAATCCCTATCAAAATACCACCAACTTTTTTGGCTGAGCTGCAACAAATAATCCTAAAATTTGTATGGAACCAGAATAGACCCCAAATAGCCAAAGGAATGTTGAAAAAGAAAACCAAAGCTGGGGGCATCACAATTCTGGACTTCAAGCTCTATTACAAAGCTCTGATCATCAAGAAAGTATGACACGGGAACAAAAACAGACCCCACAGATCAATGGAACTGAAGAGAGAACCCTGAAATAGATCCTCGACTCTTACTGGTCAACTAATCTTTAACAAAGCAGGAAAGAAGATCCAATGGAAAAAAGGCAGTGTTCTAAACAAATGGTGTTGGGAAAATTGGACAGTCACATGCAGAAGCATTAAGCTGGATCATTCTCTTACATCATACACAAAAATGGACTCAAAATGGATGAAAGACCTAAATTTGAGACAGAAATTCATTAAACCCTAGAAGAGAACTGAGGCAGTAACCTCTGTGACTTTGGCCACAGCAACTTCTTGATAGACACATCTCCAAAGACAAGGGAAACAAAAGCAAAAATGAACTACTGAGACATCAAGATAAAAAGCTTTTGCACGGCAAAGGAAACAGTCAACAAAACCAAAAACAACTGACAGAATGGGAGAAGATATGTGCAGATGTTGTATCATATAAAAGGCTAGTATCCAATTCTATAAGGAACTTACCAGTTTCAACATCCAACGAACAAATTTTCCAATGAGGAAATTGGCAGGAGACATGAAGAAATATTTCTCCAAAGAAAACATACAAATAGTCAACAGACACCTGAAAAAATGCTCAACATCACTTGACATCAGGAAAATACAAATCAAAACAACAATGATATAATACCTCACACCAGTCAGAATGGCTAAAATTAACAAGTCAGGAAATGATAGATGTTGATCAGGATGCAGAGAAAGGAAAAACCTGTAACTGTTGGTGGGAATGCAAGACGCTGTAGTCACTCTGGAAAACAGTATGGAGCTTCCTCAAAAAGTTAAAAATAGAGACACTCTATGAACCAGCAATTGCACTACTAGGTATTTACCCTAAGGATACAAATACGGTGATCTCAAGGGTCACCTGCACCCCAATATTTTTAGCAGCAATGTCCACAATAGCCAAAATATAGAAAGAGCTCAGATATCCATGCAGGTGAATGGATAAAGAAATGTGGTATAAATATACAATGGAATACTGCTCAGCCATCAAAAAAATGAAACCTCCCCATTTGCAAAGACTTGGATGTAACTAGAGAATACTATCCTAACTGAAATAAGTCAATCAGAGAAAGACAATTATCATATGATCTGACTCACATGGGGAATTCAAGAAATAAAAAAAAAGAGGATCATGGGGGAAGGGGGGGAAATAAAACGAGATGAAATAAGAGAAAGACAAACCATAAGAGACTCTTAATCATAGGAAGCAAAGCAAAGCAAAATCATAGGAAGCAAAGTGAGGATTGCTGGAGGGGAATGGGGTAGGGAATGGGTAACTGGGTGATGGAAATTAAGGAGGACATATCATGTAATGAACAGTGGGTGTTATATAAGACTGGTGAATCACTGACCTGTACTTCTGAAATTTATAATACACTGTATGTTAACTAATTGAATTTAATTTAAAAATACTTTTTTAAAAAGAAATAAAATGAAGTAGTAAAATAAAAGGTACAACAAAGTTCATAAAATAGACATATTTTAGTAACCACTGGTAAGAAGATGAGAGGAAAAAAGACTAATTTCTCTCCAGAGATATAAGAAAAGGCACTGGGAATTGAGATATTATCTGAGACGAGCATGCTAAAAAGTATAATTTTTGTCAATGAGACAGAGTTAGAATGTCCCTGCAGAGGAAATTGTGGGTGAAAGGCAAAAATGTGATTAACTACAATTATTGCAAAATATGGACAGTAGAGTTCTGAAATAATGGGTCAGTGCTTTAGTGAACAATAGAGGTTGGCAAACTTTTTCAGTTAAGACAGAATATTTTGGATAAACTCTCTCTATTCCAATAGAATAAACTTTCTCTATTCCAATGATTCAACTCTGTAGTTACATCATGAATATTACAGTTGAGAGTATGAAATTAATGAGAATTCTGTGCTCTAATAAAATATTATTTATAAAAACTGCAATATGAATTTGACTTATGGGTCATAATTCGATAAATCTTGATGTATAGCACCAAAAAAAGAAAACTGATTCATTAGGCATTAAGGAGCTTTTGAACATTTGTCATCAGAGACATAATACACATTAAAGATGCATGTAGTCAGTAATCCTTAAGATTAAGAATACAGACACGTAGTTCTATGCTATTTTACCTTGTTTCACACAGAAGTGTGTGCATAAATTAGTTTAATCACACTAAGACAGGATGTAATTTGGTGTAATTAACAATTGTTGACAATACAATGAGTGTTATAGGTGTTCAGAAACGAGAAAAACTGCTGTGATGATTAATATTATTTGTCTACTTGGCCAGACTATGGTGCCAGTTGATCAAACACTAGTCTGGATGTTGCTGTGAAGTTATTTTTTAGTTGTTATTAACATTTAAACCAGCAGATTCTGAGTGAAAGCAGATTATCCTCCATAATACAGGGAAGCCTCATCCAATCAGTTGAAGGTCTTAAAAGAAAGACAGAGATTTTCCAAAGGACAAGAAATTTAGCCTCAAGACTACAGCATTGAAATCCTATAAGATTCAAATTCTTTTGAATCTGGATTCGAGAACTCCTTTGACATCTCAGTCTGCCAGCTTGCCCTGAATTTCAGATTGCCAGATGCTACATAAATTCCATGATCCATTTCCTTAAAAATAAATCTCCCGAGGGGCACCTGAGTGCTCAGGCAATTAAGTCTCTGACTACTGATTTTGTTTCAGGTCATGATCTCTGGGTCGTGGGATCAAGCTCCATATCAGGCTCTGTGCTCAGCATGGAGTCTGCTTGTCGCTACCCTCTCTTTCTCTATCTCATGCTTTCTCAAATAAATAAATAAATACATAAATAATAAATAAATAAATAAATAAATAAATAAATAAATAATAAATAAATAAATCTCTTGTTGGATAGATAAATAGACGATAGATATGAATGGATGGATAGATGTAGGTATACAAGTAGGTAAAGGTAGAAAGAGTATCAAAGACATGGATGTAGGTATCAATGTACCCTATTGTTTCTGTTTCTCTGGAGAATGCTGACTAACTGATACCATCACCATGTATTGATTTAAGACCCAAAGATGGAAGGAAGCTCAGGCATGTAAGGTAGGTATTAAACTTGAAAACTTATTGATAGAAATACAGCTGACAATGTAATGGATTTAATTTTTAGATTTTTCTCAAAAATGTCCTTGCCTTAAAAGCCACCAAAAGTACTTATGTTACACACCTAAAAGGTCAGTATTAATCATATATCAAAACCAAATACATCATAAGATAATAATACTACAGACTAACTTCTTATGAATTTATTTTTTTTTTGTTTTTTTTTTTACTTTTTTTTATTTATTTATGATAGTCACAGAGAGAGAGAGAGAGAGAGAGAGAGAGGCAGAGACACAGGCAGAAGGAGAAGCAGGCTCCATGCACCGGGAGCCCAACGTGGGATTCGATCCCGGGTCTCCAGGATCGTGCCCTGGGCCAAAGGCAGGCGCTAAACCGCTGTGCCACCCAGGGATCCCCACTTCTTATGAATTTGAATGCAAAAATGTTTAGCAAAGTATTTGCAAACCAAATTAGTCAAGATGTAAAAATAATTATACGCCTTGGTTAGGTGTGATTTATCCCTCCATAAGCAAGGTTGGCTTAAGATCCAAATATAAATTAATTCAACATACCATGTCATTAGAATAAAAAACAAAAATAAAATAATTATCTAACTTATGCAGAAAGAGCATTTGAAATGCTATTATATCCTTTCATGATAAAAGCATGCAATATATATACCTACTAAAAATAGGACAAAGAAATTTAACCTAATAGAGTATCTATGACAAACCTAACATCACATGTAATGGTGAAAGGTTGTTTGCTTTCAAACAAAGAAGAACAAGACAAAAAGGTTGTTCTTGCTATTTTTATTCACCTGTACTGGAAGTTCTAGACAAAGTTATAGGGAAGAAAAATAAATAAAAAAGGCTTCAGTTTGGAAAAGAAAGTCAAAGACTCTCAATTTACAGATGACATGGCCTTATATATAGAAATCTTAAGAAACCAACTAAAAAGCTGTTACAACTAAGCAACATGTCCATGAAGGTTGCAGACTACAATGTCAATAAAAAAAATCTATGCAATCTCTATATAATAATAATGAACAATATGAAACGGAAGTAAGAAAACAATCTTATTTGCAATTACTTTGAAAACGAATAAAATACTTATGAATAAATGAAACAAAAAAGTCCAAAGCATAGGGGAAACTAAAATGTTGTTGAAAGTAAAGATGATCTAAATAAATGAAAAAAAAAAATCCCATGCATCAGAAGAATTGATAGTAAGACAGCAATACTCTCAAGCTGATCTATAGACTTAACTCAATCTCCATTAGAATTCTGACTTTCTGTAAAAAAATTGCTCAATATTATAAAAGTCCATATGGAATTGCAAGGGAGTCAGGAGAGTTAAAACAATCCTGGGAAAGAAGAACATAAAGGATGATTCAAATTTCTTGACTTCCAAACCAATAATGGGAATCAAGACATAGTGGTACAGGTACTAGGATAGACCTATGTATTAATGTAATTGAATTGAAGGTCTGGAAATAAAACTGTGCATCTATGATTAACTTATTTTTTAACAGTGGTGCCAGGATCTTCGAACGGACAAAGAATAGTCTTTTCAACATATTGTACTGGGTCAAGTGGATTAACACATGCAAAAGAAAAAGGTGGATCCCTTTCTAATAGCATACAAAAAAATTAACTTGAAATTTATCAAAAACTTAAATGTGAGAGGTAAAACAATAAAACTATTTAAAAAATAAATAGATAAATCCTTATGACTTTGGACTTTAGCAACTGATTAGGTATGGCAGCAATCCAAGACCTACAAAAGAAAAAAAATTGCTGAATTTGACTCATCAAAATTAAAAAAAAAAAAAAAAACTTTCTGCCTTAAAGGGCACTACTAAAAAAGTAAAAGTTCACAGAATCAGAGAAAATAATTGCTAATCATATACCTGATAAAGGACTTACCTACAATTTAAAAAGAGCTAACACAACTCAAATAAAAAGACACCTGATTCAAATATGGGCAACGAATCTGAATGCTCGTGTCTCCAAAAAGGGAAAACAAATGACTGAAAAACATGAAAAGATGCCCCAAATCATTAATCATTAAGAATCTGCACATCAAAAGCACAATATGATACTATTTTGGAACTGCAAGGATGACTAGACCAGAAAATCCAGTAAATCACAGTGAATAGGAAGAGGTCTATAGGAGACAACTGCTTATATTCCAACTCCCCTCAAATTTAAACACAGGGGGAGCAAAATTATTGTCACTTTCTGCTGCAAGAACTAGAAACCAACATATCCAGCTACTACCTGAGTTAGAACCTGAGGGAAAAAATAATCACACAATTAGAATCTGTGCCAAGTTACTCAGTGACTCAGGAGCAGAACTATTTGTACCTCCATCATCTGGGTCTTATGCTTCAGGGTAGGCCCGGGGTAGAATTAGGAATGTTGGCATAGAGAAGGTCAGGGAAGTCTGAGCCTAGATAGAGAACGTGTGAAAAATCCATCACATACACACACACACACACACACCACACACACACACACACACACACAGAGGAAGATCCTAAGCAAGAGGAAATTGTAAACTAAAGGACACCTGAGTGGCTCAGTGGTTGAGCGTCTGCCTTTGGCTCAGGTTGTGATTGATCCTGGGGTCCTGGGGTCCAGTGCCACATCATGCTGCCCGCAAGGCACCTACTTCTCCCCCTTCTCCTGCCTCTGCCTCTCTCTGTGTCTCTCATGAATAAATAAATAAACTATTTTTTTTAAAAAAAATTGTAAACTAAAATTTCAAAATGTTAGAGATGTTACATTATGAAAAGTAAGTAAATTCAACAAAGAATACATGTTATGCTGAAGGAATTTAAGAAAAATACTTTAAAGCACATATATTTAAAATACTCAGATATGTCCGCCAACCTTTTTTTCCCTCTGTCCTGTGGCCAAGTAGCAGATGCAACCTTTCAAACTCACAGACCTTCCTGAGGATTCTAGAAGGATTCTAGAGTGGAATGATATAATCCATATTCCATAGTGTGGATGCAGTTATCCAACACAATGAAGAGACCTCTACGGACCAGCAGACATGGGCTTTTGCCCGCCAACGGTTTTGTGACTGACTTCTCCCCTTGGTGAGTTACAAGTAGAGACTACACCAGGTGATGTCCTCACACAAAGGAAACCTTATTTGCCATAAATAAGGAGATCACAGGATCACTTCCAAAGCCCTGACTTCCTGGAGCAGGAATGAATGACTTAACTTATTTAGGATTATGATAAATATTCAGAAAGAGAAGCTTTGTCATCACAGGTAAACAGAGGCATAAAGTTGCACAGATACTCAGAAAATATGTCTGTACGTGCATCTTGTTATGGTAATGATACTTGTGTTCCTCCCAGGGCAAAACTTTAACATTATATTGAAAGAGAGGTAACTGTCCAACCAGGAGAGGATATGGGCATGCTCCAGTACGAACTGGAGGGGTCCTGGCCTCCTTATCTCAGCTAAGGGCCCTCCTCACTTTTGAAACAGCACCGGGGAGTTCTGCAACAGGAGTTTTATCACGGATTTTTTTGTCTCTGATATTCTTAGGCTAGAGACTTGTTAGCTGCTGCATTCCCTTTGTTCTCTTAAAATCCTTAACTCCTGAGGTTTTTGCATTTCTTTGTCATTCTGACACCTCCTAGGGAGTTATGCTAGAAATGTGCTCTGAAAGTCGAGCAAAGATCACAGAAAATAGCTGGGGACCTGAAAGGACTTCTCTTGTGCCAGAGAGCTACATCCTATCTTTCTCTTTTCCAGGGAGCCCTAACTCTTGCTACAGGTGGAGGCTTGGCACCACTCTTACAGTCTACAGCTTCCAGAGAGAGTCGGCCCTGTATTTAGTGTCACATCAAACGATCCTTTTCAGAAAGCCCTCTCTCCTGCCATTTTATCTAGACACATGTTGGTGACAGGTGATTTGCCCCAACGTCACACACCTCCGTACTCCTACCCACCCCAAATGCTACAAAAAGATGGGTCTTCAAACTAACATTCCCATACCCCCCCAAAAAAAAACCACTCATGAAATAAGTAAGGACCCTCTTTACATCTGCTTTATTTGCATATCAAGAAGTGACCTCATTCCTGTGCCCAAGCAACCTCAACCGTTTTCCATGAGTTGGCTGGGAAGAGTCCTCAAAGACAGAGCAATGGAAAAAAAAAAAAATCATAAAACCAAATACAGGGGGATATAAATGAAGAACTGAAGAATTTAAACAGAAAAGCAAAAAGGTATATAGGAAATTGAAAGTGTTTTCATTTATTATGTTTTCAAAGATTTTATTTATTTGAGAGAAAGAAAGAGAGAGAGAGAGAGGGGGGGGGGGGCATGAGTAGGAGGAAGAAGCATGCTCCTTGCTGAGCTTGCTGAGCAGGGAGAATAATGTGGGGCTTGATCCCAGGCCCCTGGGGTCACGACCTGAGCAGAAGGCAGATGCTTAATTGACAGCCAGCCAGGTGGCCCAAAAATGTTGTCATTTAAATTAAAAGCTCATTAAATTGATAAATCAGAGGATGCTTGGAAAAGTCCATGTGCGAACCTAAAACTCGATCCACTGCCAACCATACAAGGCCATGCAGTGGCAAAGAGTTTGTTGTAGTTCTCTTACAGAATTTACATGATGCCTACAAAAAGGAATACATGAAAGTATGAAATACTTCAAAGATCTTATACTTCGTGCTGCCTCATGAAAATACCACGTGTGTTCTCTCTCGTACTATCTTTTTTTAAAGGACAGGGGAAGCATGCTTTTCACTATTCTCAATGTTAAAATACAAAGTACACTACATGCCCCTCCTGCCTATCGTCCCAGCAGTTTGTGGCAAAAACAATGAAGATTGTCCTTGCAGAGCTGGATTGGAGACAACGTGTTTACACATGCAATAAAAAAGCAGGATGATGGCAGGGTGCCTGGGATAAGAGGATGGGGTAAAATGAATTTCCTAGTTCTGCTCAAATGTTTCAGGCACTTGAAAGAGAAAGATCTCAGATCTCAGTACTAGAAATCCAGTTAGGGGCAGTATATCATTAAATAGAGCTTGAATATAAGATAAAGGGTTTGTCATAGAAAACCCTTTGACAGGGATTCCTGGGTGGCGCAGTGGTTTGGCGCCTGACTTTAGCCCAGGGCGCGATCCTGGAGACCCGGGATCGAATCCCACGTCCGGCTCCCGGTGCATGGAGCCTGCTTCTCCCTCTGCCTGTGTCTCTGCCTCTCTCTCTGTGTGTGACTATCATAAATAAATAAAATAAAATAAAAAATTAGAAAAAAAAAGAAAACCCTTTGACAAATGTTTGTCTCATAGAATTCTGAAATGTTTGCTCACTTGTTTTAAATAAAAAGAATCCATTATTTTTAAATTATTAAGATTAATATATTAATCTATTCTGTATTAGTTTATGGGCTTCACAAATATCAAATTTTTGATATTTAGCCAAAGATGTCCAAAAGATTCAAGTATTCTGGTCCATTCTCCTACATGGTATGTGTGCCCTCACCTACTCCTTTGATCTCCATCCCTGGGTGTTTATGCTTCTATATTCTTCCCTCCTCTTGAGTGTTCGAGGGATCTCTAACTTGCTTCTAATGAATAAAATATGGCAAAGAAATGAGATTTCACTTCCATGATTATGTTACATCGCAGGCCTGTCAGAAAGCTGACGCACTCTACGGAACCTTTCCCTCACTGATTTTGGAAAACTATGACTACACTGGAAGACCTACATGACAAGCAGCTGCGGCAGGCAACTAAGAACTGGAGGCCATCTCCAGCTGACATTGCAACCAAACTAATGTGAGTTTGCCCCTGGGTGAGTCACAGATAGAAACTACACCAGGTGGAGTTGTTCCACAAAGGGAATTTTTTGTTTTTTTGTAGCTAATAGGAGATCATGGGAATAATATCCAGGTGGAGTTGTTCCACAAAGGGAATTTTTTTTTTTGTAGCTAATAGGAGATCATGGGGAATAATATCCAAAGCCGTGCATGACACCTTAAGCAAGGGTGAATGGGTTCCTTTTGGAGCCTTATCATTGTATACAGAGGTGAGAATAGAGTTGTGCAGGTGCTTTAGGAAAACATGCTTATACATACATTGCATTTTATGTAAATGAGCTAGTGCTCCTCCTTGGGTGCAGATTTTAGCAATACAGTGAGGTGAAGTTAATTGTCGGCCATTTGAGAGATCACTTCACTGTCTGTCTGTGCAAGCCAGAGTCGGAGTTAATCTCTAATTGGTCTGGGTGGTCTGGGCTGCCAGAGCTCTTTGTCCAGGCAGTTATTGCTTGAGGGATAGTTTCTGTTTCCATCATGGGATGCTATGCCCTTCATATCTTATGCCTGAGTTAAGAGAAAAGCCAGAAAGAGGAGCTTAAAGAAAAAGGTCAGTGAGTACAAGCAGGTGAGCAGTAAAGGTCAGGTCTGGGGGTCCAGCCAGTGACAACACCCAGCAGGAAACTGGTGTTTTCGGTGAACTACCACCGTCAGGAAGCAAATTCCACCCACAGGCTAGAGAATGTGGAATGGGGTTTTTCCCAGTGGAGCCTTGAGATAAGATGCAGCCTGGCTGACTCCTTGGTTGCTGCTTTCTGATGCCCTACAGAGAAGATCCAGCCAAGCTATGACCGGACTTCTGACATAGTGCTGTGAGATAAAAAATATGTGTTGTTTTTAAACCACCAAATTTGGGGAAATTTGTTCTGCAGCAATGATAATTAATACAATAGGATAGTGAGAGAATCCAGGATCCTAATAGGCTTTTGAATAAATGTGAGATTTGTCTTATGAATAAAAAGTCTTTCTTTCTAAGGTAACTGATAATAACTTAGTTCTCACTTTTTTCTCCTTTTCTCTGTGTGTTGTTTTATTGTTTTTAATTTTTTATATTATTTATTTATGATAGTCACACACAGAGAGAGAGAGAGGCAGAGACACAGGCAGAGGGAGAAGCAGGCTCCATGCACCGGGAGCCCGACGTGGGATTCGATCCCGGGTCTCCAGGATCGCGCCCTGGGCCAAAGGCAGGCACTAAACCGCTGCGCCACCCAAGGATCCCTGTTTTATTGTTTTTAAAATGTAGTGTGTTCCAAAAGTTCTTTTGGATTCCAAAAATCCAAAGAAATCGTTCAATTTTCCCTTATAGAAGAAAACTTCAAAGAGAAATATTTAAATAGAATGTACTTAACTTTCTATTAGTCAACTATGGAGTCACACCCAGTACTTTTAAAAATGTTGTAAATAAAAAGCTCAGTATTTCACATGCTGGGGCTTGGGGTTGGGATCACAACATACACATGCAGCATCACACAGTTTCCAAGAAAGCTGAGCTACGTGAAGGAACGTGGCAACACTTGAAAAGATCTGTAAAATGTGGCCATGAAAAAAAAACTGTCTATTTGCCTTGTCATTATGGAACCAGTCATATTTAAACATAAAAAGAGAGTTGAGAATGTAAAATAATATGTAAGCAATATTTGCACCTTTGAAGGGAAGAAGATAGAAAATCTAGGATATGCTTTTATCATGTGAGTGAATCCCAACAGATGATGGATGATGTACGTGAGAACTGGAACACATATTTAGAGGTCTTTCCTCCCTGGGAATTAGAGTTGATGTCTGGTAAGACAGAGAGGTCAGGGTCTGCTCCTTCTTTCCTTTTAGGTCTTTGGACAGATGTATTTAAACTTTCTTAAGAATCACATAAAAAAAGAATCACATTATACTGTCCAAATATGTATGCCGTGATGGATGAGAAACTTAGAAGAAAGGCTACCACAGATAACTCATAAATAACAGAAAAAAAAATTGAACCTTATTGAAGAATCCCCATTCTGGTTTCAAAGTAAAATTAAATATGATTGAAAAACATGATTGTACAAAGAGACATGACTGAAAGGAAGAAGACAACTTAGATTGAAATGGTAGCAAGAAAACTTAATGAGACCATTGCCCAAGAGATTAATTAACACTATTTTTATGAGTAAGAAGCATGGAAGTTGGTTCCAAATTGAGAAAGGAAGAAAACTCTCATTATGGAAAACCATAAAGATGAGATTAGGGAAGTTAGAACGAAGGATTTCCATGAATTTATCTACTTATTTCCAGATCACAACAGTGCTCCAACTTTACACTGAAATTATTTGATACTTCTCCTTTAAATTAACCTTTTTTTCTAAAAGAGAATGCTATTTTAATGGCTAATAGGAAAATAAAGACTTAAAAACCACTCTCCGTGTTCAGCAAATGTTCAGGATAGTGATGCTATTTGAATGAGTAGAGTCACATTTTGTGAAGCACTTAAGGAATGGACTTTGCCAAACGGCAAACAGTAGGGCTCTTCTACTGTATCACACAAGAATGTGAAACATTGTTAGATTCCAGAAATCCACAAAATCATAGAAGGGTATTAAGTAGGAGTGAATGAGGGTGCTCTGTTTCATATTTTACGAAATATCTTTTCCCAGTCATATTGGCCAGTCTATAAGGTAGATAAGACATGGATGCTCTTCAACCTGTCTAACATAGTTTTATAAATTCTGCAATGCATAGATGTGTGGTAGTTGGGGATCGTTTTTCCTGTTGGGACCCAAAATTTTCCCTTCACTCTTCTGCTAGAGACATGATATCAATTGTATTGTGTCCCCCTGAAAAGATATGTTGAAATCCACACCCGCTTATCTCAGAATGTGACTCTGTTTATAGATAAGGTCGTTGCATAAGTAATTAGTTAAATTAAGATGAAGTGATGAGGCCGTATGAAGACACAGACATGTGTGTGGAAGTTGGCATGTGAAGAGGAAGCTGATATGGGAGTTAAGCAACTGCCAGTCAAAGAACATCAAATGCTACTGGTAACATCAGAAGCTGAGGGAAAACATGAAACAGATTCCGTCCTTAAAGCCTTTGAGAAATCATAGACCTGTCAGCACCTGGAATTTGAATTTCTAGCCTCCAGCAATATGAGACAATAAGTTTCAATTGTTCTAACCCCTTAGTTTATGGTCCTTTGCTACAGAGCCCTAAGAAATTAATACAAATTGTGGTGCAGGGAGCGTGGTGATGCTGTAACAAGCAGCTGAAAATATGGAAGTAGTTTGGAATTGGGTAATGAGTAGAGGTTGGAAGAATTTTGAAGTGCGTGATAGTCTACACTGCATTGAAAAGTATATTGGTAGAAATATGGATACTACAGTCAATCCTGGAGAAGAGTCGAGAAGAAAAGAAGAGAGCTGCACAGAATGCTTCTCTTATCATAGAAAGTGGATATATCACCATGAACAGAATGTTGCTAGAAATGAATGTTAAAGCTGCTTCTGTTGAGGTCTCAGAGAGAAATAAGGACTAAGTTATTGGAACCTGAAGTAAAGATGATACTTATTATAAAGTGACAAAGAACTTGGCTAGATTATGCTATTCAGTGGTGGAAAGTGGGACTTTTAAATGATCAACATGGATATTTAGCTGAGGAAATTCTCAAGAAAAATGTGGAAAGTGTTGCCTGGTTTCTCCTTTCTGCTTATAGTAAACTGTGAGAAGAAAGAGAGAAATTGAAGAAGGGATTACAGAGTAAGAGGAAACTAGCACTTAATGATTTGGAAAATTCTCAGCCGTCTGGGATACTTCCTCTGGAAATAGGCTCAAGGTGTGGCTGGAGAAGCTAGAAATGTCGCTAGCCTGCATAAAGAACTGAGATAAGTCTTACTGAAGAAGGAAGACTCTGGGCATAGAGCCACAGATACCAAGGTCCAGACTGACAGGAAATCCTTGGCTCCAGAGGTTGTGGTGATGTGCTTTATTCCAGAGCCTAGCCACTGCCCAGAGCTGAGGAGGCAGGGCTGCCCCTTCAGGCCAGAGATAGACTATCAAGCTACAGAGAACCATTCTCAGGTCTTGAAACATATGGGATTTGCTCTGCTGAGTTGTGAACTTGCATTGGACAAGTGACCCTTTTTTGTCATCTCAAATTCTCCTTTTTTGGAATAGGAGCATGCCCATTCCATGCCTCCCCTACCATTTTATCTTGGAAGCAGGTAACTTGTTTTTTAAGTCTCACAGATTTATGGATAGAAAGGAATTGTTTCTCAGGATAAGCCAGACAAGTCTGATTTAGATGACTTAGAAAAAAAAATGTGGTATTTTTCAAAGTGATTATATTTAGATAAGATCTTGGATGTAGAGTTGAGCCAGGGATGGTTACATGAATCTTGGAATAAGAGAATGAGGTGGATGCATTATGCACATGGGAAAGGACAAAGAGAAGACTATAATGGGTTGAATTGTGTCCTCTAAAAAAGACGTGTTTAAATCCTAATCCTTACACCTCAAAATGTAATTTTATTGACAATGAGGACCATTGTGTGTGTGATTAATAACTAGAATAGTGTTGGCCACTGATTCACCATGACTGGGATCCTTCTAGAAAGGCATTCTGAGGGACACCAGGGTGGCTCAGTCGTTGAGCATCTGCCTTTGGCTCAGGTTATTGGAACATAGTTTTATAAGTTCTGTAAATTCTATATAAACATAGAAAATTTTATAAACACATAAAATTCTATAAAACATAGCTTTATAAATACAGTCTGGGGTTGAGTCCCGCATTGCGCTCCTTGCGGGGAGCCTGCTTCTCCCTCTGCCTATGTCTCTGCTCCTCTGTGTGTCTCTCATGAATAAATAAATAATAAATAAATAAAAATCTTAAAAAAAAAAGGCATTCTGTAATGACATGGCAACAACGGGGAATGCTATGTGATGACAGAGATAGGGAGAGGATCATGCAGCTGCAAGTGAAGAAATAGAAAGATTAAACACCAGAAACTAAGAGAAAGTCATGAATCCAATTCTTGCCCAGAGATTCAAGAGAGTCTGAACCTGTTTAAACCTTGACTTCTTATTTTTGCTGCTGTTTTCAGCCACTCATACTTTGCTGAGGTAAATCCAAGGAAACCTAAAAGGAACGTAAATATTTTTTTTCTTAATTATTGTAATTTAGTTTCAACAAAATTCATAAAGGACCTTGACAGTGTATGTTAGAAGCCAGACAGGCTCAGAAAAGACTGGCTGTGAAAAGAATAAGACCATTCAGTTGCTCAAATTTAAGAAATTTTACTTATTTTTTTTTTCTAATATGGTCCTCTAATCCTATCCTTTCTGATGGTGGCTATTAATGCTTCTAGTGGCATGAATTTAATTTTTTTCCTGACTGACTCTAACCAATGAATGTGTGTGTTTTGAAATTCATGAGTTATGGTAAAAACACAACTTGCTGGGTATCAAATAAAGTTATATCTGTCTGGAACAATGGGTGTCTCTCATGATAGGAGAAACTTGATTAGGAGACAGCTCATGTTCACTTTTATTCCTCCAAATAGTTAAATTAAGTTAGTAATAATAATATTGAAGAAATAATTATATATAACATGTAATGGGTTCCTAAGAGCCAGTCACTTTTAGAATGCTTTATGTGACTTGCTTGAATACACTTACAACTTATGATGGTATTATGAGGCATGGTCGATTACACCATTTTTGAAATTAAGAAACTGAGGCACAGGAAGTTTTGATAAGTTGTCCAACCTCATTGATAAAGCAGCAGACCTGGGAATTGTTCCAAGTACGATAACTCCAGACCCAGATTTTCAACCATTAAATTTTACTCTGTAATGACGCTGCTCTGTGTGTCAGTACATAAGATATAGTGGGTTCACTTTCATTGCTTAACCCAGGAGCCTTAGACTTCTGTACATAGCAGGTCCTACAAAATTATCTGGCTTTGCCTTAAGAAATAATGAGTGTCATATTGGCTCCCTACACTGATGTGAGTAAATAATGAACAATTCTAACACTGGGTCAAATGTGTTTTGTCATTTTAATTAAACCCACTATACTTACTATTAATTTTTCTGAAAGGACTGTGGCCTACAAAGTTATAGAGATTCTATAACCGTCTTTATTTATTTGTTTAATAAAATAGTCTTTCATAAAGGTGAGAGTGTGGACCTGTGGCTGAATGAGAATGATGAGTTTAGTTTCCAGATCACATTAATCTGAAACCACCTGACATGGCATCTCTTATTTTGTGCTTTAGGATATGCAAATATAAGGGGGGACCATAGAATTGGATATTATATGAACCTACCAACAAAGTAAATACCAATAATAAAAAAATGTAATACTGTGAATATCAGGCTCTGAGTTGTAAACAAAAAACACCCATTCCCAGAAACATAGTCCTTCATACTCAGAATCAGTGTCAGTATTTTCCTGAAATATGTGGTTGCTGAACCTGGAGGAAACATCTACTTTCATTTTATCTTTTATAATGAAATGACAGAATGGTTTCGATAACTTAAAGAAAATCTCAGGGGTGCCTGGGTGGCTCAGTCAGTTAAGCATCTACCTTCAGCTCAGGTCATGATTCCTGGGTCCTGGAACTGAGCCCCACATTGGGCTTCCTGCTCACTGAGAGCCTCCTTTTCCTGCTCCCTCTACTGTTCCCCTCACTTGTGCTCTCTGATACTCTCTGTCAAATAAACAAAATCTGAAAAAGAAAAAGAGAAAGAAAATCTCTATAACCCCTAAAGAGAAGTGTTTCCATAACATCTGTTCCCAATTGGGAGGAAAAAATTAAAGAGTGAAATTTTCCACCTGTGAACAACTCTCCATAGAAGAACAAATCCTCATCTATTTGACATATGGAAATGGTAACAGACAGTGGGACTTGCTTAAGTCCTAATCACATGAGATAATTTATGCACATTTAAGAAAGGAAGGAAGCTAAAATACGAGTTCTTCTATAGTCTGTCTTATATTAACTATTAAGAAATCTTTTGTCTTGTGTGTCATGTTCTAATATCTCACTTAGGCCTGCCTCACCTTGCACTGAATGAAAACTAAGAGTTTCTACTGAATATTATACTTCCAAGGAATCTCTGTTATCTTCTGCTGCATTCCATAACATTTCAAAACTTAGTGGCACATGATAGCAATGATCTATCATTTCTTGAAATCTAGCAGTGTTGACTGTGATCAGGTGAACAGTGCTTCCATTCCATGTGGAATGGCCAAATGCATTCACATTCAGCTAGGTGCCCAGTGGAGGGTAGAACTTTTAGGAAAATATTTAAAATCCAAGATTTGTCTATACATAGCCTCATTATGTAGTAATTGAGTTCAAGTTTCTTTACAAGAAACAGGAAGGAATCTCCTAAGAGAAAAAACCTCAGTTCACAAACACCCATCAATTTTGTGCTTACTTACATCATTCTTGCTAATATCAAATTTGCCAAAATAAGACTCATACCCAAGCCCACAGTCAAGGTGCCAGGGGCACATATATAGGAAAGTATGGTTCATTGGGGGTCACCAACATAGTGGTCTACCCCAAGGAGGGAAGCAAAGACCTGATCATATACAGACTGACAAGTAACCAACTTTTCTTGACTTCTCTTCTCTTGGAGGAGGTGGATCTCTCAGTTCTACTTGGACTTTGAAAATAGTTGAGGAAGAACTTAGCAGTAAGTAGTCACAAAATAGTATGAGTTTATCTAATTATGTTTTAATGCAATTTTAAATAAAAATAAATGAACTTTGTCAAAAATGTGTCAACTGCTTTGTGACACTTGGTGTTTTAAGTCTTTCCTTAAAAGGCATACAAGAAAGAAAAGAAAGAAGAAAGAAAGAAAGAAAGAAAAAAAGAAAGAAAGAAAGAAAGAAAGAAGAAAGAATGAAAGAAAGGAAGAAAGAAAAAAAAAGAAAAAAAATATTTGTAGTCTTTCAAAAAGGCATGATTCTTACCTGATAATGTTCAATAATCCCTCTGACAGTAAGAATAATGTTTCCCCCAAAGGGGGAATCCAGTTAACCAATTCCCTTACCTGGCAAAAGATAAAGTTCACAGATGTGATTAAATTAAAGATCTTGACATTGGAAGATGATCAGGCTGGTTCTTATGTAATCACATAAGGGAATGAGGGAAGAGAAGGCAGGGAAATGAGAGACAGAGATGTGACGATGGAAACAGAGGGCTGGGTGATAAAATTTCTACCTTTGAATATAGAAGAAAAGTCATGAACCAAAAGAAATTCAAGTGATTTCTGGAGGCAAGGAGAAGAAAGGGAACAGAATCTCCTCTGGAATCTCCAGAAGAACCAGCTTTGCATATACTTTGACTTTAACTCTCTGAAACTCCATTTGGACTTCTGTCCCCCAGAGTTTTATTTTATTTTATTCTTTAAAAGATTTATATATTTATTTTAGAGATAGAGAGGGGAAGAGATAGAGGGAAAGAGAAAATCTCAAGCAGACTCCCTGCTGGGTTTGGATTCTCATAGCTTTGTGAATCATCATTCCATGGAAGAAGTCCTTGGGGAAAAAATATCACATTAAAATAATCAGACTCGTATATATCACCACATGCTAAACCAAGATTTTTTAAAAATTGCCATATCCAATCCTCTTATTTCCATTAAAAATAATTAAATTAATATCTTAGTGTCAAAGTGTTTATACCATTATTAAATTTAAAAAAATAAATTAAAAAATTAAATAAATTGAAATATAATTTTGTTTGAAATAGGTTTTGCATGTTTTAGAATAATTTATTAAATGAGAAAAGTGTGATATTTCCATGGAACATGGAAAAATGAGGTCAATAGATTTTACATAATTTATGTTACCATGCTTACAGATATACTCCGAGAAACCAAACCTAGTAAACTATGGCAGGGATATTCTCTTTGGGAGAATTGAAAATGAATCTGCTTTGCCTTTCAGTTTCAGAGATACTGGGAAGTGTTCCTCTTCTGTGGGCTGTAACTCTCATGGCCATGCTGGAGGTTCTGATGTGTTTCACTTCACCTGGCTCTCTGCAGGAGCACTGCCAAGGACTCTATTTGCCCCCCAGCCATATGTTTCAGTATGTCTCTATTGCTGTTGAAGCCAAACTCTGATGTGGTTCATAAATTTTTGGATGAACTTGCAGAATGTGAATTCAAAAATTAATGAGCATGGATTAACACTCTCCCTGGGCAGTCTTTGTTTATGTGCTTAACACATTAGACCTATGACCCATTCAAATCATTTTCATTGCATTATTGCAAACCTATGATCCAGACAGGTGCAGTGCAATTGGATAACGTACCATAATAAATAACACCATTGTCCTAGAGGTTTCATTTCACCCCTTTAAAATATGTGAAACTCTGAAGCTATATATAATAGAAGCTTACCAAATTTTATCAGGGAAAAAGTAAGTAAGTCGGTGCAAATTTTGTTATAACATCAGCTACAGCATTATATTTAAATTGATTACAAGATATAGAAAATGTGTACTTTAACATTTTCAATTAATGCATCAAAATGACACTGGATGGAAAGTAGGCAAACTTTTTAAGTGGGATGTTGATATGATACATTTTTTTTCTCCCTTGGTGTTTAGGGATTAGGAGGAGAAGGAAAAAATATATATAGCTGCAGAGTAAGAAAACTTGGAAAAGGACACATAGCTGGATTTAGACAATTATGCAGAAGTGATTATATGAAGGCTGTGGCCTTCATATGCAAGCCATGGAATTGGATGACTGCACAGGTCTTATCTAAATCTTGCAAAAGAAAGCTGCAGCCTGAACTCTGTGGTTAGTTTTGTATCTCTATTCCAAGAAATGTGCAATAAGTCCACAATTTCATCCACAAACTATTGTGATATGTAGTTTATTTGAATTTTAATGACATAATTTTTCAAGACCCCTAGGGATTTATTGTGGTCATACTGATACTGATGATAATAAAGAATGGGTTGAGCAATCACAGTGATGAGCAGGGAACAAAAAAAAAAACATCCAACTAATGGAATTCTCTAAGGGATGATTTATGTTATTGTCTTTAGTTTTATTCTGTTCACCTTGTTTATCAAATTACAGATGGCAGAAATGACATGCTTATCCAATTATAGGAGGCCCTACTGGAGGGTACAGCTTAACATACCTAAACACTGTGCAGTGGTGTGCTTTAAATGAACAAGCTCTTAATTTTTAGCAGAATATTCCTTCCTCCCCCAAAAAATATTTATACAATTCTAAATGTCATCCAAGTCTTACAGACAGAAAATAGAGATATTGATAAGATCTGAGTGGAACAAAATCATAACTCTTTGATCTTACATGGCATTAATTGCACTGTAGATTTAAAAAAATATTATTTATTACACTTGTAAGTGAAAAGGTAGAAGACAATTCATGCTGTTAAATCATATATTTAAGACCACAATCAGACAAACACGTGTGAGTTCAATCACTGAAACCTTTTCATTGATTATTATTCCTCAAACTCCTCACTCTTAGTAAATATTTGTTTCTATGTTTGCATTGTTTATATTATTGAGATGATGAGTCTTCTAATTCGGTGCCCTGAGAGCATGATTTTTAAGTAAATGGCAACTGTTCTCTTGTTAAGTTTGGTTGTTTTGTAGATAAGCATTTCTAACAGTAGACCCTTGAAATAAAGTCTGTCTCTAGGGCTCCTTATTTCCTTATTTTCCTATATATTCCTCTCCGTATTTAAATTTCTCCCTACATGAGTGTTCAGTTTTGAGCCACCTATTTTAAGATGTCACAGTGAAAATAACATTTTTAATTTTCCTAAGAAGTTACCTAACTTTTCCAATGCTTGGCTGAATATCAAAATACAGAACTCCTTTTAACTGGTAACATAAAATAATTGCTTTCTAATCTTTTTTATAGAAGGGAATATCAAAGTTGCTAACACTTGTGTTTTTCTTTTAGGATAACTGGAAGAGGAGAAGCATGCTAGTTTTCTATTGTTGTGTAACAAATTACTACAAAGTCGATTGGTAAAACACCCATTTATTATCTAATAGTTTCTGTAGGTCCGAAGCCAGGCATAGTGTGGTTAGGATTTCAAAAGTTTGAAAGCAAGGCGTCTGCCAGCCTGTGTTCTCATTGGGAGCGTGATGGCCATTTCTTGGTTCAGTCAAGTTGTGGGAAAAACTCAGTTCCTTGAAGTTGTAGAAATGAGATTTTTGTTTTCTTGTTGCCTAAACTACCTCCTAGAGGCTCCCCTCAGGACAGCTTACTTCTTGAAAGTCAACAGAATGCCCCACTCTAGTCTGCTAAATGGAGTCTTATGCTATATAATGGGAGTAACTATCCCATCACCTTTTCTAATCAAAGGAGCTATCTTGTCCTACATGCAGTCTTACCACACTCAAAGTGGATGACACATACACTAGTGGACTGAAATCTTGGTGACCACCTTAGAATCTGCCTACCACAAGAAAACAAAAATAATATATTTATGTATGCTAAAATAAAAGTAAAATGAATAAAAATTACATAAAATATAAGTGCATATTAAAATTAAATACATATAAAATAAAATAATTTAAAGGTTTTATTTATTTATTTGTGAGAAAAACAGAGGGGAGGGGCAGCAGGAGAAGGAGAGAGAATTTCAAGCAGAATTGGCACTAAGCATGGAGCCTGACACAGGGGTTGATCTCATGACCCTGAGATCATGACCTGACCCAAAATCAAGAGTCAGATGCTAAACTGACTGAGCCATTAGCAACGACAAATAACCACCATTTGCTTCAATGTGGATGGAACTGGAGGGTATTATGCTGAGTGAAGTAAATCAGTCGGAGAAGGACAAACATGTGGTCTCATTCATTTGGGGAATATAAAAAATAGTGAAAGGGAATAAAGGGGAAAGGAGAGAAAATGAGTGGGAAATATCAGTGAGGGTGACAGCACATGAGAGACCCATAAGTCTGGGAAACAAACAAGGGGTGATGGAGAGGGAGGTGGGTGGGGGGTTGGAGTGACTGGGTGATGGGCACTGAGGGGAGCACTTGTCGGGATGAGCACTGGGCGATATGCTATATGTTGGCAAATTGAACTCCAATAAAAATAATTAAAAAATATATTCCCAAAATAAAATTAAATATATATAAAGAGGGAGGGAGTTTCTTTAAAGATTTTCATTCCCCATAGAGGCTCTGTTTTTCAATCCATTCATTTCTTCAGCAACAACTTTAAAGCGTCTCTGCAATACTACAGTGCAATTCTGACATTAACTACCTAGAATTAGCACAGGCTCCACAGATTAACAGCACAGTCACCAACAAGGTTGCACTCACTATAAACACTAGCCACATTTTGGGGATCTCTAGGCCACCTTCTTTCCTGACAACAGGCTATAAATACTGGGAGTTCATGACTACATTAGGTTTGAAAAATTGTTAGAGGGATCCCTGGGTGGTGCAGCGGTTTAGCGCCTGCCTTTGGCCCAGGGCATGATCCTGGAGACCCAGGATTGAATCCCATGTCGGGCTCTTGGTGCATGGAGCCTGCTTCTCCCTCTGCCTGTGTCTCTGCCTCTCTCTCTCTCTCTCTGTGTGTGACTATCATGAATAAATAAAAAAAAAAGAAAATTAAAAAAAAAGAAAAATTGTTAGAATGACAGAACGCTATATTTATTATCACAATTTTATTATAAAGGGTACAAATCAGGACCAAACAATGAGATACATAGTGCAAGGTCTGGGAAGATCTCACCCTGGAGTTCTTAAGTCCTCTTTCCATTGGGATCAAGGCACATCATTCTCCTAGCACATGGATGTGTCATCAACCAGGAAGTTCACATAAGCCTTGACGTTTTAAATTTGAGTTTCATTTTGTAGGCATGATAGATTGAATCATTAGCCCCATGAGTGAACTCAATCTTAGACCCTTCTCTTCTCAGGAGGTTGGGCCAATATTGTGTGATTCAGAGTTTCAGACCTATAAGCACACAATTAGTCTTTCTGGCATGATTAGCCCCCATCTTGAGTCATTGCCTAAGCATAAATTCAGGTGTATTTCACTTACCATTAACAACAAAGACACTCCTACAACTTTGGCAATGTAAGAGCTTAATCTCCCTCTAAAAATCTCAGGATGAATATCATTTTTTTAAAATTATTAATTATTATACAATAGCCTCTTGGTATTAACTGACCTAGGTTTGATGGCGACTATGGTGAACATGATGGATAAAGATTTGCCCTTACAAGGCTAACATCTGATGGGAGAATAACAACAAAAATTAAACAAGTCCTTAAAAAGAGAATAGAAGTAGATGGAATGAATATAAAGGGAAACTATGAAAAGATACATTAGGGGAGGCTGAGCTCTTTAAGAGGACAGCAATAGCTCTCCTTGAGAAGTCATATGTAAGCCAGGTTAAGGAGTAATGAAGAGTGGGAAAGAATAAGGTAAAATAGGAATGTTCCAGTAAATGAATCACCATATATAAAGTTTCACACAAAGTAAAGCATGTAGAGAAAGAGGAACTGAAAACCAACGCCTAATTAAAAATATGCTTTGAAGGTCAGAGTTGTTAGATGTGGCTTAGATAGTTAAGAAAGCAAAACACCATGGAGAACCTCATGGAGACATTAGAGGAGTTAGGAATGCAACCAGAAAATAAGATATCACTGAAGGGTTTTCAGCTGCAGTCTGCCCTTGATCACCAGTGTGATTTTTGGAAACTCTTCTAGTTTTCAAAGTGAAACTGGAATGGAGCAGAGAAAGACTTTGAGGCTCATTAGTCTGTTGTAATTCCAGTGAGAGTGGATGTGGACCTTGCTGTCTGTGGTTCCAAAAGAGGAGACTGTATCAGAAAGGTATGTAAAAATAAAATTAGCAGCTATCTTGAATAAAATTAAAGATATGGAAGGAAAAAGAAGAAACAAGTCCCACTTTTCTGATCTAAGTACTAGAAAGAAAGGGGGCTACTAAGTACTAGAAAGAAAGCAGGAGAAAGAATGCTGTTCTCCGTCGCCTTCACAGGTAGACAATGAACCATAGTGGAGCTTCTTCTCTGTATAACCTTCCTCTCCATCTGAACAATACACTGAATGTATTAGAGGTTTATTAATTTCTCAAAATGAAGAATGCTTGGATTTCAATTCCTATCTTTGTTTGAATATTGGCATGCCGCTGCTATATAACCCCCTTTGACTTTTAAATGATTATATGCACCTGATTAATAATCCATAATAACTAGCTTGCCTAATAGTGTTTTAACTAAAAGAAAGTGAAATAAAGAGATATATTGCCTCAAAAAGATACCACAACTTATATTCCGTAAGCTCCCCTCATGTTAGTTTATCTCAAGGAGAAAGGACATTTTATAGGACAGTGAATGCTCTAGCATGATTGTTACCACTGGAAGAAAATCAGTAAATGGGATGTAGGCACCTATACTGAATGCCGCAAGCCCATCAACCTTTTCTTGTCATGTTTTACTTCTTAAGAATTTGTAAAAACGATTTTCTTTGTCCTTCTGTGCTCATATTATAAACATGTCATGCGTAAGTGACTTGGCTATGTAAACTTTCTTCAGAATATATATTAACCTCAATCACAAACTTTACTGGGCATCATGGTAATGTGTCTGGCAACTCATTCTTATTGCTTCCCATCTATTTTAATGAAAAAGCAGAAATGACAAATGATAATACACCAGGAATTGAAGTTAAGTGTGTCAAAACTTGTCACCAGCATGGAGATTGGCTTCATAACTTAGGGAAAGCAATAATAACAAATACTATATACGGAGATCTTTTTGCTCAATATCCTTTCTTTAAAATGTATTAATTTAAAAAAAAATCTTTATATATACACATAAAATATTCGGCCTAAAAAATGTCATTGATCTAATATGTCTACATGCCCTTTATAAATGATTCAACACAGTGCTGATTATCCTAAAGGCAGCTAGGAAGATGAGGGGCTTCTCTTATCTCCATGGGATAGAATTTATAGCTATGATATCCTGAAACTGTCAGAGTGGTTCTGTTGAGAGATGCAACAAATAAGATAGAGAGCATCACTGGCATTTTTCCATAATATGTATAAAATTATAAATTTATCTCTCAGAATCCAAAATTTAGATTTATATGACTGATAACAAAGAAATCGACAGTTGAAGGAATAAACTGTATAGATAACATCTCATTTATTCTAGGCAACTCTTGGTTTTGTAATTAATCTGATCAGAGATACTCAGTAACTTAGTATTTTCATAAGCTTCCTTTTTACATGGAAAACATCTGGGTAGTTCCACTGACTTGTGTTTATCCAAAGCTTTTCTTTGGACACTGTTTTGACCATCTGTGCACAATGCTCCAAGATTATTATTTTATTTTCATGATATTTGATGCTGCTTAACAGCTTATAGCTAACATCTGGAAAACAACTGCATTTAACTTCAGCCAATTTGAAGCATCGACAGAGGGAGGAATTGAAAGGTTCTGGAACATGTTTCACGCCATACAAGAAAGTATTTACCTTAGCTTAGTCAGACTTCGCTTTCATTTAAAGGAACTCCATCTAAGAATTACTAATGCCAAACAGTAAAGCAAATTGGTAAACTGTCCATCTCCAAAGACATTTGAACAGAAGCAGAATGGCTGCACAAACTATAAGAGATGCTGTAGAGGCACCTCCCTTCCCTTGAGCAATTGTTCAAATAAGTATTCTTCTAGTGTCAATTTCAGGTATAGCTTGAAATAATTGTGATTTTAAACTGTGGTGAGATAAATAAAAAGCAGTAGTTGATTATCAAAGCAGTATACTAGAATGGAAGGTAATGCTGTTTCTTATTTTGTTTATTTTAAATTAGCTATGTTAGATAAGAAAAATAATTTTTAACTTACTCTTAGAAAATGGAATACAGAGTCATTAAATGACACTAATAATTAAAAACAATCTTATAATGGAAATTTTGGGAGATACACACATTTTTAGCAATTATGAAAAAATTATGTTTCTATAAATAATGAATTCAAACACACTTATATGGAAATATTAGTGCCCTGATAATTTCAAATGTACATATTTCAAAATTTGCTTGTGCTACTACAAAAAGAATGTTTATATGATACGTAATACAAGTAAGAGTCTGGCCCATGAACCATCCAATTCTTATTCAGAGATTTCTTCCTGAACTTTACTTTTGAGTTTACTCATCACACAGACCCTGAGTTAGTTTCTTGGGTTAAGGACTTCACTATTACCTTAATATGTAATCTCTATCAGTCTAAGGTGTCCTATCAGTAGACTGTGAAATAAAGGTGAACTGCAAAAAGTTTATTTAGGAAGTGCAAATAGCACCATTTGGAAAATAAAAGGAGAAGCAATAATACAGTATTCTTTTTTTTTAAGATTTTATTTATTTATTCATGAGAGACACAGAAAGAGGCAGAGACACAGGCAGAGGGAGAGGCAGGCTCCACGCAGGGAGCCTGATGTGGGACTTGATCCCTGGTCTCCAGCATCAGGCCCTGGGCTGAAGGCGTGCTAAACCACTGAGCCACCTGAGCTGCTCAAGTATTCCAGATAAAACACAAAAAGGATTTTTTGGGAAAAAAAAATACCCATTTTATTATCTATATTTTCTCTACTTTGCTATCTGTAAAATAGTATATACTGACTGCTATGGGAGTGAAGGAAATCATTCTCACTTCACATTTTAGTTGGTTAAAATTGACCTTTTGTAACTTTTTATTTTATATACTTCTTTATCTTGTAGTTTATAATTCAGGCCATACACACAAAGACACACATGCACACACATATATACAACTTTCAAACATAATTGAATATGATTTAAAACAAAAGATTTCAAAACATTTCCTGAAAGAAAAAAAAAGTATTTTAACTTTAATTACCAGAAAATAGTGAGCAAGAGAAGTAGTTTGTTAACTACTGAAATAACTTTTTTTTAAATAACTTTTTTACTTGATCATTTAAGATGATAAAATAAACATTGCTAAGACAAAAAAAAATTCTTTTTTTTAGTTTTTGACAAAATTTCACCCTGAAAAAGATCAATTTCCCAGAGACTAAACATGTTTCTGGAACTAAATAATGGATATGAATCTTTGCATCCTTAAAAGTGAATGCTGACAAATGAATCATCTTGGACATAATTCAATTATTAAAATTACATACTATTATAATAATTTATCTAAAACTATTTATACTCTACTATATTTTCACTTAGAGAATATTGATTATGATATTTCTATATTTCCAAACTTAACCACTATTTATCATAAAATCAGAACTTAAGAAATGATTATAAAATAATCATTTATTATAGAAATCAGATGCATAATTTGGGTTAATGCTAAGCATTTGTTCAAGAAAATCTGCAATGTTTTTAGTGCATTTGCAATTATTTCTTTCCCTTCCTTGTTTTTCTTATTTTTGACTTCTTCAATTTCTTTCATCACTGTTTTATAGTTTTCAGTGCACTGCATTTCAGGGCAGATGTTTCAACTCCTTGGCTAACTTTATTCCTAAGTATCTTATTTTACCTGATACTATTTTAAATGGGATCATTTTCTTGATTTCCTTTTCAGATAGATTATTGCTTGTGTAAAGAAATGCTACTGATTTTTGTATGTTGAATTTTGGCTTTGTATCCTACAGCTTCACTAATTTATTAATTCTAATAGTTTTTAGTGGACTATTTAAGTTTTTCTGCATGTAGAATAATGTCTTCTGCAAACAGAGATTTTATTTTTTCCTTTCCTAATTGGATGACTTTTGTTTCTTTTTGTTGACTGATTACTTCTGCTGGATTTTTAACACTATGTGAATAGAATTAGTCAAAGTGGGTATCCTTGACTTGTGCTAGATGTTAAAGGAAGCTTCTCAATTTTTCTTCACTGATTATGGTATTATCTGTGGACTCTTCATCCATGGTCTTTATTACGTTGAAGTAAGTTTCTTCTATACCTATTTTTTGAGGAAATTTCTTAAAAAGTTGCCTTATATATGTATGGACAAGAAACATTTATGTTGTAAGGAGTCTTTAACTTAACAATTGTAATGGGTAGATTTTGTGTAAATAAGCAAGAAGACCTGACACCTGGAATCTAACAATAAAGGCAAAGAGGAAATTTAGATCAATCAAAATACAAGTCTAGTAATGGTGAATTTATTCAGAATTGGAAGCAAGGAAGTAAGTCTGAGTTTATATCTACCCAAACTTTGTTTGACTGTAAAGATATTTTTTATTCTCATTTAAAAATAAGACATATTTTGCCTTTCTTACATCTCTTATATATTTATTATAGGATCTAGGAAGCTACCAAAAATATGAGTTTATATTTGTTTTACTTTGGCAACCAAAAATTACTTTCTATTCTTACTCTCCTGATAAAGATAGAAGTGTATGTTACATGTTGACTAACATATTTTATATACGAGTATTTGCTATTGTTTTAAAGAGTAGAAATTACTTGTTTATGCTTATTCTTCTGGTAAGAATAGAAATATATTATATCACATAAAAGTTTAAATTAATTCTGCAGGATTAGAGATCACTTTCCAATGGACATATGGTAAAGGGTTTATCAAGACCCTATTTCCTGTTGAGTGGCCATGCTGATAGCATTATGGTTAAACAGGCAGGAGAAATGGTCTCAGCCTCACAGGGTGGCAAGCCTTATGGATTATTAACAGGCACATCCTGAAACCAATAAAAAGACCCTCCATCTGTTCATTGCAATAATAACTGGTATAGCAAATTCCTTAAAATGCTCAAATGTCCAACAGAAAAAGAATGGTTTAATATTGCAGTCTGTGTATTAGATGAGATAATATTCTAACTTTAAGCAGACTGAGCGAGAAATAATTTAAAAATGTGGAAAACATATTTTATCACATTATGTGAAGAAGTAGAGTTATATGAACATCATTAAAACTATAAAAATAGGCGGATATAGAAAGAATAGTAGTAAATGATTCCTCTTAATTATATTAGGGACAGCGAGTCCATGGCAATTCTTATTATTATTATTAAAAATAAGTGGTTATAAACTTTATCAGAGTAGATGAGATTTGGGTAGTTGTTAGGCTTGCAGCCACTCCACCAAGGCCATGGCTGGGCCAAGTCAATTAAAATTACATTTATGTGCACACACTCTCATTAGTAAACACCTCCACAGTGAGATCCTCAACTAAAACAGACTTCGGATGTCTCTTCTAGATGGCATAGATGGACTTGCAGACACCAGAGGCAGGTGTGGGGTGTTGAATGTGGGTTACACTAGGTTAAAGATTGTGTCAGATTAATGGTGATATCTTAGAAAAAATGTACATTATCTTTTCCTACTAAGACTCCTGGAGAGATTTATTTATTCACTTGTTTGTTTTCCTTTAGTTGAATTGACCATCTCTATATATTCCCTAGTTTTCTTGATCTACCACAATATTCCCAGATATCCTACAAACTATATTAGCTTGCTAAGGCTGGCATAAGAGAGCAGCACTATGAGTGACCTAAACCACAGAAATTTATTTTCTCACAGTAAGATGTAGGCAAATTTCAACTCTTCTGAAGCCCCTCTCAGGCTGTCTTTTTTTTCCCCAGTTCTTCATGTGGTCTTCCTTCTGTGATATAATCTCATCTTATAGGGCCACCAGTCAGACTGGGGATCACTCTAGTATCCTCATCTTGATTTAATTACCTCTGTAAAGACCATATCTTGAAATACCGTCACATTCTAAGATCCTGAGGTTAAGACTTCAACATATGAGTGTGAGAGAGGGAGGCACAGTTCAATCCATAACACAAAACAATCTTTTAATTTAAAAATTAATAAGATGTAATAGCCAAAAGGAAAATAAAGTTTTGTTTTAAGAAAAATCTCAGTATCAAGGGAGTATTCTAGATAAGCAACAGAACAATAAATAGCATCTAACATGATCTTTACATCCAAGAGGAGCAATGTAAGAAGCAGGAAGATGTGAGGGCTATATTCAAATATGTTTTCAAAACATGTGCACACACACATGCACACAGCACTCTTAATTAAATTGGATCAGTACACAAAGTGGCACAGACAAAGGCATCTGCAAAAGTTAATATACATACATTGGAGACTGGAGAAGTTTTTTTTTTCTTTTCTCTAAGGCATTATCTTAATAACCTTACTCCAATGTATTTTCATATTACAATCCTTGATTTTCAAAGAAAATCAATTTATGGATTTCAGACTATATGCCTGGAAAATAGAGAAAACTCATTATAGATAAAATCATATACTGTATCTACTTCTCCTTTTTTCATAAGATTAATGCACATCACTGATATTCAAAGTTCCCAGAGTCCTCTGGGTGATGCTTTAAAATTTGATAATCTCAATCTTCTATTGCATTGGTTATAAGCATGTTATATCAGCTGGATATTCCCATCGCAATTATGTAATGTAAATGCATAAGAATAGAGAAAATAATATCAATTAAAGGTATGCACTCCCCTATTTAATCCTCTTCTTGAGAGAAATACAATTTTCCAACAAACACATGAGGATATTAATGGTATACAATGAGATATCTTTTTTTTAAAGATGTATTTATTTATTCTGAGAGAGAGAGAGAGAGAGAGAGAGAGAGCAAGAGTAGGAGGAACAGATGGAGAGGGAGATAGAATTTCAAGCAGATGGAGCTGAGCACAGAACCCTACTTGGAGCTCCATCTCATGACCCCAACCTGAGCTGAAACCAACAGTCTGAAATTCAAAAGACTGTGCCATCTAGGCAGCCTCTGAGATATCTTTTACAAATGCTATAGCACATAGGTATAATGTAGCTGTACATAGACACAGGCGCAGATATAGATGCAGATACAGATGCAGATACAGACGTAGACATATCTGTACTCATATTATCTGTAATGTCTGTAATTTATTTATATGATAAACAATTGAAGTAAGCATTTATGATAGTTATTACCTGCTCATAATATAAAATTCACAAGCAACCCATATCTAATATAAAGCAGATACTTTAGATTTATGGTTTGAACATAGTGTCTTAAATTCAGCATTTCTCCACCAAGTCCTGATAGTTCTTTCAGAACAAAGCAGAAAAGAAACAGCTCTACTTCTAGACAATGTGAGAAATTAAAACTCCTTACATATCAGAGAAGGCATAACTGTGTACAGGTGATGCCCTGTGCCTGAGGAGGTGAGAGGATGCATGTCAGAAATAGGTGGTGAGAATACCAAGAAACAGCACCAGCAGAAACACATTCTCTGATGCTACAAGACCCAATAAGATGAAATGTCTGCTTACAAAATGATTTGTCAAAGCGCATGGGTGAAAATAGACGTAAATAATAATAAAAGTCCATGGCTTGATAGAACACTAGCACCAGGATTCATTTTATTTCAACTGAAGGGAGTCAAGTGACATTTTCACAAAACAAAATAAAGAATGGGAGAGTTTGCTTTGTGGAAAATGGACAACCTGCAGGACTAGTCTGACCTTGTCCTCATCCTCATAGATATCCTCCAAAAAGCTGGACCAGGAAAAATCCATGTGCCTTAAAAATAGGTTATTATTTAAAGAAAATATTGAAAAGCATGCATATAACAATACCACAGGAAAAAAAAAAGAGAAAGGAAAGAGATATAGGAAAATCTACTAAGAATATATTCAAGAAATATTTCTACAATTGGATGAAAATTTAAAACAATGAGTCTCAAGTATCATAATGGTGAACCAATCTTATCCATAAATAAGAAGCAGAGCAGATAAGCCATTAGGAAACCAATTGTAAAAATACAGGTATATATATACAATATAAGGTGGTAGAACTAAGAAAAAATAGGGAAATTGATCACTTAACGAACTTGGAAAAATAGATATGAAAATAAACATTATGAAATACTTAATAAAGATAGTAAGGAATGGTTATGAGAAAAACATTTTTTTTAAATTAGGAATCTAAAATGTCCATGGAAAAAGGGAAGACAAGTAAATTAGACAACATAGGGGGCGTTTTGGAATTTGTAATGAAAATTTAAAAATGGAACAAATATTTAGATAATTCATGATTTTTTGAAAAATTAAAGATTCAAATGTATATATTGAAAGATACAGCATATGTGGTGAAAACTGCCCTAGATTAGGGCACACTGAGATTCTTACCTAAAAAAAGTATAACAGATACAGAAAATTTCCAAAGACATGAATATACAGATTCATTTTCACTTACAAAATCATCCCCTGACTGAGAAGCAAAATACAGCCAGTATCCTCAATCTCTTTCCTATCCTGAACTCCTTTCTGTCTCTCCAATAAAACATTCACTTTAATTGTAATAGCTGAGTTTAGTTCTGCCTATTTAAAAAAAAACTTGTATAAATGGATTCACATGGCATATATGTATTATAGTGAGTCTGGCATCCTCATCTGAATAATATGACAGTGTGACTCATACTAATTTTTATAAGGTGTTCAAATTACTTTTTATTGCTGTACATTACTCCTATCAATAAATCTATAGTAATTTATTTATCCACTCCTTAACATTGGCAGTATTTGGTTAGTTTTCATTACATGCTACTATAAGTGAACATAATAGGTCTGAACATTCCTGTACATATCTCCCGTTGAACAAATACCATTTATTTAAAGATTTAATTAAAAATGCAATTGCTGAGTAATGATGTGTGTCTATTTAAAGATACATCCAGCACTTTATATTCACCTATTTTTCCAAAGTGTTTTGAATCAATCACACTTTATGAGAGTTCCATTTATTCCAGGAGTGTACAAATGTGTGGTATCATCAATAGTGCAATAAAATTTTAACCATTCTATTAGTTTTATGTTGTTTTGACTTGTATTTTCCTGATGGTTGAGATTAGGTGAATTTTCATATATTTTCTGGCCATGTGGATGTGCTCTTTCCTGAAGTGTCAGATCAAGTGTCTAGCTTAATTTTTTCCATTGAGTTGTCTTTTACTTTAACACTGCTATTTGTAAATACAAGAAATCTTCTCCTGCATCAAACTAAATAATTGTAATTATTATTATTTTTTTAAAGATTTTATTTATTTATTCATGAGAGACACACAGAGAGAGAGGCAGAGGCAGAAGCGTAGGCAGAGGGAGAAGCAGGCTCCATGCAGGGACCCCGATGTGGACCCCGGGATCACACCCTGAGCTAAAAGCAGATGCTCAACTGCTGAGCTACCCAGCATCCCTAATTATTTGTTATTTTAACATGATAAAATATAATACTCAGCCAAAAATCCATTATTAGGTATAATGACATAATAGCTGTCCTTTTCTGTGATAGTTAAAAACACTAAATCATTTTCATTATCCTTATTATCAAACATCGTTCTAGAGGTATTACTCAAACAAGTGGACACAACAATAAAATTAATATATACAAAGGAAAGAAGAAGTTAATGTGTGATTATTTACACATGATATGATGGTTTATTGGGAGAACTAAGAGAAAAAAACCTGAAGAATTTTTTTAAGGAATGAATAAATGAGAAAACAATTTAAAAATTTAATAAAAATTAATACCATTTATATATACCACTAACATGTGAAATCTTTAACAAAAGAAATATTTATATAAGAAAAGTTATATAATAATATAAATAAAATAATTATGAAATGTCAACATATAAACTTAATGAGCTGTGAAAAGTTTAACATGCTCAGGAAGACACTAAAGAAGGTCATTATAGTCCTTGCATATGGGCAAAGATAAAAGATCATAAATAAACAGAAATAAATATAAACAGAATTCAATAAAGGTAGCATCTGAATCAATGCAAAAAATAATGAATTTTAATACAAATATGTTTGAATAATTGAGGATCATTGAGGACAAGAAATAATAATTGAGGACAAGAAACCTTGATGAAACTCAGCTATATTTGTTTTAAAAAATTAAAAAATGAATATTTTAAAATAAATATAAAACCAAAAAAGACTAATTATTTTATAACTTCAGATTGAGCAATAGTTTTACAATTACATCTAATAACCTATAATTGAAAGATTGAATAACTTGCATTATAATATTAAATCTATATGAAGAAAAGTATCATGAAGCAAGCAGAAAAATAAAAACCTAATCCAGAAAAAATAGGCAATTCCTATTACAGAGAATGAATGGCCTTCTCTAGTTCACAATGTGCTTCAGCAAATTAAATTTTTTCTTCAAATTAATTTTAAAAATGGCCATCTGAAAAATGGATATTTAGGAAAATAAGTTATCCTGATATAGTATTTTTTGTTTCAGTTAGGTAGACAGAGACCCTAAAGCTTAGCAATAGACTATATTGAGATGTGCAGGAAAAAGGATGTGGAGTAAACATTATCTGTTCCTGGTAGGAATATACTTTGGTACAATTTCTGTGGAGAATTATTTGTTAAAAGGCACAAAAATAGCAGTGATTATATTTTTAAAATTTATTTCATGCACACATATACACATTTGTAAAATGATTTATTGTAAAAGTAATTCATTATAGTATTGTTTATAATAACAAAATTATGGTCTCAAATGTCTTTGAACAGGAGTTCGGTAATATTAGTATATATGATATTTTATGTTTAAGTCAAAATAAGGAATCTCATTATTGATAAAAATACAGCCAAAATGTTAATCATTGAGAAAAAAAAGCAAAGTGCAAAGTATTGTGTATAGCATGCTATCACTTGTAAGAAAGAGAAAAAAAATGTTATTTCTGTGAATTTGCTATTACTTGCAGGATATAGATCTGCAAAATAAATACATAAATTGTAACTGCTTATTTGTGCAAAAGGAAAATAATGAATGACAGATATGTTGTCTTTATACTTTTTATACTTTTGAATCATGTGATCTTAAAAATTAATTAAAAATCTAAAAGAACTATGTATACCAGATTATAATTCTTATAGATAAGTAGCCTGAAAAATGATTTTTCTTAGGATCAGTAGTTTACTCATTAGGATACATAAGGCTATCCATTCAGCTATAGAATTCTATGATTTCATCTATGATTCCATGAATCTATTATATTAAAAAACTCTATATTAATAAATATTTAAATATATATTTTATATATTAATTACACACTCTATTAATTACACACTCTATTAAAATATATCTACACAGAATTATTTCAATAATAATAATAATAATAAATAGTAATGGAGTTATGACATCAAACATGAATCATTCCAGAATAGAAGAAAGCAGGAAACATTGAATAAAATCAATTTAACTTCATAAAAGCACTTGGATGATTCAGAACTGAAAGGTCATTCTGCTAAAATTATGATGGCCTTTAGTTTACCACCTGCTCCCACATACATTCTCTCACCATCTTATTTGATCATGTATAAAAGTGGGAAGACAGATAGCAAACCCAAAAGAACTCCAAAATGTGCATAAGACTAGCAGAAAAGAAAAAAAAAAAAAAAAGACTGACAAGACTGACAATTCTGAATTGAGATAAAACTCAGAAAGATAAAATTATAAAGGACACTGTTCTAGTAAGAAAAAAATGCATGGATTAATTATAAATAATTCAAGAAACATAGAAATATAAAGAAGAAAAATAGCATTCCTGAATTTATCATCAATGAATAATAAGTAAATAGTATATATAAGAACCATAAATTGATCAATCGTGGTAATATATGTTAATTTTTTATTTTTTAAAAGATTTTATTTGTTTATTCATGAGAGACATAGAGAGAGGCAGAGACCCAGGCAGAGGGAGAAGCAGGTTCCCTATGGGGAGCCCAATGTGGAACTCAATCCCAGGATCCTGGGATCATGACCTGAGCTGAAGGCAGATGTTCAACCACTGAGGCACCTAGGCATCCTTATATATTATATAAAAAATATTTTCTAGTTTAACTGTTTTTAAATTATGTCAATATTACTTTGCTCTATGTGTATAATTGTAATTGAAATAACCAATGCTCTCTTTAAAGCACTCACATACTTTTTAGTTTTCCCTATCATAAATAAAGATATGATGATCAGTCTTCACAACTGCATTCATAGGAATCAAACTGTTATGCTAATAATATAAATCTTTCTGCAAATTTTTATATAATCAGATAGGTAGTTTTTAAATAATTATTTTAATATAGACTTTAATATGAAGAACAGTTTTAGGTTCACAGCAAAATTCAGCCAGAGACTATAGAGTTATAATATGTTCCTGCCTCCATACATGTTCCTGACACTCTCCTCACTGTCAGCATCCTGCACTATTGGGGCACTTTTGTTAAAATTAAAGAGCCAATATTGACACTTAAATATCACCCAAAGTTCAAAATGTACACTAGGGTTTATTCTTGGTGTTGTATATTCATTCTGTGGGTCATGACAAATGTATAATCTCATGTATCCATCATTATAATATTATTCAAAATAGTCTAATTTCTCTAAAATTTCTCTGTGCTCTTGAAAGTATCTTTTTCAGGAGTTATTAATTTAAATGAACTGAAACATCAATTATTTATTTTTGTGAATTGTATTTTTGATATCATATCTAAAAAATTATCACCATTTCTAAGGTTATTTAGATGTTCTCTTGTGTGATATTCTTGGATTTTTATAGTTTGCTTTTACATTTATGACTGTATTTTGAGTTAAATTTGAATAATTTTGGTGAAGGGTGTAAAGTCTGTATCTGGATTCATTTACTTCTTTGTGGATATCCAGTTGTTCCACCACCATTTGTTGAAAAGGCTATCACTTGTCCACCAAATTACCTTTGATTTTTAGTCAGTGATCAGTTGGCTATTTGTATGGGACTATCCTAGACACTATTCTGTCCCATTGATCTATTTGTCATTTTTTCACCAAAACCCTCTATTTTGATTTCCAAAGCTTTAAAATAAATCTTGAAATAATATAGGACCAGTTTTTCAACTACTGTGTTGGATACCCGGAATTTTTCTTTCTTTTTTTTTTTTTTTTGTTTTTTGTTTTTTGTTTTTTTGCCTATCCATATAAATTTGAGAACAAGTTTGTGTATATTCACCCAATAATGGACTTTGGTTGGGATTGCATTAAATATATAGATCTATTTGGGGAAAACTGACATCTTGACAATATTTAATCTTCTTTTTTATGTTTTTATTTATTTTTAAAATTTATTTACTTATTTAAGAGTGATAACAAGCAAGGGGAGGGAGAGAAAAGGAGGGAGAGGGAGAAGGAAAGAGAGAGAACATTAAACAGACTCCATGTTGAGCAAGGAGCCCAACATGGAGCTCAGTCTCACAACTCTGAGATCATGACCTGAGCCAAAACCAAGAATCAGAAGCTGAATCTCTGAGCCACCTAGGTGCCCCTTTATTTTTATTTAAATTCCAGTTAGTTAGCCTACAGTGTAATATTAGTTTCAGGTGTATAATATAGTGATTCAACACTTCCATGCAACATACAGTGCTCATCACAAGACATGCATCTCTTAATCCACATTACCTATTTAATCCATTCTCTTACTCACCTCCTTTCTACTAACCATCAGCTTATTATCTATAGTGGAGTCTTTTTGGTTTGATATTTCTCTCTTTCTCTTTTTTCTCTTTGCTCATTTGCTTTCTTTCTTAAATTCCACATATGAGTGAAATCATATATTTATCTTCTGATTGACTTATGTTGCTTACCAGAATACTCTCTAGCTCCATTATGTTGTTACAAATGGCAAGATTTTGTTCTTTTTTTTTTTTTTTATGGTCGGTAACATTCCATTGTATTGAGTCTTCTTATTCAATAACATGGAATAATTCTTCATTTTAGTTTTAATTTGGTTCTTTCATTAGCGTTTTAAAGTTTTACCCAAAAGGATCTTGTACATATTTTGTTAGATTTATAACTGTCTTTCATTTAGGGGATGCTAGTGTAAATGATATTGGTATATCAATATCAAATTCCATTTGTTATAGAATATATACGTATAATATATAGGATTTTCTATGTACATTATAGTATGGGAAAGTGAGTTTTTTAATATTAACTTCATATCCTGCAACCTTGCTATAATTGCTTATTAGTTCTGGAAATTGTCAATTCTTTTGAATGTTTTGTATAGACTCTCACATCATCTATAAAGAAAGTTTTATTTTTATCCTACCCCATCAGTGTACCTCTTACTTCCTTTTCTTGTCTTATTGCATTAACTAGGACTTCCAGTATGATATTGAAAATAATTAATGAGAGTCTCCTTGCTGTGTTCCTAAGCCAAAGGGAATGCTGCTTTTAATTTCTCCAAATGCTTGCTTACATTTTATATTATTTTAATCTCTAGTTAGAAACACGAAACTACATTTTAATCCATTTTTATTTCCTGAGTTAACAATGAAGTTAGATATTACCATATATTTATATTTCTAATTTATATTATACTGTTTATAGTAGATACAGCCATTGGACTTTTTAGAGAGCAAAAAAAAATTGTGAAAACAAATATAAACTCAAATATATAAAGCAAATATATAAAGCATAATCTTAGTAAATATAGGCATTTTTAAGTAAGTAAACCACAATTTTACTCCTCAGAGTACCACCATTTCTAGTAGGCTTTGAATTAATACACACACACATATATACATCCACATATATAACATTACACAATATTTATATCATATTATACATATTTAATATAACTAATTTATATACAAATATGTGACACCTAAACAACCTCACATATCTATGTGTCATTTAAATTTTAAATCAAGCACAGAGACTCCAGTAATATGACAAATAATAATAACATGAGGATATTTCAACATTTAATATTAATTTGGTGTAATTACATAATTAAGTTGAAGGAAATAATCCATCATGAATCCTCCTTATCGTTGCCCATACATAATATTCACTATTTTTTAATAAAAAAATCCATGATAGATAAGAAATAGAAGCACCCTTCATCAATCTCATAAAAAATAATAATTTCTAAGAAAGATCCAAATAAGGATTCTCAGAACCTGATATAATGTTTCACACAAAGCAGACATTTGACAAATTCACAAACATTTGGGTAAGCAATATATTAATTGATAGAAATCTGATATATTCTCATTAAAATCCAGGCATGACTGCTCTTTATCACTATACTAATTAACTTTATTCTGATATTCTTCAAATAGAATAAGTTGAGAAAAAAGGTGAGATATAAAAATCAGATATTATGAAGTAGTATCAATTTCTCACATTGAAATTCTTACTGAAAAAAACAAAAGAACTGATAAAGTATCATATTAATTATGTATGTATAAACATCATGTATTAATTATATATATAATTATAATCACAGATTTATTTATATTTTAGTATTATGGAATTCAGTATATTGTCTGCTTATGTAAATGAATCAATAAATAAGAAATTAACCAAATGTACATTTTAATTAACAAGAAAACAAATAATTAGAATTATTTATAAAAATATAAATTACTTTAGAAATATGACAAAGAACAGTTACAGGCAAGATGAGTCTTAAGAGATAACTTACAGAAATATAGACTCGTATGAAGTCCTGCCTAAATATATAGAGAAAAATATTTTGCTGTGTCTATGGATTAGGATCCATTGTGTGCTCTGATCATCTACTAATTCTGTGCTGTTACTTCCCCCTTATTTCCTAAGATATAATCAACATAGATAACAAGGTCACAAAAATACTCTATATTTTGAGAATTTTTTTTAAATTTTTATTTATTTATGATAGTCACAGAGAGAGAGAGAGAGAGGCAGAGACACAGGCAGAGGGAGAAGCAGGCTTCATGCACCAGGAGCCCAATGTGGGATTCGATCCTGGGTCTCCAGGATCGTACCCTGGGCCAAAGGCAGGTGCCAAACCACTGCGCCACCCAGGGATCCCTATTTTGAGACTTTTACTCAGAAAACAAAGTGGGCTTCTTTGAAGCTGGAACAAAACACTTTTTGTATATAAGAATTGGACATAAATTTTAGATCTTAATAAATGAAGTCAGGGAAACATTTCTACCCATCCTTTGCTATCAAACTCATAGCTCACACCTACCATGGTATTCCATTGGCCAGAAAAAAAAAAAAAGTATATTTTTACAGATGCAGGCCTTTTTTGGGAGAGAGGGAAGGATGAGATTAGCTTTGCTGAAACCTAGAACATTAGCAATATACATAAAGAACATTTCATGCTTCATATACCACTTATTTAAAAATATATTTTGTCCTCTTCATTCCCCTAATTATAACATTTGAGCTATTATACCAGTCTTTAATTGTTTTTCTGTGCCACCGCTTGGAATGATCACAAAGGGCTGCTTCTAAATTGGAATCACAGAAAAAAAAAAAGGTAGTAGTAATATTTTCACTTTCCTTGCACCTACAGAAAGAAAGTATTATTCCATGTGATAAAATTAATTCAGAGCATCTTAGATCACATGTTAACTCCATAAGAGTACACAGTACAGGTTCACTATATGTATAATGACATAAAATGGCACACTGGGAACATTCACAAGAAACATTCGTATTTGCTTCTCTAGAGTAGACAACTGTGTAAAAACAGGACACCTAGCAATGTCATTTTGAAAATTAGGACACTAACAGTACCTGCCTTCTATCATTGTTATAAAGATTAAGGCAGTTAACAGTATCATTATCAAGGGGAGAGATTGATCTACTCCTCCACAAGACACTTGCTTCTTTTTATTCCCTGTAAAAGAAGAGCAACATCAAAAAGAGAAGGACATTCAACTGTCAGTATAAAGAAAGATAAAAGCATTGCTAACGAAGTAAAACAAAGACCTTCAAACATATTTGAATTAAGACTCTGCTCAGGGGTTGAGCGTCTGCCTTTGGTGATCCCGGGATCCTGGGATGGAGTCCTGCATCATGTTCCCTGCAGTGAGCCTGCTTATCCCTCTGCCTGTGTCTCTGCCTCTCTCTCCTGTGTCTCTCATGAATATATATATATATATGTTTGTTTTAAAAAGGGCTCCAACAAAGAGATGTTTTTTATACCTCCATGCATAGAGACAGTAGAGGAAAAAAAAAAAAAAACAAAAAAGCAATTATACACTTATATATATATGTATGTATATAATTTTAAAGATAAAGATATGTCGAATAGTCTTGCATTATCAGAATAGCATTATCAAACAAAACAACCAATCTGTAAATATTTTATTTATTTATTCATGAGATACACAGAGACATAGGCAGAGCCTGATGTGAGATGCCATCCCAGGACCCTGGAATCACCACCTGAACCAAAGGCAGATGCTCAACCACTGAGCCACCCAGATGCCCCCCTAAATTTATATATTGAAGCCTTTCACATTTCTTATTAAATTTCTTTCAGATAATTTTCCACTCTGTAATAAAAAGTATTTTTTATTTTATTTTCTTACTATTTCTACTTAATCTTGCCACTTATAGATAAGCTATTGGCTTTTGTATATTAACTTTTCCATTTGGCCCTAAACTATAAAAGCTTTTTACATGTTTTATTGCTGCTTAAAATAATCACTTAGTGATTATAAAAGGATAACAGTAGACAAATCCACAGAATAAAAATGGGTATTCCTTTGATAGGAACCCGGATTCAATTAAGGCTTGTTATTTTTTAAAATGGGTATCTTTGAAAAAGGATCACTGCATTATTTGTTTTTGTTTTAATATATTATATTCTAGTTTAAGAATCAGAGCAAACTTGTTTCACTAAATCAGTTACAATATATTTTATTTTTTCAGCTCTTAAATGTTTTCATAACAAATTATCTATATCCTTCAATTCTAATGAAATCATGAGATAAATTTTTAGAAACTTTAAAAATGTCTCATGACTATTGATCATTTATAATTTCCTAACATCATTGATACAGGCTGAATTATGTACCAATAAAATTCATATGTTGAAATTTGCAAGTTTGTTACATCACAATGTGACTATATTTAGATATAAAGCCTTTAATGAGATTATCAAGTTAAAATGGTTTGAGTGGAACACAAATTCAGAGTAACCGGTGTCCTTATATGAGGAAGAAGAGACACCAGTGATGTGCCCACACAGAAGAAAAATCGTGCGAGAAAATAGCATGAAGGTGGCCACCTGCAAGCCAAGGAGAAAGGTCTCAGCAGAGAATTATCTTGGGCTTCTAGCCTCCTGAGAAAATATATTTCTCTGGTTTAAGTCATTGAGTCACTGGTAGCAAAATAATATAATCATTATGTGTTCTCTTGGAGATACATATCTTAGTACTTTTTTTTAGAATTTTTATTTCTTAGAGACCACAAGCACATGAGTGGGAGCAGGAAGGGGCAGAAAGAAAGGGAGAGAGAATCCTAAAACGCTCCATATCCACCATGGCACCCTAGGCAGAGCTTGATGTCATGACCCTGAGATCATGACCTGAGCTGAAATAGTTGGACACTTAGCCAACGGAACTGCTCAAGCACCCCCTTACATTACCTGTTAAATAGTTATTCCCGTATTTGTTGTTAATCCCATATCTTTGTATCAAGACTTGAATAAAAGGTAAATTCTGAGAATGAGGAGCTTGACAGGATTCATATTCACTGAATGACTTCATAATGATCACATTAGAAACTTCCCCTGTTCACCTATTTTGGTAATGTGAATGACCAAATTCACATTCAAAAGAATTATAAATCTATTAGTAATGGGTTCTCTGAGTTGATTGTCTCGGGTTTGCCTTAGAGGCCTCTCCATGATCACTAATCATCTGCTTCCTAGGATAGACTCTGTATCATGAACACACTCCAAAGATTCTTCTTACCATAGAGAGTTCCGTAAGCTACAGATTTATGATTCTAAAACAGACCCCACTTGATGGGCCTCCACCCAGATCCTAAGTCATTACATCCGGTTGCTAAAATCTCAATTACTGTATTTCAGTGGGGGCATCAGACAACTCCTTTCTGGTTATCTCCTGGGCTAGCATTTATTTTTCAGACAGATTATTATTGACTTAATGATATTAATTATAATATTTATTTTTCAGACAGATTATTATTGACTTATACTATTGATATATTTTTTTCTTCTATCCATAAAATTTATTTTCCCTTTATTTTATTTGTTTTTTAAGATTTTTGCTTATTTATTCATGAGAGACAGAGAGAGGCAGAGACATTGGAGAGGGAAAAGTAGGCTTCTTGTGGGGAGCTTGATGCAGGACTGGATCCCTAGACTCTTGGATCATGATCTGAGCCAATGGAAGACACTCAACCACTGAGCCCCCCAGTCTCCCTATTTTTCCCTATAAATGAAAAGTTAGAAAACAATGAACCAGAGCCTAGGATTAAATTATAACATGTAAGCATGTAAGGTTATTATTTCAGATTATTTTTTTCTAAACAAAATGCTAATAGTCCCTAATGCTGTTAAGAACTATGACAGAAAAAAAAAGGAAAATGAAAAGGAAAAAAAAAAAAGAACTATGACTTTAAAGTCTATACCAGAGTTTTATTTTTATTTTATGTATTCTAATATTATAAAATCTTTGTCCATACCATTTTGCTACTTCGTTTGCTTCATGGTCTGGTTTATTTCTAAAATTACTTATTTCAATTTTTCTATAGCAGTTTTCCAAAAGAAATAATCATGATAAATGTTCATCTGATATAATTTAATGATAAAATTTGTCATTAGTCATACATAACAAAATAAGATTCAATTTATATATTTTGGCAAAACAAAATATATTTTATGCTAAGTTTTAGAATGAGCTTTTATCATCATCCTCTTCTATCTCATTTAAGTGAGAGTGTGTTATGTCACATGTAAGATTTTATTTTTAATATGATTACTTCTTTAATAAAAAGGATAAAAGCAATGATTTGGAACTATATAAGGAGAGAGATGGAGGTGATGGTGGTGTTCTCTAAGGGAAACCCTGACTGTGGATATTAGCTCAGAACATCCAAACACATCCTCTTGCTTATGCTAGATTATCAGAGTCAGAGTCCTCAAAACTATTAACATGACTCTTTAGCATGCATCTGAAGCTGGGATTGACATCAGTATGACAGACTTGTTGATTTACAACTATCAAAATCTGACTTAGGAATCTATATATGTGAAGTCAGTGTTATGCTTGTATTATTTTCTGTAAGAACTGGTTATAAAATCACTCCCATCAGAAAAATGTGTTTTGAAAATCGTTTCAAAGCCAAGATACTTGGATGTCCCAAATATTTAGTGGCTTTTCATAGTATCCATCTCATAGTACAGATGGCCTGGATAATAGTCCATTCACCTTTTCTCTATAGGAAAATTTTGCATTGAAGCTGGAATTATGTCTTATCTCTGATTGTGTGTGTGTGTGTGTGTGTGCATGTCTGTATAATATATGTTGACTTGTAACTCATTACAGTTAATTTCAAAGAGATTATTTATGCTGAGTTAGTTTTATTTGAATAACAGTCCAAAGGCAATTCAAAATTATACTATTTTTAGTTGAATACATAGTGTTCAGCCTTGTGGATGTCCTTCCTTTCGTTATTTTCCATCAGGTAGATGTTCCAGTTAATCAAACAAACAAACAAAAATGTCTTTGTTAAGAGGACCTAGGTGTTAGAACAGTTTGCCTATAGGTGTACATAACCAGGGCTATAGGGCTAATAAGAAAGCTTCCATGTGAAATAGTCTTCAAATCAGAGGCTTATATAGACTCAGTTGTTGTTATGACAATTACCTGTTTTAGCATAACAAAACCTACTTGAAGATTCTAATTTGGTTCTTTTAAATCTCTGATTATATCAAGTGCCTTGCTCCCAATATAAATTTAGTGGATCTGATTACAAAGCTTCAGCTTATAATGGTGCAGCTTTCTAAAATGTAATACAATATGTGGGTTGCAAACATATCTACATCTATGCTAGTGTTCATTTCATTCCTCCGTGGTTCTTATATCCTAATCCTATGTATTCTAAGTAACATTATTAATTTAAATATTATATTATATATTAAATAATAACGCTAAATGTAAACGGGAGTATATATTAATTTTATAGGTGAGTGTATATTTTTTATATTAAGTATACGATAATCATGTGCATAAACACATATGTGTATGTATATTATATTCTTGTTTAAAAATTATATGAAAAACTTATGACTTAAATTCTAGTACTAACATTGACATCTATTTACATATATTAATATCTAAGTTTTAATTTCTTAGTTTTTGAGATGAACATAGTTGCATTTGCCTTATATTTTTTTCTGTGCTTATGAGGTTATTATTGAAAATGTGTTTAAAAAGTATAAAGTATTATTCAAATGCAAGTAGCATAATAAAATATTGCAATATTATTAGTTGAATACCACAGATGATATTGATGAGATTGAAGGGCATGCTGTGAATTACATAGCTAGTTCATAGTGTAGTAGATTTTCTGTTCCCTTTCTCAGCAAATATGCACAGGAAAGATGGTAGTATGATGTAGATATTTGTGATTCAAACTATATGTTATAAACATTTTGAATAAATAAGATAAACCATTTTTTAAACCTAATGGAGAAAACATATTTCAAACTATGCTTTAAGTGTAATGCCAAGATGGTCATCTGTAATATGTTTACTGAATTGAAGTATAAAATGATATATTTATATTTGGGTTTACTGAAAATTTTTGAATACGGCAATCACTGAATTTCACAATACAGTCATATACAGATGGAGAAAGAGACAGAGATAGATGCATATTATAACTCCTGGGATTTGTAAGACACCAACAGAGTTAAGAAATCTTTAAAATGTTTCATGTGGAGTCTAACCCTTAATTAGCCAGTAATGTTATTGCAGCTTATCTAAAATTAATCAGCAAAATCCTCACTGATGCCTGCTGATTCATTTATAAGTTCCACCCAGTAATATGGTTCTTCGGATAAAAAGAAAATTAAAAAAAAAGAACTTGTAAACACCTTGAAAATGTGGCAATTCTGGATAATTTGACCATTGATTTTTACTGATATATATTCAGGAGAAAATTATTTTTCTGACTTAACTAAAATTGCATTTCGTTTTAATTATTCCATTGTTCATCTCACTCCTATCATTCAACGTTGATGTGAAATTGAACTAGATGTTTCCCTATTCTTCAAATTTCTTTACATGGTGTCAAGCTAACACACAAGTACAGATTTAAGTAAATTAAATCAAAAGAGCAAAAATCAATATTCTTTCATGTCACAAACTTTTCTTTTTTGGAAAGTAGAAGTCATTAACACTGGAGGTATGGGGTACTATTAAAACATAAACTTTGAAGAGTAAATCCTAACTTCCACACTTGCTATCTGCACTAAATCACAAAAATTTGTAATCTCTTGTCAGCCTTCATTGTCTCATGTCCTCTAGGATGACCCTTACTTCTATTGAACACAGTAAGGACTAATGTCTATCAATAAATAACAACACAATGTCTAGTTTTGTAAAGTAAGAACTTAGTAAGTGATAACTAGTATTATTTCTATTACATTTCATAATATTTAGGTTGTCAATGCTAAAAACAAAATCAGTTATACACTAGACTACTAATTATCAGCTGAATTCATTAAAGTGAATTAAATTGTTGACCAATGGTTTTAGTCTTATCCAAGTGGCTTTTTCTATGAATGATTACAAAAAAATTGAGGCATACATAGATGCAGAGCCTACAATATAATTGATTAGAGGATAATAAAAGAAAATCTTAAATTGGTCAACATAAAGTAAGAGAGTCTGTAGATAATATTTTATTATTAGAACTGAATATTTAACAAAACATTGCATAATATAGAATTTATGTACAATGTACTACATAAAAAAGATGTTATCTTAAGCAGAATATATATTCTTAGATGAATATAGGTATATATAATTTCTCAAAGATATTAAAATAAAATATATATCACACCTAGAAATTAAATAAAAAGAACCCCAACAAAGCAAAAATTAATATGTAGCTTATATAGCATAAAATAATGGAATGAGTCAAATCATACTCTACCAATTTGATATCAGACAAAATATATTTTAATATATTTAAGAAATAGAAAATGCAATTGACAGAAGCAAAGGGACTACGAAAAAATACCCTCGCAGGAGTCATTTCTAGAGCCATTTAATAAGGACATTAAAACTCCATTCTTCCATAAAGGCAATGAAAACACTGGCAAGCACTGTCAGAATCAAAAATTTAAAACTCTTGAAATTAACCAAAAGCTTGTATCAGTCTAAGAAGTGTGTATTCAAGAAAAAAACGGCTCTCTTGGCAAGAAAGATGAGTTTTGTGATGTTATCTTATTGCCTCCTATCTTTCCCAGTTGTGTTGTAGCTTTGAGAACCAATCACGGTAGTAAAAAAGCCAACCACTTAGCAACCATTGGATGGATGGAATGGATTTGGAGGCACTGGAAAGCTTATTTGCAAATAATTTTCACCATTTCACCTGACAGTTGCCCAAAAACTCTTTTTTCAGACATTACCTTTCCTCAACTTGACCCTCAGGTCCTTGAAAGTGAACTACCTTTACCTTGGGATATTTGTTCAAAAACTCAGTTGCAATTGTCCAACATGACAGCTATCTCAGGAGATGATAGAAGTTGGGGTAAACATGATGCTGATTTAAACAAACAAACAAAAATAAATAAAGCTAAAGCTAGGGTCTTTGATTCAAAGAACATAGAACAAAGAACAAGAATGATTAGATTTTGAGAACCTCTGAAATATTGTGGGACTATAGAAGACTTCTAACACATACAAGGATGTGTGCATGAACAGAGAAGACCTGGCCTGGACCATTTACATTTGACTGACACTGGGGCTCAGTACAAACAGAAAGTAAAAGTTCAGGTAGAGTAAGAAATGCCTACAGAAGCAATAAAGATGTGCCCCAGACATGCCCAGCTCCTTGGCACACACTGGGAGACTTCCTGGTTTCAGACATTTAGGAAAACTCTATACAATCATTAACTGACCAGTATGCTAAGCAAGAAGAGGAGGTGGTTACAGTATATTTAAAAAGAGTACAAAATTTACAGAATTATATCAGCAAACTCACTATAAAACAACAACTACTACAACATAAAACTCCAAAGCATTAAGAGAAAGAACAGCGACAACAATGAATGCTGTGGGGATGGCAGGGATCTTGTTCCAAAATTGCCATTTTGTACTGTTTTATTGTCCAGTTTTCATTGTATGAACAACAAAAATATGAGAATTTGTGAAAAAAGAAGGAAAAACAGTTAATAAAAACTGTTCATGAAGAAGCCCAAAGATCAGAATTGCCAACCAAAGGTTTTTAATCATATATTAATCATATATTAGAATAAATATGCTCAAAACTAAAGGAAAGCATGTCTAAAGAACTAAAGGAAAGTTTGAAAATGAAATATCTCTAAAGTATGGATAATGATTCAAAAATTATAAAAATCATCAAAGAATATTCTTGAATTGGGAAGTACAATATTTTTTTTGATCACTATACGAGATCAATAGCAGATTTGAGATAATAGAAGAATTGACAAACTTGAAGATGGGTGAGTTGAAATTATGTAGTCTGAAAATGAGGAAAAAAAGAAATGAAGAAATATTAATAGACCCTTAAAAACTCATGAGAAATGATAAGGCATAATAACTTGCCTAAAATTGGTGTCCCAAAGAGGATAAAGAAAGAAGACAGAGATAATATTTACATAAATAATTTTTCTAAGTTAATGAAAAATAGCAATCTATCCTTGAAACTCAACATACTCTAAATAGGGGAATCTCAGATATTCATGCCTAGAAACATAATAAAACTACTTAGAGCCAAAGACTAAGAATATTTAAGCAAAAAGAGTGAAGGATACTCAGTAAGAATATTAGCTGAGTTATGTAATCAGTAATTATTCCCAAAATTTATGGGAAGATATATCCAAATGGCTAAAATTAAAGACTGTCAAGGAATTGTATATCCAGTAAAATATCCTTCAAAAATGAAGGTGAATTAAGATGTTAACTAAAAATCAATTACTAGTAGACATACCTTATAAGAAATATGAAAGAGTCCTTCAGTTTTCAATGAAAGTACATTGTATTTAATCCATTCTGTACAAAAACTCAAACCCACATGGACAAAATAAAAATCACTGGTAATCATAAGTACATAGTTAAGTATAAAAGACATAGTTTGTACTTATTTGTGATTGTTTTCTTCTATCAAAATTTTAAAAGCTGTATAATATAATAATGGCTTTGTGTTTGTGAGCTTATGATATGTAAAGAAGTGAGATGTGTGAGAATATTGTCAGAAAGAAAAGAGGTAGGAAGAAAGCTATTATATTGAAGAAAGATTCTCATATACTTTTGAAATTAAATTGGTATTAATCTGAATTATACTGGTTTAGTTTAAGAAGTTGATTATAATCCCAATGGTCACACTAAAAAATATATGTTAAAAATATAGAAAAAGAAGCAAAAAAGGAATTAAAATGTACAGTAGAAAATACCTATTTAACACAAAAACAGGGAGTAGTAGAAGTACGAAGTATATAGAAAGACATGACATAATAAAAATAAATTGCAAGTGGCAGATATAAGTCCTCCCTTGTCAGTAAGTAAATTAAATGAAAATAAATTCAACCACAATGAGATACCACTTTATATCTACCACTATGGCTATAATTGAAAAAGAAAAAGAAAGGAAAATAACATGTGTTGGTAAGGATGCAGGGAAATTAGAATCCACATTCATTATTGATGGGAATGTAAAGTAATATAGCCACTGTGGGAAACAGTTTATAGGTTCCTGAAAACTTAAACAGAATTTCCACATGATCAACCAATTATACTTCCAATTAAACTCAGGAGAATTAAAATCATATATCCTAACATAAACTAATGTGTGAGTGTTCACAGTAGCACTATTAACAATAGTTTAAAGTGGAAATAACCAAATGTCCATCACCAGATGAATGAACAAATAAAATGTGGTACATCCACACAATGGATGTACAATGTATTCAACCCAAAAATAGAATGATCCATTGATATGTGCTGGCTTTTAAAAAATAGCATAGATGAAAATTGAAAACATCTGTTAAATGAAAAAAAAATCATGTATTGTAAGACTCCATTTACATGAAATACTAAGAATAGTCAAATCAAGGAAGATAGAAAGCAAATAATGGTTGGCAGCACCTATGGAGGAATGAATGGTGAGTAACTAATGGCCATGAATTTCCTTTCTTTGGTGATAACAACATTATGGAACTAAATAGCTATTAATCTTATAAATACCCTTGAGATGTATACCTCAAAACAATCAAAATGGTGAACTTTATATGTATTTTATAACAATAAAAATAATGTATATGGATTAAACACTCCAACCAAAAGACAGAGATTATCAGAGTGGATTAAACAATATAATACAATAGTATGCTGTTAAATTCAAAGAAAAATTGGTTGAAATTTTTAAAAAAAGGAGAAATGTATACTATCTTAACAGTAACTAAAAGTAGCCACATGTCTATACTAAATATTGGACAAAATAAAGTTTAAGACAAATGTTATTAGCAAGAAAAAAAAAACACTTTATAATAATGAAAAATAACCCATCAAGGAAAAATAGTAAGTGTAAACAAAGGTACCTAACAGAGCCTCAAAATACATGTAGCAAAAATTGACAAGTTAAGGGAGAAATATACAGTAAAACAATAATATTGAATAAATAAATAGCTAACTTTCAATAATGGATAGAAAAACTAGGTAAGGGCCACCTGATTGGCTCAGTCAGTTAAGCATCTGCCTTCAGCTCAGGATATGATCCAGAGGTCCAGGGATTAAGCCCCATGTTGGGGTCCCTCCTCAAGGGGTCTCTGCTTCTGCTCTGCCCCTGCTTGTGCTCACTGTCTCTCAAATAAATAAAATCTTGAAAAAAAAAAAAACTAGGTAAAATTATCAGTTATGTAATAGAAGACTTGACTAATAACACCAGACCAACTAGACCTGAGATTTCCAGGAAACACTTACTCAAGGACAGCAGGATATATATTCTTCATAAGCACACATAGACCACGGCTGGACAAACCATATATTAGGCCATAAAATATGTTTCTTTAAATTGAGCAGGATTATAATTTTGCAAAGTATGTATCTTGCCACAATAGAATGAGATAGCATAAAAGGTCAACAAAATAAAATTTGGGAAATTAAAAAATAGTGGAAACTAACACATACATTACTAAATATCCATTGGTTCAAGCTGAAAATCACAAGAGCTTATTTAAAATATTTAGGTATAATTTAAAACAAAAGCATGACATATAAAAATTTAGAGGATGTAACAAAAGAAGAGCTTGTTCCAACCTTTCCTGTGAGGTTGGAACAAGTTAATGATGCCCCCTTTTGTGTCTATTAAATATCCTAAGTGCATTCAGACAAGAAAAGGAAATCAAAGCTATATATATATTGGGGAGAAAAGACTAAATCATCTTTTTTTGCAGTTGCCATGAAAGTGAGAAAATCCCAAATAATTATCCAAAAAAATTCATAAAACTAATGAGCAATTTCATCAGGGTTTAATGACATAAGATTAGTGCACACACACATACATGCACAGACACACAAAATTGCTGTCATATATACTAACAATTAACAACTGAAATTTCAAATTAAAATACAGTATCAATCACACTATCACCAAATTAGAAATTATATAAGTGGATATAAATGTAACATTTTGTTTATAGCATCTAGATGCAGAAAATTACAAATTCTGATGATGACATCAAAAGAGATCTAAATAAACGGGGATGTAATATATGATCATGAATTCAAAGATTCAGTGTTAAGATGCTATTTCTTGCCAACTTGATCTATAAATTCAAGGAAATTTAAAACAAAAGCTATTTGTGGATAGCTATTTTATGCATATTAACAAACTAATTCTAAAATGTTATGGAGCAGCAAATGTCCTAGATTAGCCAACACCATAGTGAAAAAAAAAAAAAAAACAAGCTGGATTTCTTCCCTATTTTAAGACTTGCTATAAAGCTATATTACTAAACACAGAATGATCTTAGTGACAAAACCGACAAATAGATCTATGGAACAAAATAGAGAGCCTGGAAATAGAATTACACAAATTGAGTCAGATGATTTGTGACAAATGTGCAGTATCGACTAGAAAAAGAATTTTCAGGAAGGGTACTAGGACAATTGCACACTCAGAAAAATTAACTAAAACTAGATCACCAAAACAAATTTTAAAAAATATATAAACTTAAAGAAAACATAGGAAGCATATGTGAGACTTTGCATTTGGTAATGAGTTTCATGAAAAACATTCATAAAAGATGTTTTTTTTTAAGTTGTATGGGTTACAATTAAAAACTTTTGCAGTGCAAAAGATAGTAAGAGATATGCCACAGACTGAAAAGTATTTGCAAAACACATTAGTGATCAAGGAATTAAATCTAAAATATACGTAGAACTTTTCAAAGTCAACAATAGGGCAGCAAAGACATTTAGAAATAGGGACAAATACTGAACAGATCTCACTGAAGATATATATCACACATAAGCATATGGAATAATATTAAACTTGTCATTAGGGTATTATAAAAATAAATCATGAAATATCATTAGGTTTCAAAATGGCTAAAATGCAAACCCTAACAATACCATTCACAAACAAAATGCAGAGTGATAGAAACTCCTTCATTACGGTTGAAATGCAATATGCACAGCCACTTTGAGAAGACAGGAGATTTCTTGCAAAGCTGGATATAAGCAATATGTGATCAATTGATAATTTTCCTATTTACACAACTGCCCCTTCAAGTCAATGCAATGACTGATTTGGATTTTAAAGACCTGACCATCTTGACCTAACTCTGGACAACTCTGATAAGTCATTGAGCTCCTGAACTTGCCATTGTCCCTAGATTGACCAGCACTGCTTCAGGCCTATGTCACAGATCAACACCTGCCCTCATCCTGGCTAATTGGCTCCTTTCATTCTTTCTGAAGTACTGATTCCAAAGGCACCCCCACGTAAACATCTTGTACACTAAACTGCCATGGCGTGTGCTTCCCAGAAAACCCAACCTGTGACAAGGGCTATGATTAGCAGAAAAAGTACAGTATTTTGTTTTTTTGAGATGTTTATTGGGAAGGTGATAATGGCCTGAAGCTATGAAGAGAAATTTCATCTGTAAAACTTCCTCATTGTATGAGGAAATTGAAGTCATGAGAATAAATGACATATTACAAATAATTGAAGGAAAAAATGGGTTAAGACATAAGTCTTGGAAATATAAACATGTAACTTGGAGGAAGTAAAGGAGCTCTCCAAGAAGAACAAAGGTGAGCAGTGGAGGGAAACCTTGGAACAGAGGTTCTAAAAATGCAAGAAAAGAGGAAGTTTAAAGCAAAATAGCAGCACTCATTCACTCAACACTTATTCAACCTGTGATACATGACATGCCCTACACATTTCAAGGAGATAGAAGGTCAAATCATACATGATGACTATTTCAATGTTTTCAATATTATTATGGTCAAGTTCCGCTGTTTCATAGAGGGATATACTGGGACCTGAGATAAGAAAAGCTAGCATTCCACAATTAAAATGAACATTCATGGGAAGATTTCCTAACTTTTTTTGAAAAGTAAGTTTCATTTTGAGGTAGGAAATATCTAGATATGATTAAGAAAAATGGAACTGTCAGGAACTACCCATGAATGATATTCATATACAAGTATATGAATATATGTATATTCATATACAAGTATATAATATATGTATAATATATTATACAAGTATAATAATATTGAGGAGGGGAAAAGTGCAAAAGGCAGGTTATTGCCCAGCATGGGAAGGAGTCAACAAGCTAATTTAAGGAAGTAATAGACTAGTAGAAAAGGACGTTGATTCCAGGGTTCCAGTGGCTGTCCCGACGATTGCCTTAATGGAACCTCAGGTTACTTGGAGTCATTCAGGATTCATATTCTTTCTTTCGCAAAAGGATTTTTAAAAATAACCTGGCCTCCGAGAGAGTGGAAGTTAAAATTAAAAGCATTAAAGTTGAAGCAGATTTGATCACAATGATTATCTGAATTTTTAAATCTATGATATTTTCCTGGAATGACAATAGTTTCAGTGGTAAAATTAGAACTTTCATTTTTCCAGAACCACTGCCTGTATTTTATAAACGAAAATGTCACTTGCTCATCCATTTAGAAGGTGCCCTAATATCTTTCATTGGTATTAGGAGATATGAAATATAAATTCTGATTAATGACTATTCATTACATTCTACCTAAAAATGAATACAAAGTGCATTTATTTTCTAGTGTCATCCTAATTTTAGTATCACTAAGACATTCTATTCTACAATGTTAGGAATAGATTTGAAGGGTTCCCCATAGCATTCTAAAAGTATATGTTGTAAGTGAAAGTATGAAATATTTGCCAAAAAGAGTCTCCTAATGGCATTTTTAACCTTCTTGTTCATTGTGCCATGATGAACAAAAATGTGTCTTTTCTACACTATCAACTGATGGTCATAATTCTGTCATTTCATTTTAAACATATAAATTAACATTAAAAGAAATGCTGTTGAAATAAATTATTTTCACATGCATTTCTTAAAGTAGGATTCATTGAATTAGAGTACCAGGTTTGGAAATAACCTAATTTTTATATAACTGAGGACTCAATGTTCTTAACAGCTCCAAAAGTTGTTATTCAAATTATAATTAAGTGGCTTTAATTACAAATACTTTACTACTTCCTGATTATTATAATTAATATATTGGCTTTGGAGAATAAAAATATGTCTGCCATATCAAATAAATAATACTATTTAAACACATTTTGTGGTTTCCTTATGCTAATTATTTCAACATATATGGGCTTCATAAACCATATTTTTTTCTTTTTTTTCCTTTCTTTTTTAATTTAAATTCTAGTTAATTAACATAGTATAATACTGGTTTCAGGAGTAGAATTTGTTGACTCATCTCTTAACATATAACACCCAGTGTTCATCACAAGTGCTCTCCTTAATATCCATCACTTATCTGGCCCATCCCCCACACACCTCCCCTCTATCACTCCTCAGTTTTCTCTCTAATGTTAAGAGTGTTTTATGCTTTGCTTCCCTCTCTCCACCCCCTTCCATCTGTTCATCTGTTTTGTTGACTCTACATATGAGTGTAATTATATGGTATTTATCTTTCTCTGACTAATGTATTCACTTGGCATAATACACTCTAGCTTCATCTAGGTCATTGTAAATGGCAAGATTTCATTCTTTTTGATGGCTGAGTAATATTCATGTGTGTTTGCATATGTGTTTGTGGGTATGTGCATATAAAACATCTTTTTAAAGTTTTTTTTATAAATATTTTATTTATTTATTCATAAAGACAGAGAGGCAGAGACATAGGCAAGGGGAGAAGCAGGCTCCTTGTGGGAAGCCCAATGTGGGTCTTGATCCCAGGACCGCAGGATCACAACCTGAGCAAAGGCAGATGCCCAGCTACTGAGCCACCCACCTGCCTCTAAAATATCTTCTTTATCCATTCATCAGACAATGGACACTTGGGCTCTTTCCATTGTTAGGCTATTGTTGAACCACATTTTTACTTTTTGATTATTTCTGTATTAATGATAATTACTTTTGCAAAATTGACCTTTTCAACCCTCTGCAATTAGCTTTTTAAAAAACTTCTTTTAAAAGGTTTTATTTATTTATTTATTTGAGGGAGAGAGAGAGAGAGTTCACAGAAGGGGGAGGGGCAGAGGAAGAAGGAGAAGTAGACTCAATCTCAGAACCCTGCGAAAATGACCTGAGGTGAAGGCAGACACTTAACTGATTAAGTCATACAGGCACCCTCTCAGCTTTTAATATTGATAGGAATATTCCATTTTTCCTTGATCTTTTAAGAGTAATTTCCAAAGGGCACCTTGGTGGTCTAGCTGTTTACATCTTCAAGTCTTAATTTTGGTGCAGGTCATGATCTCAGGGTTGTGGGATAGAGTTCTGTGTTCAGGGGGAGTCTGCTTCTCTCCTTGCTCTGCCCTTCCCCAACACTCATGCTCTCTTTCTAAAAAAAATATAAATAAATAAATAAATAAATAAATAATCTTTTAAAAAATGTCCAAGTTGTGGTTTCTTTCATTTTTTTACAGTTTTTATTTATTTAGATACAGAGAGAAAGAGAATTCATGCACAAATGAGGGAGAGAGGCTGACAGAGAGGGAGAGAGAATCTGAAGCAGACTCTGTGTTGAGCTTGATCCCATTACCCATGCTAAATCAAGAATTGGATGCTCAACTGACTAACCTCCCTGGCACTCCAAGCATATTGTGATTTCTGAATGCTTTCCTAGCTCATTTGAATTCTCAGTGTAAACCACCCCTCTTTGTTTATACCATTGCTACACTTAATTATTAAAATTGTTCTATTTTACCATATGTAATAAGGGTCTCACTTTAAACCAAATCTGTCTTCACTTGAGTATTTAAGAACTGCCCATGCTGGATCAGTTGGGAGTATGGTTTGGGGTATTTTCACTCTATGAGTGGTCAAGAGACAATGGGGAATGCTAACACCAAGAGCAAGAGATAGGGTTTAGTTGAACTCATTTATTTAAAGGTCAAAGGGAAAAGAGAGTATTTCTGACCACAGTATCAAGTGTTTAATTGAGATTTCCTTGTAGCATAATCAAGGAGATTCATGCTTGAGTCAGTGAGATGTCAAAAATAAAAGACAAGTGAAAATTAAAAGAACATTTATTACAACATTCTTAAAATTAAAAGTTAAATTTAACTCTATTCAATTAAAAGGTAAGTCTAAGTCTGATTTTCATAGTCTTTGATGCCACAAGAATTTGTCGTCAAAAACTCTATCTCATTAGCTCACTATTTTTGCCTAGAGTCTAAAACAGGGCCAATGAATGCTTAATAAATGTGTGTTAAATAAATTAATAAACAGTTGAATTAACTCATTAGTTGAGTGCTTACTTAACATATCTGGAAAAGACCAAGGCACTTGCCATGGATATTTAATAGCATGACATGGACATTGGTTGCAAACAGCAGCAGAACATCTTTTTGGCCATCACCATGGTAGATGCCTTCACTGGACTTCCGGTATCTCACTAACCCTTCTGGCATTGCAGTACGAAGAAAAGGCACTACAGTTATTGAATCAGAAACAAGGCAAAATGACAGATGCAATGGATGCAGTGAACAGAAAGTTTCAAGAAACTTCTCAGAATTCACAGAATTATAGCACTAACATTTCTAGCAAGAGTCCCATGATTCTACTCCAAGTCACTAAGACTCTTCAGAAAAACTTCATAAATATTCAAATTTCTCTTGTAGAGTCCCGAGCTCTGTAGGTGGCAGTTCTTTCTGGGAAGTTTCACTGGAACCTTGTGAGTGTCCTAACTGGCTATCAGGAAATGCAGATGAGTTACTCAGATCAAATGTGTTAATAAAATCTGACTGTAATAAAAACAAAACAAAACAAAAACAAATCCTCTACTGTTTTATGTTTTTAATATGTTATTTTAAAATTCAGTTAATAGTCTAATATAAAATTTTATATGTACACATATCTTATAAATATGTGTATATGTACATATATGTCTATACATATATACATAAACTATATATAAGTATATATGCAGTGGTGGTTCTCAGTCATTGAATTTAAAAAAGATTGAGCTAGGTTTTTTAGGGGTTTTGCTTTTTACTCCCTAGCATAATAGTAAATATTATGAACTATGGTAGTAGAATGTTCCCTTCTGACCTAGCTGCCTTTTTGATTGAATTTTATTACAGTGAACAGTTCTAGTAGATATGATATTGGTAATTGGAAAAAATGAGGCTTAAAATAAGTTTATGATCTGTATTTTCTTCAACTTTTTGGGAACTAAATGATTACTTTTCTCCTAATAGGGAGAGTGGTTGAGGCTAAAGGTCAAGTGAAAGAAAGCTCAATTTTATCTGTGGTTATCCCATTTTATTGCCAAAAGGAGTTTTTTTTTTTTTTTCCTAAGATTTTATTTATTTATGAGAGAGAGAGAGAGAGAAACAGGGTCGATGCAGGGAGCCCAATGCAGACTCGATTCTGGGTCTCCAGGATCACACCTTGGGCTGAAGTTGGTACTAAACCACTAGGCCACTGGGGCTACCCCAAAATGAGGTTTTAACAGAGGACCCCACTAGTTATATCTTTCTGTTCTATATTTTTTAATTTAATTTCAAGTTTTAATTTAAATTTTACTAGTTAACATACAGTGTAATACTAGTTTCAGGTGACAATGTAGTGATTCATCACTTACCTATAACACCTAATGCCCATCACAAGTGCCCTCCTTAATCTCCATCACCCATTTAATACCCCCCATATCCCATATGGTAACCCTCAGTTTGTTCTGTGTATTTAAATCTGTTCTAATATTTGTTCAATCTAAATACTTACGTTAGATATTTATAATCCCTCTCCAATGTCCCTTAGTGTCTCAGTCTCATTGAGTCCATATTTTATTCCTGAGTCCTGCTTTCTCAGTATGTTCTAGAAATTTATCTTCTATCTCAAGTTTTGTTGATTTTCTACATTATGATTTTATTTATTTATTTATTCATTTGTTTATTTATTTATCTATCTATCTGCATTAATTTGTATTAACTAATCCTGTATGATCTGTTTCTATTTTGGTGAAATACAGCAAATAACGAGCAGATTAAATTTAATCTACAGAACTTTCAAAAAGCATTCTTGCTTCATCGTTACAATTTTGTCATTGAATTTTATTTTAATTCATATTGTTTTATGTGAATGAAAACTGAATAATATTTGCTTTATTTTTTATTCTAACATTTTATGGTAGCTTTTCTCTGTTTTCTCAAAAAGTATGAATTGCTCAGAGAGTAATTTTGTATACAATCAACTCATATAATTGTAATTACTTATTTTAAAATGATTCTTAAAAATTCCAGACTACTCTAATTCCCCTCTTATCTTTTCTTGCTGTCCAGTTACCATGTCTCGTTATTTTCAACTTTTCCTGATATGTTTTTCTATTCTCATTTTTAAATAAATTTTATTAAGGGATAATAATTATATAACAGAAAGCATGGATTTTAATTAAAGGGTATTGATGAATGTCTATAATCATATACACACCAGCTCACTCAATAAACAGAACATTTTCATGACTGCAAAAAGTATCTTCATGCTCTTTTGTACCCAAATACTTCTCAACCCTATATTGCACCCAACCACATTTCTACATTCCCTTTTGTGTCCATCTCATTCCTGTCAATATATATTGATATTTATCCATGCAGTTAAATGAATACACAATGCATCATTTACACTGCTGAGCAGTATTTCATTATATGGATATACCACAATTTATTTACCCATCCAAGTGTTGATAGGCTTTGAGGCTGTTGCCAGTTTGCAGATATTAAGAATAAAGAATGTAATGTAATAAAGCATGTAATGAACATTCATGTAAAATCTTTGTATGGGCATAATCTCAGTTTTCTTCAATAAAAACACAATGTGGAATTGCAGGAACTAATTGTAAAAAAGTGAAGAACAGTTTGTCCAAAATTATTGTTCCATTTTATACTCAAGAGACAAATATATGAGAATTTTTTAATCTTTTCAATTATAGCTGTCTTGGAAACTGTGTATCTCAGTGTGGGTTTAATTTGCATTTTCATAGTGACTAGTGATATCTAACATGTTTTCAAGTGTTTATCAGCAATTCTTGTGCATCTTTTGTGAAGTATCTGCTTAAATCTGCTTTTTTAAGGTGGGTTGATTTCCTCCTTCTTAGTGAGTTGTGATTTTTTTAATACACTCTCAGTACAAATTATTTGCATGAAATAAGTATTATTAACAGTTTCTTTAAGATTGTGTCTTTCAGGGCAGCCCCAGTGGCTCAACACTTTAGCACGGCCTTCGGCCCAGGGCCTGATCCTGGAGACCCAGGATTGAGTCCCACGTCAGTCCCCTGCATGGAGCCTGCTTCTCCCTCAGCCTGTGTCTCTGCCTCTCTCTCTCTCTCTCTCTCTCTCTCTCTCTCTCTGTCTCTCTCTTTCTGTGTCTCTCATGAATAAATAAATAAAATCTTAAAAAAAAAAAAGTTTGTGTCTTTCAGGGACTCCTGGGTGGCTCAGTGGTTGAGTGTCTACTTCAGGTTCAGGATGTGATCTTGGGGTCCTGGGAGCAAGTCCCACATTGGGGTCACTGCAGTGATCCTGTTTCTCCCTCTTTCTGTGTCTCTGCCTCTCTCTCTGTGTCTCTCATGAATAAACAAATAAAACCTTAAAAAAAATAGAGCTTAAAAAGACAAAAGCAATGAGACCCAGGGATTCATTTATAAGTTTGAAGAGAGAGGAGAAACCTTAAGGACTTTGGTTTTGGATTACTACATAAATGGTGCTGCCATTTTTTATTATTTTTTTTCTATTATGTTATTTCTACCTATTCTTGAAATTCAAATAAATGAAAGAATTAAGCAATATAGTATATAACTTTTCATATCAAAATTCTTTAATTCAACACATTGATTTTAAGATACATTTTTATAGTTTTCTTGCCTTTTATATCATTTTGGTTTGCTCTGCTTTCATGTGGTAAAGTGAAAACATTATTTTTCTCCTTTTATAATACTGGTGCTTAAATCTGGCCATTTTGCTTTTAGCAGTGCTTTAACATTCATAATTTATTTTGATTTTTTAAAAATTTTCACTGTGATTTTTGCCATGACTCATGAGTGAATTATCATATAGCTTAATTTTCTATTATTTAAGTTTCTAGTTATTTTTTATTTATTTCTATTTTAACTCCATTTATACAAAAACATTATAATAGTTTAACCCTCTGAAATTACTGATACTTGCTTTTTATGACTTCGGTTATTGTCATTTTACTGAATGTTTCATGTGGTCTTGATAAATATGTATATTCTTTAGATACTGGGTGCATTCTAGAAGTGTCAGTTTTGTTTGATTCATTTATTGTCATATTTAGATATTGTGTATCTTTCTAAAAATTGTTTTTCTTTGTCTTATCAACTATTGAGAGAGGAACATTACACTTGAAGATTTGTCTACTTCCTCATTTACTCTCTCAGATTTTGCTTCATCTTAAATTATTTCGTTAAATACATGGTAACTTTATTATACAGATGAATTTACCTGTTTATCATTATGAAATATCCCTCATCACTATGACTTCCTTATCTTAAAGTCTAACATTTTCCATATTAATATAGTCATCTGAAGTTCCTATTCTTCAAATTTGTGTGATATCACTTTTTCTTTTTTTTTTTTAAGATTTTATTTATTTATTCCTGAGAGATACAGAAATAGAGAAACAGAGACATAGGCAGAGGGAGAAGCAGGCTCTATGCCGGGAACCCGATGTGGGACTCGATCCCAGTACTCCAGGACCACACCCTGAGCCGAAGGCTGATGCACCCAACTGCTGAGACTTCCAGGTGTCCCAATATATCACTTTTTCTAATTTTTATTATAAACTCTATCCATATCTGCATTTGAAGTTTATATTTTAAATGTAGCATATAGTTGGGTCATATTTTTCTATCCATTCCTGTAATCTTTGCCTTGTAATGCACTATTTAGTTCATTTAGATTTAATGCAATCAGTGATATAGTTGAGTTTTAGTATACCACTCTGCTGTTATATATTTATTCAGTTTTCCCCTTTAGTTCCTGCTTTCTTGTTGTGGCAGGTTAATTAACCCCCAAATATGTTCAGTTCTAACCTCCAGGACCAACGAATTTTACCTTCTATGGCAAAGAGAATTTTGCAGATGTGAAGGAGTCAAAGATATTGATATGGAAAATTATTACAGATTATCAAGATAAACCTGATGTTATTACAGGGTTCTTATAAAGTGGTTGCAGGAAGAATCAGAAGGAGAAAGTTGTGTGGTGACAGAAGCAGATAGAAGTGATGTGACCAGGAGCCAAGGGATGCTGCAGCTTCTAAAAGCTGGAGGCAATGAGAAATTGATTCTTCCCTGGAGACTCTGGAAGGAACCAGCCCTACCAATACCGTGATTTAAAAAGCTTCTTAAAACTTATTTTGGACTAATGACCTGCAGAAGCATACATTTGTATTATTTGAAGCCACTAAGTCTGTGGTAATTTATTGTGGCACCAATAGGAAGTTAACACACTGGCTTTCATTTTGTATTATTTTTAGCATTACAGATATATTAATTCTTCCTTTTTTAGTTATAAGTTGTTTGACTTTCAAGTGATTGCTTTACATATTAGAATGGTTTCATTTAACTTATCATAGTTTACTTAGACCTAATATTGTATCATTTCACATAAAACATAAGAAACTTAAAACAGTGTGATTCCTTTTATCTCCCATTTTGGTGTTATTATCATGTGTTTTATATTTACATATGTTGTATATCTCACAGTGTTTATTTTTTTTGTTTTAAACTGTTAATTGTGATTTTTTAAAGTTGAGGATATATATATATATATATGTGTGTGTGTGTGTGTGTGTATATATATATATATATATATATATATATATATAACCTGTTATATTTACACCATGTTTTCCATTTCATGTTGTCTTCATTTCTTCAGATCCAAATCCTATCATAGGTCAAAAAAATGTCTTTATAGATTTTAATACAGCTAATGATTTCTGTCACTTTGGCTTTATATAAAATGTCTATTTTGCCTTATTTTTTAAAGACAGCATAAAGAATTATAGATTGCTATTTTCTTTTTCTCTTTCAGTTGCTTAAACATTTCACTACAGTGTCTTCTGGCTTCCACTGTTTCTGAATAGAACACACATGAATTCTATTCAAACCAGTGTTCCTTTAAATGCAATATACATTTGTTTTCTGTGATGGATTTTTCAGATATTTTCCTGCAGCGTTGACTTACAGAAGTTTGACTATGGTGTAGCTGCTGGATTCCTCTTTTTCCTATTTGGAGTTCACAGAGTTTTGGGGACTTATTTAGTTTTTTTTTTTTTCTTCAAATTTGAACTTTTAAATATTAATCTATTATTCCTTCAGGAATATTTTTTTTCTTTCCTATTCTATCACCCTCTGCCTTCTGACACTAAAATTATAGTCATGGAAACTTTTTAAAAACACTATTAAAAGCACATCAAAGCAGAAAAAGTTAAGAAAATGCCTATACAAGGTAGGCTAAATATTCACATAAGTTCTCTATGTAACTAGATATACATTTTACAGTAGTACCTTTCAACAAAGATAAGGACTATTCAATAATTAAGAATAACTTTGAACATTTCAGATTTTTTTTTGGAGGGGTTAACCTTTTTGATGATGGCATTTACTATAAGAAGTTTCGTTTTTGTTTGCCTCTCTTTTTTGACCTTAGTTGTCCTTAGTAAAAAATTAGATTGAAAGTCTCATGAGCATGTGTTCAAACATAATAACCATATTAGGTAATATATATATATAAGATTTTCTAATTAGCGGTAAAATAAGGATCATAAACTATTGTAATGGATGTAAACCATTGAATTCTTTTTTTTTTAATTTTTATTTACTTATGATAGTCACAGAGAGAGAGAGAGAGAGACAGAGACACAGGCAGAGGGAGAAGCAGGCTCCATGCACCAGGAGCCCGATGTGGGATTCGATCCTGCGTCTCCAGGATTGTGCCCTGGGCCAAAGGCAGGCGCTAAACCACTGCACCACCCAGGGATCCCAAACCATTGAATTCTTGAGAGCTTTTCTAAAATGTTGAATTTTGCCTAATGCTCTTTCTAATTTAAAAATAGTTGTTAAAATATTTTATTTTTATTTTGACTAGCCCTGTAGCATGCAATTTAAACTGTATATTATTGATCTTTGTGATATTGTTCTCATGGTGCCCCATCACTACCTCACTGTGAGAACAGTCCCATTTATTTAATCTTTTCCACAAATCTTTTGAAAACTAGTTTGCACCAGACAGTGTGATGTGGAAACCAGGCCAAGAGATAAACATCTTATTGCTTTCAGAGTTTACAATTTAAAGACTCAGAAGCATTAAAAAACTGTAAATAAATCAAGATATACCTTTCAAATGTAAATTACAATATTCTAATCTCAGTTTTACTCATCATTCAGTGACTTCTCATTGTTGACAAAAAAAAAAAAATATAGTGGAATATACATACCATTTTCTATAGTCCTAACAAAATCTATAGTCTTTCCAATCTCATCAACTGTCTCTCACTATTGTGGTCATGCTACATGAAGTCCTGGAAATTTCCAAATGTATTAAATTTTCTCCTCAATTGTGAAGCTTTCCCCAAATGAAAGGAACATGTTTCTTCCTTAGGTTCCACTTGACTGAATAACTCTACCATAAAGTAGTTAATGCCAAGCTGTGCCCCCCAGATATTCCTAATGGAATGAAAGATGAATCCCACCCAATTACAGGAAATACTCCTATCAGAAAGTCCTCCACTATCAGCTCCCTGAAGGATTGGCCCAGTTGAGGGGTAAGGCCGCACCCAAAGCTGTGTCTTCTTACAGGATGGCCCACATCTAATGACTAAACTACATGAGAAACAACATCCTGACCTCTTTGCTCCAACCTAGGAATATTGTTTACAATTGCTTGCTTACTAAGGGCAGAGTCATAGCTCAATTTTATCCATAATTCCTTTTCACAGGTGTTAATTCTAAAAATATTCCTGAATAAACTTCTTGATGCTAATCATCTCAAAATCATCTCATGAGAGAGTACAAATTGCAAACCAGAGCATTATCAAAGTGCACTGCTATTTTTTCTTTACTTAATTTTCTTAACTCTATACTCTTGAATCTATGTGTTTGGGAACCTCAAAACACTTGATGTATCTAGTGGCTTTTTTTCAATAATTCATGCTTTACTTTGTTTCCACTTCTAGCATAAACAGACTGTAATTTATGAGATCAGATGAAACTGAAGGAATGTACTATTTTTAAGAAAAACAAGAGTCTGAAACTCCCTACTTTGTGTTTGACATTGTGTGACATCGAGAGAACAAACTTAAGGGAAATCTCTAACATACATATAGAGATGTGTGATTATTTTGCTTTTAAAATGTTGGTTATTAGATGGGGTATACAGAAAGGTAGGCTTTGTGATTCTCCAGATATGTCATGATTGGAGACTGAAATAAGCTGTTAACATGGGAATAAGTAAAATCAAGAAATTCCCATTAAAAAGCAAAATAGGGATCCCTGGGTGGCGCAGCGGTTTGGCGCCTGCCTTTGGCTCAGGGCGCGATCCTGGAGACCCGGGATCGAATCCCACATCGGGCTCCCGGTGCATGGAGCCTGCTTCTCCCTCTGCCTATGTCTCTGCCTCTCTCTCTCTCTCTGTGACTATCGTAAATAAATAAAAAAAAAAATTAAAAAAAAATAAAAAGCAAAATAATCAGAAAACATCACTAAAAGGAAGCAATGATTATCGCAGCCTCCTTATTTGTGAAGTGAGGAAATACCATAATTAATTATAATCCATGTGCAGCTGGTTTATTCTCTAAATCTGAAGCAAAAAAAATGCATTTTATTTTAGATGAAAATACAAAATTATTAATGTGATAAATATAAAACTAGTTGGTGCCTCACCAGGACTTAGCCTCATCTGATAGGCCCCCAGCTATTTCTGAGAGTTTCCTAGTCTGTTGTCCTTTGTACCCTTTGCAGAAAGGTCTGCTTTCTTTTTTCATACTGCCTGCTTCTTGCTTAGGCTACTCACAAGAGTCTCCCTCTCCTGACTTCAAGGGCTATCTGCACAATGCAATCAGTGCACTGGTGGCCTACAGTAAGTCCCTCTTCCTGTATCACTTGTCTTTATAGTCCACTAGTGGAGCAGAAAATCAGACCACCCTCCAAACTCCTCCTGGTTGAGCTTGAAATGATTCATTCTCAGTGCCCCAAAAGACTGGTGATTTACCTCATTTCATGCTACAAATATGGTTTTGCATGCCAATGAGCCTCTATGTAACCATGGGCAAGCTACTAACAGAGTCTTCCTAAGACAAACTATACCAATCACCACAGATGGGATATTTTCCAACCCTGGATTAGATTTCATTCTCCCTCCAACACAGTGAAGTTCAGCCAAAGGTCTAAATAGCAATCATGCATTAAAATATTGTCCTTTTCCATGCTAGTATGACTTTGGTGTGGATTCAGATATGGAGAAGTAGAGAAGGAACAATGGGCTTAATGATCTCAATCCTACTTTTCATATTATATATATATATATATATATATATATATATATATATATATTGAGGTGTCAATGGCTCTGGGAGTGTACTTGAGCTGGACATTATTCTTGTCTAAGTATAAAGTATCTTATACAATGTGTGGTACATAGTAATTAATTATGTAGAATTAATAAAGAAATGAAATTGAAGGGCATTTACATGCGCCAAAACAATGACTTTTTGATTGATACATTATTTAACAAATGATTAGTTAATACATATATAAATTATAAAATTTAGCTCTTAACATTTGATTGTAGAGGTCTTGAGCCATGAAACCAATGTACCACAAGTAAACATGGGCATGGTCCACTCCTGTGAGAAAGGAGTAAGGGAGGAAATTGTCAGCTAACAGACAGTTTAATTTTCATGGTAACTTAGTATTGGTATTTCTGAATGATTTCAGTGATAAACTATTCTTCCCTCAAAAAATCATATCATGGTTTAAATTTTAAACAAATCTGCTGTTATTGTTGAGCTTTAATAATATGTACAAGAACTTCAAAATGGCACATTTTTTATTGTCCACTAAAGATTATGTTCTATAGAGAAGTTAATATGGAGATCTTCTTTTACTCTGAACCTATAGTGCCTCTAGTGAGAAATGAGAAACCAAGGAGACAACTAGTATTTTCCCCAAATTGCCAACACTTTGTGAGATCCCTCTAATCTTGTCCCACAAGTATCACAGGGGGATCTGTGGGGCTCATCCACTGAGCATCTGACTATGCTGGTGAAATGAGGAGAGGCCTAAAATGACCAACAAACAGATCTTAGCAGATCAAATTCATACCTGACATACCCAAGTAATAATCCCAACCAGCAGTTTTGCTCATCTGCAAAACCAAGTTGGTGGTGCACTCTGACCAGGGAAGTTGGCAGATGCAGATTTGCCTCCATTGGATCCTCAAAACAAGGAGTTTTGCCTTTCCCAGGGCCCAGTTTGCTCACACTCGGGCAAAGAGGTGACTCATAAACCCACCTATTGTGGAGAGTGTCTCCCAACCCATATCTGATGACAGGGCCTGATGAGAATGCCTGAATACTATCAGGGAGACCAGGTCACCCTTAGAGCAAAACCAGGACTTTGCATAGAAAGTTCCACAGCTACTTATACGGAGAAATTAATTCATAACCAAAGCTGAGGGGTGCTCTTGACTTCCTCCAGTAGGAAATCCTATGTGGGAAATAGTTGCCTGGAGCCACTCTTCCCCCTTTCTGCTCAAGTAAGGGACTAACAGCTCCAACCACTGTGGCTCCTGGAGCCACCTGATCAGAAAAGACAGCAAGAATGTCTAGAAGCTGTGCAGCCTGGTTGCACTCAAGCCAAAGGACGGGCAAAGCCAACAGTTTTCAGACCAAAGCCAGTGGATCTATTTAATCAGGGCACTTGGGGCACAAATCAGCTTGAGTTAAAACAAAGAACATTACCAGCTTTAGAGCTATTTCTCCTGCTGCATCTGGGCAGGGAAACTATTTCATTGTTCACTCATTGCCAGACACAGACTCCAGCCCACTTGACCAGGAACTAACCAGAGTACACATGGAGCTGCATAGCCCATCCAACAGCCCTGCTTCCAGTGGCACTTAAGCAGAGTAAATAGCCGACAGCTTTCCCCATCTGCAGAGTAAAATCACTAGAATGACCAGGGAATTGAATGTGCACTCTTGCCAGATTTAGGTCACCAAACAGTGACGTTTACAGGGTCCTGTCCTGCTGTCCTACTAGAGCAGGGAAGCTAATTCACAGCTCCATCTTCTACCAAATAGATATAAACAGTAATCACATGTCTTCCAACAAAGAAAAGCGGATGAGCAGATGGTCTCACTGATAAATTTTAGAACATTCAAACATTTAAAAAACCAACACCAATACTTTGCAAACTCTTTCAAAAAACTGAAGAGGAGGGATATTCACAAACTCATTTTATGAGATCGACATTGTACTAATATTAAAAACAGGGGAAAAATATTAGAAATGAAAACTACAGGCTAATATCCCTGATGATTATACACGCAAAAGTTATCTATAAAGCCAGGAAACTGAATTCAACAGCACAGTAATAGGATCATTCACCACATCAATTGAGATTTATCCCAGGATGCAAGGATGGTTCAATGCATGGAAATCATCAGTGTGATACATTATGATAGAATGAAAGAAAAGAATCATATAATCACTTCAATATATGCAGAAAAAGCATTTGACAAAATTCAATACCTATTCATTGTAAAAATTCAACAAATTAGATATAAATGAAGCAAATCTCTGCATAGAAAAGGCATACATGACAAGCTCATGTGTTATTTAAAAAAGAATGTCAGTACCACCAAAAGCCGTTTATAGATTTAGTGCAATCCGCATTAAGAGTTCTATGGCAAAAAATAAAATAAAATAAATAAAATAAAATAAAATAAAATAAAATAAAATAAAATAAATAAAATAAAATAAAATAAAATAAAATAATAAAATAAAATAAAATAAAATAAAATAAAATAAAGGAGTTCTATGGCATTTTTAAAATAGATATAGGGAAAAACACTTCTAAAATTTATTTGAAGCCACAAAATACTCTAAATAGCCAAAGGATACTACAAAAAGAGAACAAAGCAGGAGACATCACACATTCTGATTTCAATCTATACTATAAAACTATAGTGATTAAAACAGCATAGTATTGGCATAAAAACAGACAAATAGACCAATGGAATAAAATTGAAAGTACAAAATAATCCCAAACATATAGGGCCAACTAATATTTGACAACAAAACCAAGAATACTCAATGGGAAGAGTCTTTTCAATAAAAGGTGTTGGGATAATCGGACATTCACAAAGAATGTAAAAGAATGAAACTGGATCCCTATCTTATAACAAAATTAACTGAAAATGGATTAGAGGCTAACTATAAAGTCTGAAACCATAAAACTCCTAAAAGGAAATATAGCAATAAATCTCCTTGATATGAGTCTTGGCAATGATTTCTTGGATATGACACCTAAAGCACTGAAAATAAAATAAAAAATAAATAACTGGGACTACATCAAACTATAAAGCTTCTGAACATCAAAAGAAATCATTAACAAAGTGAAAGACCATCTACAAAATGGGAAAAAATCATTTTTCATCTCATAAGGATTAATATTCAAAATATCTAAATAACTCATTTAATGCAATAGCAACAAATAAATAACCCAATTTAAAACTGGCCAAAGAACCTGAATAGACATTTTTCCAAAGAAGGTACAGGAAAGGACAACAGGCACATTAAAACATTTTCAACATCCCTAGTCATTAGGGAAATGCAAATTAAAACCACAATGAGATATCACCTCATGACTACTAGAATGACCCTCAACCAAAAGACAAGAGATAACAAATGCCGATGGGGATGTGGAGAAAAGGGAGCCTTTGTGCACTGTTGGTGAGATTGTCAATTAGTATGGCCATTATAGAAAACAGTATGATCCTCAACAAACTCAAAATATCCTTCCATATGATCCATCAATTCCACTTGTGGTAATATATTCAGAGCAAATGAAAATGCTAACTCAAAAAGATATCTGTATCCTCATGTTCCTTAGCAGCATTATTTATAGTAGCCAAAAAATGGAAATAACCTAAGTGTCCATTACTGGATGAATAGATAAAAGAGTTAAATATTATTCAAACATATAAAAACGAGAAAGTCCTACCATTCAGGACAACATGCATGAAACTTGAAGGTATGAGGTTAAGTGAAATAAGTCAGAGAAAGACAAATGCTGTACGAATTAGAGAAAAAGAGTCAAAAGATACAAAAAAAGCACTAGTAACGACGTAAAATTACAGTTAACACTGCTACGCAATATGTAGGAAAGTTGTTCCCATCACAATAATTTTTTTCTTTTTTTTTTCCTTTCTTTCATTTTTATCTGTATGAGATGATGTATATTAGCTGGACCTATTGTGGTCTTGTGGTCACTGTTTCACAATATATAAAAATCAACTCATGACATTATATGTCTTAAGCTTATAGTGAGATACGTCAACTTTTTCTTAAAACAAAAGAGAGAGAGAGAGATGGTGAGAGAGAGAGAGAGAGAGAGAGAGAGAGACCTCCTTATTATTCTGCCAACTCCCCCAAAACAGAGCCTGAGTGGCAATTACTGCTCAAGATACTTTCTTACGGCTTCCAAATCATTAAAGTTCACTTAATTCATGGCTTCAGCACATGTGGGTAATTTATACATATTATATGAAATATAATAATACATATGATAATATATAATAAGCCTTTTACAAATGTATGTTTCATATTTTGTTAATGCTTGTGTATGTGTTACTACACAGAAAATAAAATATTTTAATCAATATTGAATCACTAGGAAACAAGAAATATTGATAACTTTGTCCATATTGTATATAGAATGAGAAAATAAGGGGCTCTGGGTGGCTCAGTCCATTAAGTATCTGCCTTCAGCTCAGGTCATGATCCCAGGGTCCTGGGATTGAGCCCTGTGTCGGGCTCACTGCTCAGTAAGGAGCCTCCTTCTCCCCCTACCTCTGCTTTTACCGCTGTTCATTCCCTCTGACAAATTCTTTAAACAAAAAAAGAATGAGAAACTAAAAGATCAACTTTGACAGTCATCAATACATTGGCAGAAGTTAAAACTTGACTTTGTTACAATAATAGACTAAAATAGAAGTATTGTTGTTTTCCCATCTAAAAATACACTTAAGTAACAAATCTAGCATTGTTTTTTAATTATTGTACTACGATGTTTCCTTGCATTTTTCTACATTGTTTTTTTTAAATGTCATTATTATACATAATAAATAAGTTCAATAAAATGAAATCTTCACCATCTGCGTTTTTCCTTTAGTATCGTTCATTTCATGATTACTGCTGTTAATTCAGCTAACTGAACTAAATGAGTGGTAAACATTACCTGCATGAGATCTCAAATACATAGATATGTCCCTTCACTCAACAGAGTATTATTGAATGAATTGATGACCTGAAGCCGAGGGGAAAAATCCAAGCTTGATACATTGCTTGTAGAAATGCAAGGTAGAACAGGTCTTTCTCTTAGAGGGGGAGGTATTGTGCAAATATTCAGTGTAACTACGTATATATTTGTCCTGCCCATACCTTCTCTAGAAATCGATCCTAAACTTGACATGTAATAACATAAACCTGAGTAATCTAGCTTTCAATTCTGTAATGAACTTCCCAGCTCCAAGAGATACCCATACAATACATTTTTGTTTATTCCTTAAGTGCTATATATAACATAACATATTGTACATAACATAATTTTTTGTGTGTTTGATGTCATGTATGAATCTAATTTTATTTTGTTTACTTGTTAAGTTTGGTTCTAAATATATTTCTTGCTACTTTAGTTTTTTGTTTGTTTGTTTGTTTTTCTGTTTCTCCTGTGTCTTTGCTGTTTCTTCTCTTTCTAAATAGGCATGCTGCTGGAGCTTCTGTTCTTTTGATCTTGCATTGTCATTCAATTCATTAATAAAGTCTTCCATCTCTGTCTATTCAATCTCTAAATTAATATGACCAATGTTTCCAGCCTTTCCCCTCGTTATGGATTACTTCTATAATCTATGAATTGATGGTACCTTTTTTAGGTGAGATTCTTAGTTTGCCTATTACGAATTGCCCTCTACAATGGTCATTTCTTGGTCTATGAGGTCCATGTTCTTCCAGTATCACAACGGCTAACTAGTAGTGATCTTTGATTCTTTCCAATCCCAACCTTCAAGGGAACTAACATTTGTTTACTATTGCTACTATGGCATTAAATGCATACCTCTCAGTTTGATTTTCAACATCTGTAAAGGTTTCCTTATAATACGTATTTAGTTATTTTTCTATCATTATTTATTATAAAAACTTTTCTGACTTCAAATTATCTCCTGCACTCTACATATTTTTTTCACCCTCTTTAGCTTTCTCTCTGTGCTTTGCATTTTCTTTCAAAGACAATATTTTATTTCTGGTGCCTTTCCTAAATTATTACAGTCCAAATACATCCTTTTGTAAATATATTAACCCAAATAACAAATGCTTCTCTCTTCTCCCTTTATATGCAAAATTACAACATTCATTTTGTGCCTTCTTGTTTTTGTTTTGTTTTGTTTGCCCATAGCTTTGCTCAGCTTAAGGTGGTTAAACAAAGTGCGTTAGATTTGCTTCATCTAAGTGATTAAAGGCCAGGCTATTGCTTTTCTCTAGCAACTAACACAATTATGGGATGAGAAAAGTAGTTTAATAGATAAGTTTAATTGTATTCCTTCATCCTAATTATGTCAAGACCAACAGCTGAGAATGTAGAATATTTAGTTTCAAGCAGGCAGTAAGTTTAAGTGTTTTGTTGCATTTTATCAGTAACAACTTCTCCAGAACTGTTGGTATTCTGGAATTGTGTCAATATCTACAGAAAATTTTTCATTCTATGAACGTTTTAAAATATTTCTTTTTTTCCCCAAATTTCTTGTATGTCTTATTTTTTAACTGGGGCATATAATGTTTCATTTTACCAGTAATTTGAATATTTAACCATAAATATTATTTAAACATACTATTTTAGATTTTAGTAAGGATTTTCAGCAAGTTGAATTTGCTTTACTTTTGTCAGAGTTGTTTTAAAGTGTAGGGCACCTGAACTGAATTTGACGTCAAGAAAATTGCATTGCCTGACAATTTAATAGAAAAAAGGATAAATGATCTATGCCCCTAACCTCAAAGAATTTACAATTGGGAAGGAGAAACAGATACATACATATCTATGTATGCTTTAAAACAAATATGTTCTAGGACCAACATAATTTTTTATTTTTTAATTTATTTATTTTAAATTATGTGTTATGTAACATATCATTTCAAAAAAACATTTGGGGGATCTCTGGGAGGCTCAGTGGTTTAGCGCCTGCCTTCGGTCCAGGGCGTGATCCTGGAGTCCCAGGATGGAGTCCCATGTCGGGCTCCCTGCATGGAGCCTGCTTCTCCCTCTGCCTGTATCTCTCTCTCTCTCTCTCTCTCTCTCTCTCTGTGTGTGTGTGTGTGTCTCTCATAAATAAATAAATAAAATATTTTAAAAAACAAACAGAAAAAAGCAAAACAAAAAAGCATTTGATATTTCTTACAATGAAAGGAAAGTGGTAGGCAGGAATATATTAAGAATGAAACTGGATATTAAGGACATTTTTAAAACCAGTATTATTTTCATAGATATGGGACAATTCATTAAAAATAAAAACAAGCATCGTTTCCATAATGCATCCTGTTAAAAATAATTAAAGCCAACTATTTTGAGTAGTAATTAATATTGTCTGAAACCTGAACCTTAGAAATGAACTTGGAAGCAGCTGGGTTATTTGAGAAGTCATCCCAGGAAGTAAGAGAATGAGGCAGAAGAAAGAACAATCTAAGGCAAAGATACATTATTGAGACCATTGCAGCAGGCCATGGAGTCATTATTCCACCATGGCCTACAAAATATTTCTCACTCTTCCTTACCTGGAGATGGGGAACTGAGACATTTACCCATTGACTGTCCTCTCAAAGGCAATATTACTTCTCCATTCTTCTCAAAGGCAATATTACTGTCCTCTCAAAGGCAATATTACTTCTCCATTCTTCTTGACTTTGCTTTTGCATAGGTCATGTGGGTTACTGTGTCTTCAGAGAAAACCTGAAGGCAGAAAAAGAGAAAAATGCTCCTGAAGCAGAAGACCGTCAGCACGAATCCAATCCCACAGGAACTACACTAGGACTGATTGTGGAATCAGAGGTAGACCAAGTACCAGAAAGAAACCCAAAAGTCCTACAGTACAATTCACCCCCACACTGTTCGTTTCTGTTTGCTCTGCATTCTTTACACTGATACTTACTGTTTGAAGTGGTTGTGCATTGTTCTTGCTGTTGTTGTTGTTTTCAATGTAGGAGATTTATTGAAATTATCTATCATCTCTGCTGCAGCAAAGAGTCCCAAGGCACAATTGATATCTATTACCTCACTTCAAATTTATTCAGTACTTCAACTGGTCTAGGTTCTCTGGTGAGCAGAAACGAGCCTTTATCCATGAGGAGTAAGATCCTTGGTTGCCTTGCTCACATCAAGCCATGGTTGAGCAATTTTATTTTTATGATGATTGTCAGCCTTGGAATCATTGTGAAATGCCCAAATCTCACAAATATTCTTCTCTCAGACTCCCTTATGCAGCAGCAACTCTGGGCCCTGATGATAATTACAGTTAATTTTCCCCATTAGGATACTGTCTTAATTAATTATTTAATTAATTAATTGTTATTATCATTTTTTTCCTGCTCTTCCATTATCATGATAAGATGAAATTAACCAGATAATTGTAACTTCAGACACAGTGGAAAATTTTCTAATCACCCTTATGCACATTCCCTCCCCTCGAGAATTTCCAACAAAGATCAAACTGTGAAAAAAGAAAGCAAAAACTTTTTCTACAGAGCACTCACAAGAAGAGGGTTGAGAGTGGCCACCGTAACTTCTACTTCTTTATTCTCAGTGCCATGTATTCCTTTTTTTAAAAGATTTTATTTATTTATTCATGAGAGAGGTAGAGACAGGCAGAGGGAGAAGCAGACTTCTCACGAGGAGCCCAATGTGGGACTTGATCCCAGGACCCTAGGATCATGCCCTGAGCTGAAGGCAGATGCTCAACCACTGAGTGACCCAGGTGTCCCCTCGGTGTCATGTATTCTTACTTTTGAGACCCACAGCAGCATATATAAAACATTAGTTCAGTGCATACAATACTTTCTGGAAGCATTACCTCACCTTAAGTGTGTGATGGGACCCTAGCTGAGCTTTTTATAGGCCTTTCCAATGTTCTCTTTGGTTAACTTCCAGGGGATGCCATGGTCAGGTGCACAGCACTGTACCTCCCTTAGCATAGGGAGGCAATGTTATGCATCATAAGGGTAAAATCAGAGAAAAATCACGTAGGAAAATAAATTCACGTTTATGAGGTATAGATGAAGTCCATTCTGTACAAATTCCATATCTGAAGGGTTCCAGAATGATCAAACTGCTACTCAGTGCCTATTTGGTTTCCTCAAGGAATAGTTGTGATAATAAACTAATTAGCTTTGATAAGAGTTAGCTTTTGCTGCAGGGCTCATATATCATCTCATGGCTACTTCATTTCTTAACCCATCTGTAAGCACTAGGGTGGCCAAAGAATTTGGCTGACATTTTCTGGACAGGATGACAACTTAACAGTCGGGTTCCTATTCCTCAGTGCTCTCCAATAGGCATTGATTTGAGACCTAATAATTACTCTCTATATACCTATATTTCAAGTCCAGCCACATGCCTCTTCCCTTTATCTTAGGCCTTCATTAATCTTGCTCTTTCCAAGCCCCTGAACAAATAGCCAAGTTATTTGTCACATCGCAGAAATCCACGCATATACTCTTGATCCATATAAAAGAAAGAACCACTACAAACTGTTACCCATTTTAGCCATCAGGAATATTTTCCCTCACCACTGATGTTTAAATGTTCTCTTTTCCTGTTGGAGATTAGAATGGCATCAATCCATAAACAGATCATTCAAGACATATTGAGCTGACCCATTTAGGAACCTAGACTGGGTTTATTTCTCCTCTGTCTCTTGGCAATCAACAGAAGCAAGAAGTATGACCTTCGTGCACCTATTGGTGCAATAAAAGTAGGTGATATGAGTTTAAGGGTCACATGTTAACAAACTCAATTGCACCTAGACATAATGCCTTTTAGAATTATCTATATGAAGAAAGGGATACAGAAGCATTTATTGACAAATAATTGTCTTCTCATTTTCAGACTGCAATGTGCTGATCATGGAAGGTTGGAGATAGTTCTTAGACAGAAGTGAATAGCCATTAATTAGGATGCCCTTATCCTGAGTCTGCATCTTGGCAACTTTACCACAGCTGCAACTGAACTCAGAGCAAGCCTGAGGGGATTTGACCCAAGGAATCAAAGGTGTATGATTTAACTAAACTACTCTTCCTTCTGAAAAATCTATTCAGATTACAGTGCTTACTAGATTCATCTGTGTGAATGAAGTGTGGGATGTAGAGAATCAACAAATTAAAGGTTTGATGTGAATTCCAAGAAAGACAAGTCTTGAAAAATATACAGAAATCTAACCAGTGCACAGGAAGATGCACACTGGACATTGAACAGGAGTGTAAACTCCACCAATTTTAAAGAAAAGCCATAGAGAAGTCTTAAACTTACAGAGTGAAAAAAATCACCAGAAATTGAAATTATCAAACCCTTATCTGAAGGTTGTCTGTGAAAATCCTGTCCTATACCAGAACAAAGCAGCTGAATTTGTTTAAGAACTTAAAGCAAAGAAATACTATTAGGAAAATCTAGGTATCTACATGGAAGAGAAAAGGCCTCTAAGTTATAAGCTGAAATTAAGGTATTATATAATATTGGCATTTGTTTACTCTTATGGATACTTAAGTGCCCCTTTCATGATTTTTAAATGCGTTTATATATTATAATATATCCCTAAGGTATATCTTAATCACTCTGAAATAAAAAGAACATTTATTTTCATACAAAATGTCCTGAGAGTCTTGGTCAACCTGTTTGCTTTCTCATTTCAAGTCTCCATAGCTGCCGATAATATCTTTGGAAAGTATCACCATTGTAAAATTATGAAGGGCAATATCTACATAAACTAAACTGCTCCAAACCTAGTGAACCTGACCCTGATTTTGACAAAATCCTTATAGTTTTTGGGTTGTTAGGAAGACCACTGTTTATAATAGAAAGTACTCATGACAGCAAGTATTTCCTAGGGAAATGTCAGCACATGCTTCTCTACTGGGAGAATCTATTATCTTAGAGGATATGTTGTCCAACCACACAGAGCTTGGAAGTTGGACTCAGACTGATGAAGTGTAAGAGGTTTATTTCAAGCAGAATGGCGAATTTGAGCAAAAATTCCTGCCTGGGGTGGCACATTTGACTTTGACCTATAAGTTAATGTATCATTTAATTTCCATGAATTAGTCCCGAGGGGTAATGGACCAAAAAAGTGGTTGGGCACTTGAAATTTAATCAGTTAGTATTTCACAGGAAGTTACTGGAATGCATCCTATCCAGACAAATTCTGGTTTATTTGCATTCATAGGAGACATCCAAGGGCTTTTAAACCTTACAGATGAGGGTGGGAGCAGAAGAGAGAGAGTATTATTGGGCCCCTAGAAGCAAAAAGAATCTATAGCAATGTGAACTAAAGGTTAAATTTTCTTATTAATTTTTTGAAACAGATTCAAGAAGCTAGAGTTTATCATATTAGTCCCACCACCTGGGAGAGAACTATTCATACTATGTACCAGAATAACCTTCTAGAAACTTGAAATAGCGAAAGCTATCAGTGCAATTAACCTGATACTGTCTTACTGTGGAATAACATTATTGAGGAACATGAAGTATGGAAACAGCCTAGGATCGCAGTATGAAAGTACCACAAAATAGTTGAGGGTGTTTGGTTAACAGACTGATTAAAATATATAGTTATTCATTTGCTATTATGTCAAACTCAAGCATGAATTTGTTACACACTTCTGGTGCTTAACTACTTCTTTCCTTACAGAATCTATTGTTGTTTTCGTAGAGTCAACTTCTCATTTGCAAAATAAACATAAAATAAAAAATAAAGCTTCTCATCTGCTTTTCCAAACTTATCCATATAAAAATATAATTTAATTTCATTAAATCCAAACATGCATGCATATCTATAGCATTTATATATATAATCACACTTACACATGCCATTAACTTACTGCCATTGACTTAGAAACTATTTTTTAAGTGAATACGCTTCCGGAATATGCTTGGCTTCTAGAGTGCCAGTTTTATAATTTGCCAGCCCAGTGCAAAATGAAAATCCAGGACCCCAGCTAGAGGAAAAGAAATTAACACTCCTGTCCTAAGACCCTATTCCCCCATACATGATGGATAGGTGACCTCAAGGTATTATAACCTCCCTGCCTAATGCTGTCCATACCTAGATTGTGGGTTGGTGGGAGGTCATAGTAAAGTTGTCCATCAAAATCATCATCCTATCAGCCTAGGATAATTTTTCCACTGCTTCAACCTGCCAAGAGATACCACGGGCCACACACTTGACCTCAAATGTTCCTGGAGACCAGATTCCCCTGCAAACCCAGAAGAGGATGGAAAAATGTGTCCATTCCCATCTCATGCCCCCAAACTTCCTGGTTATTGTTCCAGGAGGAGGGATCAGGAACGGGGAGGCAGATGAGAAACCTAGGCAGGGAGGCAATGATGTTTGAGACTGCACGTGAACTGAAGCTCCTAGTCTCTAGCATATGCTCCAATTTTATACCATATTTAAGTTAAAAAAAACACACATTCAAAAATGAAAGTATTAAGAATTTCAGAAAATTGTGACAGAGCATTAGACTCATAAGCATGGGGCAAGGCTCGCAGCCCAGGTCCCCATGTAACTGCATTGGTAGCAACATAAGAAAGCTTATCCTTTCTCTGGATTATATCCTCAATTGTCTCAGAAAAGTTAAAACACTCTCTTGAAAGATAATTTCCAGAGCATGGAAATCACAATTCAACTATAAATGTCTTAGAGATGTCTTACTACAAATTTAATTACACGACTGCTCCTATTCTCACTAACGCTGTCATATACCGGAGGCCTAATATTAATGTAAGCCATCAAGGGGTACTGGCACTATTTCCCCATATGTGTAGATTAAGATCACACTGTCACCTTTGCCAAAACCAAATATAGATTTTGAATACTATTATATAGGTGATCCTTGACCATTTTCGATGCCTCCAAACCACTTGCAATGCAGCACAATTTTGCGAAATGCTGATGAGGCTGACCATATAACTGAATTGCCTCACATTATTTCTCCATTGTCATAGTCCAGCCTCTGATTTGGGGGTTACTCTCCCATGAGCTAAGACATCCTATTTGTAGAGTACTCCTGACCATTAGGAAGTACTTCAATGTTTTCAAATGAAATGTTCTTATTTATAACTTCTGCTTTCTAATCTTGATTCTGCATGTAAAACCATACAATAAATTTATTTTCTTATGAAAGCCATTTAGATACTTAAGTAAAGTGAAAATATCATCTTTAGAATTAATGTGTTTTATACTTACTAGCTGGGAAAAAATCAGTTAATTCTGTGAATAATTATTGTCCCCTCTTTGTCAGTGTGTAATGATAAACATGATATACAAAAGAAGCATTGTTCCTGCTCTCACAGAGATTGTGATATTGTCAGTTAGACACAATTCTTCAAATAGAACAGATATGATAAATGGGGTGAGGGGGATGTTGCATGCTAGGGGAGCACAGAATGAGACAATCTAATCACACATACCTGAGTATCACCTAGGTAAACATGTCCAGCTGTGAACAGGGATTGCTGAAAGGGGTGGGAGAATGAGTAGGCGTAGTCTAGGCAGATATAAAGTATATAATAAATTCCAAAAACAAATGACAACATGACATACTGGAGAATTACACCAAGGGTTTGTTTTATCTGAGGATAGTGTGCAGGAAATGCAAGGATGAGCAAGGTTTGAAATAAAAAGAAGCAGGGTATGTAGATAATTGTAAACCATGTCAACAAGTTTTAATTTGGGTTGAAGTTTCAAGAGACCATCACTGTGTTTTAAAAGTAACTTTATCATATTTTGGTTAAAGATAAATTACTTTGGATGCCTTTTGAATCAGGAGCAGAATGAGGGAAAGACTTGAGGCCAGGAGCAGGGTCTTGAGTGTGGCATAGAGATATCAGTAAGAGATGATGCTGTCTGTTCTAAGGCAGGGTTAGTATGGAGTGAATATAGTGGATGGATATGAGCATTTTAGTCATGAGAGACACAGAGAAAGAGAGAGGCAGAGACACAGGCAGAGGGAGAAGCAGGCCCCCTGCACTGAGCCCAATGTGGGACTCGATCCTCAGACTCTGGGATCACACCCTGAGCCGGGGCAGACACTCAACCCCTGAGCCACTTGGGCATCCCGATATGAGCATTTGAGGATGTAGAAAGTGCAACCTGTGGTTTGGATATGAAAAGAGGGAAGTGTTAAAAATAATGCCTTTGCTGCTGAGTAAATTTAGAGATGGCAGTGGCTTTTATTACAATAGGAAACAGAAGAGTTGATTTTAGATAGAGTACAGTTTCAGATTGGTTGAGGTGGACACAACTCGTTCAAGTATGGGAACAGTAGTAAAAACGTAGATCAGAAGCTCTGTGGAGAGAGTGGCTAAAGACACATATCCCAAAGGTATTATTTATAGATGGTAACTGAAAGTAGGGACATGGGTGAAACTGCTCAAGGAGAAAGGCAATGAGAAAAGAAGAGAGGATGAGGCAGGAAGGGGAGGGACCACAGATGTTTATGGGACAAGCTGAGAATGTGGTGGTGCAAGGAAGCTGAGAAATGGCAGCACAAGGAGAATGAGTTAGCACCAAAAATGTGGTGCCACAAGGGCAGGGTTCTGGCAAGAACTAAAAGAAAGGATTAGCTCTGCATAGGAGACACTTTCATCTGTAATGGGGAGAAAGAGGTATTTAAAAGAGAACTTGCAGGTAATGGGGTATTTTGGAGCTTTTACCTACAGATTCTGTTTTCACTGCAAAGAAATTAGCATAACTTGTTGAGAGTGAGGAAAGAATGTTTGAATGTAAGGAATAAAGATGATGTGCAAGATAGATGCTACAGACAATGAGGAGGAGAACTGACTTGCAAAATAAAAGTTTGACAGGAGGGCCCAGAGGAAATTGTTATCATAAATTTACAGTAGCATAAATGTCAGCTTTTGGGTGACATTCTCCAAGAGAACTTGGTAGCCTAGCTTGAGGAATAAAGTCAGTCAAATCAGCAAGGAGGGTGGTTTTGTCAGTACACTGCAGGGATATGAGCAAAAAACCTAAAGATAGAGGGAAAAGTGAACTCAGGCCTTTGGAATCTCCATGGTTGTACAGGACTGGAAAATAGAAGTAAGCAAGTAATAAATACAGATAGTGTGTGTGTTTTATACCAATACACACATATAAAGAATGTTGTGCTAAGGTTAGAGAATTTGACTTTTATTTTTATTTCAGAAGTAGGAAAGATTTGGAGGATAGGATGCAGGTGTATCCATAATAGTGACCAATTGAAATGGATCATTACAAGGTCACTGATAATGAGGAAGCTAGATTTCAAAACAAAACAGATTAATGATAAATAAACTAGAATTTCTTCTTTATTCGCTTATCAATAATGTGATGGAGCAACATGATCCGTTTCCCTTCTTAACAGACGCCCCTGGGTCCTGTGCTGAGAATAGATTAAAAGGGACAAGCGTATAGCAATACAAAACCAGGGTGTAGGGGATGGGATTTTCAAACATGAATTTAACCAGAGTTTGTACTGCCCTAGTGAAGGCTAAAGATCGTCTTGACTGTGGGCGCAGGAAGTGGTTAAGGAATGATGACTGAATTTAAAATAGATAAATAGAGACCTGCAGAATTAAGGAGGTGAGGATTACAAATGCAGGGTTAATGCATGCAAGTTATTTGGGGTTAACCTTTCATTGGAGCTGCAGTGCATAAGGAAGTGATGTGAAAAGAGAGGAGTCAGTAGGAAGAGACATTTTTGAAGTGATATTCTGAGAGACTTGAATGGGCAATGATAAAGTCCTATGGTTTAACCATTGGAATGATTGGCTAATGTAGGGAGGAGGGCAAGGATATTGGAGAAGATGAGCTCAAGCACCTGGGGTGGTGGATTACAAAAGCCCCTCTACCCGCACATTAGGAATTATAACTGGGACTGGAATGTTGGGAAAGGTGAGTAAAGTGGGAGAGTGATCTATTCTCTATATTCATTTGAATATCCTGGGACATGCAGTAAAATGTCTGGATGTTAGAAAATACCTATTTGTTAAACTGATAATTTTGTTTCGACTAAGGTACGTTGGTGAATACAGGCTCATTTCTCACACTTGCCAAATCTGTGTAAGACTTTCATTTGCTGAGAACACTGAGATTGAGATAGCAGTGCACTCTCTAAGTCCAGGATGCTAATCAGATGTGACTGCCTATTGATTGTGAGTTACTGCAGTGCAATGCAAGTGCACGATTACAAAAGGGGACTGGCTTCTTCTATCGCTCTGAATTTCTTTCTGCACCAAAGACTGTAAATTAATTTTGTCTGATTAACTGGACAATCCATTAAATGAATTATTACCAACTCAGGCTATGTTTCTAGAGGTCAACTTTGAATTAGCATCAAATGCTACATATGTTTTCTTTCATCAGTGAAACATAAACACCATAGAATGGAAGAACTTCTGGCTCAAACTTAAAAAAATAAATAAAACTTTACAAAAGTTCCACTTACTAGGGGATGTGTTTCCATGTTTCTAACTTAAGCGAGATAAATAGTCAACAAATCAAGTTAAATGTGATAGTTTCTCTGTACTGGAGGTCGCCAGAAAGTTTAAAATGCAGCATTTTCGAAAAATGGTATCCTAATTAAATGTAATGTAAAAAATTAAAAGTTAAGGGATATAAAATTAGCATAGGAATTTGTATTCAATTTTATTGACTTCTACTTATTCTTTTAATAATGCTTTGTTTACCTGAATTTGATATTAATATGTATTCAGAATAGAAAATTTAGAAAATTAGAAATGATTTTTAAAACTGTATACAATCATCCTAAAATTACTACAATGCCATGGGAATAAAAGTAAAATGTTAACATTACTAAAAAAATAACAAAATATTTAAATATTTTGGAGACTGTCCAAACATGATACAGAGCCTAAGACTTAAAGAGAAAAGGTTTATGAGTATATTACATAATTTTAAGAATTCTTCATGTCCAAAATGTTTATTTTTTTCAAAAATGTTTAAAATGATATCTAAAACTAGGAAATAGCTGAGAAAATATTTTCCACAGTTTTGGGCCACTTTCTATTTTATTAAAATTGTCTTTATCAAACAATGACTTTAAAAGATAATTGAAGAAATATAAAAACACTAGATATCCAATGTTAAAGTACTGATTATAATTGAATATATACAGATTTAATAGTGGAATATATTTATCATTTTAGCCACAAAATTGAGAAAGAGGATCTTATGCAGAATTGAGCCAGATTGTATGGAATTGACAGTCTTATTCATTATGCATTAGTGTAAATTAATATAATCTTCTTTAGAAAGAAAGCTAATATTCTATGCCATAATATTTACTACAGGTAAATTTTATCTAGTAACTCCACTTCTAATAGTGTGTCTTCCAGATAGAAATGATCATTTCTGGGATGCCTGGGTGGCTGAGTGGCTTAGCGCCTGCATTTGGCCAAGAGCTTGATCCTGGAATCCTGGATTGAGTCCCATGTCAGGCTCCCTGCATGGAACCTGCTTCTCCCTCTGCCTGTGTCTCTGCCTCTCTCTCTCTCTCTCTGTTTGTCTCTCATGAATAAATAAATAAAAATATTTTTTTAAAAAATCGTAAAAAAAAGAATGATCATTTCTGTATAAACAAGGATATTATTGCATGAGTTTTAAATAAAATAATGTGTATCAAATAATTAAAGTTACAGAGAAAATGTTATCTATATATATAAACAGAATCCTAAGTAGATTTTTTAAATAATGAAGAATATATGAGATATTGACAAAAATACATCGAAAAGAAAAAAATATTCTGAATAATATGCATTATATTTATAATAAAAAATATAAGCCAGAATGTTCAACTAAGACCACTATGAGAAGCCTGCTGTCATTGAAGAAAACTAGAAAAAAATCCCTCACAACTTTGAAAATAAATGGAATCTATAGGGCAAGGCAAAAAAAATAAAATAAAATTACATAAGCACCGTAGTTACATTGATAAAGTCATTCCAAGATGTATGAATTAACAATTTTGATATTCCAGTAGGTACATTTTGGAATTTAACAGCTAAGTAAAGAGCTGGTATATGGTAGAACAAGGTTTCTTACTGTTGGGTTGGGAGTTTATGGACAAGAAAGATGAGGAAGCTGGAATTGTCCATATGGCAATGAATCAGAGTTGGAGACATTAATATGGATTCACATTTAGCTAAATATTGATACAGATGGCTACGTGTAGAAATATTTATAACTATGTGCACATACCTGGGTTAGTATACACACATATATTTCCTTGCTGTCATATGAGAGTGCTTAGAAAAAAATGAAACCTCACTAACATATGCTCATCTAGTACCTAAATCATGGTGTCAATTACTATTCTCCAATAAATGGAAGTAGGTCTCCCTGGAAAAATGGAGGATTCTAGAGCCTGAGCATGAAATATACATAATGAGCCTGGAAGATTTTGCAATCTCAGTAAGTAAGGAAGCACTGCTCACACTGCACACGCACACACACACACACACACACACACACACACACACAGAATACAATGGAGCATGATGAAAAGACCTAACAACTCACTAAAGAAGATCCAGTGGTCAAAGCTGAAACAATCTGAATAACAACATAAATAAAGTAGCAATGGATTATCAATAAAAGTATGAAAAAATCATGAGTTCATGCAGATATAAATAAATAATTGAATAAACAAAAAAATGAGGAAAAAGCCAAAAATCTCCCCTGAAGAATACATCTGAATAATTTATGTAGGTCCTTTGGTTTCAGGAGGTGATGATTCATAACTCCCCACTCCTTAAATATGAGCTGTGTATATGGAATAGGGGGTGTTTACTTGAAAAAACATAATAAACACTACCTGAACCACCTGATCTAAGACAACATCAACTGTGGTAAGTTGTGTTGATAATTTATACCCTTGATATGATAGGATGAATATAGCACTTTATGTCTGTGTGTTTCTTTCAAAAACACATGACTAATAATAATAATAAATGTCAAATCTGGAACATTCCAACTGAGACTCATTCTACAAAAAGCCTAACTAACCAATATTGGTCAGAAGTGTCAAGGTTGGGGATCCCTGGGTGGCGCAGTGGTTTGGCGCCTGCCTTTGGCCCAGGGCGTGATCCTGGAGACCCGGGATCGAATCCCACGTCGGGGTCCCGGTGCATGGAGCCTGCTTCTCCCTCTGCCTGTGTCTCTGCCTCTCTCTCTCTCTCTCACTGTGTGCCTATCATAAATAAATAAAATTAAAAAAAAAAATGAAGTGTCAAGGTTATCAAAAGCAATGAAATCTGAGAAAATGTCAGATCCTAGAGTGGCCTAAGTAGACCAATTGGCCAAATGTAACATTTTATCCTAAAACAGAAAAAAGAGACACTGGGGAAAAACTAAGGAAATCTGAATAAGGTATGGACTTTAGATATTAGTGTACTAATACATACTTTGTTTAATTTTATAAATGTATCACATTAATGTAGGTTGTTAATAATAGGGACAGTGGGTGCATGGTATAGGGGGGATTTTCTTTACTTTCTTTGCAAATATTCTATAAATATAAAATTGTTCTGAAAATAAAGTTTATTAAAACCTTGATTACCTGCATATCCATCTGAATAAGCCAAAAACAATTAAATAGAAAATCTTAAATAATAAATATAAGAGCAAAAGAGTAAAATTATACAAGTATAAAAAGAGAAAGCCAATGTTGTTTGTCTTTGAAACAAGTATAGTGCAAGATACGTAATTATGGTGAAATTAACACAAAACAACCAAGCAAACAATAAGAAAATAAAAAAAATAGGAGTAACAATAAAGAATGATGATATCTGGGTTCTTTCATTGCTTGAATAAATACCTAGTAGTGTAATTTCTGGGTTATAGGATAGCTCTTTTTTTTTTTTTTTTTTTAAACTTCTTGGAGCCTCCATACTGTTTTACAGGGTGGCTACACCAGCTTGTATTCCCACCAGCAGTATAAAAGAGTTCCGCTTTCTCCACATCCTCCCCAACGTTTGTTGTTTCCTGATTTGTTAATTTTAGCCATTCTGACTGGTGTGAGGTGTTACCTCATTGTGTTATCTCATTCTGATCTGTATTTCCCTGTTGCCAAGAAATGCTGAGAATTTTTTCGTGTGTCTGTCTTCTTTCATATGGAAAGAGACCAGATGTCCATTGATAGATAAATGGATAAAGAAGAGGTGAGATTATATATATAGATAAATAATTATAATTCAAAATATAAAAAGAAGTTATAAAATTTAACAGGTGACCATAGGGGACAGAGAAAAAGAAAATAAAAACAAAAGAGGGAAGCAAACCATAAGAGGCTCATAACTATAAAGAACAAACTGAAGCTTTCTAGAGGGAGGTGGATGGAGAATGGGCTATATGGGTGATGGTATTAAGGAAGAATTTGTTGGAATGACAACTGGGTGTTATATGTAAGTGTCGAATCACTAAATTCTACTCCTGAGACCAATATTACATTATGTGTTAACTAATTAAAATTTAAATAAAAACAAACAGAAAGAACTTCTAAAAATCAACACCCCAAAAAAACAAAAAATCCAGTTAAAAAATGGGCAGAAGACACAAATAGACAGTTTTCAAAGAAGACATCCAGATGGCTAACAGACACATGAGAAGATGCTCAATATCATTATCATTAGGGAAATGCAAATCAAAACTATGGTGAGATATCACCTCATACCTGTCAGAATGGCTAAAATCAACAATACAGGAAACAATAGATATCGACAAAGATGTAGAGAAAAGGGAACCCTCTTACATTGTTGTTGGGAACACAAACTAGCACAACCACTCTGGAAAAAAGACTAATAACTTTGTAAAGTCTGAAAGGAAATAAACAAAACAATACCATCAACCTATATTCAATGTCCAATAAAAAAAAAAAAAACTATCTCCCACTGGAACTATCTGAAAACACAGAGAAAAGATATAAAAATTGTATTTAGACATCAGACATTAGGCAACTCTGGACATTGATCCTTAGGATGAGAGTAACAAAGCGGGCTGTGTGATTTTTCCAATGAACTTTTGAGAGAGACTTTCCAGGCCTTAGGTCAGTAATAGGACACCCAGTAGAGATCAATAGTCGCTCTGAACTCAACATGTAGAGAGGGAGTCTAGGAGAGCCAAGACAACTAGAGATGCCTGAGTAGAGGTGAAGGATAAAGAGCTGCCGTGACAAGGCTTCAGCATCCTGGAAGGTCCCTTGTGAGACTTAAGCATGTTTGTGATCAATTCATGAGATGAAGAAAGGAGACTCTAATGTGGGCAGAGGAAACACATCTGAAAGTTCACACAGAAATTATCAATATTCCCTCACCACCGTGGAAAGCCCTGTAAGTCTAGCAGAAACACATTAGATACCCAAAAGTGTATTGCTTTGACACTATTGTAAAATCACTCCTAGAGTAAAGCTGTCTTGCCTTTCAGGCTTCCAACTGGGTATAATTCATGAGATTTGGTAACTGGTCAAAAAATAAAGTCATTCAATGACATAAACCATGATGCGCAATGAGGAGAAAAAAAATGATAAGTAAAAGAAAATACAGAAAGACACAAATGATGGAATTACCAGAAAATGGCTTTATAAATATTAATACATTATTCTGCATGCTTTTCAAGAAGATGAAGACTAAGCATATTAGAGTCATGAAAGATAAAAAAAATGGAATCTTTAGGAGTTAAAACATATAATGGATGAGTGGAAAAATAGATTGCGGAAGAAAAGATGTGTGAATATGATTACATCACATCGTAATCCCTGGGACAACTTTGAGCAGCAGAATAGTTGTAATTGGAGTCCCCAAAGAAGAAGATTTGGGCATGAAAAAATATTTGAAGGACATTGTCTATTTTTAAAAAAATGTAAAAACGATGAATTCCACATATCTGGAATCTTAATGGACTCCAAACAAAAGAAACAAACTAGATCCAGGGGCATCATACTCAGATTTTAAAAAATTACTGAAAAAGAAAAAATATTAGAAAAAGCGAGAATCTCAAAAGCATAGAGTGTGGGAAGGGGAAGACATTATGTATAGAGAAACAGATTCCTCATCAGACACAATGCAAACCAGAAATATAGGGAAGCAAAGCCTTTAACAAAGTTAAAAAATAGAAAAGAAAATAGAATTTAATGCAACCAAATATCTTTCCAAAAAGAAAAACATGAATTATTTTAGTGGCACAATGTCTAGAAATCTTAACTATCAGCAGACTTGTAATAAGAAACGTTAAAGGAAAATCTTCAGGAAGAAAGCAAGTCTACCAGACAAAAACCTGAATCCACACTAAGGAAATGAGTAGCAGAAATGATTCGTATGTGGGTAGTATTATTTGAAGGTGGACTTGTATAAGTTAAGATTCATATTAAAGATAAGATAATCACTAAATAAAACATAGAATGTAGCTAATATCTTTTAAAGAGGATAAAATAAAATTTAAAATTATTCAGTTGAACAAGTGAATACACCTCTTTTCTCATTAGTGTAGCACTATTTTGTAATAGATGAATTTGGAAACAATTAAAATGTCGATCAATAGATTGGAATAAGCTCACATAATGGATATTATACAGTTCTAAAAAGCCAAAAAGTCATACAGCTTTATGTTTTCTGTATACTGTTCTAAATTGTTTTCCAAGGAAACAAGTAAATTGGATGAAAATACGTAGACTATGTTACTGTTCATGTATATATACTCATATTTAAAAATGGAAGAATAAAGAATTTTGAATAATTGCACAAAGAATAAGGAAATAGTTATGAGCAGTAAGAGATAAAAACTAATATTTTTAAGCACACCTTGTTCCATAGATTTATCTTGGAAAAAAAAAACTTTACATACATTAAAAAAAACATATTTTAAAATCAAACTCTCAAAATAAAAAGGAATAAACTGGAATCAGTGTATCAGTTTGGTTGCACAACCTTAGAGAATAGAATTACTCCAGTTTGGTTGCACAACCTTAGAGAATAGAATTACTCCAGTTTGGTTGCACAACCTTAGAGAATAGAATTACTCCAAATGCCTTTAAAACACAATCCCTTCAAGAGCAATCTGTATGGAAAGCAACCTGAGAACAAAAGAATTACAAAAATATCTGAAACTCTCTCCCTTCAATAATCATGTGGATTGTGGTGATAGGTGATAAATGCTAGATAGATGATAGATGAGAGATGAGAGAGAGAGAATGAGAGAGAGATAGTCTAAAATTCTTAAATATCGAATAGAGAATTATCTGGGGAACCAGAACTGTCACCATGGGAGTGGAATAGATCAACCTAAGTTTCATACTGAGAAAGTAAATGTATGCTGGTTGTCATTGATGATATATTTGAATGTATTTATCTCATCTTATCTTGTGTTTTTTAAATGTTATTGTTTTAGCTTTTTTTCTTGCCCTGACATATTTTCCTTTATTGGTCACTTCTAAAATTTTATTCTAATTCTCAAAAGACTTTTTATGTCTATAGTTTAGAAGCTACATACATCTTATTCTTAGTCGATGAATGATTGTTTCAGAATTTTTACGTACCTTTTTAACTTAGCAATTTCTAAAACCATAATTTTCTCTCTCCCTGATATAATAAAAACTCTCACTTTTAATCTTATGAGTTATTGTTATTCAAAAAATTTTTCTCTTGTTTTATACTAGCCAAATTAGGCATTATTAACATTATTGTTTACAGAGAGAGTTTTTTTTTAACCGTATTATTTCTGAATTGTATAGATTACAGCACAGCTGTAGATTTTTTATATCTGGAGTTGAGTGATCATGATGCAACTAGAAGTACTCTAGATGCAGTTTCCAAACGATCAGACTTTGGCTATAAACGGCTGCAAGTGATGGAGTGTGAGCCATGTCAGTTTACCCCTACATGGGCGGAGTGGCCACTGGAGCCACAGATTATCACATGTAAGTGATAACAGACAGGCAAAGTGTGAGAACCAAAACTGTGGAACATGAAGGTTGGAAAAAAAAATGAGTGTGAGTAATAACTTTCTTAGTCATAGTCTGGCCCTGAAACTGATAATTTCACTACTCCCCATTTTTCAGGAGATACTTGGGCCAGTGCATGCTGGGGCTGCCTTAGCAAAGTGCCACATACTGGTCACCTGAACGATAGACAACATGTAAGGGTCCTGGGGCTGCAAGTCTGGGATCATGTGTCAGCAGGGCTGGCTTCTTTGCAGGTCCCTCTCTTGGCTGTCACTGCTGCCTTCCCTCTGCATCCTTGCAGGGTCTCACTCTGCATGCATCTGGACTCAAATTTCTGGCTAGGGCCACCCCATTGACCTCATTTTAACCAATTCACCTCCTTCAAGTTTCCATCCGAAAATACGGACACATTCCGGGAGTTAGGACTTCAACATATGAATTTGATGGAGGGAGGGGAGAACAATTCAGCTTATAATAGTGTCTGGAGGCTCATTGAATTACAAAGATCATCAAAGGCCAGACACTCCTCTATAAATTAACGCAGCCAGGGCTCAAACTAAGCCCTCTTGTCACGAGATCCATTGTTTTTTGCAATAGAAGCTGCTAACCAGATAAGATTCTACTACCTTAGAAAGCTAGTCCTAGTATGCCATGAACAGCATAGCATTTAGTAATTACGATTTCATCTAAATGTTTAGCCATTCATTTACATTTGTTTCCACTTTGAACCAAAAAAGTGCCCTAGTACTTCTTGTGGGAGGACATGGCATACTAAAGTATAAATATAAACATAAAGGCAGAACAAACTTTTCTCAATATTCATTTTATGGAAAAAAACTATTGTATAGCTACTTCATTTTCAAATATGAAGTGCAAGTTTATACATATTTATGCAACAAGACAGAGATAAATTTGTTTTGAGAAACTAAATTTATCTGAAATCAAAATGGTTTACATTTATGGGCATAGTTTATGGCTACTAAGCATCACTTTGATGTTTACTGATCTTTGTCGATCGAAGATATATATATTTACTTTCCTCATTCAGTAATTTTTATATATCCATTTTTCACATGTCAACTTGCTTATGGGTAAGCCTACCTACAAGTCAAATCTGAACACAGTGGGCTTACCTACTGATACCTGACATGTTTTCTATGACAGGTAAGGATTTGGATTTAGTGATTCTCCTTTGCTTTAATCCCAAGGCTGCAGATTAGCTCAGCACGTGGTCTCCCACAAAGACAGCAGTATTTCCTTTCAATGGGCATTTATATATTACTAGGTGATGGTTTCACAGTGTAGTACTACATTAACATTATTTTCAGTTATCTCCCCAAATGAAGAACTCACATCAGACTTCATTAATGCCAATATATCCAAGTCCCAGAAAATATCATTATGAACAGTATGGATTGTTCAGGGTACTGAAATTAAGGACTATTGATGAAAATAACAATACTTAAATAAAAATATAATGACATTATTTTCTTAGGAATTCACACTCAAAATAGGCATTTATGTAACAGGGATATTCTTGAATAAAATTGTTGGTCTACCAAAAAATAAATAAATAAATAAATAAATAAATAAATAAATAAATAATAAACTTCCCTAAAAGGCATGGATGGTGGTGCTAAGATTATTTAAGAAGGTAGGAAAATAGAGTTTGTAGCTATGGTTGGAAGATAGGATGACTTCCCAAGTGCTGTTATAATTTTTGTCAGTATCTTCATTCCTTTATCCCTAAGGGAATAGGGTCCAAATTGTTGCCCTCTGAGTCTCTAAGGAAGAGTTAAGGGGATGTGAACATGTGTTCTCAACCTGTTGAGTCAATATATTGAAGTTCAAAGTTGCAGTAGGTGAAATCTATTGTTGTACTGCATAGGTGCCAGACCGGTCTGAGACAGGAGCTCTTAAATTCAGATAACATTTGAATTTATGAATGAGTAAGTCTTCATATAATAATAGGCTTTTGTACACTTTAAGCTTGCACCATTTCGATTCAGTTCTTTTTTAAGACTTTATTTATTTATGATAGAGAGAGAGAGAGGCAGAGACATAGGCAGGAGGAGAAGCAGGCTCCCTGATATGGGACTTGATCCCAGAACCCTGGGATCATGACCTGAGCCAAACAACCACTGAGCCACTCAGGTGTCCCACAATTCAATTCCTTTTAATAAAAAATGTATCGTTCTACTTTGTAGAATATTATATATAGAATAAATTGAAGAGAGTATAAATATTACTTCCAAAGGTTTATTGTAGGACTGAATCTAATATATCTACACCGGTAATTACCTTTATTTTTTTTTTTTTTTATAAATTAATTTTTATTGGTGTTCAATTTACCAACATACAGAATAACACCCAGTGCTCATCCCGTCAAGTGTCCCCCTCCGTGCCCGTCACCCATTCACCCCCACCCCCCGCCCTCCTCCCCTTCCACCACCCCTAGTTCATTTCCCAGAGTTAGGAGTCTTTATGTTCTGTGTCCCTTTCTGATATCTCCCACACATTTCTTCTCCCTTCCCTTATATTCCCCTTCACTATTATTCATATTCCCCAAATAAGTGAGAACATACACTGTTTGTCCTTCTCCGATTGACTTACTTCACTCAGCATAATACCCTCCAGTTCCATCCACGTTGAAGCAAATGGTGGGTATTTGTTGTTTCTAATGGCTGAGTAATATTCCATTGTATACATAAACCACATCTTCTTTATCCATTCATCTTTCGATGGGCACCGCGGCTCCTTCCACAGTTTGGCTATTGTGGACATGGCTGCTAGAAACATCGGGGTGCAGGTGCCCCGGCGTTTCATTGCATCTGAATCTTCGGGGTAAATCCCTAACAGTGCAATTGCTGGGTCGTAGGGCAGGTCTATTTTTAATTCTTTGAGGAACCTCCACACAGTTTTCCAGAGTGGCTGCACCAGTTCACATTCCCACCAACAGTGTAAGAGGGTTCCCTTTTCTCCGCATCCTCTCCAACATTTGTTGTTTCCTGCCTTGTTAATTTTCCCCATTCTCACTGGTGTGAGGTGGTATCTCATTGTGGTTTTGATTTGTATTTCCCTGATGGCAAGTGATGCAGAGCATTTTCTCATGTGCATGTTGGCCATGTCTATGTCTTCCTCTGTGAGATTTCTCTTCATGTCTTTTGCCCATTTCATGATTGGATTGTTTGTTTCTTTGGTGTTGAGTTTAATAAGTTCTTTATAGATTTTGGAAACTAGCCCTTTATCTGATATGTTATTACCTTTAAATGTATAGGGATTTTAACCACAACTCTTCTCCTTTCTAAGCCATCCTCACGTATCTATCACAATACTCAGTGTGCTGGTGGTCTGTTTCCATTTCACATATAAAGTATTTTAAGCATCACTCTATTACACAGTGGCAGACTTCTATTTCTTGGATGTTTTAATATTATTTTTCTCAATTAGTTTTACCATTTAGTACATTACTTAATGAAAAGTGAAATGCTTTTATAGCACAGCATTTCTTTTGTTAGCTATTTTTAATGTTTTTAGCAAATGGCTTATGAGATCCCTCACAAATAAAATGTTGGTAGGAGAGTGTGGAAATCCAGTAACTAAGTACTATCTATCCCAAGAGGGAGATCTTTGGATATAGGAACAACTGTGGGAGAGAACCTTGGGTACGACAACCATGCACAGGACGTGAGGTGTTGTCTGGAGCGCAGAGTAGCACATGATCTTGACCTCCTTATTGGGGTAAAGGGTTGCTGTAGTGTCGCTTTGGTATGAAACATGATGATGAACTGGTGAGATGAATGAGGTTCAGAAACAAACAACCGTTGTAATTATGGCAAACTTCAGGAGTTTCTGTAGTCAAGACCTAGAGCTGGTATACGTATTAGTGAAAATGCCAATGTCCTTCAGAAAAGAAACAAAAACATTTACAAAAACTATAAGACTGAATTGGGCACAACTTGATCTGGATGACTGTGTAGGTCTGATTTAAATCCAAATGTTAGAGTGGCTGAAAAGTGGGGGTGTCCGGTTACCTATCAGCTCTCAAGCATCCACATCATGGGCAGGTGAAAAGCATGTTACAGTACAGCGTCCATCTTAAAAATTCACCTTTTAAAAATTCTGTGTATTTTATTCATTTTACTAAACACTTGTCAAGGGACAACTTTATAAGATAGTAAGTTTCTTTTTCATGATCAGGGATTAAGAGTTCAGGCTGGTTACATAAACCGCCAATTCCATTCAGACATTTATTTAAAGTCTTCCCTTATAATGAATTTATTATTTATTTAGTCAACATTGATTTTTATTTATAAATTATATTTTATCATATCATATTGTATATTTTGTTAAAATGTTTTATTCATCCCCTTAGGCTTAAATTATACTTTATAGGGTCTTTTAGTTGCTGCTATTACAATTCTACATCCTTAGACACAATATGCTATATGTTATTATCAGTTTAGCCATTCTTTAAGAAATTAGGTCAACCTATAATTTTAAAAAGCACTCAATAAAATAAGGCATAAATTGAAATTTAAAAAATGTATTCCAGATATATTCATAATCCTTCCAGGAACAGTAAAAAGAAATATATTAACTAGTTTGACACTTATGCCTTAATATACTTATTTCCATAACAGAACTAGGTTTCAATCAAAGTTGCCCATTAAGTAAGTCTGCAGAGTGCATCAACTTTCTTGAGAACTGCAGAATCAGGACAATCCCATGTGTCTCCATATTAGAGGTATGTGTTAGCACTTTTAGTTTTGTGGGAGGAGGATGGGGACCTTAAGGAAGAGAAATAAGGATGGGACCTTATTTCAGGTCATTAAGGGATAATGCTTTAATATTAAAGTCAAAATAATAAATAGGAAAATAAGTCTGTTGTATACTTTGATTTTTAAAATCCTGGATCATCATGTCAAATAACTGCTGCCATAAATTGTGGTTTCTACTAAAGTAATAGAGAGTTGGAAAAAGGTATTTTTTTTCTATCAAAATGACATAAATAATAAAAGAATGACCTGCAACTCCATGACTTTGTGAATCTATCAGAGGCTGAGGTATAAAGCAGTGAAATACTTTAAAATCTCAAAAAAAAAAAAAAAAAAAACAAGTTCCTCCTAACAGTAATAAGATGCAAACCCTGGCTCACCAGTGGAAAAGTGTAGAAAGAAGACATGGATGACATCCATAAGCAGGTAAGAATTTAGGTTTTTTTTTTTTTGGTTTTTTTTTTTTTTTTTTTTGGTAAATTGCTAAAGACCAAGTGTAGTTTAGTATGAAAATGCAGTAATCTTGGTAACAACAGATATAAGGAAAATTTGCTTCTTTTTGCAGGATCTTTCCCATGAACCAGTTCTAAGATGTGGACTTGATTTAAATAATAAGATTATGGGGTCTTCAGGAGGGAGTGATGCATTTTGCTTTTAGCAGAGGAGGGAACCAGGGTCCCCTGGGTAATTTAAGGATCTGCCTCTTCATTTTGGCTCAGATCATGGAGCCTGCTTAAGATTCTCTCACTCACTCTCTCTCTTTCTCTCTCTCTCTCCTCTCACACTCTGCCCCCCGCCCCCCAACTCGTGTGATCTTTCTTTCTCAAAAAAACCAAACGGTATGGAAACACTGTGAGGATAAAAAGTTGACTATGGCAACTTCGCTTCTGAAATGGGTCCCAGTGATCCCCACTTTCTGGTAGTTATTCCCTTATGTAATCTCTTTTTTGTGGTCTGACCTAGTGATCTGTTTCCAGTACTTAAATACAGATAAAGTGATGGGATGTTATTCTGGACTGAAGGTCTGTATTTCCCCAAAGTTCATATATTAAAGACTTAAACCTCAATGAGATTGTATTTGGAGGGCTTTTGGAGGAAATTAGGATTTGATGAGGTCATAAATATGGAGCCTTCATGATGAGATTAATACCCTTGCTCTCTTTCTCTCTCTCTTTCTTCCATGTGAGGACACATTGAGAAGGGAACTGTCTGCAAACCAGGAAGAGAGCTTTCACCAAAACCCAACCAGGCTGGCATCCAGATCTTGGACTACCAACCTCTATAACTGTGAGAAAATAAGTTTCTGCACTTTAAGCCACCCAGTCTCTGGTGTTTTGTCATGGTAGACCTAGCTGACTAAGACAGATTTTACTCTAAGATTAGGTTATAAAGGACTATTACTTCTGTCTTGCTTGCTTGCACACCCTCTTTCTGGATCTCTTCTTATGCCCTTGCTCTAAAGAAGCAATTGGAGATCCTCACATGGTAAAAGACTAGAGCAGTTACTGATCAATAGCCAGCAGGAAACTGAGCCCCTCAGTTCAATGGTCCATCTGATTTAATCCTGCAAACAGCCTTGTAAGGGAGCTCAGAAGTGGATTTACCCTAGTTGAGTCTTCAGGTAAAAGTGCAGCCTCTGGAAATGTTGACTGCTCTAAGATATGTGGAAGCACAGGTCAACCTGGCCATGCTTGTGTTCCTTACCCATAGAATCTGGGAGATAGTATGTATGCTCCTTTCACCTAAACTTCAGGTTATTTTTGATGCAGTAATAATTAAGTAATACAAATAGAAGCAGGGGGCAAAGTGAGACACCTGAGAAAATCACCCTCAGTGGTACAGACCTTAAGAGTATGTGGTCACTACTGCATGATCAGAATGAAGCCCTGTCTAAGGACCATCTCCCCTAAAGAGTAAAGGCTTTAGGTCACTGGGCAAGGGCTAAAACATTGCATCCCTCAGTTCCCATGTGAATACCAATGAACGGGAGAAGTGAACAGAAAAACATATATCCCAGAAGACAGTGGAAAGTTAAAAGAAAAATAAAACTGTCAATATGCTTAAAAATAAATGAGAAATACTTTATCAAATGAACAAAATACTGAAAAAAAATATTACCAAAAGGTTGGTACTACAGGAAATATTAAAGAGAGTTCTTTAAGCAGAAACTGGTACCAGACAAGAACTGAGATCTACCCAAAGATATGAAAATTTTGGAGAACTATTAAAATAAAGGGAAATCTAAACTTTTTTTAAATTTTAAATTACTCAATAATAATTGTCCATGGCAAAAACAGTAGCAAATTTTTTTATATTTTTATTTATTTATTTTTTATTTTATGATAGTCACAGAGAGAGAGAGAGAGGCAGAGACACAGGCAGAGGGAGAAGCAGGCTCCATGCACCGGGAGTGCGACGTGGGATTCGATCCCGAGTCTCCAGGATCGCGCCCTGGGCCAAAGGCAGGCGCCAAACCGCTGCGCCACCCAGGGATCCCCAAAATTTTATGGCAAAAATAAAAATAAAACATGTGGATAAATAGTATAAACAGAGTAATTAGGTCTATACTGTGTTAAGATTTTTATACTGTACATGAAGTAGCATAATATGCTTAAAAGTTGACTATGACTAATTAAAGCATGTATTGTAAATCCTAAGGTAACAATTCCAACTTAAAGTTAAAAAAAATATATAAATAATGAGCTAGTAATGTAGAAACAGAATTATAAGAAAATTACTCAATCTAAAAGTAAACAAAATGGGAAATATGAATAAGGAAAAGATAAAAAATACATCATAGTAGCTGTGTTATCTAATAAATAAAAAATATATTAAGTAAAATGAACTAAGCTTTACCAATTTAAGAACAGAAGTTGCTAAATTGTTTTAAAAAATGAAAGGCTCAACTGTATGTTGCTTATGGGATCTATTTTAAACATAAGGACTTAAATAAGTTAAAAGAATGAAGAAAGATATACCCTGCAAATGTTAACACCAAGACAGCTAAGCAGGTATATTTATTTCAGACAGAGTAGACTTCAGAACAAGAAAATTTATCAGACATAAAGAAGGAGACTATTTAACAATAAAAAGATCAATTTATCACGAGGATATTAGAGTCCTAAATGTGTATTCACCTAATGACAGAGCTTCATGATAAATGAGTCAGAACCAGATCATATTGAAAGGCAAGGTGGACAATGTACCAATTTTAGGTAATATAACATCATGCCTATATAAGATATATTTTGGAGAATATAAGCCAGTATTGATAAAATAATATTTGTATCAATCAATGGCAAATAATAAAGTCCAGACATAGATGCACTCATATATAGCTAATTGTTTTTTACCAAAGATACAGAGGCTGTTTAATAGAGAAAAGATAGTCTTGTCAGCAAATATATTGGAACATTTGGCCATCCATATGCAAAGTAATAAACTTCAATTCATATTTCACACTCAATACAAAAATTAACTCAAAGCCAATCATTCACCTAAGTGTAAAATCTAAAATTATACAATTGCTAGAGAAATCATAGCAGAAAATATTTTTAGCTTTGGGTTGAGGAGGATTTCCTAGTTATAATACCAAAAGCATGATCCATGAAATATAAAAAAAATTGTTAAACTGTACCTCATCAAAATTAAAATATTCCACTTTTTGAAAGGCAATGTTACAAGATGACAACAAAGATCTAGAATAGACAAAGAATTTTCTCAGTCAATCACAAAAGATCACTAGCAACTAAATATGGAACATGGGGTTGACTTCATGTATCTTGCATTGATGTATTTAGTCTATGTCACGATTACAGTAGTAGGTATGTGATTGTACACAATTATCAAAACACAGAGAACCATACAGTAAAAAGTAGTATTTTCCTGCATATAAATTATAGTCAACAAAAGTGATTAAAAAACCAGTGCCAAAATTTTGGTATACATATTAGAGCAAAAAGCACACTATACATTGATAAATGTATACAAACTTGAATAATCATTGTTTATGACTCTCTCATATATTGTTTTCTGCTTTGAAAATAGAAAGTTTTCATGAACAACTTAGTGAAATTAAAATATATATTATTTAACTTTCACTGAAATTAAAACATATTATTTAACTTTCACTGATAAGATAGAACTTGTATCTTTGGGCTATGCTATTCTATGGCCTTAAAGTGCAGACTTCTAGAAAGGGTCCATAATATAATTAGTATTTCCCTTTACTATGTAACTATTTCTGATACAATCAAAATAAGACAGGACTTTGAAGTCCAGCCAGTATGATTTAAAATGCCCATCTTAATTCTTTCTTACTCTCAAATGTTGAACAAGTAATTTATATTCTATCTGCAAAAAAAAAAAAAAAGAACATTTACATTTATGCCACACATTATTTGTGGAAGTTAGTTGTGGTAACATATAAGGAGTAGGAGGCTGCCACCCTATCATATATTATCTTGTCAATAAATGGCAGGCCTCCTTTACCTCCCAGGGGAATATCTTGAAGTTTGCTTCTTTGCATGATGGTCTGCTCTTCTACTGTAGTTCCTATGCTATCTTGATATCTTTGGAAGGTTGGAAGATAAGATAAAAGGTGATTTATAGGGAACCTGGGTGGCCTACTGGGTTGACGGTAGGACTCTGTTTTGGCTCAGGTCTGATCACAGGGATGTGAGATCAAGCCCTGCCTCAGGCTCTACACTCAGTGGGGAGTCTGCTTAGGATTCCCTCTCCCTCTACCTCTAACCCTCTTCCCTGATCACTCTCTTTCTCTCAAATAAACAAACAAATCTTTTAAAACAAAGAGAAGATTTAAGCTCCTTATTATCTATGTGCTTTAAAAAATGATAACACTCTGAGGCTTTTATTTTCTACATTTAAAACTAGCAAAATATTTATGATATAAAGTTTTGTAAAAATGAAATGAGATGATTGTTGAGACACTATAAAATATAAAGTGTTATTCAGATGATTTATTATTTGTACTTTAATCAAAGCAATATTGCAATATTAAAAATGTGACTAATGTATCATTAACAAAACTTGCCAAGTAAATTATGCTTATGTATTTATTTACTTAAAATTTAAGCTACTTAGATCATTTAATTTTCAAAGAAAATAGAAATAAGTGGCATCCGTCATGGTGATTTTGTTAATAAATAATTATAAAATATTTATATTAGAACTAATACTTGAAGTTACTTACCTGTGTGTTCAATGTTTTCCAGTTAATAACAAATTCAGTGTTGGTAGGTGATAAGAGATCTATGTATGCCTACTAAAATATAGTTAAGGATGAGCAAATAAGTGTAAATTAAAATAGTCATTAGAGCCTCCTTTTCTAAAATCATGTCAAACTATTCAATGAATGAACCAACCAAGATGGTGAAAATTGATGGGTTGTTCTAATGACTAGGAAAGTATTATATTTGGTAATTGATGTAAAAGAATCAAGATAAATGGAAGATTTGAACCAATCATACATGCCAGTGAGGATTATTGCCCTAATAACAATGTCAGAAAAGATTTATATGTATTTTTCCCTTAAGTTGACCTCAAGAACTCAGGACTTGGGAAGAAGACTCAATGTAAAGATCAGAAGCAAAAGAGGGTAACGAAGGTGCTGGACAAAGGTAGACAAAAAGACAGAAATAAGGATATCCTTTTATACTGTGGTTATTTAGAACATCGATAGAATAAAATGAACAGGGAAAGGGCAAATAACTCCAAACTCTCAAAGAGTTATAAATTCCCTGGTCTTTTAAGGATACCAGTCAGATTGAATTTGGACCCACCCTAAGGGACTCATTACAGCTTAATCACCTCTTTAACATCTCTGTTTTCAAATACAGTCAAATTCTGTAGTCCTGAGGGTTAGGGCTTAAAGATATAAATTTTAGGAGGACACAATTCAACCTGAGACAGGGAAAATGTGGACAAATGGAAACTCTCCTATATTGCCAGTGGGAATGTAAAATAGTTCAGCCACTGTGGGAAACACTTTGGCAGGTTCCTCACAAAGGTAAATATCATTTCTACAGAATCCAATAATCCCACTCATAGGTATTAAGTAAAATTAAAAACATGTGTGCCCACTGGTGACTGTGTGAGGCAATGGATGTTAACTAACCTATTGTGCTAGTCATTTTGTACACCTTAAACTAATATGTTATATGTCAATTTTTGTCTCAATAAAACTGGGGGCGGGTAGAGGAAAGGGGGACAGGGAGAAGAAAAGAGTCAAATAAAAATTGTCAAAAAAACTGTACATGAGTGTTCATTGCAGAATTATTTATAACAGCCAAAAGTGGAAGCAATCGAAATGCCCATCAACTGATGAATGAATAAACAAAAGTGATAGTTCCATACAATGGAATATTACTGAGCCAGGAAAATTAAGTTATGGTACTATGTGTTATACTATGGATAAACCATGAAAATATTGTAAGTGAAAGAATTCAGAAACATAAGTTCACCCATTATATAATTTCACGTATATAGAATGTCTACAATAGGAAGTCCATGGAGACAGAATGTGGATTAGCAGTTGTCAGGGTTTAGGAGGGCAGAGGGGAGCAGAGAGTGATTTCTAATAGATGTGGGGATTCTGTTTGGGCTGATAAAAATGTTCTGTATTAGACAATGGTGATAGTTATGAGATACCACCTCACACTAGTCAGAATGGCTAAAATTAACAACTCAGGAAACAAAAGACGTTGGTGAGGATGTGGAGAAAGGGGAGACCTTCTTATACTGTTGGTGGGAATGCAAGCTGGTTCAGCCACTCTGGAAGACACTAAGGAGGTTCCTCAAAAGATTAAAAATAGAACTATCCTATGATCCAGCAATTGCACTTCTCAGTATTTATCCAAAAGATGCAAACCTAGTAATTTGAAGGGGCACACGGAGCTCAGTCTTTATAACAGCAATAGCTGAATATAGAAAGAGCCCAAATGTCCATCAACGGATGAATAAAGAAGATGTGAGATGATAGATAGATGATAGATAGATAGATAGATGATAGATAGATAGATGATAGATAGATAGATGATAGATGATAGAAGATAGATGATAGAAGATAGATGATAGATAGATATGGACTCACCTATCAAAAACAGTAAGACCTTTCATGTGCAACAACGTGGATAGTACTAGAGAGTATTATGTTAAGTGAAATAAGTCAGAGAAAGACAAATTCATATTTCACTCATATGTGGAATTTAAGAAATAAAACATTAATATAGGGGAAGAGAAGGGAAAATAAAATAATATGAAAACGGAGGGGGAGACAAACCATTAGAGATTCTTAACCATAGGAAACGTACTGAGAGTTGCTGAAGAGGAGGAGTGTAGGGTGATGGGATAACTGGGAGATGGTTATTAAGGAGAACATGTGATGTAATGAGCACTGGGTGTTATATCCAACTGATGAATCACTAAACTACCTCTGAAATTAATAAAACAGAATATGTTAATTAATTGATTTTTAAATTAAAAAAAAGATAGTGCTGGTTGCATAATCTTGTGAGTATAATAAAAATAACAGTGACTGGTACACTTTAAAATGGTGAATTTAATGATGAGTGAATTATATCTCAATTAAAAATGAAATAAAACAAAATAGTCCAAACTCAGAAAAATCTGGATGATTCTGAAGTTGATCTGCTTCATTTAGTTCAGAGATAGCTCAACTGCAAGAAGATCGCAAACACAGTAAACACTGGCTTCTGAGGAGTAAAGTTGTCAAGATTGCAGAGGCTAATCTATCATGATTTAAGGATTCCTCGTTATGTGCTGGAAGACGTGTAGTGAATGAAACCATTAGATGTGAAGAGAGAAAACAGAAGAAAAAAAAGTCACCAAAAGAAATGCTGTTTACACACCTTCTTTAGTGCCATTCGTCTAATTCATTCTTTGTCAAAAGTTTTGATTCATTCGGGTTAAGCCAAATTTATGATTAACATTTAGTGATCTGATATCATCTCCCTCCCTCTCTCTCTCATGCACACGCACTCAATCCACATCAATATACCCCACACAGGAACTAATTACTCGTCCCTTAACAGTGCTGAGTTTTGCATAAAACGTTCTACCTTAAATAACAGGTGCCATAACAAGGCGAAGGCTTTCGTTTTATTTGAGGTGCCATGTGGGATAATCATTGAGGTTTGCTCAATACATTATTTTTTATTCAAGTGTTTTGGTTTGAGTGTCGATGGAAGCCAACTCCAAGACATGGACTAAGTATAAGTGCTTTCTTGGAAGGGGGCCACAGGGAAGCGAGAAGTGGAAGAGAAGGGGGCTGATGAGAATGTGCTGTGTAGACACGACGATTCAACCATTCGACTCTGTTGTAGAGCCTGGGAAATAGGGCTTAGGGATATTCCAGCTGAAAGGTGAGGAGACAGGATTACTTTTTCTCCAACTCTCCTTCCCTCATTGGTCATAGGCCGCTTCCAGGGACTCTTATCTTCTGTCTTGTGTGCTTCTGCGGAAACAAAAGCAAATCTGTAAGAATTGCAGGTGTTTGCTATATGCAGCCTATTACAGAAGGAGATCCAGGGGTATGCAGGTAGGGAAGGAACAGTATCTGCTATAATATGTACGTCTATAAATGTATTCGCATACATGGGTCCCCACAAAAAAGGAGATGACATCAAAGAACAAATGCAACACTTAAACTGAAATACACAGGGACAAACTCAAATCCATGTAGAGATTCCTAGTTACACCAGTTATCCTCGTGGAATTTTATTAACTGCCCCCCTTTACTCTCAAGGTGTTCCATTTTGTAAAATAAATTATAAGATTCTGTATTATATACATAAATTATTAATCACAAGCAAGAATAAGACATCCAAAACATGAATTGTATATGTACTATTTATATATATATATTACTATTTATATATAATATATATTATATATATATTTAATATATATATATTAACAGAAGTCACCAGAATAATCCATACCATTTAAATGTTTATTTTTGAGCACACAACAACTTATCCGGGGAATATAAATAATTGAAAAACAGAGTCAAGGATGTTGCAATGCAGAAAGAAAATAAGGTTTTGCTCCAAACAGGTATTCAATTTTTAAATGAATTATTTCAGGATTTTTATACATAATAACTAACTACTGACAACCCCATCACAAAAGCACAAAGGCTTCCTACTTCAGATGTAGGGCTCCGTAAGATTGGGGTGTGTTCTCCAGCTCATCTAGCTAGAAAGGGGTGCAGCCAGGACATGTACACGGGCAGATTGGTTCCTGTGATCTTGCTTGTAAGTCCAGACTGTGCTGCCATCATAAAATTAACTGGAACATTATTTACCCAATAAAATATTTAATCCCTATCTCACTGTCCACAAATAAAGGTAATTCTTCAAATTTCATTTTTTAAATCTGTACAGTAGAAATTTGACTGTATAAAGCATTGCATTCTAGTTTTCAGCATACTCATTTATGAATAAATGATCTTTTTTTTAAGATTTTATTTATTCATTCATTAGAGAGAGAGAGAGGCAGAGACACAGGCAGAGGGAGAAGCAGGCTCCATGCAGGGAGCCCGATGTGGGACTCGATCCCAGGTCTCCAGGATCACGCCCTGGGCCAAAGGCAAGTGCTGAACCACTGAGCCACCCCGGCTGCCCTGAATAAATGATCTTGTTAATAGCAATATTATTAATTTGCCAACATTATTAATTATTACCCATATATTAAAAATTAGTAATATTAATCTCATGAACTTAGGTTAAAGGAATCATTAAAATTTAAAAATCCTTTAAAATATTATTTTAAATGTATTTTCCAAATGTCTTAGAATTGTCTCTTTTGTTTTCTTATTTCCATTTGATGGTTTCTCACAATGATCATGAGTTTGATGAAACAAATAGATCAGAAGAAAGCCTAGACTTTTACTTTCTTACTGGTTTACACATGGGCAAATCCATACTATCGATAAAAAATGTCCTTAGAATATCCCAGTTGTCAGAAGAGAAAGGAAAGAAAAGCTGATGATGGTGTCAGGAGCTCAGCTGAGCTGGGAGAGGTCTGAGCTGTCAGGTTTCAGAGTGGCCTGGAAATAACAACCAATATTAATTAAATATTAATTAATATTAATTAATTAAAGCAATTAACCAATATTAGAGCGGTTACCCTCTAACCACTCACTGATAAGGAATATACAAGAGTCTAAAACTGGGTAAGCACCTGCCTTCCGTGTGTTGTTCTCCCCCATGCTGTGTGTCAGTACCCCTAAGGAGATGTGGGGGTGCCTCACTACTGAAGGGACCCCAAACAAAAAAGCTCCTGCAGTTCAATGGACTCTGAGTACTGGTACTGAGTCAGAGTGAGGAAAAATACCTCCAGGTTTCTCCCCCCTGCCCCCTAAGTAGATGTCTGCAGAGGTGCCTGAAGAAGACCTTTTGCCTAGAACCTCAAATAAAGAGACCTGGAATTTAAGGGTCAACTAGCAAGACACATATGTAAAGACCACCCCCGAGTCCCTGACTGTAGCTCCTTCATAGGCTGGGTATGGGCTGTGCACCAAGCTTCGTGTGCAGAGAGCAGCCTTCCCATGAGATCGGCCAGGTAAAGCATTTGAACTACCTCTGCAGGAAAGATAAAGCGACAACAACAAAAACTCACATACACAAAAAATTAAATTGCACTAGTAATATTCCTAGACCAAAACAAAAAAAAAGGGATTTTTGTTTGGGAGGGGGATACTGTAATGTGAGCACGAGTCCTGGAGTCAGACATATAGCCTTGGAGTCAGGAGCCAGATTCTTCAGGTGGAGACTTCTATTCAAATAACTCTTAATGTCTACTTGACCACGCTCCGAGATCTTTTGAATAATACTGTACAAAACTGTTTTTATGTTTTAAGCTAATGTGTTATGATTTCATTGTCTCCAGTTGTGAATATTAAGCCAGTGAAACATGGAATAATAATGACTAGCTGTATCCATGTGGCTATTCAGAATATTTAGATGAACTTGAATGTTCTGCAGGTTTATTAACAGGAAGATGTGGAAATAAAATGCAGGAAATTTGGCCTCATGCAGCCACAAGAAAATCAATACTGCTGTAAATATTATTATCTTAAGTTCAGAGAAGACAGAAAGTGAGTTATCACTGGGTTTGTGCTGATGGCTTCGTATCAGCTATATAATCCTGATTCACATCCATGTTATGAGAGTTAACGGTTCCCTTAGCACTAGAATTTATGCAATCAAATGATAGGACAGCAAAGGAACTGGTCTTGGGGGTGACAGGAATCCCAGAGTGAATGGAATTAAGCCAGTTTCTCCATCAGTTGTCTACACCCCCACCACTAGATATGTAGCTATTCACTCAGTAGGATCACAAATAAGCCAGGCAATTGCCCCTGATGTATGCTATGAATCCAGGCCTTATCATGCCCCTTTTGGCTTGATTTAGAACCTGGCTTAATGAAAAATAATATGCACCACATAATAAAAAATAATTAATAGACTTTTGTAATATCATTTTTATGATTTTATATTTGCCCTGTAATATTGATCCAATACCTCAAAGGCCCATTGGAGGCAAGTGCTCTTAGTCCTTTTATAGAGGAAGAAAAAAGTGGCTCAGAAAGATGAATTGCTTGTCTAAGTTCACACAATTACAGAGCAGGGAACGTGGCAAAACTTCAGAAACTCTGAGACAAACTTATTTGCACCGGGATTGAAATTTCTTTAATGACATAAAGCCAAACAGAATGCGGTGGGCACACTAGGAAACAATCTCTTATAAAACAGAAAAATATGGTATGCATTTGTTTCAACTTTAAGTTCCGCAGGGTAGAGTTAACAATGCATTTTCCTTTATAGGAAAAAATGTGCACAATAAAAGCTTGTCTACTGCTCTGTGTTTATTTAAGAACTTACGTAGAATGGTTAAAAATAGACAATACTGTAATAGTTTCCCTAAAATTAACTCAGAATGTTCTCCTAGTAAATATTTCCCATCGTGTTTCGTATGACAGCATTATCACAAGATTTTTGACTTTTGGTTTTTTATTCATGGCTGACCTTTTGGTTTTTTCTCGGCATTAATGAGTTTTCCATGATGAAATTATAACCCAGTCGACTTGGAAGAGTAATATTGATTCTACTCACTAGTGCTATTAGGAAAGCCTTACAGTCCAGATGGGAGTGCCTATGTAACTTTCAACAAGTCTGTCTCTTGATTGCTGCTAGTTGCATGAATATGAGCTTTTTCAGCAATCCGTTCCAGGTATGTACTGGTACCACTAGGTTGGGGTATGTTATAGTATGTGATTTTCTGTATGTGTATTAAATTCAATTAAAAAAATTTTAAGGGGATCCCTGGGTGGCTCAGCAGTTTGGGCACATGGCTTTGGGCCCAGGGCGTGATCTGGAGATCCGTGATTGAGTCCCGCATCGGTGTCTTTGCGTGGAACCTGCTTCTCCTCTTCCTGTGTCCCTGCCCGCCCTCTCTTTGTCTTCATGATTAAATTAATAAAAATCTTTAAAAAAGTTTTTAAAAAATAAATGTTGCAAAGCAAAAAAAACGGCATCCTTTAGAAATGTTATTTTGGTTCAGTGATAAATTGATAGAGTTTTCAGAAAGTAGGGAATCACTGAGAAGGAGTCTTAGTAGCTTTTTAGGCATTTAGCAAACTATATGGTTACTAATTTTTAGATTTTTTTGGTATTTGAATCTAAATGTAGCGCAAGTGAATTGACTTGATTTAATTTTCCCAAAACTGATGTATCTGAACATCTTGATGCCTCAGATACCAATGTAAATGTTAAATCATAGACCTATCATTGAAATGGCTTTAAATCTTTTAAAATCGTGTGAGATTTTTAATTGAAAGGATTAATAGTGGCTATAAATTGGCCATACTAGTTGACAGACAGTGTGGAGGAAGTCCCAAGTCACTCCATCGGGTGTCTGAGTTACGATTGTCATTTAATTTTTGTCCTACCTGCAGATTGTCTCTCATTAAGACCTTTCTTTGGGATCCCAATTTCCTGATTGACTAAACCTGCCTCTCCCTGATAACTTACACTGAAGATTGGAGCAAGATTCATTCTTTATAACTCAGGAAGTATTTCCTCAGAGAAGCATATTTTAGCTCACCGAGATATAAGCTAATCCCTCCGTATTTCTTCAACCTGTTAATCTTTCTTATAATAATACTGTTTTATTTTTCCTGTTGTAGTAAGTAGCATATTAAATTATAAAGTATTTGTAATATGCCCGTCCTAAAATAAACCAAATGAACCAGTTCCTTAAAATAAATTGCTCATAGATCTAAGTGTGTACGCATAATTACGTATTCTATTAGTTTTGTTTATCTGGAAACACCTAATATAATGACCATGCTTAGAAATTGGCTGATTTTGATTTCTGAGTGTGGCATCAAGGACTTTACTCCTACTATGAAAACCGTGAAGAGAAGCCTCTGTTTCTTGAGAAGAGAGAGACCAGGGTAATATTTTGGCTGAAGGGAAGTGAATCGCACTACAGAGCGAAGCAGCTTTGGAGCTCATAGGAGTTTGTGAACATATTGCTTATATGTTAGCAATCCAGTGGAAGGTCAACCTAAGGTTCCTGACTCTGTGTGATGAGAAAACAGACATTTAGAGCTGCTGTGTAGGCATTTTGCAGTAAATTTTACTTTTACAGACCCTGTTCACACCCAGAGTCTAGACAGACAAGGACCCAAGCCTACAATTCCTGCCATCAGTTCCTGCCTTGCTTTTTCCAGGACTTCTCTAAACATCTCTAAAATGACCAGAGTGGAGCCTCTGAAAAATTAGGCACCCCTGCCTCAGCCACCTTATAACTAGTAGGTGCTGGCTACGCTACCGTCTGCCCTGCTCGCTCGTGACCTGGCATGAAAGACTGCCCAGTTCTCCCATTCTGGGAATTATAAGTAATAATCCAGGGACTTTATTTCCTTCGTGTGAATGTATTGAAATGATGCCTTCACTCACAAAGGCGTTGGGGTCTTCACTTTCCCAAAGTGGGTGTTGGATGCTGGGAGAGCTACTTGTTGATCTCATGTGGGTGACATGTGCCTCCTCATTCAACAGATTATATTCTAGATATTTTCAACTTAATACATCAGCTCCAGGCTTTCCAATACACCTTAGACATCCAGGAGTTGAAACAGAGGTGTCGTAAAGAAAACAGAACAATAGTGAGGTAAACACTTGGGGGTCTTAGGCCTTAAGCACCTGCTGTATGCTTACATGAGCTTAAAAGACTGGCCCTAAATACTGGCTTCCCTGATAAACATTAAAATTAATTTATAAGTCCATACCACACACTAACATATCAAGGGAGCAGCAGTGGTACATCAAATTCAAATTTAATATTTTCCGTTATATGACTCTAAGAGTGCTGGGAATATTTAATCATTTTACTCATGAAATGGAATATAAAGGCACAGTAGTACGTATATATTGCATTATGTAAGGAGTTCTAATAATTTTATAGCCATTTTGAAGTGCTTAAAATTCATTTTTAGATGTAAGAAAAGGTGACAAAAATTGCTAGCAGGAACTTTATCTATTCCCATGAGGAAAATATGAAAGTACCTATATTAAAATTTCATTTATCTGTCATACCTTGTAAAGCAAATGGCAAAGATGAATCTTTTCATCTCACAAATAAAGATATAAAGTGCAAAGACATTCCAGTTTCTTATCTAATGTGCACCAATACTTCGGTTCAGGAGCTGGGAGACAGAGGAAGCATTTCTCCCTGAAACTGCAGCCTGGCACTCCCCATGCTGAATTCCAGTTCTGAGAACGAGAACCAATGACTGCCACAGGCTGGTGGCAAATCAAAAGCAAGGATATTGCAGAGTGTTGTTTTTTTGTGAGACCCCATGTACTGAGGATCCTGCTTTCATGGATGTAATTGTACTGGTAAGTGGGCTGCTTCCCACAGACAACATCTGCCCTGTAATGATTTTACCTGTTCGGGTGAATTAAGCAAGTAGCTCATGACTGTTCATTCTGTCAAAGTCTAAGTTCCACATCAGTAATTATTTGGTGGGAAAGACAAAATGGTATCTCTGCCTCAATCCTTTCCAGGCACTAATTCCATCTACATTATTGGAAAATAGATATGCATCTTGGAATGATTCATAGTGACAGTTAAAAGAGCCTACCCAAGTAAGAACCTGCAGAAGTAAGTCAGGGTATAAAAAACATTTTTTTTCTTTTTTTACATACGATTTGACTCTTTGTGTAATTAATAGACCACAGTAAGAACTCTAGAAGATCTTCTGCTGCAGGGGTAGCTTGTGTGTTCACCGTGATGAAGATGTTTCAGACATCTAGCAGTTTGCGAAAATCACTGCTATACAGAGAATTGAGACTTTTGATCTGAGGACATTGCTTTGAAATGGCTGAAGATAATAGGATGAGTTTGGGGAGAGCCAAGTAGCTCGAGAGGTGGTCTATATGTACTTATATCTAGAGATGGGAAAACAGAGATCAGGGTATGTCTCCCATTTCGGTTTTTCATCCCTGTGTTTAGTGCCTTTTTTTTTTCTTTCTTTCTTTCTTTCTTTCTTTCTTTCTTTCTTTCTTTCTTTCTTTCTTTCTCTTTCTTTTTTTTTTCAATTCTAGAAACACTGTCTTGGTTCTCTGTGTGGTTTTTCTATTGTATTATTTTTGAAACTGATGAAATTTCACAAATAATCTATGTTCAGCCAACTGTTTAATATTTATACCTTGAATTAGCCTGAAAATTAGTGTTTCCTTGCTTTTTCCAACAGAAGGTAGCGTTCAGGAACAGAGAAAAGACCAGGTGCAAAGAGCTGGGATTATTCAGTCAAGCAGGCAGGATTCAGGAGAGTGGACAGATTGAATGAATAATCACCCACAGTCCCTGCACTCATGGAAGGGGATCCAGAGGACGGCTCTTAACAATCTACTAGGAAATCCCCCCTGAGTCCCATCTCTCTTTAGAGAAGCGAGGGACTAGGAATATACAGCAGGACTCAGAGTCATGATCCACTGTAGAAAAAAGGCTCAGATCCTCATGGGGACGAAGGCAGCTCCCTGAACTAGAGCTCAGAATGGCTCTGAGACACAAGCATGATGGAAGGAATGGAAGGCTGATGACAGGAGGAGAGGGAAAGGTCTGATATACGAGCTGAGATTCCGGAGCTCTGTCATCATGTGCGTCTCTTTAAAAAACACAGAGCCAGCCCAGGGACAACACATTCTGCCCTAAATGAATGTCAAGCATGACTCACATCAGAATTTGTGGCAGAGATGTCATGTTATCACAAACAACGCTGCAAGGGCCACGTCTTAGGGAGTGACACAGGAGTAACACGGGAGTTCTGCAATCAGCCTGGAGATGTTTTTACAAGGTCAGACTAATACAAAGGAAATTTAATTTCTTGATTTTTAAATCAGGATGGTTTGAGAGCTGGTTTGGGATGCCAAGGAGATTTGGCGTCCAGATGTCATTGCAGGGATCAAAGGGGCCCACTTCTGCCCCCATCTACCCTCCCTCTCATGTGCCCCTCCATACAGAGGGTGGGAAACCAGAATACGGGTACAGTATATTCATGAACGTTTTCAACTTGTTCATTCATTTTAGAAAGATCTTTTCTTTAGGAAGATCTTTTTCACATATACAAAGATTGGCTCAGGGGCTCTGACTGGTTGCAAAAGGACACAGGTTTCCTTGTACATTTTATTTCCCTTGGGTTAACGTGTTGTCTTTATCTTTAGAAAAGGTGTCATTTCCAGAGTAACTTTTTTTGACTTCACTTTACCAGGGATATAAGTGCAGATAAAATAGAGAACAAATGTACATTTTACTAGTTTTATTTTAATCACTTTGGAGTCAGGGTAGTGTCTCTAGAGCATACTCTGAACCCCAGGAGAATCCCACTTATGCATGTGCAGTTAAAAGACTTCCCTTAGGAAGTCAATATGATATTTACATGCAAATAATAAAACCAAGAGGATATGAGAAATTTCTACCATAACGTATTTAGGGATATTTCTCCCTTGCTAGCTTGGTCCAAAGTGAATTTAGCCATTTGTGGTTTCTTAACAGCAAGGATCTATCTGTTTGTGGGGCCTATCTCTGCTGCTGATCAAGGCTGGGCCTAAATTGATTGCTGCTGGTTATGGCTAATATTATAAATGCTGGATTAACTTCATAAAAAAATTTTAGGAAAATACTTGCTATCAAAATTACATTGAATATGAGGGAAAAAATGTCCATCCCGTTTCATTTCACTTCTAAGCAAACATCAAGACTACATGGACCTAAAGTTAGTTTTTGCACCACTTCCAAAGCTGACCTGTAAACCTGTCTTATTTTGGCTTCTTTCTCTTTCCTGTCTGGGTGAGGATTGCTTCACAATCTCAGTAGCCATATGATACACGTGGCAGAGCCACCAGATGTGTCTTTATTGTATCACTTAAAGAAGAGCTTTTCACTGCTCTCAAATTTTGGTTTTATAATTTCATAAGATAAAAAAAAAGGACTTCCATTGTAATAAGCGTTCTGGGTTTTGTTGGTTAAACAGCTAAGAAAGCCCTAACAAAAACACTGAAACACACTTTCCACCTCACCAAGAGAGCAATGGAACTCAGATTGTGCAGTGAACCTTTTTTGGTGATGCTTTGTTATACCCAATTTTTAAAAAGTCACATTACACCTGTGTTTTTTAAAAACTGGATATTAAGGAAAAAATCTTGTATATTACTTACTGAATATGTTTTGCTTTTACTAGTGTTCCCATAGCTGTTTGAATCTTCCAGTTGGAAGTGTATTCTGATTAGTGCACTCAGGTGTTATCCTCAAAGTAGATTTAACCTAAGTAAGCTCTGTGGCCATTGTGTTCACAATAATAATATGTGAACCTTATAATTTTAGCTCAAAGATAACTTGTTATAAGAGAAAGGAAATTAATAATCCCCCACTTTTGCTATGCCACCCTGATTGTTTTAATGAGGTGATCCATTAGTCTCTTGGCAGTGCCGCAGTGGCTAAGAAAGTTCAGGTAAACTCTCCTCAGAGTCACCCTGTCCTTCAGTTCTGCTAGTTCTGTTTTTGTTTGTTTGTTTGTACTTTTCCTTGAATTAATTATGGTTGGCTCAAAATTTAAATCAGTAGGGAAAGAGTAGGAAGAAGTGAAAGTCAGTGTTTTCCTAATTTTCAAGAATTTTAATTGTTTTCCATTTCCCATTTTGGTTTTGAATCTTCTTTATTTTTTTCTTAGTCAATGTAGTTAAAGAATTGCCATTTTGTTTATTTTTCAAAAAACATTCATTACTCTTAATATTATGTTATTGTTTATTCTGGTCTCTATTTTATTTGTTTCTGATTTTTCTTTGCTATTTCCTTGCTCTACTAAATTTCAGATAAGTTTCTTTTTCTTCTAGTTTTTTGTGGTATAATGTTAAGCTGTTTATTTGAACATTTTTTTCTTCATACAAGCATTTATAGCATAAAAAATTAAAACTAGAATTACCATATGATCTAGTAACTCCACTACCAGATATTTACCCAAAAGAAATGAAAATGCTAATTCAAAAAGATAAATGCACCTCTATGTTTATTGCAGCATTATATATAATAGCCAAGATATGGTAACAACCCAAATATTCATGAGTAGATGAATGGATAAAGAACATGTGGATATATATATATATATATATATATATATATATATATATATAGCAGTTATATATGTATATTGCAGAATATTACTTGGTTAAAAAGAAAAATGAAATCTTGCCATTTGCAACAACATGGAGGGAATCTAGAGGATATAATCCGAAGTGAATAAATCAGTCAAAGAAAGACAAATACCATAGGACATCACTCATGTGTGAAGTTTAAGAACCATCAAACAAACAAACTAAAAAGGATAAAATATAGGCTCAAATATGGAGGAAAAAAGTGGTAGTTACTAAAGAGGTGGGTGGGAGGAAGAGTGAAATAGGTGAAAGTGATTAAGATTACACTTTATTAGCACTGAGTAATGTATAGATTTATTAAATTTTGTACTATTTTGTACGCGTGAAACTAATGTAACACTATAAACTATGTATTCTCCTACATAGTGCTACTACACCATCATCTAGATTAGTTTCTAGGGGTACCTGGGTGGCTCAGCAGGTTAAGTGTCAGGCTTTTGGCTCAGGTCATGATCTGGTCGTTCCAGGACCAAGCCCTGCATGGAGCTCGCACTTAGTGGGGAGTCTGTTTCACCCTCTGGCCCTCACTCCACTCCTGCTCTCTCTCTCTCTCTCTCTCTCTCTCTCTCTCTCTCTCTCTCTCAAATAAATAAATACTCTTCAAAAAACTTAATTTCTTTTTTTTTTTAAGATTTTTATTTTTTTTTATTCATGAGAGACACAGAGAGAAGCAGAGACATAGAGGTCTTGGGTGCTGGCAGTCAAGTACTGCTGCCACCAGGCTTCAACTACTTTGAAGCCATATTTTCCCCATGGATATTTGAGCCCTGAAATAGAACTGCCTTAACACTACCACCTCTGTCGTGCAGGGGACAGAGTGATCCTGAATTTCTTAATGATTCTGGTGTCCTCTGTCTAGAGCACTTGTGATGGCTTTGGTAAACAGTACGCCCTCTGAGGCCTCTCTTAGAACGTGAAATTGTGAATTTTCTGTTCTTACCTGATAGATCCATTCCAAAATTTCCATTCTCAATCTCAAGTCTTTCCTCTAACATCTCCCAGGACAACTCAGGCATTTCCATGTGGCTTTGTCTTGACCATTGTCTCTTCTAGTCTCCCCAAATCCACTTTAACAGCAAGTTTTTCCTTTTGTGTACAGTCTGTCTTCCCCCCATTATCAGGGCCATGATGCTATTAGCCATCAGATACTGGCTCTTAAACCTAGTCACAGTCCTGCCAGTCAGCAAAGAGATGCGGGGCCACTGATTGTCTTTCAGGGTAGAAGCTTCTGCAATGACTTTTTTTCTTTTTAAGATTTTATTCATTCATTCATGAGAAACAAACACAGAAAGAGGCAGAGACATAGGCAGAATGAGAAGCAGGCTCCCTGCAGGGAGCCTGATGTGGGACTTGATCCCAGGACCCCAGGGTCACGCCCTGAGCCAGAGGCAGATGCCCAACCAAGACACCCAGGCATCCCAAAGTTTCTAATGTGAATTAAGTGTAATGCTGCATGGGCCTGGTACAAATTGTTAAAAATCCCTCCTGCCATAATGGTATGTATAATAATGAGACATGCAGATGAATAAGAAGGGAATGTGATTTCAGAGTATAAATACATCAGTGCAGAAAAGAAACTAGAATTATTCTAATATAGGTCCTTTATTGTATAGTTCAAATCTCAAAGCTGGTTTTCAAATTCCTCAACAATGGGTCTTGATCTTATCTATCTACAAATGTCATTGGTTACTACCATGTTTCTTTCATTCTAGTTCATTCTTCTCAGAAAGCATTCAAAACCATTTAAAAATTTTAATCTTATCCTATTTTCTTCCATGACCTTAAATTGCCCTTATTTCTGAATATACTCTATTATCTTAAGCTCAATTCCTATCTCAATCGTTGTCTTCCTAGCAACTCCATCTCTCCTCACACAATAGGCATAGTTTCAACCACAGAATTAGAACAACATAAAGCACACAAACATTTATCTTAGCAAGATTTATATCTAACCATTGTTAGTATAAATTGTGAATCACACAGGAAAAGACAGCCCATTTTTTTTTACCTGATCCTGTTGGCACTATGGATTAGGATTTATTGTGAAATTGATACTGCAAGAAAATGGTCTAAGTCCTTAAAAATGTCACATGAAAAAGTGATCATCTATTCATTCATTCCGTAAAAATGAATATATATTTAACTTCTGAGTATCTTCTTGCTGATAGGTGATGAAATTCAATGAAACTGACAATTGGAGACGGATGATTAAATAATTTAAAATGATTATAATGATAATAGTTTTTTTACCCTTAGTTTCTGAAATTGTTTGTTAAGGACATGTAATAAATTCAAAGTATTATAAAATCATATTGGGGACATAAATTGATAATACAAATGATTAGTAAAATCATAATCTGAAAATATAACACAAGTAAAATTTTTTGTAGTATTAAGATTAGCATTATACTATAAGTATTGCATTATGGGGGGAATATCACCATAAATAACTAACAATGACACTTGATTGGATCACTCTATTCAGAGAGAACCACAACATAAATTTAACAGATTTAAGGTGCTATTGTTATTTGAAAAATTATGTAATATTGATTAAACTTATGTTTTGTGTGTTCTTAATATATCAATAGCAAAATAAAAAAGTCTGTTTATGTGAGAACAACAGGAAATCTCATTCATTGTTAGTGAGAAAACAAAATGGTACACCCTGAAAGATCATTTGGCAATTTCTTTTTTTTTTTTTTTAAGATTTTATTTATTTATTTGAGAGGGAGAGCAAGTGAGACTACAAGTTGGGGGAGGGGCAGATGGATAAAGAGAAGCAGACTCCCCACTGGGCAGGGAGTCCAAGGAGGAACTTGATTCCAGGACCCTGGGATCATGATCTGAGCTGAAAGCAGATGTTTAACCAAATGAACTATCCAGACATCCCTTGGCAATTTCTTATAAAATATGATATATACTTAGAATAAATTCCAGCAGTGTTATTCCTAAGTATTTGCCCAAGTAAGTTGAAAGCTTACTTTTCTTCAAAACCCTGCACATGAATGGTTATAGCAGCTTGATTCATAGTCACCAAAAACAATGATATCTTTCATAGATAAGTGAATTAACAAACACTCATATATCCATACAATGGAATACCACTCAAAAATAAAAAGGAATGAGTTATTGACTCACTCAACAATATGGGTGAGCATTCAAAGCATTTTGCTAAATGGAAAGCAAAATGGTTTAGCTAAGTGGTTTAGCATAGGCTAAACCACAAAGGTCATATATGTGGTCTAATTCCATTTGTATCACATAAAGAAAAAGTCTATTTAATAAGAGTGAAAAACAGATCAGTGGTGAATGGACTAATTTAGAGAAGGATATCTAAAATGGGTAAAAACTCCATTCTATATGGTACTATAGTGCTGGTTACACGACTTTATGCATTTGTCAAAACTTAGAGAAATGTATACCACAAATAGTGAATGCTAATATGTGCATTTTTTTTTTTACATCAACAACAGGAGATCCTAGAGCAGAATGCACTCAGCAGTTAATAAACCTAAATTCATTAAAATGTCCCCAAAGGTGGTGGGAGAAGAAAGAATTGCTTACATACTTTTGGAAAACTGTGTTTTGACTAGATACTTTAAGGCTAAGAATAAAAGGAATGGTACATTAACTCTGTGCTGTAATAAAGGGGTTTCTCACAGGGATGTGGGTTACCTATTCTGAATCTATTTTACATACACACCAGTGTTGAGCAAATACATAAATAAATTATAGATGAAAGGACCCAGATTCCTCACTGTCAGAGCAAGAAGTTACTAATAAACAAGCAAGGAAGAATCAAATGAATCCTGTAGTGCTGGGTTAGTTTTGGAAGTATCAGTATGAGCTCATTTATTGTAATATATATTCAGATAGATTCATACATAAATACATACAGATATAAATGTATGCATGGATTTTTATACATATAGATATCTTTTAACTCTGTTTGCTGAGAGGGCCTATAAGTAGTGAACCCCCAAGAGCAATGAGCACACCTAGTGTCTAGATCTTGGTTTCTAAATGCCTTGCTGCAATAAAAAGAATCAAAGAACTTTGGAGAAAGGGCTGAGACAGGGTAAATGCAAGATGAACCAGGAGTGTCTCATTATATCAAAAAGTAGGGAATGTTTCCAGCCACCACAAAAGAAGGATATAAGGGCATAGAAATATCTAAAAGACAAAAAAGCCAACCTGCAATTTCCCTCAATGACCAAAGCTGTAATAAATTGAGCAAAGAAATAAATTAGCATTGTATTAGAACTTAAAGAATAAAATAAATATCCATTATATTAATATTATTATAAATAGATTATTGAATGAATAAATAAATATGAAAAAGCATAAATCTTCACAGAAAAATTCTAGATAACATATGCAAATACACCCTTCTGCACAAAGTGGAGCTTAATTTTTCTACCTTTGAGTTTGAGTTTCATTTAGTAATTTTCTTCCAAAGAGGAGAGTTTAGGAAGTGAACAATAGTAACTTTATGTTGGAGATCCTTAGCACACGACAACTTGAGTGATCAAAGTTAGCATCACGGATGTCATGGATGTCAGATGTCATGGATTCCCAGATTTGATGTGATGAGAAGAACATCTCATCCCTGTGACATTCTTCCTAATAATCTGTAACTTGAGTCTACCCACAATAATATGTCAAAGAGATCCAAACTAATGGGTATTCTATAACACGCCTGACTAATACTCTTGAAAATTCTGAAGGTCATGAAAACGAGGAAAGACTGAAAAATGTTCTCATACCAAAAGAGACTAAGGAGATGTGATGACTGAATTTAATGTGTTATCCTGATTGGCTCCTGAAATAGAAAAAAAGATATTAGTGGGAAAACTGATAAAATTCAAATGCATCTATAGTTTAGATAATAGTATTGTGTCAATGCTAATTTATTTATCTTGATAATTGTGTCATGGTTATGTAAAATGTTGATCTCAGGTTACATGAGAACTTGTTGTACAATGTTTGCAGTTCTCTGAATCTAACATTATTCAAAAATAAAAAGCTTTAAAAATATGCGGTTCTTAGAACATAAATACCATACATTTGTAATTTGCAAAACTTTAGCTAAGCATTATGAAAATGACCAGAGTTGATTATCATCCTGCAAGTTCAGGGTTTTAACTTGAGGGCTTTTTTAATGCATTAAAATTTAAAGAAAGCAACTATTAAATATTAATCAAAACTCAACTCTGACCTATGTCATAAATTAATATAACATTTTAAGTTTAGATGGAAACTTAAATGTGATCAATCAATATTTTAATTTCTTGTACAACATTATAAAGATCTCCTCCTTGAATACTCCCAGACATGCATGTTTTATTATCAGATACTTGGTTCATAAAATCTTTTTATTGAGCTAACACAAATATCAATTTTATTTTTTACCCACATAGCATTCTCAGCCTTTTATTTTGGCAGAAAATAAATCTGATTAAATAGCTATAGACTTTGTATCTTCACATTACCAGAGTTAGTAATCCCAAGTCTTTCTTCTTGTCTTAAGAAATCTAGTCATGGGATCCCTGGGTGGCGCAGCAGTTTGGCGCCTGCCTTTGGCCCGGGGCGCGATCCTGGAGACCCTGGATCGAATCCCACATCAGGCTCCCGGTGCATGGAGCCTGCTTCTCCCTCTGCCTCTCTCTCTGTGACTATCATAAATAAATAAATAAAAATTAAAAAAAAAGAAATCTAGTCATTCTCTGAATCTTTACAAATCTTTATACATTACTCTTAACATATTCAAAGCCAAATTGAATATATTGTATGCTATGCAGTCTGATCAGCAAAGTTTTAAGAGAAACCAAAAATCTCTTTTCTACATACTTTTACGTGTTAACATAACCTAATTTCTATGGGCTCATCACACTATTGAAATATATTAATTTAGCTTCATCTTACTTTGAGACACTTATAAGTATTCTTGATCCCATACTTTTGAATTTGGTTTGCTGGAGAAGGCAAATTTATGATCCTTAAATACACAATGTCATCAATGTTCTGCACTGAATCACTAATATAAAGAAGGGTTGGTGAACGATAGAATGCCAAAATATGATTTGTGCCCTTCCCCTTGAGGTTAACATCTGCTAGGTACAAGTTTAGGAATGAACCAGTTGGGGATCCCTGGGTGGCGCCTGCCTTTGGCCCAGGGATTCTGGAGACCTGGGATCGAATCCCACGTCGGGCTCCTGGTACATGGAGCCTGCTTCTCCCTCTGCCTATGTCTCTGCCTCTCTCTCTTTCTCTCTGTGTGACTATCATAAATAAATTAAAAAAATAAAAAAAATTAAAAAAAAAGGAATGAACCAGTTGTTCAATATATGTAGCATGGATGCCTCCATTTTGCTCATGATTTGAAGAGAAATTTTATCCAATTCCTTAGTGAAACTGAACTTAATTTGTACACCAAATACGTGTCTATCTGGCACAGATTACAAAATCATAAAAAATATAAAGTGATGTACTTTGTATAAGAATCCATATGTGTTCCTAGTGATAAAAAATGTCTCTACATTTAGATACTGTAGATAGATAGGTAGATAGATAGATGATAGATAGATAGATAGATAGATAGATAGATAGATAGATAGATAGATAGATGATAGATAGATAGATGATAAATTGATAAAGAGAGTTCTGAAAATATGATTTTAGTAATTCAAACTAGAATATAAACCATATATTACATCAAACTGATTGCTTTATAATTTGTGCAATCTAGATTCTATCTTTTAAAATTACCTAATTTTATCTTCTTTAGGCTTGAATTATATCATCTATGATTTTTAAGATCATTGACACTATTTTAGAAATATAGTCCTATGACACTAGTGTCTTCTAAATCTTATAAAATCTTATAAATCTTATATTTCTAAATATAGTCCTATGACACTATTGCATTTTTAATCTCATAAAACACACTAAATCTTATAAGTATTAAGAAGAGACTTAATTTTTTCAAGATGAATATATATACATCTTATAGACAGAGATATCAATATAGATATACAGAGATTAGATAGATTATACATAAACAGAGATATTATGTGTGTGTGTGTGTGTGTGCACATATAAGTTATATAGAGGTCAATTATTACTACAGGCTGAATTGCACCTTCATATGTTGAAAATCCTAACACCCCAGTACCTCAGAGTGTGATTGTATTTGGATATAGGATCTTTAAAGAGGTAGCCAAGTTAAAATGACATCACTAGGGTGGGCCCTAATCTCAATACAGCTGGTGTCCTTCTAATAAGAAAAGGTCGGGATATACATATACACACACACATAGAGAAGACCACACGAAGACACAAGGAGAGACAGCTACCTACAAGCCAAGGAAAGAAGACTGAGAAGAAACCAGCGCTATTGACATCTTGATCTTAGAGTTTGTAGCTTCCAGAACTGTGAGACAATGAAATTCTGCTGTTTAAGCCACCCAGTCTGTTACTCTGTTATGGTATCCCTAGCATACCAACACAATCATATATAACTAAATTTATTTAGTTTCATTTTACAAAGAAAACAGAGTTTTCTTGAGAATTATCATGAAGATCTCTCATACGGTTTAGTATAAATAGAACAACATATATACGAGACTATGGAGGACACTCCAGGAAGTCTTATAAATTTCTAGTTTCCTGTCAGTTAGGATTGAATCACAAACTTCACAGTGGTATCAGGAAGTGGCCCCCAAGCTGGACAGGCTGCATTATTACTTCAACCCTAGTCTTGTCTCACAACACATCCCCCTTGCTGCAGGGACCCTATTACTAATCAAAGACTGCAGGTAAGAGTTTTTAAGCATTATTTTAATCTTTTAAATTTTTATAATCTTTTTTAAGCATTTTTTAATACAGACATTAACAATTTTTTGAATGGCTTTATTTTTAATATATTTTGCATAGTGTTGGCTCTAGAATATTACTTAAGATAATAAGAGAATGGTTTTCTTGTTTTCTCTAACCTCTGTATTCGATTTTAACTTTAGCTTGTCCTCTCTTTCATGTCTTCATTCTCTGCCATAATTAGTGTTTTGATGCTACAGTGGACCTTAGACATTTTAAACCTCCTTTGCAGTATAATTTTGTATTTGAAGTCTGAGCTGGAAATGAATATGCCATCACCTATATCAAGACATATCCTTGTGACATCAAGGGTCAATCAAAGATTCTTAAGAATCTTTGACTACCTAATCTTGTGACAGTCCTTTAGACTATTTTTTTCAAATATTGGCTTAATATTCACTTAGTGAAACTAAAGATTTTTGCTTATAAAATTATATATTTTCACAGTAAGGAATTTAACGCATAGGTCAATCACCATTTTCATAACCACAGAACGTCTTTGAAAGATTATGAAACTGTTTAATATTTTAATAATTTAAATGGTAAAACACATAGCCTTCCCTCTATTAAAAGGATCAGGGCTTGAAGTAGTCAGTTTTAAAACTTTACCTATATGCTAGTACAGACCTCAGACAACCACCATCTAATGAATCTTAATGGCAAGAATTATCAACAGTATCAACTACACTATATTGGTAGCAGTGAGAAGGCTGTGGGTGCATGTGTCTATGTTCCCTTCCTTTAAAAAAAAAATCTTCAGATGAGGATATCTTCTATCTTGTATTTTTGTACATTCTATAATTGTTTTTCCTCAGCTATGTACTGAAATGAAAGTGGAAAATCTGAAATCAAAATTCCATTTACTCCAGAAGTACTGAACCATTGGAATTGGGCACTGTGGGCATCTACCAACTGACCAGTTCTCACTCCGAGTCCAATAACACATCACAAACATCTCAGTGTCAGTAGATTTTCATTCTAGATGTATGACCTTCTCTCATCCTTTCATAGAAGATGCTCAAAAGACCTAATAACCCAAAGGCCCTATATAGAGTTGTTTGAAAGCCATATGATCATATGTAAGTATATATATATTTTTTCCATGGTTTCAAAGGAACCAAACAGTCATTTAATTGCACACAGGAAAGACACTACTCCAGTGGAGTAGTGTTACAACCTATTGTTTTATTAAATCCTTGTAAACTTGGATTTAATGCTTAGGTAACTTCCTCAGAATCTGCTATTATCAGTTAGGGCTTTTAGTGGAAGGTGGTTCACTTAGTTTGCTCCTTATCCAGAAAGGATCACACAGGATTCAATGATTTAAACTTCAACCAGCTATCTTGGAGAACCCTTTATGATAATGAGTTTGAAACGACTTGTTTTATTCTTGTATTTAAAAAGAATAATTCATGGAAAACTCAAATTCCTTATTTGAAATTTTGTGTAAAATTGTAAGTGCAGTTGGGAAGATTCAATTTGATGGAGTCCTTTACCTTTTTGATTTTAGCATGGCCAATTTTGATGCCTTAAGCCACAAGTGAACCTCTGCTTAGAATCCTACTGTGACTGTTGTCACCTCATAAACTATTCTATAATGTTCAGCTTATTATGTACTGCTTTAGTTCACAAACTTTATCTACCTCAAAGCATTTGTTGCTTAGCTTACACTCTCTAGCCTTCAGAAACATAAGTATATTATTTCTCTCCCTAATAAATTCAATGATTTTTTTTTAAGATTTTTAAGAACTTATTGATTTCAGAGAAAGAGAAAACGAGAGAGCATGAGCAGAGACAAAGGCAGAGGGAGCAGCAGACCTCCCCCAACACCACCACTGTGCAGGGAGAGCCACATGGGGCTCAATCCCAAGACCCTGGGATCATGACCTGAGCTGAAGGCATATGCTTAACCGACTGAGCCACCCAGACACCCCAAGGATTTTTTTCTTAATTATTGAGTCTTAATATGTCTCTCTGGACTCACAATTCTGAGGAATTTGATGTTGACCAAGAGAGTTGTAAGCATTTCAGTTTACCTATAGGCTGGGGTGAAAGCAACCTATCTGTGAAAATTGTGCAACTGTGTGTCTAAACACAGAGAGTAGTTCTGCTAAAAATCCACCTGGTTCTTGGAACTGGATGAAAGGACACCAGCAGGACTGGCAATCATTTGCATTTGAACAGAACTCTGCTTGTTTACATGAAACCCTGAGACACTGATAGCACAAAATGTCTGTCAATACTCTTAATAGCCTTTATTGCATCTGTACAGTGCACCAGGTACTGTTTTTTACTTTACATTATGTAAATGCATGTGTCTTTACAATAATAACACAAGAAGATGAACCTCATTTTAGTCCATTTTCAAACAAGAAAACTCAGTTTCCAAAGCCTATCCATCTGCTTCATGCCTCACAGGTAGGAAGTATCAAACTTCAGACTTGAACCCTGAGTTTTCTGATTCAAAAAATCATCTTCTGAACCAACGCACATTAGGTATCCATGAAAGTATGTCCCTCGAGTCTCCTACTGTGGAGAGGACAGTTGACTGATGACCTAGACTACTGCGCTCTGACTGTACCACCACATTCCTGCAGGCTGCTCCCCATTTGTGCATGGCAGGCAAGCTAATGCAGGCATGGTCCAGTCTTGACAAATTTTCTTGGAACTGACCTGCCATCTGGGACTCTTCCGATTCAAACTTCTTTTATTTTCCTTCCCTCCTGTCTGTAAGATCTATCTAATATCCAGGTAGGTGGTTCTCACAGCCTTGTCTGGCCTTGTCTTCATATTTACTCATAGATTGTCTTAGTCATCTCATAGTCTGGGTGGCTCAAGCAAAAGACATTTATTTCCCACAGTTGTGGAGGCTGGGAAGTCCTCTACCCAGATGCTGGAAAATCCAATGTCTGGCAAGGACACTCTTTTGGGTTGAAGAGGGCTGCGTTCTCATTGTGTGCACATGGGCTTTTTCTGGGATGTGTACATGGAAAGAGAAAGAGAAAGGGAGTGTGCGCATGTGTTTTAGAAAACTTTATAATTTAGAAAACTGAGTTTTCTAAGACAGATCTATCTTCCTCTTATAAGAACACTAATCTCATCTTGAAGCTCTCACCTTCATGACCTGATCTAAACCCTACTACCTTCCTAATCCCATCTCCAAATATTATCCCCTGGAGATTACGGCTTCAACATATAAATTTTAGCAGACAAAAATATTTGGTCCATGGCATTCTGTCTCTGACTTCCCAAAATCCATGTCCTTCTCACATGAAAAATACATGCATTCCATTCCAACATCCCTAAAAGTATTAACCTATGCCAGCATCAACTTTCAAGTCTAAAGTCCAAAGTTATATTATATCTGAACTTCATCCAAATCAGATACGGGTGAGACAAAAGGTATGATTCCTCCTGAGCCAAAATTTCTCACCATCTGTGGACCTGTGAAACAAAAAAATTTATCTGTTTCCAAAATACGATAGTGGGACGGGCATAGGGTAGACATTCCTATTCCAAAAGGAAGAAGTAGGAGGGAGTGACAAGATCCAAATTAACTCCCAAACCTAGCACAATATATCCATGAGACCCTTAACACTTGAGCATAATCCTCTTTCCTTTGATGCATCACCCCACAGCTCATATTTATGATTTTCTTCCGAGATCTCATCAGAATAGCCTCTAGCATCCATATTTCTACCAAGATTCTGTATATGATTTATTCATGTTTTCTCTAAGAAGATGGATGCTTTCTTTATAGCTCTTCTGAGCTCCCCCAAGAATCACCTTAAATGTCCATTTTCATTCTGGCAGAACTTTCTCAGAAAGGAGGTGCTTTTTCTGAGTTGCACCTCAGAATTCCTCCTGTCTCCTTCTGCACCTATTATTCAGTTCCAAAGCTGCTTCCAGCCCACTTCACAGAACCAACTTCTAGCTTAGTACAAGCTGCTATAACAAAATAGTAGAGAGTGTGGCTTAAAGAAAATAGACATTTATTTTTCACACTTCTGGAGGCTGGGAAGTCTAAGACCAAGGTGCCAGCTGATTTAGTTCCTGGTAAAGCCCTTTCCATAGCTGCAGATGGCCATCTTCTTGTGTCCTCAAGTGACTGGGAGGGAGAGAGGAGAGTGCGAGCTGCCTGGTCTCTTTTTCACATAAGGACACTAATCTCACCATGAGGACCCCACTCATGGCCTCATCTAAACCTAATTACTTCCCAAAGACCCTAACTACCATCATACAGGGAGTTAGGGCTACATCATAGGAAGGAGGAGGCAGGGATCCCTGGGTGGTGCAGCGGTTTGGCGCCTGCCTTTGGCCCAGGGCGCGATCCTGGAGACCTGGGATTGAGTCCCACGTCGGGCTCCCGGTGCATGGAGCCTGCTTCTCCCTCTGCCTGTGTCTCTGCGCCTCTCTCTCTCTCTCTCTCTCTCTCTCTCTGTGACTATCATAAGTAAATAAAAATTTTAAAAAAAGTAATTAAAAAAAAAAAAAGGAGGAGGCACAGCTCAGCTACAATACAGCCACATTCCTCATTAAATTTTTTGGATGTCTAGTTACATCCTGGCTTTTTCTTCTCGGAAGGCCCTAAACAGGACAATATATGTCTTTGGAAGGGAAAAGTGTGACATATATGATACAGAGTCTGTGGGGATGAGTCGATTATCCACACTAACACGTGGAGTGGTGTGAAAGGTCAGTGTCATGAGGGCTCTAGGGACCCTGGGCTGTCTTGACAGACATACTGTAGGTGCTTACATATCCCAGGCCATTAATGACTTTATGCTTTGATAGAAAAAATTGTGCTGGAACTCACTGTGGGGGGTCAGCTCAAAACTAGGAACCGTGATTAGTGAGTAAAAGGATACTTATAGTTTCTTCACTGAGGAATTAGGCAAAAGACAAAACTAGGATAGGCACCCACGGATGAATAGGAGTGCTTCAGAGACAGACATCAGGCACCTCTTGAGGACAATTAGTCTAAGAGGGAACTTCTGTTGCAGAAAATACAGTTTAGGATGACAATACAACACAACATAAACACATCATTTAGAAAGCTTTATAATTCCTGAAAATGGGTAGAAATGTGTGCTTTTTAAAGTCTAGTTAAAGCTTTTAATTGAGGAACTGAGGTACATCCTATCTAGCTCCTAAGACGTGCAACAGTTAGAGAGCTGGCAAAGGGACTTTAGAATCTGTGGCTTAGCAGCCTAATTGCTTGAGCTCTGATCTTATAGAAGAAAGAGTTGATGTCTAAATCTACAAATGCTGAGAGAATGCCCTTGAGGGAAAACCAGAAAAAAATAGATGAAGTTATGGAAGTTTATGGATATGGTGTGGGCTGGCTCCCCTTTCCTCTTTCAGGATTCTGTAGCTTTGGCTATCTGGAACTTTCTATGCTCAGAAAGTAATTGAATATGTATGTAAATATCTATTTCCCTCCCTCCCTCTTTCTCTTTCTTTTCTTTCTTTCTTTCTTTTCTTTCTTTCTTTCTTTCTTTCTTTCTTTCTTTCTTTCTTTCTTCTTTCTTTCTTTCCTTCTCTATCATCATCTTCTATCATCATTTATCTATCTATATTTTGAATAGTATTTCCAAGAGTTTTAGCCCATCAATAGTTCCCAGGTTAATGACTATAGGAAGGACTCAAAAAGCAGAGACTACGAGACTGGAATGCTAAAGAGCTAACCCTATATGCTGGAAAGTGATAGAATAGAGTAATAAGTAATTGACACTACCATTGCTGAAGTTCAGACCTGCTGTTAAATATGAAATCGATGGAGAATGATCATACATGGTTATAGACATCACAGTGTAAAAAGTGCTGAGGAAACATGGCTGGTGAGAAGAAGACTACAATCCTGGCTGGTAGCCTGGTGAAATTGTGGAAATGTCAATTTCATTGGATTGAAGAAAATTAAAAAGATGCTCCAGTTGAGATAGAAAATCAGAGATTGAAGCCACAGGACTTTGTTTCCCTTTTTTTTTTTTTTTTTTAGAATTTATACTTTATCCTAAGGGAGATGAGAAGTGTTAAAACTAGATTTGTGGCAAAAACATTCAAATGTTCAGGACAAGACACCTGAATTTAAAGCCTGATTCCACCACTTATTGCATGTAGACCCTTGGAGAGTTAGCTAAATACTCTGTGCCTCCATTTCCTAATCTATAATAGGAAGATAATAATAGTATTCCAGTAGACATAATTATTTTGAGGATTAAATGAGTTGATACATCTTGGGTGTTTAGAACAGTGCCAACGAGAGTAGATATTAAAAATAGTTGACTATTGTGAGAAAATATAGATAATTGCTTATATATAACTAATTATGTTATTATTAAGATGGGTAGTTTTGATAGATATGGAGTAAAGAACAGAGATTCAAATGATATTTAGGCAATATTCTCTTTAAATCTTTGTGTTAGATTGGACCGCAAGGGTCCAAAACATGGTAACAAGAGCAATTCATGTTGCTGAACAGCACAACTGTCTGATACCATTGCATCAGCTGAAGTATGGAAAACTGATGGAGGTGCAGGTTTGGACAGATAGTATAAAAGTCACCTATTTAAGTTTAGAAACACTGAATTTGAGATGCAGCTGGGCATAAATGGCACACTCTTTAGAAATATGAAATAGAAACACCAAGAATACTCCCAAAGCAGTACATAGATTTCTCCATGAAAATTAAGGGCTTAAATTAGCAAAATAGTCATGGTTATTATTAAAGAAATTGCTTTGTCTGGGCAATGGGAACAACTTTATCTGCTAAGTGATACAAACCTGGACAACATTATGGTATTCCTAGAGTGAAAAAGAAGCATTTCCAGGATAATCGCCCCGCGAACAATCTGAGGAAGATACACAATATGTGTAAGCACACCAAACTGCAATGAAGAAACAAGAAAATAGGGCAGCCCAGGTGGCTCAGCAGCTTAGTGCTGTCTTCAGCCCAGGGCCTGATCCTGGAGACCCGGGATCGAGTCCCACGTCGGGCTCCCTGCATGGAGCCTGCTTCTCCCTCTGCGTGTGTCTCTGCCTCTTTCTCTCTGTGTCTCATGAATAAATAAATAAAATATTTCAAAAAAAAGAAACAAGAAAATAAGTTGTTCACATGGGCATAAACTTTTTATTTACTCAGTGCACCTCACCATACCAGCATGCCTATTTTGTTTTTTTTAAATTTATGGATTATTTCCTAGTAGATTAAAAGAGCAGGTTGGTTCCTTGAGACTAGCATGATACTTTACTCCGTTCATTGAGAAGCACTAAACTCAGGCTGTTTATTACCCGAGTCACCATGGGACAGCATCTTGAATATAATGATAAGCTGAATGTTATCAAAATTAAAAGAGAAGTGGAAAAAAAAGGCCTTTAGATAATGAAGTGTGGAATGTGTAACCATTTAAAGCACAGTAGTCAAGGACAGTCTTTTTATATCTGTTCACAGAGGTAAAATGTGAGTTGATGATGGTGCTCTGTCATCCCTGGAGACCAGTTAGTCCTTGGTACCAGAGATTCTCCATTAACATTTAACATAAAATATCTTTTTTTAAAGTTATTTGAGAAACGAGGCAAGAAAATCAGAGTTAGTATTTATTTTTCCATTTGCTGATTAATTCAGTGTGTGTTTGTGTATGTGTGTGCAATTTCATTCAAATCATCACTATAACTTTTTTATTGAATTGTCTTTAACACAATGTCACATTAGTTTCAGCTGTACAATAATGATTCCCCAGATTTATTTTGCTCACCCAATGCTCACAAGTGTAGCCATCTGCCACCAACAGTGCTATTACAATATAGTTGACTATATTCCCCAGGAAGTACATTGTATGCCCATAATTTATTAATTCCATAAAAGGAATCCTGTATTTCCCTTTCTGGTCCCACTATTTTGCCCATCTCCCCACTGTCATCCTCTCTGGTAACCATCAGTTTTTTTCTCTGTGTTTAGGAATCTGTTTACACTTTCTGTTTATTTTTTATTTACTTTTTATTCTTTAGATTCCATATATATATATATATATATATATATATATGTGTGAGATCACATAGTATTTGTCTTTCTCTACCTGACTTATGTCGCTTAGCATAATACCCATTAGGTCCACCCATGTTGCGCAAATGACAAGATCTCATTCTTTTATATGGTTGAATATATATATATATATATATATATATATATATATATATATATTCTTTTTTTCTGAATATAAATATTTTTTCTGAATATGTGATATATATATATACACCTCACTTTATTTTAATCTGTTGGTGTAACTTGAGTTCCAACTTGAGTTCCTTCCGTATCTCAGCTATTTATAAATAATGCTTCAATAAACATAGGAGGGCATTTACCTTTTTGAGTTAGTTGTGAGTTTTTTTTTTTTTTTTGGATATTCTTTAGGTAAATAGTCAGTAATTATTGGATCATATGGTGCTTCTATGTTCAATTTTTTAGAAAGCACCATGGAGTTTTCACAGTGGTTATACCAATTTATATTCCCACTGACAGTGCACAAGGATTCCTTTTTCTCCATATATTTGCCAATACTTGTTATTTCTTGTATTTTGATTCTAGTCATTCTGACAGGAATAAGGTGATGTTACATTGAGTTTTGTTTTGCATTTCCCTGATTGATGATGTTGAGCATCACTTCAGGTGTCTATTAGCCATCCATATGTCTTCTTTGGAAAAATATCTATTCTGGAATATTTGTAGTTTTTTTGGTGTTGAGTTGTCAAAGTTCTTTATATACTTTGTATATTAACCCCTTATCAAATATATCATTTGCAAGTATCTTCTCCCACTCAATAATTTGCATTTAATTTTTATTCTTTTGATGGTTTCCTTCAATGTGCAGATGCCTTGTTTTTTGTGTTGGTGTTGCCCCAATAGTTTGTTTTTGCTTTTGTTGCCCTTGCTTGAGAACGTACATCTAGAAAAATACTGCTAATGTCAATGTCAAAGGAATTACTATCTTTGTTTTTTCCAGGAGTTTGTTTCATGTTTCTCATTTAAGTCTTTCATTTATTTTGAGTTTTTTTATATGTATAGCTTTCAAATATGGTCCAGTTTCATTGTTTTGCATGCAGCTGTTCAGTTTTCTCAGCACGACTTGTTGGAAAGAATGTTTTTTTTCCATTATATATTCTGGCTTCCTTTGTTGCAGATTAATTGACCATGTAAGTGTGGGTTTATTTGTGGGCTTTCTATTCTGTTCTATTTATCTGTGTCTATTTTTGTGTCAGTGTCATATTCTTTCAATTATTATAATTTTTGTACTGTATCTTGAAATCTAGAATTCTGATACCTCCAGCTTTGCTTTTCTTTCTCAAGTTTGCTTTGGCTGTTCAGGGTCTTTTGTGGTTCCATACAAAGTTTAGGAAAATTTTTTCAAGTTCTGTGAAAAATTCCTTGGTTTTTGACAAGGTTTGCATTGAACCTGTAGATTACTTTGGGTAATATGCACATTTTAGTAATTTTCATTCTTTTAACCCATGAGCATGGAATATCTTTCCATTTGTGTTATCTTCAATTGATTCCATCAATGTTTTATAGATTTTAGAGTACGGGTCTTTCATCTCCTTGGTTAAATTGGTTCCTAGATATTTTATTATTTCTGGTGTAATTGTACATGAAGTCGTTTTCTTAATTTCTCTTTCTCCTGCCTTACTATAAGCGTTTAGAAGTGCAACTGATTTCACTATATTAATATTGCATTCTATATTACCAAATTCATTCATTACTTCTCATAGCTTTCTGGTCGAGTCTGTAGAGTTTTCTATGTGTAGTATTGTATCATCTCAAATAGTGATAGTTTAACTTCCCCCTTTCCAATATGAATTTTTTATTTATATTTCCTGTCTGATTTCTGTGTCTAGGACTTCTAATACTATATTGAATAAAAGTGATGGGAGTGGATTCCTTTTCATTTTGCTGATCTTAAAGGAAAAGTTCTCAGTTCTTCACCATTAAGTATGATATTAGCTGTAGGTTTTTCATATATGACTTTTATTATCTGAGTAATGTTCTAAGTCCTCTTTGTTGGGTTTTTATCATGAATGATGATTGATTTTTTTTCAAATGCTTTTTTTATCTATTGAGATGATCATATGATTTTTATCCTTTATTAATGTGGTGTATCACATTGATTGATTTGTGAGTATTAAACCATCCCGCATCCCCTGAATAAATCCCATTTTATCATGATGAATGATCCTTTTAATGTATCATGAAATGTGATTTGCTTTTATTTTGTTGAAGATTTTAGCGTATATGTTTCAGTAGGGATATTGGCCTATAGTATGCTTTTGTGTGGTGTCTTTCTTTGGTTTTGATATCAGGGTAATGCCAGCCTCATAGAATGTATTTGGAAGTTTTTCTTCCTCTTCTACATTTTGGAATAGTTTGAAGATTCTATGTATTAATTCTTCTTTAAATATTTGGTAGAATTCACCTATGAATCCATCTGGTCTTGGACTTCTGTTTGTTGCTACTAACATTGAAGCAAGACCCCCCCACCACCGACAAAAAGAGTATGACTCACAGAAAGGCCAGATGATGATTAGTAATTAGCATTAAAGTATTTTTTAACTAAGGTATGTACATTTTTTAAACATATACTATTACATACTTAATAAAGTACAGTGCAATTGTAACTATTATATGCATTGGGAAAACAAAAGGAAATTACTTACTCTATTGCAATATTCACTTTATTCCATGGTCTGGAACTGAATCCACAATACCTCGGAGGTATGCCTGTAGTTTGTATTAAAGCTCTACCGGTTCCTGCAATCATATTTTAATTTGTAAATTAATCTATGCTTAACCAAATTTGATCTGTAAACATGGAACTGACTTGCAAATGCGCATTTATCTAAGAGGTTGACAAAGTAAATATTGGTTTCTGAATTCATTTTTCTATTTAAATCTGATACATCACTTAATAACTAAAATAATGAACCCATGTCAAGTATTATTCTCTTAACTTTGTTCTTATAATTTGTATTCTTAATTTCAAACCTGTGAAGAATCTTTGAATAGTTTAGCTAAACTCATTCATGTGAACATAAATGAAAATTAAGCTTTTTGTTTCATGACAAAAGTTGCAATTTATTAAATGCATTTTCAACTACATTAAATCTGATTAGACTTTTAAAAGCATTTCTCATGTAATTAAGTTGACAGCAGCTTATCCTGAGATGAATCAATTAGGACTTTCAGTGACATATACAAGGCACTTCATCTACTCCCGTATATAGAATATAGTCCATCTCCCTTCACTTGTTCCTGATTGAATGACTAGCAAAATAGCTTGGTATAATTATTTTTCTATTTGAAAGAATGCCCCTTAATTAGGGACTTAGTGTATAATAAATCTTTGTTCTTGGCAGATTTTGATTCAGGAGGCAGTGTGATAAAAAATTTGGATCTCCATTTACTTTGCGGGAGTTTTTTTCATGGACATGAGGTTACTCATGGCAATCTGTTTCTTCCTTTAAGCCACAGTAGCATGCTGAAATTTGTAGTTGAAACTCAAGTGTCTGTCAAGTACGCTTATAATTACATTTTACTCTATTTCTGAGGTTGTTATGTCACATTCTTATAACCACTTATTAATACTTTTGTTTCTTAATGCTACAAAAAATTATGTTGTCATAATTTTAGGTTGAATAACTGGACCTTAGTACTTTCTTTTAATCCTGCAACAACAGCAACAACCACAAAATTGGCCATCATGTATAATAAAATTGAATTAAATGATAGCTAAATCAATTATAAATCTTACCAGAGCATGTGGGATTTCCAATTTCATGGAAAGTGTCCTACTGCCATCACTTCCTTTTTAAGTGCAGTAGTAAATGAAACTTTGCTCAAGCCCCTGTAGCATTAGCCCTGGCTACTTTGTGCCATTTTATTTTGGAAGAATGCTCCTTTCTCCCCACTGATAGTGCTTATTATGGTTTTCTGGAAAAGAGTAACTTTGTTTATACTACCCAAAATTTTTGCAAAGCACCACTCCTAATTCCCATGTATCCATCCCTGTCATAACGTTCAGCATCCAGAGGGGCCATCCGATTGGGCATCTCCTACACTGACTCTTTCTGCCCACCACAAGAAGACCTGAACTCTCCCTCCATTCCCTTTACCAGGGTGAAGGCTACTTATAATCTCATTCTCTCCTAGATGTTCTCAATGATTACTAAGAACACAACTACAAATATCAATTAAATTTATGTATTTCAAGGCGTGAAGGAGAAAACCATACAGTCTCCTGAGGTTTCCCCCATTTTTTCCCCCATTTTAAGTATTATCATTTTACATGCAATTAGAGGTTATTGTTTTGCAAATGTGTTCAAACCAAAAGGAAAAGAGAAAATACATACATACATACATAAAATAGATATTTAAAAATGAGTTATTGAAGAAAACAATTCACATTTAGAGACTAACACACTCACTGGATATTTGATTATACTAAGGAATTATTGCCAATTTTTTAGGTGTGATAATGATATAACTGTATGTTTAGGAAAAGAGTCTATCTTTTAGATACACATACACAATAGGTCCAGAGAAATGAAAATGTGTATGTGCAGCATTTGATACAAAATAATCTGAGGGAAGGAGATAAGAGGAGTATTTGAGAAAAAAAAAATGAGACAATATAGTTAAATATTTATAAGTGTAAATAGTTTTTAAAAAATCTATGCTTAAATATAAGCAGGCAAAGAAGGTATTAGAAGGAAAAAAGTACAGGATGATTTCATGCATGAACTTTAAAAATCTAATAATTAAATACAAAATAATAGCAAACATTACGAATCAATGTGCAAAAATCTTAGTGCATTACTTGTTATCTCTATTTTATGCTTCTACTTCTTTCTAAATCTAAAACCTTTCCCATTTCTATAAAATAATTTGGTGTGAAGTCAAATTTCTGACTGGGCTCCCCTAGTAAATTGACAAGGTGGTTTATCAATTTAAACCATTGATTTGTTTATCTGAATACTGCTGCTATTCAGATATGCTGCTAGGCCACATGACTTCAAACAACCAATCCCAGAATACTTTAAGTACACTTAAAATAGGATTCACAGGGGTACTTGGGTAGCTCAGTGGTCAAGCATCTGCCTTTGGCTCAGGTCATGATCCCTGAGTCCTGGGATCAAATCCCTCATCGGGCTCCCTGAAGGGAGCCTGCTTCTCACTCTCCCTATGTCTCTGCCTCTCTTTGTGTGTCTTTCATGAATGAGTGAATAAAATCTTAAAAAGAAAAAAAGTCATTGCAGAAGCTTCTACCCTGAAAGACAATCAGTGGCCCCGCATCTCTTTGCTGGCTGGCAGGACTGTGACTAGGTTTAAGAACCAGCATCTGATGGCTAGTAGCATCATGGCCCCAAGATGGGGGAAGACAGACTGTACACAAAAGGAAAAACTTGCTGCTAAAGTCAATTTTGGGAGACTAGAAGAGATAATGGTCAAGACAAAGTCACATGGAAATGCCTGAGTTGTCCTGGGAGATGCTAGAGGAAAGACTTGAGATTGAGAATGGAAATTTTGGAATGGATCTATTATGTAAGAACAGTAAATCCACAATTTTATGTTTTAAGAGAGGCCTCAAAAGTGTACTGTTTACCAAAGCCATCACAAGTGCTCTAGACAGAGAACACCAGAATCACTAAGAAATTCAGGATCACTCTGTCCCCTGCATGACAGTTCTAGCAGTTCTATTTTAGGGCTCAAATATCCATGGGGAAAATAAGGCTTCAAATTATTTGAAGCCTGGTGGCAGTACTTGACTGCCAGCACCCAAGAAACTCTAATTATCACAATAACTAGCAAGGTTGGAGAAGTAGCCTAGGGTGTATCATCTGTTGAGAATTGTGAAGATGATTAATAAAACATGGCATCCGTAGGGAAAAAAAGAGAATGGTGGCTAAAATGTGTACTGATTTTCATGTACAATCAGAAAAAAAAAAAAAGGTAAGCATGGAAGTACTGAACATTGAACATGATTAACCCAATAGAGAGCTGATTTCTTGCTCAGTACCTGGACTAAGCCAATTTCTAGTTTCAGATACCACTGATGGAAGAGGTAGCCATCTTTCTAGGAGAAAGGCCTCTACAACATTGACTTCCCAGTTCCTTCCCAAAGGAATGTCTGATGGCTGTGTTCTTGGCTGAGTGAGCATTACAGATAAGGAGAAATTCTGACATTTTAAAGGATAAAAAATATTGGATCTGGGTGGATATTAATGTTTGGAGACCCAAAGAGTCATTATGGGACCAGGAAATAATTGGATAAAGCCCATCTCACATTGGGTTAATGGGACCTGTAGATCCCAATTGTCTCATCCCCAGTCCTGAATTGTGTAATTAATTATGCTATATTTGATAGAGAGATCCCCACATTAGGTATTTTACTTATATAGTAAGAGCTGTCATAATAGAATAGGACAAATAGAAACCTCTTAAATTGAACCCAAGATACCAGCAAGATAGAAAATGAAAAAAAATATATATTGCATTCCAGCTGGGAAGGAGGGGCTGGATATTACCATTAAACATCTAACAGATGCGGGCACCCTGGGTGGCTCAGCAGTTTAGTGCTGCCTTTGGCCCAGGGCCTGATCCTGGAGACCCGGGATGGAGTCCCACATCGGGCTCCCTGCATGGAACCTGCTTCTCCCTCTGACTGTCTTTGCCTCTCTCTCTATGTCTCTCATAAATAAATAAAATCTTAAAAAAAAAAACCACATCTAGCAGATGCAAGGGTAATGATCTTATCATATTTCCATTTATTTCATAGAATGGCCTCTGTAAAAAATGAGGATGGGTTCTGGACAAATGGTCGTAGACTACCACAGTTCAACCAAGTATCTCTGATCACATCTGCTGTACTAATAGAGTATCATTTTTTCAGGTGTGAGATACGCAGTCGTTGATTTATTTGGTAAATGCATTCTTTCCACTCCTATCAGAGAAGATCAGACATAAAGAGTTTACATTTACATGGGATGAATAAGACAAATTCCACTACCTTGCTGTCTATGGCTGTCTACAAAAATAATTATAGTAAGAGATCTATGGGGTCTGTAGATTCTATAGAACATTACATTGATCCCTACATCAAGGGTTGGCAAACTACAGCTTGTGGGCCAAATCTGGCTGGCTGTTTCTGTAAAACAGGGGAAAAAAAGTGTATAGGGACACACCCATTACCATTTACTGATGATTTGTAAATGGTTTTGCAATACTAAGGCAGAATTGAGCAGTTGCAACAGACACTTCACAGAATATTAACTCGTTTATTTATTTTTTAAGACTTTATTTATTCATGGGAGACACAGAGAGAGAGAGAGAGAGAGGCAGAGACAGAGGCAGAGGGAGGAGCAGGCTCTGTGCAGGGAGCCTGATGTGGGACTCTTTCACGGGACCTTGGGATCATGCCCAAGCCAAAGGCAGATGCCCAACCGTTGAACCACCCAGGGGTCCTCAGAATATTAAATCATTTAGTAAGTTATTTACTGGCTTATCCTTTAAAGAAGTTTGCCTACATCCACATATCTATGACATCATGCTGATGAGACAGGATGAGCATCAAATGGCTGGTAAGTTGAGGGCTTTATAAGGTATATGTACTCCAGGGAATAGGAGATAAACCTTATGAAAATTTAGTGACCCATTATTTTAATGAAGTGTTTAGGAGTCCAGTTGCCAAGAATGTGCCAGAATATGCTCTCCAGAGTAAAACAAATTGTTGAATCATAATCCTCTGGCACATAGAAGAGAGTGCAGTGCCTGAGAGGTTGGCCATCTTAGGTTCTAAAGGCAATACATTCCACATCTAGGAATTCTGTCCTGGTCTATAAGACAGGTAACATGGGAGGCTACAGGCTATGAAACATGTCAAAACGAGAAAGGATTTCATAGCAAGTCCAGGGTGTAGTACATGGAGCCTTACTGCATAGACACTGCTGCGATCCAATCGGCCCCGTGGTGTTGGAGGTTTCAGTGGTGGGAAGGTTTCAGTGTGACTCTTATGACAAGCATCAATAAAAACCTTTCCAAACAAGCCCATAAGATTCAGCAGAGAATTCTAAGTCTTCTGAAAAATAGCTCCCGACATGTTACTAGAATCTGGTACAAATAAAGTGCTTGAAGCAAGCACTGGCACTGCCTTATAAAGGAGCAGCTGAGACTCTAGCTCAAAAATTACACTCCAAAAGGATGTGAGGCCCTCCTTCAGACAAAGGCATATTCATTAAATGCAAGACCTCTATATGACACTATGTCAACAAATAGGAAAAATACATGGGTCTGGGAACCAAACGGTGGCGTCATGAGTGGCTTCAATTGTCATCACTTCCATTGATCCTCTGGAAGACTCTGTTTGTCATCTTTATAATCCCGAGCCCAGCAGAATAGGAGATCCTGGGTCATTCCCCAAAGAGGAAACATCCTTGTCCATGCAACAAGGTTTTCATTGACTGCAACCAAATACAGCTATTGGGGTATTTTGGACACTTATGTCCGGAACCAAACAAGAGAAGTCACCTTACCAGCAGAGGGATTAGAGAGGAATGTGCATAGAACTCAAATGATTCATTTAATGCCTCTTAGTACTCACTTGTCTTATTATGACTGCAACCAAAAGGTATGCACAAGACTATCCAGAGAAGATATGATTGCCAACTTCCAGGGGAATAACCACCATGCATGCTGAGAGTGTACTTCTGATGCAGGAATCTACACAATCTGGGACTTGTTGTGGTCTCCACAGTGCAGTCACATAGCTCTAAGATTCCTGAACACCCACAGGCCAAAGAAGCTGAGTGCTCCAGTTGAGCATTGTGGTTTCTAGAACAAGATAATGACATAGGAGGCTCCTGAATTTCCTTACTCCTACATATATAGCTATATACAAAACAATCTCTTTTAAGAGAAATCTAGAAACTAGGTGATTGATTCCTATCCATCAGACACATGAGAAAATACTACATCAAAATGAATAGGAATTTCACCATAAACTCCTTCTCCAGCACAGAATTATACAATCAAGAGGGAACTCTAAACTCTCAGCTTCTCCTTGAGAAGAACAGGGTTTGGACTACACATATATGGCCAAATTTGAAGGATGCTACTCAAACGAAGCTATTCAATTTTACCTAGCCTTAAAATCCAACAGACTTTGTGTTCATAAATCCCACAGGAATACAGAAATTAAAGAGGCAGCTGTTGGGAAAAAAAAAAAAGCAGCTGTTGGAATGTGGCTCAGTGGTTGATCGTCTGTCTTTGGCTCAGGCCATGATCCCATGATCCTGGGATTGAGTCCCACATTGGGTTCCCTGTATGGAGTCTGTTTCTCCCTCTGCCTGTGTCTCTGCCTTTCTCTCTGTGTTTCTCATGAATAAATAAATAAAATCTTTAAAAATAAATAAATAATATATATATATTTTAAAGAGGCAGCTGTTGATATATGCATGGGTGTTCACAGTGGCTATCCTTCAAAGACACAGCACAAAGAGGGCAGGCAAAATTCCTCTCCCCAACGTTTTCCTGGAAGGGGTTTGACAGTATACCTCACTACTATGTGGGAGGTCTGGATTCTAATTAGCACGAATGTAGGTGCTGACTGTCATTCTCCCAGGAGCGTAAAAGAGCTAGTGGACACTTTTGCTTTCTTTTTCTGCTTCATTTTAACAATAAAATCAAACCAATCAGTATTTCCCTGGAATGAAATATCCACACATCTAGTACCCCAACTTAAATGGCTTCCACTCAAGGTTCAGATACTCACATCATTTAGCTCTGATATCCAACAGGCTTGCATTCATGAGCCCTATAGGAATATAGAAAAAGAGGGAGAGAGAAGCAAAATTTAAACAGGTATAGCAGCACCATCTGAATGTATATACTTGGGTTCAGTGACAAAGACAGTGGCTTAGAGAATCACAAAGGTTTGAGAGGTAGTCAGGAACTCAAGACAATCTGATTAATGTGGTTATTCCCCTGGAAGTTGACAATCATATCTTCTTTAAATAAGAATAGTATATCAAGATTGGGAGAGGTGACAGTTTTATAAACCAATACAGAAACTCAAAGGAAAAAAAGAAACAGGTATATGTTCCAATAAAACAAAATAAAGCAACGGCAAAAAGATAAATCTCAAGAAACACATCTTAATGAAATGGGAGATTGGTGATTTACTCATTAGAAAGTTCAAAATAATGGTCATGAAGATCCTCACTGAAACCAATAGAACAATACAGGAACAAAGTGAGAATTTCAACAAAGATATAGAAAATATTAAAAAATGAAAAACAAAAACATTAGACCTGAAGAACACAATAATTGAACTGAAAAATGTCAGTGGGAGGCAGAAGGAGTGGTTCAAGAGCAGATTATATCAAACAGAAGAAAATATCAGTGAATTTGAAGACAAAACAGTGAAATTCAACCAATAAGATGAGCAAAAGAGAAAAAAATGACAATAGCTTAAAGCACTTATGTTACCCAATCAAGGAGATCAATTTATGCATTATAGAGGTCTCAGAAAAGAAGGCAAAAATGGCAGAAAGATTATTCAAAAGAATAAAGACTGAAAATTTCCTAATCTGGGGTGGGGGAGACATCCACAAACTGGTAGCCCAAAATGTACTAAATAAGATTACAGAGCCATATCAACACACATTATAATTAAATTTTCAAAAGCTAAAGACAGAAAGACAAAGTCCGCAAGTGAGAATAGTTTCTCATGTACAAGGGAACTTCTATAAGATGTCAGTAAATTTTTCAGAAAATAAACTTGTAGGCCAGAACAAAGTCCAATGACATATTCAAATTACTGAAAAACAAAAACAAAATCCTGCCAACCAAGAAAACTGTACCAAGCAATGTTGTATTTCAGAATTGAAGTAGAAATAGTTTACTAGACTAACAAAAGCTGAAGGAATTCACTACTGACTAGTGAAATAAAAGATAAATAAATACAAATGTTAAAGGGAGTTTATCAACTTGAAAAAAAGAATTCTAATTAGTAATATTAAAGCATATGAGAGTATAAAATTCAACGTTAAAGGTAAACATATAGCTAATTCAAAATACTATAGCAATCCCAACTCATTTTATGAGAGTACATACCTGAGCATCACCCTGATACCAAAGTCAGTCAAAGATACCACAAGTAAATGATATATCAATATCTTTGATAAACATAATTATAAGAATCTTCAATAAAATACTAGCAAACAAAATTCAGTAGCACATTAAAAGTATTATGAAAGATGACCCTATTGAGATTCATTTCTGGGAATGCAAAGATGATTCAATATACAGAAATCACTTTAATCTATAATATTACAATATGAAACAAAACAACACATAATCATCTCAATGGAAACAGGAAAATCATCCAACATAGTTTAACATCAGTTTAATGATTAAAGCTCTCAACAAAATAGGTATAGATGGAACATAAAACAATGAAAGTCGTATACAAAAGCCCACAACTAACAACATAATCAACAGGGAAAATCTAAACATTTTCCTTCTAAGACATGATATAGAGCAAGGATGTCCATTCTGACCACTTCTATTCAAGATAATACCAGTAATTCTAAATAGAGAAATTACACAAGAAATAGAAATGAGAAGCATCCAAATCAGAAATGAAGAAATATTATTCTGTTTGCAGATAATATGTTCAAAATCCTATAGACTCAAAAAATTATTAGAAATAATAAATGAACTAAGTAAAGTTGCAGGATACAAAAATCAATTAAAAACATCAGTCACAGGATGCCTGGGTGGCTCAGCAGTTGAGCGTCTGCCTTCGGCTCAGGGCATGATCCCAGAGTCCCGGGATTGGGTCTCACATTGGGCTCCTCGAGGGGAGCCTGCTTCTCCCTCTGCCTGTGTCTCTGCCTCTCTCTCTCTCTCTCTCTCTCTCTCTCTCTCTCTCTCTATTATGAATAAATAAAAAAAAAACTTTTAAAAAATAAAATAAAAAATAAAAACATCAGTCACATCTCTATACACAAACACCATATTACCTGAAATGGAAATCAAGAAAATAATCCCATTCACAATTGCAACAACAACAAAGAGTAAAAACATACTTATGTGTACACTTAACCAAAGATATGAAACAGTTGTACACTGAAAACAATAAAGTGTTGAGGAAAAGAATGGTACAAGGCATGGATAAATAAAAAGATAGCCCATGTTCAAGGATTGGAAGAATTAATATGGATAAAATGTTCATAGAATCCAAAGATATCTACATATTCAGTGCAATTTCCATGAAAATTCCAGTGGTATTTTGGACACTGACAAAGCATGCCATGTTTGAAGGCACCAAAGTTATCATTAAATTCACCAGCTCTAAGTGACCTAGGGACTAGTATTAATAAAGGGTGAACCACTTTTTAAAAATCACAGAAGTAGGAAAAATATTCTTAAAATTTATGGTACCACAAGAGATCCTGACTAGCTACAGCAATATTGAGAAGAAAAGAACAAAGTTGGAGGAATCATGCTTCCTGATATCAAAATATACTGTGTAGCCTTAGTAATTATAAGAGTATAGTAAAGGCATAAAGACAGATATGTACACTGATAGGATAGAACAGAGAGCCAAGAGTACCATGCATTTGCTGTCTTTGACAATGGTGCCAAAAACACACAGTGGTAAAAAAAAATAGTCTCTTCAATAAATAGTGTTGGAGAAAACTGAATATTCACACGCAGAATGAAATTGGACCCTTAACTCATACAACATACAAAGATCAACTCAAAATATATTAAATCCTTAAAAGAGAGAGACTTTTGAGTGATGCAGTCAGTTAAGCATCTGACTCTGTTTAGGCTTAGGTTGAAATCTCAGGGTTGTGATATCAAGCCATGCATCAGGCTCCATGCTCAAGGAAAATTCTGTTTAAGACTCTCTCCCACTCCCCCTTCCCCTAAATAAAATAAATAATTTGAGTGTAAATGCTCCAGTCAAAAGGCATAAGGTGTCAGAATGTATAAAAAGATAAGACCCATCTACATGTCACCTATAAGAGACTCATTTTAGATCTAAAGTCACCTTCAGATTAAAAGTGAGGGGATGGGGAAATATTTGTCATGCAAATGGATGTCAAAAGAAACCTGGAGTAGCAATACCAGTATCAGACAAACTAGACTTTAAAACAAAAACTGTAAAAAGTAACAAAAAAGGGCATTGTATAATTATAAAGGGGACAATGCATCAAGAAAATCTAACAATTGTAAATTTACGTAGCCAACATATATAGCACCCAAATACATAAAACAATTAATAACAAATATAAAGGAACAAATCATTAATTATATAATAGTAGGGGTCTTTAAGACCCCACTTATACCAATGGACAGATCATCTAAACAGCAAACAAACAAGGAATGAATGGCTTTGAATGACACACTGGAATAAATGGATTTGATAGATATATTCAGAATATTCCATCCTAAAACAGCAGCATATACATTCTTTTCAAGTACACATGGGACATCCCAATGAATGGGTCAACCAGGAAATAAAATAAAAATAATAATAAAATACCAGCAACAAATCGAAATGAAAACACAACAGTCTAAAACCTTTGAGATGCAGCAAAAGCAGTCCTAAGAGGGACGTATATAGCAACACAGACCTATCTCAAGAAGCAAGAAATATCTCAGATAAACAACCTGATCTTACACCTAAAGAAGCTAGAAAAAGAACAAGGGAAGCCTAAAGCCAGAAGAAGGAAAGAGATAATAAACATTAGAACAGAAGTTAAAGATACAGGAATTTTATTTTATTTATTATATATTTTTAAAATATTTTATTTATTCATGAGAGATATACAGAGAGAGGCAGAGACACAGGAAGAGGGAGAAGCAGCCTCCCTACACGGAACCTCATGAGGGACTTGATCCCAGAGACCTGGGAGCCCTGAGCCAAAGGCAAATGATCAACTGCTGAGCCACCCAGGTGTCCCAAAGATATAGGATTTTTTTTTTAAAAAAGCAGATCAATGAAATCAGGAGCTGACTCACTGAAAAAATTAATAAAATTGATAAATGTCTAGACAGCTTCCCAAAAAGAAAAAGCATACAAATGAATAAAATCACAAATGAGAGAGAAGAAATGACAACACCATAGAAATACAATTTTAAGAGAATATTATCAAAAATGAAATGGCAAAAAATGCTCTATCTGGATAAAAGGAACAAATTCCTAGAAACATATAGTTTACCAAAACTGAAACAGGAAGAAATAGAAAACTTGAACAGACTAATAACCTTTCAATCAATGTTAAAAGAAACTCACAAAAAAAAAAGTCCAGGACCAGATGTTTTCACAGGCAAATTCTACCAAACATTTATTTATTTTTATTTTTTTTAAGATTTTATTTATTTATTCATGAGAGACAGAGAGAGAGAGGCAGAGACACAGGCAGAGGGAGAAACAAGCTCCATGCAGGGAGCCCAACGCGGGACTCGATTCTGGGATTCCAGGATCACACCCTCGGCCAAAGGCAGGCACTAAATCACTGAGCCACCCAGGGATCCCCTCTACCAAACATTTAAAGAAAAGATAATACCTATTCTTCTCAAACTATTCCAAAAATAGAAAAAGAAAATGCCCAAATTCATTCCTTGAGGCCAGTATTACCCTGATGCCAAAACCAGCTAAAGACACCACTAAAAAAGAGACCTAAAGGCCAATATCCCTCATGAATATGGATGCAAAAATCCTCAATAAAATATTCTGCAAACCAAATCTAACAATACACTTAAAAAGAAACAGTCATCACGAACAAGAGTGGTTCAATATTGCAAATCAATCACTATGATACATCACATTAATAAAAGAAAGGATAAAAACCATATGAGCATTTCAATAGATGCAGAAAAAGCATTTGACAAAGTACAACATCCATTTATGATAAAAATCCTCAACAAAGTAGATTTAGAGGGAGCATACCTCAACATAATAAAGTTATCTATTAAAAACCCACAGCTAATATTATCCTCATTGGGGAAGAACTAAGAGCTTTTCCTCTATGATCAGGAACAAGACAGGATGTCCACTCTTAGCACTTTTAGTTAACATCGTAGGTGAAATCCTGGCCAATACAATCAGACAACAAAAAGAAATAAAAGGCATCAAAATCAAGGAAGAATTAAAATTTTCAGTATTTGCAGACAACATGATACTCTATGTAGAAAATCTGCAAGACTCCACCCAAAAACTGCTAGAAAGAATACACAAACTCAGCAAAGCCAGAAGATACAAAATCAATGTACAGAAATCTGCTACATCAGAAAGCAGAAAGAGAAATTTAAGGATCCCATTTTATAATTGCACCAAAAGCCATAAGATACCTTAGGAACAAACCTAATAAAAAGGTATAAGACCTGTACTCTGAAAATGATAAAACACTGATGAAAGAAATTGAAATGAGGGACGCCTGGGTGGTTCAGTGGTTGAGCATCTGCCTTTGGCTCAAGGCATAATCAAGTCCCACGTTGGGCTCCTCTCAGGGAGCCTGCTTCTCCCTCTGCCTATGTCTCTGCCTCTCTCTCTATGTCTCTCATCAATAAATAAATAAAATCTAAAAACAAAAAGAGAAATTGAAAATTACACAAAGAAATGGAAAGACATTCCATGCTCATGAACTGGAAGAAAAAAATGTTAAAATATCTATACTACACAAAGCAATATTCAATTTAATGCAATCCCTAACAAAATGCCCCCAGCATTTAACAAACAAATTTAAATTCTGTATTGAAACTGTATGGAAAGAAATATAATCAATTCATCTTTGAGTTATTTTTTAAAAATATTTATTTATTTATTCATTCATTCATTCATTCATTCATTCATTTATTTATTTTAGAGAAAGAGAAAGAGAGGGAGCATAAGCAGGGAAGGGGGCAGAGGCAGAGGGAATGAATCTCAAGCAGACTCCCTACTGAGCCCAGCACCCAGTTGAGGGGCTCAATCCCACAACCCTGAGAGTATGACCTGAGCCAAAATCAGAATCAGTTGCTTAACTGACTGAGCCATCCAGATGCCCGACACCTTTGAGCTCTTAAGAGAACATATAAGAGGTTATTCATTCCAGTTTTCTTTGTAGTATTAAGGAACTAAAGGTAAACTAAGAAAAAAAATATATAAATACATATATTTATATTATGTGTCTCCTAAGAGGTATACATATATATACATATGTAAGTATGTATACACATATTTTTACCTACATGTGTACATATGGACACACACACACATATAAATACATTTATTATAAGGAATTGGCTTATGAAGACTGAAAGGTCCCAAGATCTGCAATTGGCAAGCTGGGGATCCAAGGAAGCCTGAGATTGTGTTCCAGTCTGAGTTCTAAAGCCTGAGAACCAGAAGAGCTAATGGTGTAAGTTATAGTCTGAATTTGAGAGCCTGAGAAGCAGGAGAATCAAAGGCGTAAGTTCTCATCAAAGGACCTGAGAAGATCAATGTCCCACCTTAACAGTCAAGGAGGCAAAATTCCCTCTTAATCAGCTACTTGTGTTTGTTTGCTTTAATCAGGTCTTCAGTGGATTGGATGAAGCCCACCCACATTAGAAGGCAATATGCATTAGCCAATTTACTGGTTAAAATATTCATATCACCCAGAAACATGCTCATGGATGGACTCAGAAAAATGTTTAGTCAAAAGTCTGACCATCTCACGGCCCAGTTAAGTTGATATGTAAAATTAACCATTATATGTACTATATTTGAAAATTCACATGTTCTATGTTACAGGAAGCCCACTAGTAGACTTATAACTGAGAGAAACTCTTGTATGTATGAATCAAACAACTCAAACTCAAATATCTGTCAACACAGCAGATGAATGCACTGAAATCTTGTCATACAATGGATTTGGAATCTTGTAGGCAGTGAAAATGAAAAGTAGATTACCTCAATAAGGTGAATTTCAAGTATAAATATGGAGGAAGAGAAAAAAAGCCACAAAATAAGGCATACACTATGTTTCTAATTTTAAAAAAAAAATGACAAAATGACACATACAAAGATTAGAGAAAGAGAGGGAGAGAGATTGAAGAGAGAGAATAAAAATAAGAAATTGTTTAACAAAGCAAGTCCAGGAATGAGACTGCCTCTGTGAGAAATGGAAGGTGATGCAAATCAGGAGAGGCACAGAGCAATTTATGGAGTATAATAAGATGTTTCTTAACCTAAGTGTTAGGAACATGATGTTCTTTTTATTGGTTTTTAAAATATACATCTGTGTTTTCTAAGCCTTTATGAGCCTGTACAATGTTATACATTATTTTTTACAAAATAGCATTTGGAAAACAGTGTTAGATTATTTGTGGCACTTTTTTTAGAATAAAAAAATATTAAAAGTTCCATGTATTATTTATCTGTGTAACTTTAAGGAATTCTATACCTATCTGCCACTGTACACAGGTTATCCACTAACCAGAAAGGAATTAAGTTTCAATAGAAAACTTATGTTATTCATATTCACAACCTAAACCCTCAGGTAACTTTCTGATCATGGCCATCTGGTCTGCTGGAGGAAAAGAACCAGAGCAGTAGGATCTTCAGTACGGCTTCTCCAATTCAAACACCTACTGCTGAAATCACATTATTTTTCCCATCCTAAATACTGCAATGCACTGTTCTCTTTCCATTTCTGTGACGCTAAGATATTAAATCTCATACAGAAGTGTAAATAGTGTTTGTATGCATTTACCCATAAGACTAGAGTAACTCAGAGTATAAAATGGTGAATGCACATTGTTTTGCGGGTGAATGAGAAAGAGGGGTCTTGTTATTTCATCAATATTCTGAATTCCACTTCAAATCATGTGTTTCTGCCTTTTGCAAACGGGATTTTTCTAGGTTATTTTAAACACATTTGGAATATAAGACAGATATACACATTTTCTTTTCTTTAAAAATTTTTTTGAGGCAGCGATAGGGATATTGATGGAAATATATGTTTAAAAATACAATTTTTTTTCTTTGTAATCAGAAGTGACTTATAGAAGACCTAGAAGTGCATCTTATTATACATGTATAGTTAGATATTATACTATACACTCTATTTTACATTTATGGAAAACTCTCTTTAATATATTCTATAATAGCAGCTACATATTAGTAAACATTTCTGATATATATTTTCAAACTTCTAAATAAATAAAATGTAAACATCTATTATAAGTTTATCAGCTAAATATTTGCAATCATGAGGAAGAAATACTACTAATTGTAGACAATTAAATCATATACACTAATTCCTTGGCACTCAACTATCTCTTTTTCAGTATACTTCCTTGGATCCCAGCCACCATGCTGGAGGACCCCAGGGAGCCATAGAAAGAGCCATGGAGAGGCATGAAATCTCCCTATCCATAGCCTGGGCTGGGCTTGTGGAGGACAGCCAGCATCAACCTTGTGTCAGCCTCCTTGAAAATGGAGGATCCACTTTCCACTTGACTGCCTTAGAAAGTGTCATATGCAGCAAAGATAATCTATCCCTCCTAAATCCCGGCAGGATTACAGATTAGTGAGTGAAAAAAGTGATATTTGCCATATTAGGCCTCTAATCTTGGAGAGTGGTTTTTACTCAGTAATAGAAACTGAAACAGCTTTTGATGCTGGAATACCTTGTGCGATAGATGACATTTTGGTGGCCATTTTTAAAACTGAAAGTATGCCACAACTTTAACCATCATAGTATTCCTATTTCTTTTTTTTTTTTTAAAGGCTATTATCCCCATTTCACAGATTTTGAAATAGTCACAGTACCAAAAAGAGAAAACTAGGAAGTCACAGTTTTCAGATGTGGGCCAAGGCAATCTGGACTAAAAGTTCATGTTTTTAGTCCTGATATATTATTCTCTTGTAAGTCTTCTGAGAGCTGATAGAATAGTTCATAAAAATCAAGAGCTATGAGGGATAAGTCCTTTAAAAACCTTCATAGAGATACTACTCTTAAGAATTCAGAGTACTATGTAGGTGAAAGAAATGAAAGAAAATTGTTCTGGGAAGAGGAAGAAGTAGAACGCAAGAACTTTAAAATAAATAATAAAGAATGGAGTTAAACACAACATGAAGCATGGGGAGACATTAGGAGCTTACCTCCTCCGTAGAGAAAATGCAGGCCAGTAAGTAGAAACATATTCAGTAATAAAAAGGTACAATTAGTTACTGATAAGAACTATACTAAGTACATTAGACATGCTAAATAATCAACTCTTATGCCAGCCCTTTGAAGTATACTATTATTATACTATTGTGTAATATAATACAACATAATAATGATTGTCTCATCTTATAAACAAGTAAATGTGGCACGGAGAGATTGAATGAATAACCTAATGTCACAAAGTAGAGAAATAGTAAAGTCTTAAGCAGTCTGACATCAGGGTTCATGTTCTTAACCACTACCCTGTGTGTTATATTAAGAAGCACATTGAAGGGATCCCTGGGTGGCGCAGCGGTTTGGCGCCTGCCTTTGGCCCAGGGCGCGATCCTGGAGACCCAGGATCAAATCCCACATCGGGCTCCCGGTGCATGGAGCCTGCTTCTCCCTCTGCCTGTGTCTCTGCCTCTCTCTCTCTCTCTGTGACTATCATAAATAAATAAAAATTAAAAAAAAAAAAAGAACTGCTTTCTTAAAAAAAAAAAAAAGAAGCACATTGAAAATAAAACAAACACCAAAAAAACAGTCTAATGAACTAAAATAGTAAATAAGATGAACATAAAATATAACATTCAAATAAATAAAGGCGTATGCCTACATCCATTCTTTCTTCTCCATTTCCAATTCAGCAGTTTAGCCCTGAGACCCAGGTTTATCATTCTGCATGTACTGTTAGTCTCCTGCAACCTATCATTTCAGAAATGATCTTTCCCCATGTGGGCATACTTAGGACATTCCCACGTAAAACAAAGAAGAAACAAACCAAACCAAGCCAAACAATAAGAAGAAGGAGAAGGAAAAAAAAAAAAAAAACAACATAAGCAACAATAAACAATTCTAAAACAAAATGCCCTCCATTGTCTATAAGAGCCCCAGGTATAGTTATTGCTTGTTGTTTTACAGTTGTCATCCCCACCATTCCCTTCAGAAGCAGGTTTTGTGAATGACTATTTTATGCTTATGGTTTCCATTAGTAAATTAATTTTGCTTATGAGCATGCTAGCAGTCAACTGCTCAAAATTCATGACTTTATTGTAGCTAAATCCTTTTGAGCATCTTTAGTCCTTATTTTATACCATATATTAATAAATTACTTATTCCTTTTTTTTTAGTGGATTCTTCATTGCCAGAACTCATAACACTATGCTGGAAGACAGCAATTTGAAAATATGTATTGTTAATTCTCAAAATAGTAGTTACAACAATTAATTTCTTTCAAAAGCATCCAACTTTAAATTGGTATCATTATCTCAATTTTAAAAATTAAAAATAAAAACAAACAAACAAAAAACCCTGTAGTTTGGAGGATGTGAGGAGTACAGTTCTTGTGCTTGATTTAAACTCAAAAGGGCTAAAATAGGGGCTCATTGTCTTGATTCTCCTTGTTCCGTGACTATATTTTTTAATAGCTCATCTCCTTTCTACTGATTTTTAAACTGCAAAATAGTTGGGCTTTGTCTCATTATTTATGTTCTTCTATATTTATCTCTTTTAGGATAACACACAAATACTTCTTGTTTAGAAGAGCAATATAGGGTATCTCTGGGTGGCGCAGCGGTTTAGCGCCTGCCTTTGGCCCAGGGTGCGATCCTGGAGACCCGGGATCGAATCCCACATCCAGCTCCCGGTGCATGGAGCCTGCTTATCCCTCTGCCTGTGTCTCTGCCTCTCTCTCTCTCTCTCTCTCTCTCTCTCTCTCTCTCTCTGTGTGTGTGGCTATCATAAATAAATAAAAATTAAAAAAAAGAGCAATATAGAATCAAAGACAAGAGTTCCATCCTAGATCATGGACAGCATTAGACATTGGTAACATTAACAGAATTGGAGGTTGATGACAGAGGAACAATCTTAGAACATAAGATTTCAAAATAGGGGGAAAAATTAAACTATAACTGACAACACTATTCATGCCCTAGAAGTGGTGGCATAGTTTCAGATAGCCTTTTGTTCAGCAAAATACTTTGATAAATCAGGTTTTTTTTTTAATTCATTCATTCAGAATTATATACCATAGATCCTAATCAAGTGGCTAATATAGTCAACTTTCCAGAGATAAGACTTCTAACAGCTGAACCTTACAGGTAACTAGTCATCAAAAAAAAAGGGAAGTTAAATGATAATGTAAACTCCCTTGATATGCCTTGTACAATTATCCTGCAGAAACTGGAAAACACAGCATGTGACTCTGCAGCAAATGGTATCTTTGGACAATTGGATTTGACAATACAGTTTTTCCTACATATATTGGCCTAAGTCCTAAAATGTAGTAATAATAATACATCAGTAATAACTTCAGTTTATTTGTGTGTCTGAAAAATAATTAGAAGACAGCCAGAATGTGTACAACTTCAAGATGAAATCTTTGAAAAAAAATTCCAAAACACTATGCATATATAGTTCACAATCTTGCAGACAAGGAATACTCTATAATTCTTATCAAAACGAGAAATCTATAGTTTTTGTACTCTTTAACTGTTCCTATAATCTGAAAATAGATATAATTCCCAAATGGTCATGAGGTATATGTTACCTGGAAGAAAAATGAGCTTTGATCATTAAAACTCTATTTCATGAATAAATGATATACAAAAGTGATAAATATAATTTTCAATTTTTCTACATGTACTGTTTCATTAAGAAATGAAATAAATGGATTAATAACTGCCAAGATATTGTTTGAAACATACTTTTTTTTTTACAGAGATATTTTGTTATCTATTTGGTTGATTTGGCAAGTCCTGGGATGTCAAAGAATGAATCATTTGGTTGAAAATACCTTTGCGAATTCATAAAAACCAACAAGCCTCTTTCTGGTGTGCCAGATTTTTCTAATGCTGAGTTTTAAGAGATTGTTAAGATTGATATTAAATGAAGTTTACCCAAACTACCTAAAATTAATTACATTGCCTAAATTCAAATGAAAAATTTGAAATGCACAACAAAATTCACTGTGTTCACTGATATATTTTTCTAGATAAAGGATACCTGTCTTTGTTTTGCCAGAGACTTTTAGCATAACCTCTAAAATAGTCTTTTTTTTTTTTTAAATTTTTTTTTTTTTATTTATTTATGATAGTCAGAGAGAGAGAGAGAGAGAGGCAGAGACATAGGCAGAGGGAGAAGCAGGCTCCATGCACCGGGAGCCTGATGTGGGATTCGATCCTGGGTCTCCAGGATCGCGCCCTGGGCCAAAGGCAGGCGCTAAACCGCTGCGCCACCCAGGGATCCCTAAAATAGTCTTTTAAAAAAAAAGAGAGAGAAAGAAAAAAATCACGCATTTTGTAGTGTCTTTGTCTTTTGCTTACTCATGGAGTTTTTCATTTTATAGTATCTTTGAAGTAGGGATAGGATATCCAATCAAAAGTACCTTACAATTATGTTTGGCAGAAGCGCATTTTCCAGGTACGCTTATACCTTCTGGGATTCATGACCCTGGGTGTGAACTTCCATTTTCTACTAGTAGTTAGGAACACAGTGAACTACTCAAATGATGCATAGTTCTGGTCCACAGAGGATAGCTCTTTATCTTTAATGGGACCTAGTCCACAGGGAACACCCTGCTCTGGCTGGAGTCTTGCTGCACTCTACATCTCAGCTACAGAGAGGCGGCATATTCTCCACTGACCTGGGGGTCAGTGCTTGCTTCCACTCACTGTAAGGCGGTGATAGTGCCGCCATGCAGGTGGAACAAACACTAGCAGACATAAGTGTGACTTTGCAGAAGAGGAATGATGAAATATCATACCAAAACTTACGATGATACACACACATCTCTTTAACATTGTTGAACAAAGACATCATAGGTGCTCCCTCTCAAAAAACTCACTGCACAGTCCATGAAATTGGAAATTAGAAAAGGAGATAGGAAATTGAAAGTTAAAATGTCATACCTCTATAACAGTGGAAATAAAATATATGTTAAGGGGGCAAAATAGCTGGAAAAGATATTTAGATAAAGGCCAAAGATGAAGCTAAAGTGATATTGTACAAAAGTGAATTCATGATGAAGCAAGGTTTCCAGAGATTAAAGAGAACATTATCTACTAAAAAAATGGTGGGTTATCTATCAAAAGAAAGTCCTCAGATGCAAGAAGGAAAAAATAAAAACAAATAGCGTCTAGATAAAGGTAGCAGTTCACAGAATGTGACTCTCCTTTTTCCATTAAGTCAATTTCCAGGAGAAATGTTTGGATACATTGCACATCTGTCTTTTGAAAGGAGAAAAAAATATATATAATTTAGTACTCATGTTTATTACCTCTTTTAATATTTTGAATGAAATATTTAACTTTTATTTTGTAGATAAAAAGCTAAAGTTTTGTTCAATCAGATTTCTATTTTTTAATAAATGGGAAAGGAGACTCAAAAAGAAGTTCCAAAAAGTCAGAATAGATGCCCTTGGGAGCACAATATAAAATAAGTTTAAAAGTAATTGCACCAGAATATATCTAAGAAATTTAGAAGGCATGTATTTCTAGGTGAACCAGTTCCTTCAATTTTGTTCTGAAAAAAGAGCAGAGACATTCGTTACTAGTATATCTTTCCTTGGGCTGATTAATATGGCAGGAAGAAGAATGACAAGAGGCACCGTAGCCTTGAGTCTTTCTATCTTTCTACCTTCTACATTTCTATCAGATTTCATGTAATCTGATTCTAGGGAAATATTTCTTCTGTGATTTCATCTTATAATCCATTATTCTGTTATTGACATTCAGTGCAGCAGTAGATGAGTGCAAACTACAGACATAGATGGTTAACGTTATATAGGAAATATTTCAATTGGGTTTACTGCCAATGCATAGTTGAGGAACCATGACACTAAATGCGGATATGAATGCTTTTATTTACAGACAAATAGGAAGCAGACTTGATAGTCTGTTGTGAAAATAAGAGAACCCTTATTATGTTCTTACCCATGTGGAGGGTCATTACATTACTGCATGAAAGGGAGTCATAAGAGTCAGAAAAAAAAATATCAATATGTCTATAACTAAACAAAGACTACTAACCTGAGCAAAGAAAATAACAAGCAAAGAAAAATGAATTAATTAATATATTTTATTTTGCACGCTGATTCTAATTAATGGTTTTAACTCTTACCAAATATTAAAATTACAAAAAACATTCAATGAATATTGGTTGAATCCTATAATTCATTTGCTGAATAAATTCATTTTTTAAAAGCTTTTCTCTAAGTTCCAGTTAGTTAACACACAGTATAATATTAGTTTCAGGCATACAATATATTTAATATCATTTTAAAGATTTCCCTGGCTACATTTTACTTAGCATCATTTAAGAGATTAGGCTACCTGTCAAAATTCCCATTCTAAATTGGAAATTTTCCCAAAAGTAATACATACGTTTCCAAATAGGTTAAAATTATAAGAATATCATCAAATCTCTCAACTCCATCCATCCACTAATCATAATACAATTTTAAAACATATTTTATTTGAAACAATATTTCACTAATTATTTTTTTCACAACACTGGAATTAAAGAAAGTGATTTTACGTAATGTACTAGTCTGCTTATCTACCATAACAATAACCTGTCTACTGGGTGGTTTAAACACCAGACATTTATTTTTCTCATGGTTCTGAGGCTGGATGTCCAAGATCAGGGTGACAGCAATGATGAGTTCGAGAGAAAACTCTCTTGCTAACTTTAGCTGGCCACCTCTTCTTTCCATATCCACATAGCAGTGAGAGAGACAGAGAGAGAGAATATTCTTTTAGTCTATTTTTATCATTCCATCAGACAAGACCCTACCCTCATGACCTCATCTAATCATAATTAACTCCATGAAAGAAAGCATCATCTCCAGAAACCATTACTTTGGTGTTTTGGTCTTTAACATATGAATTTTGGGAGAACATTAATATTTAGTCTGTAACAAGTAATACATAAAAATGTTTGTAATATTTAGTATTTAGCTTATAATTTAATTACAATATATTTAAAAACAAATGATTTAATATGTTATTAATTAGGAAGAGTGATTGATTAATTTAAAGTGAATAATGAGTAAATAATAATAGTAAAGGTAGGTTATGTTATCAGTAGGAATAGTGAAACAGAGATCTAGAAGTTCACATATATAGGGAAGGCTGTATATTTGTCTTGGAAAGACCTGAAAAGGACCTAAAACCTGACCTGTAGCTAAACGAGTATCTGAACAAGCATAAATTTTAGTGGCAATAAATGATAAAGAATAGAGACTTCACTGATTTATTGGGGGAATGTCACTAAGTAAACAACAAAGACAGGGATGCCTGGGTGGCTCAGCAGTTGAGTGTCTGCCTTCGGCCCAGGGCATGATCCCAGAGTCCCAGGATTGAGTCCCACATTGGGCTCCCCACATGGAGCCTCTCTGCCTGTGTCTCTGCCTCTCTCTCTCTCTCTATGTCTATCATGAATAAATAAATAAAATCTTAAAAAAAAACCAGCAAAGACAACATAAAGCAACAATAAACACTCCTGTGTGGGAGAAGGATTCTGATTTTCAGAGTTGCCATACTATATTATTTTAAAATGTCAAGTTATCATTTTAAAAAATCACAATGTATGCAAGGAAATAAAAATGTATGGCCCCTACCTGGAGGCTGGTGAAGAGAAATTGATACCAACTATACTTGAGGAAATGAAAATGCTAGATATTAAAGACTTTAAATCAGTTCTTTCCAATATGTCCAATAAACATGTCCAAAGACTAAAAGAAGGTATGAAAATGATGCCTCACAAAATAAAGAATATCAATGAAACCATAAAAATTATAACAAAGAACCAAATAAAAATTTGGAAATTGAAGTAATAATAACAGAAGCAAAATTTAGGAGAGAGCAGTAGATGTAAGATTAAAGAAGGAACAACCAACTTATTTTATGGGACGCTTGGGAGGCTCAGCGGTTGAGCATCTGTCTTCAGCTCAGGGTGTGATCCCGGGGTCCCACATTGTGCTCCCTGCATGGAGCCTGCTTCTATCTCTACCTATGTCTCTGCCTCTCTCTCTGTGTCTCTCATGAATAAATAAATAAAATCCTTAAAAAATAATTTAAGAAAATAGGTCAAGTGATAGTATATTATTGAGTCTGATGAACAGAAAGAAAAATAATGAAAAAATGATTACAAATCATCAGAGTCATCAAGCACACCAACTACGCATAATGGGAACTACAAAATGAGAGCAGAGAGACAAAGAGAAAGGGAATATTTGAAGACATATTGCCTAAAAACTCCCCAGATTTGATAAAAGACATGAACCTCCACACCCAAAGAGCTCAGTAAATTCCACATAAGATGAAGACAGAGATTCATGCCCATTCACAGCACAAACAAGCTGATGAAAGATGTACCTTCAAGGAGAACCTTGAAAACCATTTTACCCATGTAAAAATGATGGTAGTACAGTTATCACCTGATTTCTCATCAAAAACTATGGAGGATGGGGTGCCTGGGTGTCACAATTCGTTAAGCAAATTCTTGTTTTCACCTCAAGTTGTGATCTCAAGATTGAGATTGAGCCCTCAGTGGGCTCCATGCTCTGTGTAGAATCTACCTAAGATTCTCTCTCCCTCTGCCCTCACCCTGCTCTCTCTCTCTCTCTCTAAAATAAATAAAAATAAATATTAAAGCAACAACAAAAATATGGCAGGTATATTCAAAAATGTTATTAATCAAAAGCTATGTATTCCACAAAACTATTCTTTAGAAATAAGGTGGTTTAGATCATTTCATGAGATTATTAATATGATTACATTTAAATCTATCTTAGCATTTATTTTCTATTATCATTTTATTCCTATTTTTCCCATCTGCTGTGGGTGCCCATTTTTCTCCTTTCTGCCTTCTCTTAATTGACTCCTTTTTATAATTCAATTATAATTCAATTAATTTTTATTGGCTTGTTAGCCACAATTCTGTTTTGCTACTTTAATGTTTGCTCTAGGGTTGAAAGTAAGCATACAGTACATCAATCCCTATAGTAGAAGAACGTTATAATTGTATATTTCCATTTGCTGCTTTTATGCTATTGTCATGATCATTATACATTTACTCTTCATACATATAAGTGCATATACATGTGTATATACTTATATGTTTGCATTTGCATATGTTGTAAACCCCATTCTACATTGTTATTAATTATACATAGCATTCAAATTTATCTCAAGACAATTTGGTAATAAGAAATATCTTATATTTTTATCTGTGTAGCTACCAGTTCCAATGTTCTTAATTTATGTTTCTAGATTTATATTTCCTTCTGCCTAAAATATTTTGTTTCATATATCATATATTGTAGGTGAGCTTGTTATTAATTCTTTCAATCATCCCATGGCTTCAAAAGTCCTTATTTTATCCTTAGTTCTGAAAGTATTTTTGCCAGGTATAAAATGATGGGTTAATGGGCTTGTTTGTTTTCAGTACTGAGATTTTGAAGATGTTGCTTCATTTCTTCTCAGGTGTATTTTCCCTAATGAGAAATTTAGCATTATCCTTTATATATATATATTTTTCTGTGTGTAGAAATAGAAATGTTTCTCTTTTTCCTGATTACATTTAATACTCTTTCACTATTACTAGTTTTGAGCACTTTGATTATGATGTAAACTAGTGTAGTTTTTCTGTATGTTTTTTGTTCTTGGGATTTCCTCACCTTCTGGGTTCTGTACATTTATAATTTTCATCAAATTTAGAGAATTTTCAGTAATTTCCTCCAAATATTGATTGTGCTTCCTTCCCTCTCCTTTGGGGATTCTAATTACACAAACTGACCAAGTAACGACACTGCTTGATGTTATCTGACAGTGTCCCTGAAGCAAAGTTTCCTTTTTTTTTTTTTTTTTTTTTTTTTTGTTATTTTAGCTTGAGATGTTTTGTTTTCTGGCTTTTAATTTAGATGGTTTCTATTGCTATGTGTTCAGCTTAATTTTTTTGTTATCCTTTTTGCAAGTCTTAATCTACTGCATGTATATGTGTGTGTGTTTACGTATGTGTATATATATTTCACAGTCAAGTTAATCCACATCTCTATGATTTCTAAGCGCATATTTTTTTTGTATCAACCACACACGAAAACATACAGTGGAGTATTATTAGCCATAAAATATAATGAGATCTTGTCATTTATTTAACATGAATGGACCTAGAGGATATTATGCTAAATGAGATAAGTCAATCACAAATACATGGTGATCCTACTTATTTGTGAAATCTAAAAAAACAAATAAACAAAACAGAACCATAACAACAAAAAATATAATCAAATACAGAGAAAAAACTGGTGGTTCCCAGAGAGGTGGTGCAAGGGGGCGGTCAGCAAAATAAATAAAAGATATTAAGAGATACAAATTATATTCCAATTATAAAATAAGTCACAGAGATGAAAAGCACAGAATAGAGAATATAGTCAGTAACGTTGTAATAACATTGTATGGTGACATCCTTATTGTGGTGAGTATTGAGTAATGTATAGAACTGTCCAATTGTTGTACACCTGAAATTAATATAACAGTGTGTGTCAACTATACTTAAATTTAAAAGGAGGAGAGGGCATAGGTTCCCATCTGTATTGGTGAGTTATATGCATCAGCTTGGCTAGTTGTTTGGTCAAAAACTAGTATGAATGTTCCCATGAAGATATTTTGTAGATGTAATTAACATTTACACAAATTTGACCCTAAGTAATAGAGATTCATATTGATGATGTAGGTGAATTTCCTCTAATCAGTTGAAGGCCTTAAGAGCAAAAGAGGAGATTCCCAAAGAAAAAGGAATTCTTCTTCAAGAATATAACATAGAGATCCTGCCTGGATTTCCAGCTGCCAGCCTGTCCTATAGATCTCAGATTTCCCAGCCCCCTCCACATATACATGAATTAATTCCCCCCCTCCCCTATCCTATTGGTTCTGTTTCTTGGAGAAGCCTAACTGATGCACCATATTTATGCCTCACTCTAGAAACTCTTTTAAGATGGCTAACGGAGGCAATGCATAATCATGCATTTCTCCTGTCCAGTATTCTTCTCCTTGTTGCCTAATGTGTCTTTAAAACCATTGTTTCACAGATATTGTCACATTCTGTTTGTTTTAGATGAGAGGGTAAACCTGTTCCTATTATTCCTTCTTGCCTTGAAGTGGAAGTTCTTTTTTATTTAATAATAAGTTTATTTTTATTGATGTTCAATTTGCCAACATACAGAATAACACCCAGTGCTCACCCGTCAAGTGCCCCCCTCAGTGCCCACCACCCAGTCACCCCCACCCCCCACCCTCCTTCCCTTCCACCACCCCTAGTTCGTTTCCCAGACTTAGGAGTCTTCCATGTTCTGTCTCCCTTTCTGATATTTCCTACCATTTTCTTCTCCCTTCCCCTCTATTCCCCCCCACACTATTATCTATATTCCACAAATGAATGAGAACATACACTGTTTGTCCTTCTCCGATTGACTTACTTCACTCAGCATAATACCCTCCAGTTCCATCCACGTTGAAGCAAATGGTGGGTATTTGTCATTTCTAATGGCTGAGGAATATTCCATTGTATACAGAGACCACATCTTCTTTATCCATTCATCTTTCGATGGACACCGAGGCTCCTTCCACAGTTTGGCTATTGTGGACATTGCTGCTAGAAACATCGGGGTGCAGGTGTCCCTGCGTTTCATTGCATCTGAATCTTTGGGGTAAATCCCAGCAGTGCAATTGCTGGGTCGTAGGGCAGGTCTATTTTTAACTCTTTGAGGAACCTCCACACAGTTTTCCAGAGTGGCTGCACCAGTTCACATTCCCACCAACAGTGCAAGAGGGTTCCCTTTTCTCCACATCCTCTCCAACATTTGTGGTTTCCTGCCTTGTTAATTTTCCCCATTCTCACTGGTGTGAGGTGGTATCTCATTGTGGTTTTGATTTGTATTTCCCTGATGGCCAGTGATGCGGAGCATTTTCTCATGTGCTTGTTGGCCATGTCTATGTCTTCCTCTGTGAGATTTCTGTTCATGTCTTTTGCCCATTTCATGACTGAATTGTTTGTTTCTTTGGTGTTGAGTTTAAGAAGTTCTTTATAGATCTTGGAAACTAGCCCTTTATCTGATACGTCATTTGCAAATATCTTCTCCCATTCTGTAGGTTGTCTTTGAGTTTTGTTGACTGTATCCTTTGCTGTGCAGAAGCTACTTATCTTGATGAAGTCCCAATAGTTCATTTTTGCTTTTGTTTCTCTTGCCTTCATGGATGTATCCTGCAAGAAGTTACTGTGGCCGAGTTCAAAAAGGGTGTTGCCTGTGTTCTCCTCTAGGATTTTGATGGAATCTTGTCTCACATTTAGATCTTTCATCCACTTTGAGTTTATCATTGTGTATGGTGAAGGAGAGTGGTCTAGTTTCATTCTTCTGCATGTGGATGTCCAATTTTCCCAGCACCATTTATTGAAGAGACTGTCTTTCTTCCAGTGGATCGTCTTTCCTCCTTTGTCGAATATTAGTTGACCATAAAGTTCAGGGTCCACTTCTGGGTTCTCTATTCTGTTCCATTGATCTATGTGTCTGCTTTTGTGCCAGTTCCACACTGTCTTGATGACCACAGCTTTGTAGTACAACCTGAAATCTGGCATTGTGATGCCCCCAGATATGGTTTTCTTTTTTTAAAATTCCCCTGGCTGTTTGGGGTCTTTTCTGATTCCACACAAATCTTAAAATAATTTGTTCTAACTCTCTGAAGAGAGTCCATGGTATTTTGATAGGGATTGCATTAAACATGTAAATTGCCCTGGGTAGCACTGACATTTTCGCAATATTAATTCTTCCAATCCACGAGCATGGAATATTTTTCCAACTCTTTGTGTCTTCCTCAATTTCTTTCAGAAGTGTTCTATAGTTTTTAGGGTATAGATCCTTTATGTCTTTGGTTAGGTTTATTCCTAGGTATCTTATGCTTTTGGGTGAAGTGGAAGTTCTTAGTAAAGTCCTTGAGTATCACTCTTTAAGATACTTTCACTGTTTGGGCCAAGCAGATATTTAAATCTGACAGATTTTATTCTCTTTTAAACCTTTTGTTAGTCCTTTGGGAACTCCCTGCTGAGTGCTATTGACTTTTGGTCCATTGAAGGGTACCAATTCCCCTGAGCTTCAGTTTACTTCCAAACACTTGTCTTCAATTTTCCTTTAACTTCAGCCACCAATAATTGATCCCGTAATTCTTAATCCCGATGTTGCCCTTGTTCTCACATTTTCTCTTAGAAAGAATCTCTTTTTAAAAACTACAAAGTCACATCTCAAAATGACTTTCTTATCTGATTCCTAGGACTTGCATACTTGGATTACAGATACATCCCTTTTCATTCACCAGCACATCTCTCAGCAGGAAGTGGTATATACCTTAGAGAACATGTCAGGGTAGAAAAAGTGACTAGACACTGTTGTTTCTGGCATTAACTCACAATATAGCCTTAGGTAGTTCATCTCAGTCACCTATATCTTCATGACCTAATTTCTTCTTTACCTTTATAAATTATTATAAAGAAGTTATCTGCTACCTATCTACCTATCATCTATTTTTTTCCCATCTATTTACCTAGTAATTCCATATCTGTATTTATCCATGTTGTCTACACTTATACAATGAAATGAAGAATTTTAGCTTTCACTTAAAAAATAATCCATGTTTATTGAAGTGGAGAGTTTGAGATGATATTTAAGCATATTTGAGCAAAAAGAAAGAGAAAAAGAGAGACCCATCTAACTAAGAGGTCAGAGAAAAACTTGTTTGTGTGAACAGCCTGATGCCATCTTGGACAAATCCACCATGATCACCACTCTGTGACCTGAAGCCTTCTTGAGTACAGCACACTTAGACACATTATTTTTGTTTTTATAACAGCCTTAAGTACATCCTTGGGGCATAATATCCTTGGTCTTCTCTGGAGCTATGACTATGATTCTCAAACATTTCCTCCAGGGTGGTCTCTAGAGCTAAAAAAACAGGTCTTATGGAAGGTGGTATTGAAGAGATCTACTCATCTTGCTGCTGTCCAAGACACACTTCTATACATAAATCTCCCTTTCTTTTTATCTTAAGGCTCCTTCGGCCTTTGGAGGTCACTTTGCATATACTTCCCTTTCATGGAACAATGTTACAGCCAATTCTTCTTAAACCTGTTTTTGGAATTTTTAAAAAGGTTTTGATTTTTAAGTAAATGTGTTTTTGATTAACTTAGGCAGTCCTACTAGATTATATTAACCATTCTCCAACCTGTTACACAGTATCTTATAACTTAGAATATTCTCTGCCATGAAAGAGTTAAGAGTAATTTTTATCATGTCTAACAAAGCTGAGTTACTTATCAACTCAGTGGTAGCCATCAGTTTCCCAGTAAATTTTCAAGGGTAAAATATTGAGGTCAGCTTTGAATAACTTGAGGAAATGAGAGCAAGTGAGGAGAGAAATGCTAGGTCAGGCCTTACATTTAAAAATATCTTTCACTGAGGAAAACATCATCATCATGAAGATGAAAGCAACCACAAGCATTTATGAAATGTCTAGAAAACTACTATGAGGTAACCCTAAGGTCAATGGAATGCATTAGAATGTCTCTGCTTCTAGAGGAAAAAAAAATGTTTAGCCGGAAAAAGAAGACATGAGATTAAGTTTCTACATGTAGCATTTTAAAGAGATATAGTTCATTTAACTCATTTTCCTTGCTTCTCTCACTTCTATGGCAAACAACATATTTTCATCAAATTTTAATTTTATCTCTCATGTTTCTTTCATAACAAATATATAGCAATGTTTAGGATATTCTATGTGCTGTGTATCCTCTTGCTTAGAGTACATGGGGTCTTAAGTACAATGAATAAATTCACTGTGTAAGTGTCTTTTGGATGGTACTGAAAAAAATAGCATAATTTTATGTTCATTTTCAACATAATTATCTTCAGTATTTATTATAACGGATACATATGATAGTATATATCATAAGGAATACATGGTCAACACTGAACCTCAAACATAACTTTATACTTCTGGGAAAATTTGATGTTTTACGATAATTCTTTCCACAAATTGCAATGGTAAATAAAGACTCAGTGCATATACAGTGACTTGAAAGTGTCCCCAGAAGATAATTGTCCACATGGAATCTCAGAATGTGATCCTGGCAACGGAGTCTTTGAAAAAATAATTAGTAAAGATAGCATCGTACCAGATTATGGGAGCCCTAAATCTAATGTCAAGTGTCACTTAAGAAAAGGAGAAGACACAGAGATGTAAACAGGAAAGGAAGTTATGTGACAATGGGGACAGAGCCTGGAGTGAGGAAGTCATGAGCCAAAAAATGTTGAAGACTACTAGCAACCACCAGAAGCTAGGACACAGACACAGAACAGATACTCCCCCAGAACCTCCAAATCAACAGATCATGCTAACAGCTTGATTTCAGACTTCTGGCCTCCTAACTATGACAGAATAAATTTTTGTTGTTTTAAAGCCACCCAGTTCATGGTCATTTGTCATGGCAGCTCTAGGAAAATAATATAGCATATTCCAATCACATTTAATACTTCATTAATCTGGGGGAAATCCCTGGGTGGCTCAGCAGTTTAGTGCCTGCTTTTGGCCCAGGGCATGATTCTGGAGTCCCAGGACTGAGTTCCACATCAGGCTCCCTGCATGGAGCCTGCCTCCCTCTCTCTCTATTGTGTCTCTCATGAATAAATAAAATAAAATCTTAAAAAAATATATATAATTTTACTCTACCTCTGTTTTTTTTCCTACAAACTGTATAATCTAATTTTTCAATCAAGATTCTATAAAGGATATTTAAAACAAATAATCTAAGTTATATGATTGATTGTTTTTGAAAAGTGATTTCCAAATATCACTGTTTAGCATAATATTTTCCTAATGGGAAAATATCTCATAGAGGATCATTTTAATGTCTTGCGTTCTTTTAGTGCCTTACTCTTGACAAGATAGGATATCCTATATTCTAATTAAATGTACAATTTCAACACAGTGTAAGTGGTGGGGCATCTCTCAGACACTCTTTCAGGAATGAAGCACTCATTCTGTAGCTACTGGAATTGTTCACCACTGGCAGCTTTCAACCAAATACCTCTCTGAGACTTTCCCTTTACTGAAGAGAGCCACTTTTTTTCAAGGTCATGCCTTCTTCCTGAGGGAAACTCACATAGAATGGCCCAATGTAGAAAGATAAAGGCTAATTCCATTGTCCCAGTTGGGACAGAACTGGAGAACCTTTCTAGCTTTAGAGGTCCCCATGAAGAAGGATTGACAGGTCACGGAGAGAGTTCAACTTCTTTTTTTTTTTTGTTGTTGTTTATTTTTTATAGGTTTATTTATTTATTTATTTATTTATTTTGGAGAGAGAGAGAGAACAGGGGAAGAGACAGAGGGAGAAAGAAAGAAAGAGTAGATTCCATACGAGCATGGAGCCCAATGTGGAGCTTGTTCTCATGACCCTGAGAGCATGACCTGAGCTGTTATCAAGAGTTGGATGCTCAGCAGATTGAGCCACCCAGCTTCCCTAGGAGTTCAGCTTCTCTGCTTCCTTTCCACCCCACAACAGGTTCATCCCACAGCACTCCTCAATACATTTCTTGCATATAAACATCAGTTTCACAGTTTGCCTTCCAGGAAACTCAACAGTAGCATCTGGAGAGGAGGAGAAGTATCTTTAAGATCTATCCGGTCCACCAATTCTATCCATTTAGAAAAAATCAGTAAAATCTCCTACTGTTCCTTGCTTACAAAATGAGAAGTGTGTATTCACTGTCACTTGATTTGTGTCCCTTCTAACTCTAAACTGCTGAGAAATTCTGATAATATTCTATATATTTGACCCCAAATAATATATACTCTATATGATTGAGAAATAAATTAACTTTGAATTTCAAAGCTATGATCAAACTTACATAATTTATGTAACTTACCTCAACAGCAGTGTGACCACATGACTAGAAAGTAACCTAAAACAAAACTTATTCTTTCTTCCCTGCACCACACCACCACATGCTAATCTAAAGATAGTGAAAAAATGGAGAAACATTTCAAACATAAACTTCTTGCTCACACATTCACTGTTAGACTAAATTTTTAGACTACAAACATCCAAACTGATATTAGATTTAATATATGGAAGAGATACTATATTTTGAAAAATGTCATGGCCTCAACTTTTCCTTTGGATTTATTGCAATTCCTCCAGATAAAGTCTTCCTGCCTTCAGAACCAATTGTTGAACAAGCAAGTGAAGTAATTTGGTGCAACCCTGGTGCTTAAAGAAATAGCCACTTCCGCCTGAGAGCCATGTAACTAGTCTTACACCCACAATTAGCTGTAGGATGCCATCTTAAAGGTGACCTTGATTTATTTAACTGATTAGTCAGTAGATACTTTATAAAGTTCAATATTCTGAAGATTGATCAGAAAAGGAAACTTTTAATGTCCTTAATGGGGTCATTAGTGATATTACTGAATGAAATTAAACTGAAGGACAATCTCAACAAACCCTTTTTTTTTTTTTTTAATTCTAATAGCATACCCCTGGGAAAGTTAATAGCTAGTGTAAATTGGCGCCTATTTCCTTTATCTCATTTACTTTATCTGGTTTAAATAGATAACAGATGATTACATTGAATATAAATTAGAAGCATTGCCTATTTTCTAAACTTGACTCATAAAAATAAATATAGAGACCTTTATAAACTCAAGGAGAATTTTTATAGACAGTCAATAGTACTTTTAAAAAGTTGATATATTTTTTCATGCATAACATAACTGTAACTTTTTTCATAACTAATATTCTTTAGTGTGAAATGACACCAGTGAATTTATGATTTAGTTATTGATTCCAATTTCAATTTGTGAATAATTATTCCAGATGACGAGTTATAGCTTGAAACTTTCAAGTCATCAGGAAGAAAATATCATTGAAAGAGACAGCTTATCAGATAATGAGACAGCATATACATTCAAATGCTGTCCTCCAAATGAACACACTCTATAAAGTGATGAGAAGAACTCTGAAGAAAGGTCATGCTGACTTTCACCCAGACTTTGCAAAGTGCTAGAGAACATAATCGTTATGGGTTACTGTACTTTTTTCTTGATTGGGAAAAAATTATATATGACTTTCCTTCTATAAAATTCATGTACGAATCAAACTGGATAGCATATGTGAAAGTAATACAAAAGCTACAGAACAATATATAAACAAAAGTTATTTTGCGACACATTACTATTTTGTTTTCAAAGTTGACTTCATAGTGCTCTTCTAAGCAGCGGAAAGAATTATTTGGCTTTGAGGATCTCTTGCTTCTTGCTAAGGTAAATGAAGCAAGCTGAGAATGTACAAATTGTTCTTATAGCTAGGACCTATGAGGTAGGAAATCAACCTCAAATAATTTATAGTAAATATGCAGGAAAAAATTGAAGACTAACATGTCAAATGATGTATCAAATATAAATTTCTCATGACATATACTAAAAAACAAACAAACAAAAAATAAAAGTGCCAAAAAATCCTTCATAGGTATTCATAGATAAGAATAAATTTAACTTAAAAATGACAACATTTGGGATCCCTGGGTGGCGCAGCGGTTTGGCGCCTGCCTTTGGCCCAGGGCGCGATCCTGGAGACCCGGATCGAATCCCACATCGGGCTCTCGGTGCATGGAGCCTGCTTCTCCCTCTGCCTGTGTCTCTGCCTCTCTCTCTCTCTCTCTGTGTGACTATCATAAAAAAAAAATGACAACATTTGTACACTGACAAGCAAATATTTCTAAGGGAAATTAAAGATCTAAATAAACTGAGATATTCTATATCCATGATTGGAAGACTCACTATTGTTAAGACACTATATTCTATACAGGTGATCCACAAATTTGAAAGGATCCCTATCAAAACCTCTGTGTACACTTTTGTATAAATTGAAAGTTGATTCAAATATATATATGCAATGAATGATTTAGAAGACAAAAGAGTTTTAGAAAAGATGAACACATTTGGGGGACTTATATTACCAAATTTCAACTTACTCCAAAATTCTGGGAATCAAGATATTGTGTAGCTTAAAGAATAAGCTAGGTCAATGAGTCAGAATTCAGAGTCCAGAAATGTATCCTTATAATCACGGTCAATTGTTTTTTAACAAAAGTACCAATAAGTTCGAAGAGAGAAGGAATTGTCTTTTCAACAAATGATACCAGGATAAGTGGATATACACATGGAAGAAGGAAAATAAAAGAAAATGAAGAAGAGAATAGGAGGAAAAAGGGAAAGAAAAATCTTCACTCTTACATCACACTATATACAAAACAAAAATTCAAAATGTATTACAGACCTAAATATAAGATACAATAACATAGATCTTCTTGAAAAAGTATGAGAAAATCTATATACATGTGACACCTAATGCAAAATGCTATAAAACATTAGGTTGAACTGTGATTAGCCTAGCGAGCATGAGACATGTAAATGTGTGGCCTGCTGTTAATCAAGAAATTTTAGATAAATCTGTGAGCATCAGAACCATCTAAAAATGAAATGGATTGACTCTAAAAGTAGTGAGTTTCCTTATACTGGAGGTGTGTAAATAGTTCAGCCATTATTACAGTATTGTACTGAGCTAGAGAAACAGAGATAAATTCCATTCCCTGATTTGAAGGAGCTCCTGGTCTAATGCTGATGTAGGCAAATTGAAGGAAAATTATAGGGATCCCTGGGTGGTGCAGCGGTTTGGTGCCTGCCTTTGGCCCAGGGCGCGATCCTGGAGACCTGGGATCGAATCCCACATCGGGCTACCGGTGCATGGAGCCTGCTTCTCCCTCTGCCTGTGTCTCTGCCTCCCTCTCTCTCTCTCTCTGTGACTATCATAAATAAATAAAAATTAAAAAAAATTAAAAAAAAGAAAATTATAAAAGATATGACGCAAGTTCAAAACAAAAGGTGACTGTGACAGCCCCTGATGGCATGAGGCAGACATAGAGGTCAGAGAAGGCTTCCTAAAATAGGTTACAACTGAGTTGAATTTTTAAGAATGAACACAGTTTACTGAAACAGAAAAAAAGGGTGAGATGATACAAACAAAGGGAGGTACAAAGTTACAGACACACTTAAATCTACAGTATCTATCAAATGCCACATGCCAAGCACTATTGTAGATGCTGGAAATACAACACTAACCATAATATGTATGTAAGTTATATATGTAGAGTGTATCTGAAAACAAACCAAGTGGAATAGAGGGGAAAGGACAGGGAACATAATGAAAGGCAGGGTCACCATTTTAGTCGGGGTAAACCAGAAAGGTCCCACTGAGAAGGTGATGTTAAGTAAGACTTAAGACCTAAAGGAAAAAGGGAGCATAGTGCTTTAAGGGAAATGAAGTTTAGGTAAAGAGTAAAGCAAATGCAAAAGTCCTGAGCAGGAGTGAGCCTGGTATTTCCAAGAGTGAATCCAGTGTGGCTAGATGAGATTTAAGTAAAGAGTTGGAGAAGAGATCAAAGAACTAAAGATTTGATCTAAGAGGACAGATCATGTTTTTATTATTATTATTTATTATTATTATTATTATTATTATTATTAGAGAGAGAGAGAAGCAGAGGGAGAAGCAGGCTCCATGCAGGGAGCCTGACATGGGACTCGATCCCGGGACTCCAGTATCATGACCTGGGCCAAAGGAAGGCACTAAACCGCTGAGCCACCCAGGCATCCAATCATGTTGGTCTTATCTAAGCTTTAGGTAAGTGAAACAAGATAGCTCATCCAAGGCACTTTATCAATTTAGAGTATCCAGAACATATAGAAAGGGGTCAAGAATTATAAGAGATAAAGTTTGGAAGCATGGAAGAGTCAAGGAAGTGTGATTGGTTCCTGAAAAACTGCACAGGGTGACCATGTGCCCTCATTTGCTCATAACAGTCCCAGGGGACTCCTATTGTCCTGGTATAAGTTTTAAAGTTCTGTTTCATTTTCAAAACTCTTCATGGTTTGGAGACTAGATGTCATAGTCCCCAACATATTAAGGAACATGCTTTTATCCTTATAAGATGAAGAGGAAAGAAGGGTGGTGAGTTTGAGAAAGACCTCATGAATACAGCACTTGCCACACTTTGTTCAAGGCCAGGCAAGAGGCTGGGAGACCATTTCCGTAATTAGAGAGGTTGGCAGGGGTTTTAGGTGGTGTAGGGAACATGGCCAATGACTTGATGGGAGAATCCAGCCTTAACGTGGTACATTCAGGTTTTATTATTACATTATCCATTGTAGGCTCCATTTTTCCAGAGAGCCTGGTAAAGGGTGACCATGCTGACATATACTAGTGAATCTAAATGGGCACTTTTATTTTCTTTTACAAGGGAACAGTCTTTCCTCTAAAGGAGTGTGCCTTCCTACCCACCTTCATAACTTGTGAGCAGAAATTCTGACCACAAAATCCACAATGTTCAGTAATTATTAGATGCTTTGACTGAAAACTTTGGAATGCTACACAAATACAAAGCATCCTACTCAAAAGTGCTTAAATCTGCTGAACGCCACTGAAATGGAACATAATTCACTACTAACATTATAGATTTAGGCCACAGCGACTGTTAGGTAAGTAACTTCAATCCCATAAAAAATTCACGAGCAATAATACTACTGTAATTCTAAGGAACTCCATCAGACAGCTGAATCAACTAAATAACCAAAGTGTCTGGCTTCTTAAGCAATTTTAAAATCCAATAAATCTTAATTTTGGTTTTTAATAAACTTTACATTTGAGAAGGCTATAAATCTTGTGCAGGGTGAGGGTAGGAGTTAGCATTAATTAAGCACCTAAAATATGTCAGACAGCAGAGTTGTTAAGTAATTTGCCCAAAGTCACTTAAATAGTAAGTGGCACAAAATGAGTGCAAAACAGCTTTGCCAGACTCCAAAGCCTCCATTCATTGCTCTAAAATCTTTCCTTTGTCACTGTTTACAACAAATATCCCACCGTGTGGCCAACAGATAAGTAATTAAAAGTAAACAAACAAAAATAGAAAATATATTTTAATTAAATTCATTGATATTTGCTATATGTTGGGGGCTGTTTGGACCATGTGCCAGAGATGATGGACATGTTTCATGGAATAAATTGGTAGTAACGGTGACACTACGTCTTCTTAACTGTATTTGAGATGCTTGTTTCATAAATTAACTCTTGTAACCTTCTTAGTGATTCTATAAGATACAAATATTACTCGCACTATTTGCAAGAGAAGTAAATGAGGCATTGTGAGGCAAAGAGAACTGTTTGGAAATGGTTCAGTTTAACACTCAGGTTGCCTGAAAACCTGTTTGCTGGAATCCTTTCTTCCAAAGGGAGAGTTGCACTGGACCTCAATTATTTCCCGTAGGCTGTGTTTATTTCTCCTCCCAACAGGCGGCAATCTAACATCCAAATATCTCCAAGGCCTTTAGGGGCCAAGCACATGATGTTCTCAGAAAACTGCTTAGTTAAGGAGTGCCCCAAAACTACATTACTTGGCAATCAGCAGTTGATGAAGACCACTTCTTCACGCTTGTTCTATGACAAAGTGAGATCCATCCATGTGCAGATGCTTCATTGGAAGGTCAACCATAGTGTTTACCTGTGTGGGAGGAGTGGAGATAGAAGACCCATCTTTTCTAGTCTCTGTTGATTCAACTTTAGAACTTTACTCTTCCTTCAAAACAGCTTGCTTTCATTCATTTATTCTTTCATTAAAAAAAAAAAAAAATCAGGGGATCCCTGGGTGGTGCAGTGGTTTGGCGCCTGCCTTTGGCCCAGGGCGCGATCCTGGAGACCCGGGATCGAACCCCACGTCGGGCTCCCGGTGCATGGAGCCTGCTTCTCTCTCTGCCTGTGTCTCTGCCTCTCTCTCTTTCTCTGTGTGACTATCATAAATAAATAAAAATTAAAAAAATCCATATTAAAAAAAAGTTTAATAAAAAAAAAATCAACCCCCATGTCATTGCACAATTTGTTCTGAACCCAGTTATGTGACCATTGGTGATAGCTTTACAACAGCCATGGTATCACATGATTAGTGGTAGAAAAGGGACACTATATCCAGGCTTCTACCACAATTGAACTGTATACATTAATTAAGTCCAAATTAAAATAAACAATAAAAAAGTCAAATATAACTGTATTGGACTTACTTTTTTTTTTTGTTTTTTGATATTGTATTGATAGATATTACAAAACAAAAGAGATGACAAACCAGAGCAAAAGGGATCTTAAAATATGACAAGTTGGAAAGGCACCAGAGGCTGAAGTTTTTATGGCCAGAACAGGTGACTACAATACCAAATCTTCTTAGAAGGGAGATGTTGACATCTCAAAGTTGACCGTTAAGCAGATGGTGGCTCAGGAGTTAGGCAGACCTGGTGAGAATAATTGTTTCAACTCTAGGAAATTGTATGAATTTGGTCAAGTTACTTTATTTAGATAAGCTTTATTTGTTTGTAAACCAATAAATAGAATAGATAATATTTATTTCATAGGGTGGTTAGATGGATTAAAGAAAAATGATATTTGCAAAATCCCTGAAACACATCACATACATGCAAATATATCTGGCTAGTAAATCTCTTCCATGTAAACATATATTTTATCCAGGTAAAATCTAGGAATTATAGAATTCAGTATAAGAATTACTACTAATTAATGACTCAGGTCAAAAGAGATGAAATTAATTTTGCACCTAGACCTGTATATAAACATTTTTTAGTATTTAATTATAAATATTCCACAACAAATTAAAAAGTGTGAAAGTCAGCATTTGAGTGCACATGAAGATATAAATAATAGCACAACCTGGATGACATAATTAAAAGCAAAATAATAATAGATTTAGACAGTGTTCCATTTAATAAAATTCAGAAGAAAATATGCTTTGAAATATATACCATGAATGCTGCAAAATTTATTTGCCTCAAACTATAGATTGGATTTATTATTTTTAGCAAAAGTCTATGGTGTTACTTATAGGAAAAGGCCATTTGGTTTCATTTCCTGAGCCATGATTTCACTAATAATGGTTTCAGTTAAATGAAAGTTTTGACTAAGTTAAGAAGCAAGGTGTTTCACCCCTGAAAATTAGAAAGCTTGTCTTGGTCTGTACTGTGATGTGAAAATTATTTCAAAGGGAAGAGCATATCTAAACATGAATGACCTTGGAAATGATAATTGGGAATTTCACTTTCTACCATAGATGAGACAACACTACCGATATCCAAGGGATATAGAAAATAGATATATATCAATGTAGGTATTATTTTAGGTTACTTTCCTACATTGCATAGTTATGTGCAAACAGTAAAAAAAAAAGAATATTGAATTTTTATTTGGAACACAGTATAATTATTTGTAATTTCTATGTATTGGAGGTATTATTAGACTGGTCTCATATTTATTTCCATAATTGATTGTATTCAAAGAGCTCTATAAATTCCATGGAAATGAAAGTCAATAAAAACAAAACATTAAGCAAATTGTTTTATTTTGGTTATTACTGTTCTGGAATACTGTCTTCTTAAACTCATAGATTTTTTAGATAGAAATATATGATTTACTGCATATAAAAATTTATATGAGTATGGATTTTCTTTGTTGTTAGTTCTCAAATGCAACTAATGCCTTGTTCCAAATGAAAAGTTTTATGCATAGAAAAGATTACACATTTAACAAACATAAAAGTATTATAAGTTAGTTTTTTTATTGATCTGCAAATGCTAAGAAACTGTATTTAGCACCATTATCAATTGAATAAATAGACCAATGGTGGAAGAACATGTTAAGAACTATCCATGTAGCTTAGTAGAAAGAGCAAAGATAGACGTTTAATCCTTAAAATGGAATATGCTTTGTGACTCACACTATAATTCTGTATTACTACTTTAATTATATTAAAACCCTACTCTCAAATTCTTAACACCGATGGAACTTACTCAGAACATTGTGTTTTTTTTTAATCTCAGAATATATAAATACAATATAGCCTTCTGATTTTAACAACTCAATTTGTGTTGAGGACCAATTAAATCAACATGTGAGAAAATATTTAATAAACATCAATTCAATACTATAGGTAACAATAAAATGTTAGTTATAGAATTGCTTCTCTCTTATTTTTTAAAAAACTAATCATGAATTACTTTGAATAAAATCCACATGTTTGATTGCTGTTTTCATCATCCAGTCAATTGCATCAACATGGCAGTCTTCATGGGCTCTTTTTCTGTAGACACACACACAGTAATGCAGTGCTACTGAAAATTTTGATCAGCTTACACAGTCATTTTAAATTATAACTTTATCATTGCCAAGACTTATCTGAGTAAATGTGCACTTTTCTATTCTATACTGTACATTCAACCTTGAGACATTCTCCAAGTTCAATTAACTGAGCGCAGCATGACCAAGCCAGCTATTTTGGCTACTCTAACAGACGAATTGGAGCACTCAAAGACCCATATTTTAGACTGTAAAATAGAATGACATGTGGATATTTGGAAATGTTCTGAAGTTGGCAACAAAAGATCTAATTCTGTTGCTGAGGGTTTTTGTTTATTTTTCATTGCTTAGTATTTCCTTTTAAGCTGTAAGCTCACTGAGGACACAGGTCTATTTTAGTTACCCACTGTATCCTCATTGGCTATGACCTTTCCTGACATAAGGTGTAAACTCAAAAATTAATTTTTGGCTTAACAAAATTACAACACTTCTGTCTTCTGTTTAATAAAACATTTCCTTTATGAAAGAGCATTTACATATGTTATGAAGATTACATATAATTTGCATCTTCAAATTGCTTCTGTTAAAAATATGTAAACATAAACAACAAAAATGTGCAGATCTTTTAAAATAAAACTGTAAATATTTATAAAGAATCATTAAAAAATAGTCAAATTAATCAGAATATATACAATTTCTGGGTCACCTGGATGGCTCAGCAGTTGAGCATCTGCCTTCAGCTTACGGTATGATCCTGGTCTGGGGTCAAGTCCTACATTGGACTCCCCGAGAGGAGTCTGCTTCTTTCTCTGTGTCTCTGCCTCTTTGTGTGTCTCCCATGAAAAAATAAATTAAAAAACCTTAAAAAAAAAAAAAGAAAAGAAAGAACATATACAATTTCTTTTGAAGTCAGACTCAATAGTCCAAGTGCCTTTCCATAAGAATTTATCAATATATGCTATAAAATTGAAAGATTTTTTAAGTGAAAAATGAATTTAAATAAGCAAGAAAAAACTAAAATCAAGAGATAATGATGAAAAATTAGCCCTATCACATACTGAAATGAGTTATGAAATGATAATGACAATTTGTGGTACAGAAGAAAATACAAGAAAGTTAAAGACAACACCAAATTATAAGAGGACATAATACAAAGCGGCATTTATCATCAGAGGAAAAAAAATCCATTTATTTGTTTTCTTGATAAATGCTGGCGAAATACTGACTACTAATTTGGAAATAATCTATATCACAAAGGACATCCCAGGAAGTCCAATAATTTAAATATAATAAAATGGAGCCTTTAAGTAATCACGTAAAATTTAGAAGGCTTTTTTAAAAAGCAGTATTTTTGATAGTATAAGATGCTCTTAAAAGCTTTTATACATTTCTAATAAATAGAAAGACTTTTAGCCTCATATATAAACAAAATTTTGAATAGCTATTTTTCTTTCATTGAGATAAGAAAGATATGTGTGTTGTTGCTTATACAGATCTTCCTCAACTACGGGGTTATGCCTTGATAAATCCAACATGAATTAAAAAATATCCTAAGTCAAAATGCATTTAAGTCACCTATTCTATCAAACATCACAGTTTAGCCTAGTCTACCTTAAATGTGCTCAGAGCACTTACAAAGGCCTACAGTTGGGCAAAATCTCTAACACACAGACTATTTTATAATAGTGCTGAAAATTTCATGTAATTTATTGCATAACATACTGAAAGTGAGAAACAATGGTTGTATGAGTATGGAATTATTTTAAGTGTATTGGTTGTTTACCCTTAAGATCTTGTGGCTGGCTTGGAACTGTTCCCATTGCCCAGCATCACGAGAGACTGTCATCCTGCAAATCACTAGCCTGGGAAAAGATCCAAATCCCAAATTCCAAGCACAGTTTCTACTGAATGAGTATTGGTTTTCCACTATTGTAAGATCCAAAAAAATTATATGTAGAATCATTATAAATCAGAGACTGTCTGTACAAGAAGTACACATAAAACATCTTTATGATTAAAAAATACTGGTAAAAACTAAAAGCTTCTCAACAGCTTGTAGGAAGATAATTGGAAATACATCTATACTGTAGAATTCTAAGCAAGAATTAAAAGCTCAATGTATTCTGAGTATGCTTTGTGATAACAACTAAGTGATGTTTTTTTTAAATTTTTTTTGTTTTATATCTGAAGAATGTTATAAACTAAATGAACATGTAGGAGAAATACCTCACAATTTACTATTCAATATTAAAATAAGAATTTACCTTTGCTAGGAAATAAAACAATTCTTAAAATTATCTTCCATTATATATTTTCATTTTTAATAATTCACTTTAATAACTTAGAACTTTAATCATAATTTGGTGGCTAGTAATCAATGAAGTCTTATATAATTCAAATATACTTTAGATTTTTTTTAACAACTGGTCTCTAAAAATTACAATATAGGTAGAAGAACTTTTTCAACAGGATTATATTGTGGAATAAGATAGCACTCACAAAAGTCACACATTAGCCAGTTAGTTTTCAGTCTGGAGAAAAGAATGCCATTTGGTTTGGATGGTATGGTACTTTTACATATTTGAAAATTTTAGACCTTTGTGCAAAGATCACTATTTCAACTTAGTTTTAGAGAAAACTAAAAAATTTGCTCATTTAAAATTTTTCTAATTAAACAAGGAATCTGGTTCTTTCCCGTTCAATACATTGGATGTGTGCAAGTAGGAAAGAATGCAAGAAGGCAATATGGCTATTTTCTTAAACTTTTTAAAATTTGATTGAAATCTTACACCATATAAAACAAACAAAAACACAACTCAAAATTCAGTAAATACTTAAAGGTAAGGTTTAAATGTCATGCAAGAGTTGAAACTATAAAATTTCTAGAACAAAACATGGGAACAGCTTCACAGCATTGGTCTTACTAATGATTTCTTAGATATAGCACCAAAAGCACAGGCATCAAAAGCAAAAATGGGCAAATGGCACTATATCAAACTAGAAATCTTCATAAAACTAGAAACAATTATCAAGGGAAGAAACAGCCTACAGAATAGGAGAACATATTTGCAAACTTTGCATCTTATAAATAGTTAATTTCTAAAAGATATAAAGAACTTCTATTACTCAATAGCAAAAACATACAAGTAACCCAATTAAAAATTGGACCAAAAAAAAACAAAACAAAGGAAACTTGATAGAAATTTATTCAAAAAGAACTACAGATGAATGGCAGATATATGAAAAGGTCCTCAAGATTATCAATAGTCAGAAAAATTAAAATCAAAACTATAGGAGACATCACCTTATGCCTGTTAAAACAGCTATTGTAAAGAAAAGGAGAGAGAAAGGAAGGAAGAGAGAAGGAAGGAAGGAAGGAAGGAAGGAAGGAAGGAAGGAAGGAAGGAAGGAAGGAAAGAAGGAAGGAAAGAAGGAAGGAAAGAAGGAAGACAAGCATTGGTGAAGATGTGAAGAAAAGGAAACCCTTATACATTATTGGTGGGAATTTAAATTTTTACAGCTATTATGAAAGACAGTATGGAGGTTCCTCAAAAAAAAATACTACTATAAGATCCAAATATACCATCTCTGAGTTTCCAAAATAATTGAAATCAGGATAGTGAAGTCTACATTCCTGCATTTACTGCACCATTATTCCTAACAGTCAAGATGTGGAAACAATCTAAATGCCCATCCAATAACAAATTAATAAATAAAATGTAGTATATTAAAACAATGAAATATTATCTAGCCTTTAAAAAAATGAACTAAATGTCAAGAATGAGAAGACAAGGGCACTTGGGTGCCTCAGTGGCTGAGTGTCTTCCTTGGCTCAGGTGAGTCCCATATCGGTCTCCCTGTGTGGAGCCTGCTTCTCCCTCGGCCTGTGTCTCTGCCTCTCTATGTCTTTCATGAATAAATAAATAAAATCTTAAAAAAAATAATGAAAAGACAAGGGGGACTTGGATGGCTCAATCTGTTAAGCATCTGTCTTTGGCTCAGGTCATGATATCAGGGTCATGAGATTGAGCCCAGCATCTGGGCTCTCTGCTCATTGAGGAGTCTGCTTCTCCCTCTGCCCCTCCCCAACCCTGCTCATGCTTTCTCTTTCTCAAGTAAATAAATAAAATCTTGAAAAAAAAAAGAAATAATGAGAAGGAAATCTGGAAGAAAATATTTATAAAAGACACACCTGATAACTGTTATCCAAAATATACAAAACTCTTGACTCAAAGATAAGAAAACAATCAATTTAGATTTTAAAATGGCCAAAAACTTTAAGAAACATCTATCAAAGGAGACATACAGATGGTAAATAAGCCTGTGAAAAGGCATTCCACAGAATATATCATCAGGGAAAGGAAAAATAAAACAACGAGATACCACAACACACCTATTCCAATGGCTAAAATCTGGAGCGCTTACCACACCAAAGGCTTGACAAAGATATAGAACAGTAGGAACTCTTATTCTTTGCTAGTAGGAATGAAAAAATAATACAGAAGATAGTTTAGAAGATGGTTTACCTATTTCTTACAAAGCTAATCATAGTGTCACATACAAAAAATATGGAAGAAACTTAAATACATATTATTACTAAGTGTAAAAGACCAATTTGAAAAGGCTATGTACTGTGTGATTCCAATTATATAACATCTGGAAAAGGTAGAACTATGGAGACCTATAAATTATCAAATGTTTCTATGGGATTGTGGAGTGGGACTGAAAAGGCAGATCACAGAGGAATTTTAGAACAGTGCAAATACTCTGTACTAAAAAAGAATACATGTCATTAAACATTTGCCCAAACTCATGGAATGGACAACACCAAGAGTAAGCCCTAATGTAAATTATGATTTTGCAGTGATTATGATTTGACAATTTAGCTTCATCAATTTTGCCAAATAAACCACCCTCGTGGGAAATATTGGTAATAGGAGACCATGCACATGTTGGGGGTGGGTATAAGGGAAATCTCTGTACTTTCCTCTCAATTTTATGATGAACTTAAAACTCTTCCAAAATACATACTACATAAATACATAATTTTAAAAAAAGAAAAGAACAATATTCTGCCTTATGTGACTATATACATTAACCTGGAGGACAGTCTGGTAAGAGAAATAAACCTGTCACAGAAGGACAAATAGTGCCTAATTCCATTGATATGAAGAATCTACAATAGTTAAACTTATAGAAGCAGAGGGTAGAATGGGTTCTCAACATCCACTGTACAATATAGTCCTTATAGTTAAAATACTTTGTAAGTTAAAGATTTAAAAGGACAACTCTCATGTTAAATGTTCTTACCAAAATGGAAAAATCTGTATATACAGCTTCTGAAAAACTCACTTTAGAAAAATAACCTTTCTTGATAAATGCCCCTATAAATTGGATTATGTATAAATATAGTGTTATTTGTACATATAAAACATGTATAAGTATATATATATATATATATCACTTTATATATAAGCATTATATATAACTTAGTAACCTATATATTTAGTGTCTCTATCACAGTCCTTTTGTGTTACCCACATTCCTTTCCAGTTTTATTTTTCTTCACAGAGCTCATCCAATTATATTATGTAATTTAAATATATACTTATTGTCTATCACCCTCCATTAAATTATAAATTCCATAGCAGCCAAGATTTTGCCTACAAATAAGTATATGTTTAAAAATATTTGTTTAGGGACGCCTGGGTGGCCCAGTAGTTGAGCCTTTGGCTCAGGATGTGATCCTGGAGTCCAGGATCAAGTCCAACATCAGGCTCTCATCATGGAGCCTGCTTCTTATGTCTCTGCCTCTCTCTGTGTATGTCATGAATAAATAAATAAAATCTTTAAAAAAATTGTTTACTCAAAAATGGGCATTTAAAACAAAATTAATATGGTTGATAAATATATTTTGTGTCATTACAATATTTTCTTGATGTTCAACCTCTATACATTTTCTCATGAATAGAAAATAAATGGTTTCCAATTTCTAAATTATTTATCCTCTAAGAGTTTTACATACATTTATCCAAATGTCTTCCTGAAAGTAATGGAGATAACATTCCTAATAGAGGCTTAAAAATATAATACCATTTATGCTTTAAGTTTTAAAACCAAATCACTTCCTTCACTATGATGGGCCTTCATTTATAATTTGCTTAGTATAATGCAGTAGAGTTAAATATAATAATGACTCTAATAGTTACTGAAGCAAACGAGGTTATTTGTAGATATATTCAAAGAACAACATTAGCTCCAGGCTGACACAAAACTGCAGGAAATTATTTGGAATGCAAGACCATTATAGATCACCTGTCAGACAAAATAATCTACCACTTTGATTGTTTATTATGTTTCAGGATGGGGACATTATAAACATCATTTGCTTCATTCTCATAAGTTGCATTTCTAGCTACTAGTTGCATCCCTTTAGCTGTATAATTTTGCCAAGTTATTTAATCTCTCTTTCCTCAGCACTCTCAGTTAAAAAAGGGGATAAAAATATGTCCACCTCATAGGATCTGGGGAGGATCATCTATATTAATTATGTAAAGGAGCCTGGTATACAGTTAACATTGTGAAATTATTATTAATATTATTGTTAGTTTACATTGGTTATAAAAATTGAAGATATGAAGCATTTTTACTATCAAAAAGGTTGCAATACAATAAGCACTAAATATTTTTAAACCAAATGTACAGATTATGAAAAAAAACCATATTGGATTTCAACATCCAATCTTGGTTTTAAATGCAATCTTGAATCACAATATATTAAGCTTTAGAAAACTGAATGGAATAACTCCTTAAGATGATAAAATATATTTAAGTCAAATATGGTATCTTATTTAATAAGAAAAATAGAACCATAATTGTTAAAATAAGAAATTAAAAATGGAATTTCTATCAATACTTGTAGTTGAAGAACTTCTAATAATTACTAAAATTATCAAAGTCAATGGGAAAATTAAAGGTACAATTATCAAAACAGAAAAGGTAAATAGTATTTGTATATGATTTATCTTTTTACTTAATGAAAGACACCTGAAAATCTAGAAAAAATAATAGACATGGGACATTGACAAATTGTGAAAATAAATTAATGTTTTAAAATATAATAGCTTCCAGGGTGGCTGGGTGGCTCAGTAGTTGAGCATCTGCCTTTGGCTCAGGTGATGATCCCGGGGTCCTGAGATTGAGTCCCACATCAGATTCCCCACAGGGAGCCTGCTTCTCCCTCTGCTTATTTCTCTGCCCCTCTTTCTCTCTCTCTCTCTCTGTATCTCATGAATAAATAAATATAATACATTTTTAAAATGTAATAGCTTTCCTATGGTCATGTACTTTCCAGTAGAATGAGACAGATAGAGATAAATGGTAGAAGGACGGATAGAGAGACAAGTAGCATCCCATAGCACAGAATTGGATGGCTTCATTAATTAATGGCACTCAGCTAAGTGGTTAACATTTTGGAAATAAATTAATTTAGATTTTCAGTATATTCCAAGTTAATTTAAAATAAATCTAAAATTTAATATAAAAATAATAAAATCATGAAAGGAATTGATGTACATTAATAAAGCACGGTTTCTTCTTGACACCATGACAAAATTCATATGGAAAAAATTGGATAGGCTTTTTGAGTCTTTGACACTTTTGGAAATTGGCTGAATAGAATCTCATAAAATCAATTATCAGAAAGAAGAAGAGAGAGAGGAGAGGAAAGGGAAGGAAGAGAAATGCAAGAGAAAGATATAAGTAAAAGTAGCAAACATAGATCTCTAAATAAAAACAAGCAAGGTAATGCTCTCTAGCAATTTCTATTACCTCCCCTCATTTATTTACAGGTTTATCCATGCATCTACTCAACAATGAATTCAGGAATATTTTTGAGCTCCTAGGAGGGTGCTGGTCCAGCTTCCAGTTTCTGAAAGTGAAAAACAAAACAAAACCAAAACGAAAAAAATGTCCTGGTTTTCTGGTTTAAAAAATTTTGGTGGCTCTTGTCACACTATTCTCTTACCTGTTTATTATTATTGTATTCTCTCTCTATTCCTTCTTTTAGAAATGCTTTGCTTAATATTACAAACATTCTTAATTTAGAGATTTTTTAAGACCTTATTTATTAATGAGACAGAGACAGAGACACAGGCAAAGGAAGAAGCAAGCTCCTCACAGGACCCAGATGTGGGACTTGATCCCAGGACCCTGGGATCACGACCTGAGCCAAAGGCAGATGCTCAATACTGAATCACCCAGGTGTCCTGAGATTTTTAAAGTAAGACAAATAATAAAGTTAATTGAATGTTTGAAACTTAGGCCTCCCCTTCCCTTGTTTATTTTTTTAAAACATTGTCAAACAAGTTAGATGGTACTCAAGCAACATGCTTGAATTGTATTAATTAATGCAATCAATTAATTAATATGACAATGGAAGCAGAAACATACAATGCGGAAAAGACAATTTTTTTTCAATAAATGGTGTTGGGAAACCAGAAGAGCTACATGCAAAAGAATGAACCTGGACCACTTTCTAGTGATGTACACAAAAATAATCTCCAAGTGGATTGAAGTCCTAAAGGTGAGACCTGAAACCGTGAATATCCTAGAAGAGAACACGGGCAGCAATTTCCCTTGCATTGGCCATAGCTATATCTTTCTAGATATGTTTCCTGAGGCAAGAATATAAACGCAAAAATATACTATTGGGACTACAGCAAAATAAAAGAAAAAAAAAAACCACTTTTGCACAGTGAAGGTAACCATCAATAAAATTAAAAAAAAAAAAACAATTTATTGAGTGGGAGAAGATATTTACAAATGGTATATCTGATAAAGGGTTAATATTTAAAATATAAAAATAAATTCTATAATACAATACCAAAAACAAAACAAAACAAACAACAACAAAACAATCCAGTTATAAAATGACCAGAGAGTCTGAAGAGACATATATTTTTTTTTTCCAAAGAAGGCAAACAAATAGCCAAGAGATACATGAAAACATGCTCAACATCACCCATCATCAGGGAATGCCAGTCTACACGACAATGAGATATCACCTCACACCTGTCAAAATGGCTAAAATCAAAAAGAAATAATAAGTGTTGGTAACAATATGGAAGACAAGGAACCTGTTACTTGTGTTTGATTAACTACTGTGATGTAAGATCCTTTAGGAAATGGGTGTATCTTCTCTACTGTGGTAGTAGCTCCAGTGTCCAGAAAGGAGCTGTAGCAGTTTGACCAATCAGTAAATATTTTCTGGGTTAATAAATTGATACTATGAATGTAGGAGAAAAGTAACAACAAATTTTATTGTTCATGATGTAGAAGCAAGGGAATATTCAAACAATGGAGGTATATTCAAATATTAGGAGGACTGTTACAAAAAAGCATGTATAGGGGCATCCGGGTGACTTGGTTAAGCCCACATGGGGCTCCATGCTGGGTGAGGAGCCTACTTAAAAAAATTTAAGTATTTATAGATTCAGAAATATACTAAAAAAATATTGGCCAGAAAATTGATCCCTGCAGAGCTATATCATATTATTGAAAAGAAAACTTAAAAAAAAAAAAGAAAAGAAAACTATATATGATGAGGTTGTAAACCTAGGCCTCATTATTTTCACTATGGTGAAAATTTGTGTTGGTGTGCACAATTGTTTTGTTTTTTCTATTTAGTTCTATTTCTAAGTTTTCAACAATTGTTAAATAGAAATTGTGAACTGAAAATCATAATTCAAGTATATCTCAATTCTTTAAAATATAATGATAAAAGCAAAAATGATCAGAATAAATAAAAATTTATTTTTAAAAAAAGGAAACATGACCTATCTACCACAACCTTTGTAAATATTGGGATAACACAAATTTTTAGAGAATTTTACCTTCTGCATATCTTTTCACTAATTATTTTTAAACTTTATTTTAGCTTGCTTTTTTGCACTCTTTTGTCGGTGCTTCTCAACAGCATTACCTCCATTTTTAAATTAGGCTTCCATGATTATAATTATTCTACATGCACATTAAGGAGAAATTTAACATAGAAAATTGTTAGGAATTTTTAAAACACGCCTACTTCCATGATCCACACAAGCACTCTATAGGCACACATGCAGGCAAAGCTGGGTTTTGTTCACTTGTTTGTTTTTGAGTATGATTGACACAAGGCTCACAACGTTACATTAGTTTGAGGTGTACATCCAAAGGTTTTGGTAAAAATGTTTTATAAATTTCAAATCTGTTAAAGTGTTATTGATTGATATCTGCTATTAAAATTATATAATTAGGGTTTAAATTGCCCACACTGTTTCTTCGGCACATCCCAACTGTGTTTAGTATTTACTATTTTACATTGGGAAGATATATAATATTTAGTCTCTAATTGGAAATCGCATCCTTCCAGGTGTGCAGACTTGATTCCACATCTAAGTGGACTCAGTACTTATCTTCATCTTCCTGCAACAGCTTTTCCATTCCTGAAATTTTACTTATGATTTATCTAGTTTTTTTCTTTTTTTTTTTTTTTCATTTAGTCATTTTGTTTTGTTTGTTTTGTTTTGAATTGGAACTGGGCATCCTTTCCCCAGATTTATTTGGTTACTATTGCTCGTTTGTTTTTGTCCCCCCTTTGAGGATCTCTGTTGAGTTTACGTGTATATAGCAATCTCACAGGGTATGTTATTACTTTATACTTTGTATCCTGATCAATGCAATTCTCTGCTTTTCTGGAATTATTTGTTGCTGTGAGTCATTCTGAGAAAAGAATGGTTCCTCTCGGTGACTCGCTTCTATCTTCCATGAAACTGTCTGGAGTTCTGGTTCATTCATGTCCTCCTCATCCAGGAAGAGGCATATTCTAGCCCCTGTGAGATTTATCCTCCCATTTAGCGTGCACTTGGCAAAGATAGATCTCTGACGGTGCTCCATCCATTGTGTTGACTTCATTATTTTCTCCAACCTGCTGAATCAGCCCTCAGTCTATTTTTTCCCCATAATTTTGTTGATGATAATGAGAAGTCTTAAATTTTGGGCTCATTTTCTTTTCTCAATGTTACATCTAGAATGTAAGGTCAGGAGCCAGGTCCTATGCCTTTGAATATTACAGAGCTTGCCTTGTCTGCAACATCCTAAATTTCATGGCTTGAAAAAAAAAATTAAATAAAAATAAATAAATTTCATGCCTTGAATTTTTATCACTTTTTATTTTTCTCTCATTATTTTCAGACAGTAGATACTAATTTGATTTTTTCTCCCAATATCTTATTATTTAGGTTTTTAAATTAAGCATGGGGTTCAAATCTATGAAGTTTAAAATATTTTTTTAATATTTTATTTATTTATCCATGAGAGACACAGTGAGAGACAGAGACATAGGCAGAGGGAGAAGCAGGCTCCCTTCAAGAAGCCCGATGCAGGACTCGATCCCAAGACCCCAGGATCATGCCCTGGGCCAAAGACAGATGCTCAACCGCTGAGCCATCCAGGCATTTCTGAAATTTAAAATATTTTGTAAAAATGTAGAAGAACTATGAGATTAAAATATTTGAAGGTAAAATGATACACATTACAGTTCAACAAACTTCGGTTATTAAGGGTCAGATAGCAAATAATTTCAGCTTACAGCCATGTGGGTTCACATCTACTCAACTTTGCCATTGCAAGGTGAAAGTAGCCATAGATAATTTATAAATGGATGAGCATGACTGTTCTATTAATATTTGGTTTACAAACACTGAAATTTGAATTCCGTATATGTTTCACATGTCTCAAAATATGATTATTCCTTGTTTTGTTTTGTTCTGTTTCCACCCACTTAGAAAGCAATCATTGCAAAAACAGGTGGGGTGTTCGATTTGTCCCTAGGGCTGCCCTTCACCCAACCCTGTTATCAGTGACTACAGTTTGGAAGTTTAGTTGATACGGTTCTTCAAGAGATGTTGCATCTCTTCATCAAACTGAAGATTAACACATTTTTAATAACCAATAATAACTGAGGATTTAAATAAATACAAATATTCAGCGTTTTTCTCAGAATTTGCATGGATGAGACATGCACACTGCATGGACTCTCCAACACAGTTGACCGGATGGAGTGTCCAGGTACAGGTTGGCTTGAGAAAGTTTCCTTTCGATGGAAGAGACTTTTAAATGTGTTAGCCAGAAGATAGAGTATTCCCTTGAGAGTTTTCCATGCTGTCAGTTGTAGATGCTTCAGTCTTATTTAATGTTCCCTGCTGAACCTTGAGAGATCTGAGAGGTTCGAATTATAGAGGCAGCGCTGTATCCATCTTGATCTTTTTTTATAAGATTTGTAATGATATCTCTGGCACTAGAATTTAATCTGTTTTTACAGCTTCCACAGCTAGTAGAAAACTCCCTTGTGACATTTTCAATGTGTGAAGTTCACTCAAGACATGACTTCTCTCTTCTGGTCATATTTTTATGGCAGAAATGACAATTTATTACACTCTCTCTCATCTCAGTAGGACACATTTTTGTTACAAAAGTAGGGCTGCCAGGTCACTCTCTGCAGAGCACTTCCAACACGTGAGGGCACAGTAGGAATAGTTACTGTCACAGGTAGAACCGTAGCAGAGCTTCTTAGGCAAAGGGGAGCCAGAGCTGGGCAGACGCGGGGATCCCACCAACCCTGCCCCCAAACCTGGCAGGGTCCCCACATCTGGACCAAGACTGGATGGTTTCTTTACTTCAGTGAGGTCCCTCATGCCCTTCTTTCACTTTTCTACACATTTAGATATTTATAGATTATTAACATAATCTTATCCCACTCTTTTGAATCCTCCTCAATTTTTGGATCCTCTTTCATTTTCACACAAAACATTGTGTACTTTTCAATTTATTAGTTATGCTTTAAAGAGTCAAAAACTATTAAATTATATTTAAATTGGTAGATATATTCTTTGGAATTCTTGAAGTGTCTCCATACCTACGAAAGCTTTCACTATAGATACTAATCAAATACTATCTTAAACATTTCTACTTTTTTTATGATTTCTGTTTTTTTTAACTTTAAATTTTAATTTTTTAACTTTAAATTTTTAATTTTTAACTTTAAATTTTTTAAGTAAACTCTACATGCAACAGGGGCTTGAACTTACAACCTTGAGATCAAGAGTTACGTGCCCTACCAACTGGGCCAGTTTTTTTTTTTTTTAATTTTGTTTATTTATTCATGAGAGACAGACACAGAGAGAGAGAGGCAGAGGCACAGGCAGAGGGAGGAGCAGGATCCATGCAAGGAACCTGATGTGGGACTCAATACCGAGTCTCCAAGATCACACCCTGGGCTGAAGGCAGCGCTAAACCACTGAGCCACCCGGGCTGCCCTCTTCCATCTTTTTTTGCAATTATTTTTCCAGTTTGTCATTTTGTTGTACTTGAATTAGAATACCCAGGTTTTGTTATAGTAACAAGTTAACCCCTAAATCTCAGTGACCTTATATACTAAAGGTTTATTTATCAAGAAATACAGTCCCTAATGCAAGTGATGTAATCCACCATGACGAATATGATCAAAAAGGAGAACAGCAATACAGGGAGCTTTGATGGTAAACATGGCCACTGCAACAGGGATCATATATGTTGCCACCATAGGGCAGACAACGACAGCATAGTGCATCTTTGTAAATGCTCCAGTCCGGAAGCCACACACTCTGTTCTCCTCTCAGTCTATTGGGTAGAACCCATCATAGGACTCCTCTATAAACAAGAGGGAGGTAGAAAGCACATGGCCACAAACGTGTCACAGTATCTGCCACAGAGAGATGGCATGACTTTGTTTATAAGCATTCAGATTTATGTTTGGAGTCGCTTGTTAGGTCCTTATGCCCTTATGCCCTTTCTTTCTACCAATCTGTGAATCGCTGCTTGGACTTACCTTCTCATTCTCTTCTGTCTGAGGCTCCATCCTTCCTCAAGTTGTGAGCAATAGTCATGTCTACTTTCCTATTGATGCATGCACCTGAGCAGTGTATGGTACAGCCAAGAAGCCTGGTATTAAGACATGCTTCACATGACTTACCATTAATGTAACTTTAAGTTATTAGCCACTTCGGATTTTATTTTCTCACCTTAAAACTGAGAGGTACAAAAGTAAATCTCAGCTTTTCACAAGAACTAAATTAAATAGTATATGCAGATGCCAACTAGAGCACCTAACCTTGATTAGAAAAGCAATATTTTTTCTCTTAAAAAAAGGTTATCCGTTCTCCTCTTTCTTACATGGTTTCTTATGCAGCAGGGGCACTAGAATATTTGAGTCATTGTTATGTGGTAAAATATTTTTCCCACATTCATGCATTTGTTTATTAATTGCATGATCTTGTGATAACTGTTGACAACATATAATCCATTTAATATTATTTTTACTTTATATAGATTCAATTTTGAATGGCAAAAATGAATAAAATGAATTTCATAAAATTTCATAAAATGAAATTCATATATTATCATCATTAATATAAAACCAGTGCTTTTGGCATATGTAAAAGGTAACACAGCAACATTATTAAATTAAAAATTAACTTGTGAAATAAAGATAAGTAATAGATTGTAAAAGCACATTCAAACATTCCAAAAATATTTAATGAGAAATCTTGATGTATTTAGAATTAGTAATGAAAGGACATTTGGCTCAATATTACTTGGCTAGACATAACTCTATATCTAAAAGTAAATTTTTTAAAGATATTTTGATGTTTTATGACACTGGGAGAATCCACTCAAATGTGCAGATTTGTAAAATGGACAAAAAGATTTAATGAATTTTGTGAGAGATCTGAACAATGAGACAAAATAGTTTTACACACACACACACACACAAAATGAAAATGACCACTGATACACATATTTTCACTTTTAGGATGTTGTTTTCTTAAAATAATCTTTTATATTTTGCCTGGAATAAATATTTCATATTGAAAAGTTTAGTTAGGGGTTCGTGGGTAGCTAAGTCAGTTAAACATCTGACTCTTGCTTTCAGTACAGGTCATGATCTCAGGGTCCCAGGACCAAGCTCTGCATCAGGCTCCATGCTCAGCACAAGTCTGCTTGAGAATTCTCTCTCTCCCTCTTCCTCTGCCACTCCTCTACTCTTTCTCAAAAACATAAATAAATCTTAAAAAAGGGAAAAGAAAAGAAAAAGAAAAGTTTAGTTAAAAAGCTTTTGAAATTCAGGGCACCTGGGTGAATCCTCCAGTTAAGTGTCTAACTCTTGGTTTCAGCTCAGGTCATAATCTCAGAGTCCTGGGACCGAGCCCTATGTGGGCCTCTGTGCTCAGTACAGAGTCTGCTGGAGATTCTCTCCATGTTCCTCATCCTCTGCCCCTCTCCCTGTTCATGGCCTCTCTCTCTCTCTGTCTCTCTCTCTCTCTGTCTCTCTCTCTCTCTCAAATAAATAAATAAATAAATAAATAAATAAATAAATAAATAAAATATTTTTTAACATTTTGAAAAAAAAAGTTTTGAAAATTCTCATTATATTAGTAAAATAATCTTTCCTTTAGTGAAAATCAATGAAGATCAAAATAAAACAATAACTTAACCTCCACTCACATATCCATAATGCTGAGAAAAAGGAAGCATAGTTAATAATTTGCTTTTAATGTGATTGACAATTAACTGGCCTTAACAAATATATCCCAAAATGTCCATACATCGGCCAGAACACCTCTCTTTATATCCACTGTCAAATGTGGATGAAAGTCTCTAGTTGGACAAATCTTTGCAGTTGCCTTATCTTTGCTTATGCAAGTGAACTACTTCCAGCGTGTTATTCTTTAAAAATTCCATGTTCGCTTCTCTACATGGGAAAATACTTGCAGAATTCTATGAGGTCAGGGCTTCTTTTGCACCTTTGAGCTGGTAAATGCCAAAAGATTTTCTGGGTTCATGGCAGTGACTTCATCAATGTATAAATGGGTAAAACTGAGTTTTCTAAAAAAATACTTACAATTGAAATTCTGAATTTAAATTTTTGTCTGTCTCTAATTCTATTGTCTACAGTGTGTGTGTGTGTGTGTGTGTGTGTGTGTGTGTTGGCTGAGGTATCAATTTTTGTCCATGATTACCAGTTTTACTATTTCTTGGACCAAATTTCTGCAACCTATCTTTCCAGCTGTCTTAGGATCTCTGGCCCTCAAAATGAGATGTGACGATTCAAATAAAGTTTCAAGAATTTTCATTTCATTTTCTGTCATACTCAGCATTAATTTCTAGGACTTCTGAGGCTATTTTGCTTTAAAAGTCTGTTGTTGTTATTGTTGTTCCAGGTGTTTTATAAGTTCTTAATCAGTATTGCATGAGATCTTTTATTGTGTTTTAAAATGAGATTTAAGGTCTGTCTACAAACATAAGACAGACAATGGAATAGTTTGATTACAGCCTTAGAAAATGGATATATAAATTAAAAATAATCATCACATTAAAAAAATTCTTATAGCTGAAAATATATGAAGATATATAAATAAAAACTTACTCATATTCAACATTATCATATACATTTTTATCATAATCTTCAAAATTGGGGATTAAAATGTCCTATTGTTTAAATTCTGTATGAATGAATATAATTCCCATTAAATTAAATGCAACCCTTTATTTCTCTTGATCAAAGTGTCTATCTTCTTACTAATATTTTGTCTTCTTGATTAATTTCTAAAAGAAATATGCTAAAACTTCCTCTTTTCATTTTGGAATCATTAGTGTTTCCTTGTATTTCTATAGATTTTTCCTCTATATATTTCATGTTAATGTATTTATGACTTTTATCACCTCTTTTGTTGTTCTGTGAACCATTATACGTTATCCATATTTCTCTATTAAGATTTTGGCACTCAATCTGATTTGTCTGATATGAAACACTACCTCCAGGTTTTGTGTTCATTGTACCAAACTGCGTATAAATGTATATCCATTAGTGGACTGGTAAATGTTTATCAGGTGCCAGGGTCAAACATGGCTCTTTGAAACCATTGCCAATTTCCACGGTGTGAACGTTTGCCCAGAGACAAGCACCCTGCGTGTGCTACCAGGATCCAGCACAGCTCAGTGTCTACCCTTTTATTTCCCAGCTGGCAGTGAGGATGAAGCTGGGCTCTCCAACTCCTTAGGCTCAAGAGCCCATGAATAAGAGGGTTCCTATCGCCATCTGTGCCTTCCCAGTGGGCATAGTTCTAATCCTCACCCTGTGGTAGACCACCCTAGACATTTGCTCATTTGAGGATCTAGAGTCTCCTCCCTGCTTCTGGACCTGAAACTCCCCTGAGATTCACCGAGCCTGCCACTGCAATCCCTACTCCTTGTTTTGCATCTAGAACGTCTATAACAGTGCGTTTAAAATAGAATCATAACTATTCCAGCTTCAATTTTACCTGAGTTTTTGCTGACATATTCCAAAGTGAGGTGTCAGACAGTCATCTTCCTTTCAGGAAAATAAAGTGCCTGACAACTGGTGCTTTAACTTCCAACTGATCTCCGACTTACGAAATAGTCTGGAGAGTCTGAGCGAATAAGTGGGGTCAAGAACAGGTATTAGGAGTGAGCTATAGCATGCGGCAAGCATGGCCCTTCCCTCACATTGGGATGAGTTTGTGAGTGTGTGAGTGGGGGGGTGAGCATTTCACTGTTATCTTATGAACCACCCAGAGAATGTAGATGCAGTCCCGGAGCCTGGCACTTCTAGAAGCCTGCACTCTAACAAATTCCTGAGCAAAAGGAAGGTATGAGGTTATGGCTGGCTTGTGGCCCTACTGATGGAGCAAAGCAGATGTCACCGATTAGGAATGGGATTCTGCTGCCAGGATTTGTTATATATCATGTCTTCCATGGTCCCCAAATGGGCCATACATGTGGGAGAGCTGACAAGGGTTTTTCCTCAGATTCTGTTCTAGAGGCCCGGGATAGTGCACAGGAACCTCAGTAGTCAGTGTCAGCGCCTCATCACAACAGGCCTGGTAGCTAAGGAAGGTCACCTTTGTTGGATTCAAATGTCCTGTGGGGAATGGGAGATTCTCTAGAGAGCCCTTGCACTCACACCATAGCAAAATCACAGCATTCATACCAGCCAGGCACAATGAGCCCTAGAATCCAGGGCATATTAGTCAAAAAATGATTTGCCTGCTCCCCTTCCCACCCACCCATCCTCCTCCCAATCCTACTCTGGAGGGGTCTGAAGCCACACTGGTTGGAAAGAGGCGAGAAGCAGAGAAGTGGTCTGTGGGGAAGAGGAGAAGCCCACCACTCCCTGTCTTCCTTCAGTGATGGTCTGCAGTGGGGACGGAGACAAACTTCATCGGAGCTAAGGTTTCAGTTATGACCTAGGACTGGACACACTAATTACTGAACTAAGATTGTGTTGTGAGTAGATGACATCAGAAGATTTTTTTATTATGAATGTAATCAGAGGAAAATCTAGTTCCCAAATCCAGTTCAGGGAGGTGAAAAGAAGTAGCCCTGAGAAGCGGTTTTGTACAAAAGCAGGAGGAGAGTAGAGAGGGGGGTTATTGAATTGCTTTCTGGAATCAGTTGAGGAGTTGTAATTATTTAATGGAACCGTTAGTGTGAAGTTGACCTTGTGTGTGTTTCTCTCTTTTTTTTTTTTCTTATGTATTTTCTTTTTTTTTAATTTTTAAGTTTTATTTTATCTTTTTGTTTTAATTATTTTTTATTGGAATTCAATTTGCCAACACATAGCATATCACCCAGTGCTCATCCCACCAAGTGCCCCCCTCAGTGCCCGTCACCCAGTCACCCCCACCCCCCACCCACCTCCCTTCCACTACCCCTTGTTTGTTTCCCAGAGTTAGGTGTCTCTCATGTTCTGGCTCCCTCACTGATATTCCCACTCATTTTCTCTCCTTTCCCCTTTATTCCCTTTCACTATTTTTATATTCCCCAAATGAATGAGACCATATAATGTTTGTCCTTCTCTGATTGAGTTATTTCACTCAGCATAATACCCTCCAGTTCCAACCGTGTCAAAGCAAATGGTGGATATTTGTTGTTTCTAATGGCTGAGGAATATTCCATTGTATACATAGACCACATCTTCTTTTTATATATATATAAATTTATTTTTTATTGGTGTTCAATTTGCCAACATATAGAATAACACCCAGTGCTCATCCCGTCAAGTGCCCCCCTCAGTGCCTGTCACCCAGTCACCCCCACCCCCTACCCACCTCCCTTCCACCACCCCTAGTTCGTTTCCTAGAGTTAGGAGTCTCTCATGTTCTGTCTCCCTTTCTGATATTTCCCACTCATTCTTTTTTCTCCTTTCTTCTTTATTCCCTTTCACTATTTTTTATATTCCCCAAATGAATGAGACCATATAATGTTTGTCCTTCTCTGATTGACTTACTTCACTCAGCATAATACCCTCCAATTCCCAAAGATACAGATACAGTGAAACGCCGGGACACCTGCACCCTGATGTTTATAGACTACATTTCTTTATGCATTCATCTTTCAATGGACACCAAGGCTCCTTCCACAGTTTGGCTATTGTGGACATTGCTGGTAGAAACATCAGGGTGCAGGTGTCCGGGCATTTCACTGTATCTGTATCTTTGGGGTAAATCCCCAACAGTGCAATTGCTGGGTCATAGGGCAGGTCTATTTTTAACTCTTTGAGGAACCTCCACACAGTTTTCCAGAGTGGCTGCACCAGTTCACATTCCCTCCAACAGTGCAAGAGTGTTCCCCTTTCTCCGCATCCTCTCCAACATTTGTGGTTTCCTGTCTTGTTAATTTTCCCCATTCTCACTGGGGTGAGGTTGGATCTCACGATGGTTTTGACTTGTATTTCCCTGAAGGCCAGCGGTGTGGAGCATTTTCTCATGTGCGTGTTGGCCATGTCTATGACTTCCTATCTGAAATTTCTGTTCATGTCTTCTGCCCATTTCATGATTAGATTGTTCGTTTCTTTGTTGTTGAGTTTAGTAAGTTCTTTATGGATCTTGGATACTAGCCCTTTTTCTGATATGTCATTTGCAAATATCTTCTCCCATTCTGTATGTTATCTTTTAGTTTTTTTGACTGTTTCTTTTGCTTTACAGAAGCTTTTGATCTTGATTAAGCCCCAATAGTTCATTTTTGCTTTTGTTTCCCTTGCCTTAATGGATGTATCTTGCAAGAAGTTGCTGTGGCCAAGTTCAAAAAGGGTGTTGCCTGTGTTCTCCTCTAGGATTTTGATGGATTCTTGTCTCACATTTAGATATTTCATCCATTTTGAGTTTATCTTTGCATCTGGTATAAGAGAATGGTCTAGTTTCAATCTTCTGCATGTGGCTGTCCAATTTTCCCAGCACCATTTATTGAAGAGACTGTCCTTTGCTCATGGATTGGAAGAATTAATATTGTGAAAATGTCAATGCTACCCAGGGCAATTTACACATTCAATGCAAACCCTATCAAAATACCATGGACTTTCTTCAGGGAGTTGGAACAAATCATCTTAAGATTTGTGTGGAATCAGAGAAGACCCCGAATAGCCAGGGGAATGTTAAAAAAGAAAACCAGAGCCAGGGGCATCACAATGTCGGATTTCAGGTTGTACTACAAAGCTGTGATCATCAAGACAGTGTGGTACTGGCCCAAAAACAGGCACATAGATCAACGGAACAGAATAGAAAACCCAGAAATGGGCCCTGAACTCTATGGTCAACTAATATTCGACAAAGCAGGAAAGACTATCCACTGGAAAAAGGACAGTCTCTTCAATAAATGGTGCCGTTTATGTATTTTCTATGATAGCTCTACATTTGGAGTAGAAGAGTTTTTAGGAATAGTAGCATATTGACCCCAAAGCCCACCATATTTATATTAGAAAGAGTATAGGCAGAGGGAAAAGCAAGGAGCCAGATGAGGGACTAGATCCCAGGACCCTGGGACCATGATCTGAGCCAAAGGCAGACGCTCAACCACTGAGCCACCCAGGTGCGACTGTCTTTGACAGTACATTTAACAGAAAGTTAAAAATGGGTAAATTCAAGTGCTCCACTGGTATCTTCAATTAGAAGCCATTCTGGTTTACTTAAACTATGAGACGCATTTCTGAGGATTGTCAATAACTAAGCTGTCATTAGTTTGAGCCAATGATCCTTGGTAGAGAAATAGATGATGGAAGCTGGCCATATTTCATCTGATGCTCAGTAGAGATAGTTTCACATTGTCTTCCCACCTAAATATCTCTGACATCTGGGAATAGATGGGCCAGTATTGGAAGGGATAAGAAGTGCCACTCAGTCTAAAATCTTTGATTTCACATCGAAGTCAGCTCAGTGATAAACTGGCATGCCGAGTCACACATTCTCAACTACCAAGTACGTTAAAGATGGCTTAATAGATGTAGATTTTCTCTTACCTCCACCATTTAGTATCTGTACTACTCAAGAAAAGTTACCCGATAGAGCAAAACCTAAATTTTCTTATTATAAATGAGGAAGTGATATCTATGTCACAGAGTTGTGTTTTGGTTGTGATGATGAAATCATGTGCTTTGAGTGGGAACCTATATCTTCAATAAATTATTAATGAAAATTACGGCTTCCATGCTATTTATCTGCAAAATTTTTAAACCAATTAGGTGTTTATTGATAACCAGAATGGTCGTATTGTTTTGTTGTTGTTGTCTGTGGTTTGGTGTTTGTTTGTCTGTTTGTTTTGAGAGAAAAATAGTTGCATCTAGCCCATAGGAATTGTTTGAAGAGCCTTCTATCCCAGATAGAGCCAGGGAGGAGACATAGCTAAGGGCAGGCCACCTGTCCCAAAGTGAGTAGCATGCCTTCAGCATTGTTAAAAATTACTTTTTGTAGAAAATTAATGTGAATATATAAAGAGAGGTTAGAATTAATTCTGACTTAATTTAATTGTTTTAAATATCTAACTCTCATTTTATTTTCAAGAATTGACTTCCTAAATAGAAAGGCCTAACATGCAGTCTTTATTCTAGCAATAAAGGTAAAAGCCCTGAATAATTTCTGAAAAATCTCATCTGTGGGTAACTTCAGTCAACAGGATGGATGGAATAGACTATCTGCAAGATACGTACACACCCCACCCCTGCAGCAGCCTTATCAGGATATGCCTCAAAGAGGGCTGCAGACTTGGCCCAGGTTGCAGATGATCTCTGAGGAAGGGTCATGGAGCTGAAATTTCACTTTACAGACACCAGCGAGTGCTGCACAGCATCCCTCATGAGGGAACTCTGACTTAGACTTTAGCACGTGGCTTTGGACAAGCCCTCAATTCCCCATTCAGATCTGAGTAATTTATTGTAAAGAAAATTTGAAAATAAACTTTACTGGCTGTCCTGAAAGCTAAATAGTAGTGACAGCTGAATCATTATCTTCTACATATTTGGAAACATTACTGTATCTGTATATTCTTCATTTCTTCAAATTACTGCAATCCTAAATGGTGTTTTTATCATTGTTTACAGGGAAGTGATTATACTATAGCTATGAAAATATGTTACTTTAACAAAGTATAAAAGAAGTAACAGACGGATATCTGTTATGGAATAATTTCGTGCTTTCTTTATATGTGCTTATAGTAAAAGAAAGAAATGAAGTTTTAAAAATACATGAGTAAAAGATCCCTAAGAAGAGTGTGCTTAAATATTTATCCATTAAACATCAAATGGCCTGTTTTGGTTTATTTCTGCAAAACATTAAATTCATGGGCTTTTTCATATCTCCAGATCAAATTCTCTAGATGAATACATTTTTTTTTTGCTATAAGTTAGCTTACTGATCACTTTATTCAATCTGTTTATTTTACAGATTAATAAACACAGGCCAAGAGAAGATAACGCACTGCCCACAGTTCACAAGTAATAATCACAAGAGGTTAGAATGAAGCTGAAACATTTTGGCTTTTTCCCCATTTTTCTACACTAGATAGGTTGACTCTACTCTTTATTTAAATGATGCATTTATTTTATGAGTTACAGGTGATTGGCACTACAAGTAATGCCATTTTCACTCCATTCTTTATAAAATTTGCCATATCTTTCTCCTTACAGGTCTTTCAGCATAACTGTGCCTCCACAGACTGATGACACCTGCACTCATACAATGAAACATCACACAGAGTTGATATCATTTTCTCATAGGTTTGGGGTAGGTGTATCTGTGGTTCAAGGAGAATGGAGAGAGTTTAAAATAGACAATGACAGGGTTGGGAGAATGTCCTGAAAGACTTTCTGAGGAATATTAAAAACATACCTCAAACTGGCAAAAATGATTTGTTGGTCATGTGATTAGTCTCCACAGTGATAGGATTTTTGCCTGGCAGTGCACAGCCTAAGAAAGCTGGGAAAGTTGGCTTCCTGGCAAGAAAGCCAAGGAACTGAGATTTCGTAAGGGTGAGTTTGTGGCAAACTGTGAAACTGACTATAATCATGCCCCCTCCTCAACTCCCTTAAGCAATGTTACTTCTCACCCTCTCTCTTTAAGAGATGACGTCTATTCTTTTCCCTTTGATTCTAGGCCATCCTTGTAACTTACTCTGCTCAAGAGATGCAGCAGGAGTGTTGATGTGCAGGCTTGAAGGAGACTGGCCTGCTTTCCTTCTTTCTTTCTTGGGAACCTGCTTATACCATGACAGCAGCCACAGGCTACCCTTATGGAAGATGAGGAACTTTGGAAACCGGCCCCAAATCAGATGATCTATTTTAGCCGAAGCCCCCAGCAATGTGTAAGGAGAACCACCAAGGTCAGGAGCGCTACCTATACAACTTGGGACTGAGTGCAAATGAATGATAGACCCCATCTGAGACCAGACCAAGCTCCTAACTTGAGTAATTGTGAATAAGTAAACAGTTATAGTTTCCACAACATAAAGGTTTGATTACTTTGTTACGCAGCAGTAGCAACTGATACAGAGTCCTTGGAGGACTCATCAAGGAAGTCATTTATTGGAAGTGAGGTAAAAATAGAGTTGATAAATTTAATGAAGATGCACCAATGTTGTTCGAAAGATAGTAAGGTAAGGCACTGAATACAGGGGAAAGTTAAAACTAGGCTTTTAGGGAGTGGGGTACCAGGATGGATCTGAGGAGCTCAGCATAGGTAATAACAGGCCATTACTCTTGCAATCTACTGTTATATCACTCTTCAAGCCTGTGTGATCCTTAATTCAAATTTTCAGAAAAGCAAACACATGTTCCTCTAATGATCCAATCACTCTGCCAGGTTAGGAGTCCAGGGTGGTCCAACTACATTCGGCTATGGATACAGGAGAGGACAGCACCTCCTATTAGATCGTTCTGTAATTACACAAATGTTGTATAATAGAGTATGAATATGACTGCAGATGCCTGCATATATTGCACTATTGATCTAGATGAAGTGAGCATGAGAAATTCAGAAATGCCTACTTTATTAGAAAAAAATGAGAATGAAGAGGGAAGAAGAGGTAGCATGACTGGTTGGACTGAAGTGTGAGAAAAGTGTGGTCTGCGAAGAGCGGTGAAGAATTAAGCCGATCCTACCTGAGGGCCTTCTGAAGATCGCCCATCAGTACCACTGCAAGATTTCAGCCAAGGGAAAGGAGGGGGAGGGAGCTGTCCAGGCAAAGTCAGATGGGTGTTTATAGTTGAGCAGAGTATTGAAGTAGTTTGGGTGACCAAAGGAAGGAAAACAGTACAAAGTAGTGGCTGCATTTTACATTTTGTAGGGAATTTTGCTTAAACAATGTCCATCTATGTCAAGGTATGAAGCGATGAACTCATACTTATTTAGAAAGAGTTCTCCACCTCTTAAAGTAGGATGGATAATTGTCAGTACACATACTCCATATTCAATTGGTAATGATGCAGCAGTAGGTTTTGGGAACTGTGCGTGTCAGGATGTGAAAGAGAGGGCAAAGCTCACCTAAGCAGCCTGCCCCTCATTTCCTTCTTCTGTGCTGCTATGGAGGGAATATCCGTGGAGAGACAAGGAGACCTAACTGCTGCTGTGCCTCCTCTTCTCAAGGTAGCATCCATTACTGATCATTAAAAATGTCCGTCACTGAGAAAGTCATCTAATGACATGGTATTTTTCCATCCAGTGTGTTGTTATTTTAAATTATGAAGCAATAAGTGGTATTTTATATTTTAAAAATCCCACATGTTTCTGGCAAAGCCTAGTTGGAGATACTGTCTTAAGCACCTCAGAAGGGCTTTCGATACAGTCAATGAGTGATGGCAGAGATGTGAGAAGTTATCCCTATACCAGCTATTCGAGGCCACTAATGAGAAAAAAATGTAAAGATGGACTTGTACCAAAAAGACAAGCATTTGTTTTAATTAGGGAAGGGTCAAAGTCAATAGTTCAGGGAGAATGAATACTCAGAAATAAATGGGAAAATTGGTCTTTGGTGCAAAGAGACCATCATATAAAATAATACTGAAATAAAAAAAAAGAAGATGCTGGGGGAAATTGTGGTTTTTAGGTATTTTATAAAGTTATTCCATTCGGTTCCTCGACTGGGAATGAAAAGCGTTCTTTATATAAGTTTTTATTCAAATGTTCCGATTTTGTATTTTCACTGCCTCCCTGCAGTCGTTTTCAGTCCTCCTGGCCAAGTTGAAATAAAAGAAGATAACAAGAGAGGATTTAGTTGCTAGAAAAATTCACCTACTGTCTTTGGAAAAAGAAAAGGGTGAGGATTATATTTCTAAGAACAAGTGGTATTCATATTTGCCCTTAGAAAAAGACAGTATTGTCCTGATAAGGAAGCTTCAGGCATATATATTTTTTGCAGTATTTGGGACCCAGATGAAGGGGAAAAGGGAATTAAATGCAAGAGAAAGCAAAGTCCTCAAAGGTGTGCAGAAGCCACGTCGCCTGTGCATGCTCCTCTGGCCTGGATATAGGTGGATGGATTTGCCAGGGCAAGGATGACAAGAAGGAGGAGCAGAATGTGAGAAACCTTCTCTCTGTTTAGTATTTCCAGGCTCAGCACTTCCTGACGCAACTGCCCCAGGGGTTCACAAGCCAACCCAGAGGACCGCTGGAAAGCCACAGGACCAAAAGGCTCTGGTTCTGCAAATTTGCAGATGAGGCACCTGTCATCTACAATTTCTCATTTCCCCCTTATGTAATGTTTTGTTCATTACTGAAAGCAAATAGAGAAATAAGAGTTTATGTATTGGGAGGACACCCAAATAGAAGCAAGGATGGAAAGTAGAAACAATGACAAATAGTACTGGCAATATCTAAATTAAAAAAAAAAAAAACATTTAATTTGAGCTAGCCCAGAGACCTTCCTAGGATGTACATGCACTCAAATATGCACACACACACACACACACACACACACATGCACACTATTCAGTCCTCCTGACTGAATATTTGCAGGCCAAAAAAAAAAATGGTTGCTTTATAATTTTAACAAATCATCATCTTTTAGTGACATCCTTGTTTAGTGTCTCCTCAAGCTTTCTTTAACTAAGGAGCTTGTGGCACAGACATATCCCACTAGCTTGTGAGATGGAATTAGTGATAAAGACCTTGAATTTGGATTGAAAGGTTTCCTATCTTTACATTGTTGAGAAAGTCATTATTTTATTGCTCAAGAAATGGTATCTCTCATGGTTTTGGGAAATCCTGTTAGCATGCAGAGTAACGTGATAACTTTGTTGATCCATTTTATTTTTATAAAAAGGGAAAATGGAGACATTGAACTACCCAATATAATCCCTATATTGCAAATGGGGGACCCAAGAATGTGAGACCTTATGTTTCCCAAAGTCTCACTGCAGCTAGGATTTGACCCGCAAGCTTCTAATGTGCTCGATACTCATGCATATAAATCAACACGTTTCTATTAATAACCTATTGTATTCTCACACAGAAGCCAAAAAGGTAAAAGACAAAGATCAAAATAAAACATGGACCTTGACAACAAGAGACCATAATTTAGTGGGAGAGAAAATTGTGTGAACCATATCGGAAATGTGATATGTGCCCACAGTGAGATATGTGAGAACAAATGGCATCGTCGTTTAGCCTGAGGGATCTGGAGGCAGGATGCTTAGGTGCTGGACTCTGTTCTGACACCTACCAGGTGTATGATGCTCTGAGCCTCAATTTCCTTATTTGTAAAATAAGATTAATAATCGTGGCCACGCACCACACTTGTGCGGGAACCTGCTTAGAGCAGTGCCTGGCACAGAGTCCGCACACGATTAAATGGTAGCTTTTCTTATTCCATGTGAAACCAGAGGCTTAATTAAAAACACATGTTGCATAATTAGGATCTCCACAGGCTGAGGCATTAGCAAAGACTGGAGAAAAAAAGATGAGTAAGTTAAAGGAATGGGGTTTTGTGGAAATAAGAGTAGAGAAACGCATTAAGGTCAAACCATAAAGAACTTAGAGACACATACTTTGAGAGTTATTTGGAGATTTTTTTTGGGGGGGGGTATTCTTTTTTAAGTTTAGAAAATAAAACTGAGTTACATCAAATCTGAATTTTCAGTTGAATATTGGCCTAGTCCCACAGCAAGTAAAAGCCAGTTCTGGAGCAGCCAGCTGTTGCTGCACACTCGACGTGAGTTATGAGACCTGAGATAGAGCTGAAGGAAGAGGCTTCGGAGGAATCATATTTCCAGGAAGGGTGAGATGCAGTGTCTGTTGGACACAATGCCCAGGAAGCAGATGAGAAAGAGGAAGAGAGCTAGATTATTACTCCAGACCAGCTGCCCTGGGAAGAGTGAAAGGTCAATTTCCACGAAGCTCTTAAGACAACCCGGGAGATCATGTGGCGGACAAGATGGAATAGAGAATGGGCATTGGAGGAATTTTGATAGACTATGTGGAGATATTCAGAGGACATATGTAGCCTCAGAGAAGTCGTATATTCTTTGAAATAGAGTTTTCCTGAAATAATGGCTATTCCCCTGCTTAGAAACCCTTGTGGGCTTCTGAGTGTTCTCAGGATAGAGTCCCAAACCCTGCCGGAGCATCAACAGGTGAGGCGTGCTCTGTATCCTCACCTGGCCTCTTTCCGCTGTCATTTTGACCATTCATATCCAGGTCATAAGCCATTCTGCTTAAAAAAAAAATGGCAATCCTATGCTCCTCTCCTTCCAGAACTTTTCTCACGTTATTCCCACCCCCTTCTCTTAATAAGATTTCCAGTTAGATTTTGCCTAGATGATATGTTTTCAAAGAAAGCAATCAACCTTTGTACTTCCTGATTAGGTGAGTTCGCCCAGTTAAATGTTCTCTCAACACCTTAAGTAGTTTTAACTGGTTAACTACTACTTTGCATTTTCCTGCCATTTTTTGTGTTTCCACTTAGTAACTATGAGGGCATATGTATGCATATATGGCTGAAAGTATTAATAAAGGCTGGAAAAATATTTTCTTCAATGTGAATGAATGAATAAATAAATGATTCAGTATTTTAAGCACATGTTGGCTTATATTACTAGTGATTTTATTTTGTCTTCTAACCATTTTATAGGAGTAAAATGAATAGGAAGTTGATTCTGATAAAAAAATAAACTTATATAGCTCGAAGTTAAACCATTTTATTACCTTACAAGCTAGTTTCCTTGGTAACTACATATCTCTGACTTTCAAATGGACCTCTATTTGAATTTTCTCCAAGCTGTTAGGCTGTATTCCTCATCAGGATAGGTGTTCATTACAATCACAGCGTGTTTGGAGCCGAGTGGGGAGGACAGTGGCGTTTTTTCCGGGAGAACAGCTGTGAAGATGAACAGATGCAGTTGATTAGCCGTGCGTTGTTGCTGATTCCAAGTAATTGTTATGAGTATTGAAATGTGGCTGAAATGATACGCTTGGCAATATCAATTTCTGTAGCATCTTATTCCTATTCATCACATTTGTAATTCTTGTGTTTATCTAGTTCATGAGAATTTTCCTTTTATGACTATTTAGATTTCATTAGTCATCTCTTCTGTCAAGATACCAAGCCGTGGGTATGTTTGTTAGTAAATGATCATGAAGGAAAGATATGAAAGGAAATCGGCCTCTCACACTGAAAAGTCAGAGAGGATGAGGTTCAATGTATCCTTTGTATATGAAGTCTGGTGTTGAAATGGTACAGAGTTGTAGAATAAGCACGCTGAATTAACGAGGACTCCGTCCTCATCACTCACTGGGGTTGGGGTTAGTTAAATGTGTTGGACTTTGCTGCAAATGAGGGCAGGTACTTATTATGTGAACCAGAGGGTTTGGATGGCTAAATTTGTTAAGTTTGTTGTTCATTACATTTGTTTGTTAAAGTTGCTTGTAAGTTACATCGTTAAATTTGTTAAATTTATCGTGGCCTGTATTGGAAAACACTGAGAGCCCAATATGTTCATTCTTGTCCCATCAAAACAATGCATTTCGAAGTGTGTGACTAGGTATCAGCAGAGCTGACGTTGTAGGGAAAGAGCGTTGCAATTTCAGCCTCAGTATAGGAGAGAATGAGTCTACTGCTTTTGGAATATATTGATGTGGAAAATGGATGTATCTGATGTCAGAAATTCACTTTCAGACCCAGTAAAAAACCCAAAAGAAGAAGCTATGGGAATTTATTTTTTTTTAAGATTTTTTTTTTAATTTATTCATGAGAGACACAGAGAGAGAGGCAGAGACACAGGCAGAAGGAAAAGCAGGCTTCATGCAGGGAGCCCGATGTGGGACTTGATCCCGAGACCCTGAGATCATGACCTGAGCTGAAGGCAGAGGCTCAACCCCTGAGCCACCAAGGTGCCCCTAGATATGGGAAAACATCAACTTGACTCTTTTTTACCCCCACAGAACATCTTCCTTTTTTTTTTTTAATAATTCAGTAAATTATAGAGGTGTCTTAGGTCAGAGTAAAGGTAAAATGAAGGGACCTCGTGACTTTAGGTTTTAGAAACTGACAATTACTAAATTAGGTGAATTTAGCACAGTTAACAAATATTTGGTTTATGGGTTCATATCTGCATTTCTATCTGTGGGTATGTGTCCCCAACTATTGCTTCCTCTGATGTGTATTTTTGTTGCTGTTTCATAAAATTTTAAAACATATAGGGCAGTATTCAATATTATCAATTATCATGATTAAAATATTAAAATATTGACGCTAATTATCTCCATGTGAAGATTAGTATAGCATTGTTTAAAAGTTCTAGGAGAGGGGCACCTGGGTGGCTCAGTCCGTTCAGCATCTGCCTTTGCCTCATGACCTGAGGGTCTTGAGATCGAGTCCCTCATCAGGCTTCCTGCTCAGTGGGGAGTCTGCTTCTCCCTCTCCCTCTGCAGCTCCCTCTGCTTGTGCTCACTCACTCTTGCTCTCTCTCAAATAAAATAAAATCTTTAAAAAAATTAAAAAAAATCTCTAGGAAAGAATAAAATTAAATCATCCTGTACTTTGTGCATGTACATGCGTAAAATATTTTGGAAATATACAGAATTGAGCAAAGAGCAAATTCATATTTTGTAATGTCATTATAAGGAGAACATAAGTCAGCCTGGTTGATTAAAATGAGAATGAGTTAACCAAAAAGCCCACAAAGACCAACTTGAACCCTCAGTCTGGAGGCTTGTTCCATTTTATTTTACCCTGGGGTAATTACATTATGACACATCCTTGTGGCATTGAACTAATATATGCTGTTTAAAAGCTTTCAATATGATTCAGTGTCAAAAATTCAGAATCTTGTTCTGTGGTACCACAGACATTATTATTGCAATGTTCATATATGTGACTAGAGTACACAAAGAGTATATATATGTTTTTACCAAATTTTCCTATTGCCTTATGTACCAGTGATTTTAAACAACATAGAAAAATCTGATGAGGACATAATTCAAGTTGGAGAAAGGACTCTTTCAAAGCATGAGCCAACATGCAACAAGGCTAAAAGAAAATGTGCATTTTAGCTGCAGAAAATTCAATTTCTACCACAGTGATCTGATTAATTCCTATAAATTTTAAGACCAACATTGAATATCTGTAAATAATCTCAATGTAGGTCTACGTAGATGATAGTTAAAGAGAACCTGTCAAAAAAAAAAAAAAAGAGAGAACCTGTCATTAAATAGTTGTTCTCATTATATTCAATTTCAACATGTTATCATCCAAATATTTATTATAAAATATTCATGTATATCATAAACTATGATTGTAAAGCATTCTGAAGAAAGTGTTCATTTATAAAATACCAGTTGAGGATTCAAGAAATAGTAGTCGTTGCTTTGCTTTGTTTACCTATAACTGTGCAGGCAAAGAAATTTTAGATCTGGTTAAAATCGGACAAACTGTGCCCAAATCCTGAGAGTAACACACATGTATGGACAAAGTAAGTCAGTCAATGTTTGTGCTGCCACTCAATCCTGACGTTTAGCAGCAACTGTCTCTCTTACCCAAAATTCTGAAATTAAAAAAAAAAGAAGAAGAAGAAGAAGACAATATAGGGTTCATGTCTGGCTCAGTTGGGAGAACTTGCCACTCTAAAGCTCAAGGTCATGAGTTCAAGCCCCATGGTGAGCATGGAGCCGAGTTATGATTAAAAAAAAAAAAAAGGAGAGACAATGTGAAGGTTTGTAAATAGCTTATTTGGTGGATAAACCTTATTTAAAATGAACCAAAGCTATCTATAAGATTTATCTTACTTAGCATGAAGATTCATGCAGCTCTCTGCAGAAATATTGATGCCTGATTAGAGCCTCCTTCCACTAATCCCCTCAAGAAATGTTTATTATGTTTCTAATAATTGAAACATTATGATTTTTAAAATACACCTGGTCCCAGATGTTTTCAATAAAGTATCATAGGCATATATTTCTTCTATTTTAATGACTGTTCCGGCACACGTGCAAGATTTCTCTCGGATCCTAAATTGCCTCTGAGGTCCCCATGAGAGCCATACTCTATCTGTGTGACTATGTTGGGGAGGAGAGGACACGTGCAAGATCTGTGGCTGCCCTGGTTAGGGCTGACCTTGCGTCCTATGCTCGGTGTGATGGAGAGGAAAGAGCACAGACACAGCAGCCGGATAAACAGGGGTGATGCTCACAGCTTGAGCCGTGTGCCACCTGTGGCCTGCAGTCATTTGGTTTTATTCATGTTCAAGCCTTCCTTCCTTTATAAGATGCACCTATTAATACTTACCTTGTGAGTTTAAATAATAGAGACAGTATATATATATATATACACAAAGGCTTTGAGACAGTAAACACTTTATTTGCTATTACAAGTGATAGGATTTTTTATCTTAATTGTTTAATGAAAGCAATTCTATTAATATAAAATTAGAATATGTTTTCTCCGGTTTTTGTGACTCTGTCACAAAAAGTTTCTTGGATCTCAGTGATTGATAAATGAAGTCTTAGAATTGTAAGTGATCACTCCAAATGTATTGTGATAGTTTTAAATTAAATCTCTCTTCTCAGCTGCATAATATGGACTTCGTCCTCAGAACTCTGGATTCTGGATATCAATTTCACATAGTAGGAACGATTGCATGTATACACATAAGGCAAGATTAGAAACAATTTTTTATCTAAAACCTGAACACTACAATCCGTAAAAAAATGTTAAAGCCGCAATTCTCTCTTCATTTTAAGTAAATTAAAATCACGTATGTGCAGTAATAGACAAATGATGACAAAAAACACTTTATTTTTTTATATTTTTATTTATTTATGATAGTCACAGAGAGAGAGAGAGAGAGGGCAGAGACACAGGCAGAGGGAGAAGCAGGCTCCATGCACCGGGAGCCCGATGTGGGATTTGATCCCGGGTCTCCAGGATCGCGCCCTGGGCCAAAGGCAGGCGCCAAACCGCTGCGCCACCCAGGGATCCCGACAAAAAACACTTTAGCATACATTTCTAAAATATATTTTGAACTTGACACTGGTAAATTACAACCCTGTAAAAATATGACTATTGTCAATTCAGTAACTCCATATCCACTTTGAAGATTAATGTATTCCTTTATATAATATAAACAGGAAATTTTCTATTGGTAATAATCACAACATATCAGACAGTATTAATATTAAATTATTATAATTTTCTTTATAGAAATCAAACTCAAATAAAAAAAAGAAATCAAACTCTAAATCTTTGGAATTTACTTTTTTTTCTCCAAAGATGTCTTCATAATGTCATTTTAGCAAGTGCATTTAGTTATTGAAACTGAAATGAGAAAAAAAAAGTGATTATGGAAAATGAAATTGTTTAAGTTTCAAATGTACAACAGATAATTAGTAGTTTAGCATAATTCCATTACATAAGTACTGTGCTTTGTAATTCTAGAGTCAGTAAGGGATTAAATTCTCTCCCTAATAGATTCACTTGAAGAAAAATAAAGCCTCCGGAAGTTAGTCTTAATGTCCTCCCATTTGGGGTAGTACTACTACCCAAGAAATTGTTATATCAGCAAGAAAAGGACTCACTCCAATAGTTGTAAATATTGCCAGCAGAGCAGAGGCCTTCATGAAAGTCAAGGTTAATTGTTCAGCAGTGATGACCGCTGCGGAGAGTACCACTGCCGTCCCCACTATAACTCTAGAGGAAAACATGATCATTTCATTCAAACTGAACAGTTAGATCTATAAATTATTTTACATTAAGACAGCAAGATATTTATAAAGATCTACTGATTTAGATGGATTCATTAGCCTTCTGCGCATGATTACCTAATCAGACACCTAATACTGTTCAGGTACATACTCCATGCTATGCTGCTCAATGGTTTTGATTTTCTGAATAGGATTTCTTTTTTTCAATATAGCTTCTCACTGGGTAACTCAGTGTTTTCAAAAGATGTTTCACACATGAGGAAGGACATTGTGTGAAGATAGCCCCTTGAATAAAGTGCATCTTCTCTCTGCACCTGTAAGACAAGAAGGATGGCCCAGGGACTGTGAGAATGATGGGCAGGTGCCCAGACAGGTAACCACACCAGGAGAATCCACTGGTATAAGGGGAAGGGCCAGAGGTCACACCCAGATTTGCTTCGCTTCCTTCTGCTCTATCAGTGTCACTACCTATGTTTGACTATTCTCCAGCACCAAGGAGGCTGAACTTCAGAACAGAATTCCCGTAATCCACAATTAATGTCTTCATAAAACTTCATATTTTTAAAGATTTTATTTATTTATTCATGAAAGACAGAGAGAGAGAGAGAGAGAGAGAGAGAGAGAGAGACATAGGCAGAGGGAGAAGCAGGCTCCATGCAGGGAGCCGATGTGGGACTTGATTCTGGGGATTCCAGGATCATGCCCTGAGCCAAAGGCAGACACTCAACCCCTGAGCCACTGAGGCATCCCAAAATTCATATTTTAAATTTGGTAATTGATGATTATACTTCACGGTTAAAATGTAATGCAATTTGGATATGCAAGAATGAGTTTTAGTTATAAATTTATGAAAAAGAAAAAAATATATCTAGAAAACACTCCACTTCAAAAATGTGTAGCAACTGAATGTATGTGGTATTTTATCCATATGAATTATTATATTTAGATTTTCTTTAGTAGAGTCAAACCAAAGGAGAGGCGAAACATCTCAGTGTGGCTGAGGCTTCTGTGAAGATCCCAAAACACAGAAGTCAAAGAGGCATTCAGCGTTTTATGGATTGGGGAGGAGGCTCCAGATTCTGACTTCCTTGAATAATTATAACTAGTATTGTGTTATTATTATTACTGTTTTCATTAGGCAGTATTTATATCTTGTGAAGATTGGTAAATCTTTCTACTTCCATCACCTGGTTTATTAATATCAAGATTTGCCTTATTTAGTTTTTGAAAAATAAAAATATCAAAAAAATAAATAAAATAAATAAAAATATCATAAATCCAGAGAAGAGTGTATGCCATTCCTTCCCCACAGAGAAAAAAAAACGTATTTTTGATTTTTCATATCCTCACAATATTACTCCATGGGTCTATGTCCTATTCTTTTATCATTTTATAAAGATGGATTATGCAGTTCATATTATTAACTGATAATTATCTTTTTAAGACTGACACACGTTGGTAAAAGTGGTTTGGTTTGTTTTAACTGCGACATACAATTCCATTTTAGGAATATGGCTCAACTTATTTACCCCTTCACTCATGAATGGGTGGTAATTTTATCTCATTTTTCTTTTTTACAAATAATGTTTGCCTGAATAGACTTCTACATGCCCCTTTATACTCACAGCCATGGTTTCCTACGGTACATGAACTAGAAGCGGAAGTGTTGGTTATGCATATCAGAAATGTGATCTACACTATATTTCCTCCATTCTCCCGATTTTAGTATTAGTCTAACTTCTAAAATATTGCCAATTACATTCCTTTTTTTTTTTTTTTAATGCTTGCTGTTAAGACTGACAAACTTCTCAGCTATTCAGTAGCCCTGTGGGTTTCCACTTCCTTGATTAGACTATTGATCTATGGCCATTTTCTTTCTCGTTGACTCTCTTTATAATGATACATATTTATTCAATTTTCTGAATACAAGTCCACTGTCTTGATTTTTTATGCACAGATTCTGGCTGCCTGTGGAACGCTTAACTTTTATCTGTTCATGGGCTCTTAATGTAGTGTGGCATTAATTATTAATGTAGTCAAGCATATCAGATTTTCATTTTATTTCATTTACTTTTTGCGTCATGTTTAAGAAGTTATTCTGTAACCTGCACTCATAAAATATTCTCTCATATCTTCCAAAATTTTAAAACGATTTTCTGTTCCCACTTTGTATATATCACTTTAAAGTCTCTTGCCATCTAGCATAGCCTTTTCGATCTACATTAGGTCCCATCAGTCAGGTGAATGCCTGTGAGAGTAGGATACAAAACTGAAGTAGCAGCTATCGTCTCCCCTTGCCGCTGCTGAAGACAAAGATTGTAGGAGGATGAGTATCTATGGCTCTGTGGTGGTCCTCAAGGGTTCACGGTCCAATCTAATCACCAAGGTTTTAGCTGAGAATCACATGGCGAAGAGAGAGGAAGCAATACCAGAAGCTTTCTGAAGACCTGTGGTTTGAGGGAGGCCTGAGAGGGTCAGCCTCCAAGGGTCCCCATTACCCAACTCCCTTCCGAGCCCTCTGTCTACAGAGCACATTTCAGGAGATGCCCTCCTTTTGCTCATCCAATTTGGAATCCTGTGGATTGTTTATTTAGGCCAAGCTTTCTTTCATGTGCCAATTCTTTCAAAATATTACTGAGATTCTATTTTTGAGTAATTTGATTATAACCAAAATAACACTCAACTTTCACTCTCTATTTTGACTCTGAACCTACCAAACTTTTTTTTTTTTTCCTCGCTAGTCTCTGTGAATGGCCCACCTTTCCTTCCCCTGATTTGTTAATGGCTAAGGCTGGTACCCCCATGAGAGGACAGAGGACAGGTTGGGAGGAAAGGGATAATCCTTGCATCTGGACTGGTTCTCCTTGTCTTATAGGTGGGACAGCTTTGGGGAAGTCTCCAGGTTGGTCCTGTTTTCTGCTGTCTGGATTACTGACTCTTCTAATTGTGTGAGGCCTCCTCTCAGTGGACTCTCATATGATTTAGGTTTTGGGGCCACCAGAAGTGAGTTGCCCTTCTCAGCAGCCCCATAGATCTCCCTTGTATGTTGCTCAAAGCAGCAAAGGAGCACCCAACATCTGCAAACATTATGCTTTTCTAAGTCTATTTCTCTAGTACTTGAGGCTCTTGGGAGCTTGATCTGTCTTCCAAATTGTTCAATTGATTGTTTCATTTTTTTTCCAAGTGATTATTTTAGTAAAGATTTGCTCCAACAGGACAAAGGACAGCACTTTCTCAGGCTGAAGTATCCGTTTCCTCGCCACCCACTCCCTACTCCCTTAAAAAGTAGATTATGGTTCCATTGGTACCCTTTTCTCTACAGCATGAATGTCCAGGCCCTTGGTAAGGGTGAATGTGTGAGGGTATGAAACTTTGGATGGCTGGAATAACAGATTGTGGTGGAGGCAGCCATCTGTCTCCCACTGCCCATGCTCTCACTCTTCCTTTTGAAATAGAACACTCCCTATATGTTCACCCTACCACTCTAGCTGAATCCATGACAGCCCAGCGGGATAGTACATTTTGTCACATTCATATTAGCTACTGGTAAGCATGTAAATAAAGTAGGGAAAATGGAATGTGAATTGAAACATTCTGGCCCCTTTCTTTGAAGTCGATCCTATCTACCCTAAAATATGCTGAATATTATTTTGAGCTGGAGGCAGTTAAGAATCAAAAGATACAGGAAGAGTTCCCTTCCTCCTCCCCTTATCTGCCTAGAAGTAAGGCATAAATTTCCCTTTGTGAAGGTAGCATGCATTTCCCCAATCTCTTATATCAGCATGAGAACAGCAGTCCTTACCACTGAAGATGATGAGTCTCTATAAACAAACTTTACTAAAACAACTCAAAACTTCTATTAGTTTCCATATATATTTTCTAGGCACTTCCTCACAATTTGTTGTTCTTTGAAACCCAAGCCCTCTTTCCTTTGTTAAAAGAGGATAGATGCTCTCACATCTAAAAACTTTGAATTCACTCCTTTACTGTGAATTCCTGGACATATAAAATATAAATAAATCCATATCCTTTACTCTATATTTTTATTTTTGTTTTTTGTGGGGTTTTTTTTTGGGGGGGGTTGATAAACTTAATTCACACAGCCCAATTTGTAGAGCATAAGAATGTTAAAGGAAAAATCTCCTCCCCTGACATCTTAAATAGAATCTTACTCTAAAGTTTTTTTGTTTGTTTGTTTGTTTTTTTTTTTTTTGTTTTTCTTCAACATTTATCTTACTTGCTTGGAGATGAATGAATGCACCTGTTATTACCTCCCTGCCCCCAGAGCTAGAAGCCATAGAGTAGGGATGGCCAAGCACACCTGCCATTTGGGACCCTGAGTGAGTCAGGCAGTAGAACTTCTTACTCAGGACAGACAAATCAGACGCAGATTTCTGACTTCTATAAGCCACTTTATTCAGTGGTCTCTTTTATACCCACTTGACATCTACTGTGATAACACAGTGTTATTTTTAGGCGGGTGCATTTAATAGAAAGTCTTAATCCTGCTTCTTCAAGCCCAAAATTTCTGTAGAAATAGCCCCGAGTTAGGAATAAGTAGTAGTTTCTTTCCCCCTCTCCCCCAATTTTGCCTCTTTTATGAGGAATCTCTATCTCAAGAGATCTGCTCAGATTTCCCACGGTGTGTGAGCCACTATTAGTGCCCTACTGTAGATCTGAACTCTCAGGTCCCCTCTGTCTTTTACTGCTTGCATTTCCCCTCTGCCTAGGGTACATTGGAGCATTTTCTTACACGTGAGCCCAGCTATGCATTTTTGTTTTCTTTTTATGTTTAATCTGTCAATGTTATGTGTTTGGAGAAGATGGGACATATCCAAGGATAAACTGATTGCTTTATTTTACATTAAAATTCTTTAGATGTCAGCCTTGAAGTAATTTGAAAAGGTGTGATGGAAACAAATTTGCAAATATCCTTATTTTATGCATTTTTTGGTGGACAAAGTGGTTGAAACATCTTTATTTCAGATAATCTTCAAAAAAGGGTGCCCTTACTTAATTTTATTTAGTATTATTTTTGTAAATTCCAGTTAGTTAACAGACAGTGTTATATTAGTTTCAGGTGCACAATATGGTGATTCAACACTTCCATACATTACCTGGTGCTCATCACAACAGGTGCACTCCTTCATCCCCATCACCTATTTGACCCATCCCCTCATCCACACACCCCCTCTGGTGACCATCTGTTTGTGTTTTTAAAACAGTAAATAAATTGTTAAGGTGCTGGGGGAATAGGTTAGTGTTCTATATGTGGGGCAGCTCTGGGGATCTTAGGACAATCTGGGATGTTGAAGCATTATAGGCATCATCTCCAGCTAATTGGATTGTTTTTTTCCCCTTGCATTCTTCTTACTTCCATTTTTCTATACTGAATATACATTACTTTCCTAAGAAAATTGTTTTAAGGGATGCCTGAGTGGCTCTGTGGTTGAGCATCTGCCTTCAGCTCAGGGTGTGGTTCCAGGGTCCTGGGATCAAGTCTCACATCGGGCTCCCCGCAGGGAGCCTGCTTCTCCCTCTGCCTGTGTCTCTGCCTCTCTCTCTCTTTCTCTGTCTGTCTCTCATGAATAAATAAATAAAATCCTTAAAAAATAAAGAAAAATGTTTTACATTTTTTATATAGAAGGTATCTCTATAAAGCTACTTTATAAGTATTTTTAATTTTTTCTCTAAGAGGATCAGAAAAAAAAATCAGGCTGAGGATGATAAAGATAAAATAGTTGTCAGCTGAAGTGTCACAATTTCCCTGTATAATATTGTTATGATTTTCTCCCTCTCGGAAGAAGAAATACAAATGTCATAACAAGTTTAGATTAGATATCGATTATTTTTGAATCACCAAATCAACCCAGAGGAGAGGCCTGATTTTTCATATTAGCATAAACAATCTATCTTCCCAAGTCAGATGATCTGGGGATGCAATAATGAGTGTCTGTCCTTTCTCTGTTGCTTCTGGCTGGATCTTAGGAGAAAGGAAACCAGTAAGAGATGACTTACTGCTTTGGAGGCAATGTTTCAAGCAAGGATAGATCTGACAAAGCAGCAAAGCTGGTGCACACTGAGACAAGTGATAGAGGATAGCACCTGGCCAGGATCGTTGGTTAGAACCAATCATACATGATATTATATTTGCCCTGTTTTTACAGTGTCATGAGATCTGATCCTATTTTGTTGTTGTTGTTTTCCTGAGAGAAGAAAGAAGAGGCCTTCAGCATTGACCCAACGCCCATAAAGAATCATCACAACCTCACACATCAGCAGTCATGTTCATGACAAGGGAAACTGCCCAGGTAAAATGATAGTAAGTGACAGATGGTGGGATCAAATCAGCCTGCTTTATGGAAGTCAATTAAGTTAGTGTTCACTTTTCTTGTAGATTGCGATATAAAAAGTATTCGGTTTGGTCCAAAGATTTGTTGGTGGGAAGAATTCAAAGGAATTAAAAATATGCTGGGAATTATTCAAGCTACTACAGATGTTATTCTGCACACATACTTTATATAAGATAGTTACAGCGTTTCCATTAATCTGATGGGAAATGAGGAACGTCTTCCCTATGACTGGATCACAGAGGCCTGTGGGCATATTTGCTGCAAGACCTGGGAGTGCGTTAGCTCCACCAGTTGGTATTTGTGGCTTTTGAAGGTCCAGCTCCTTTGAGCCTGGTGCTACTTATTTTCTTTCTTTCTTTCTTTCTTTCTTTCTTTCTTTCTTTCTTTCTTTCTTTCTTTACTTTTTCTCTCATTCCCAACCAGCCTGCTTTGAAGAAGACAATTTACTCTACAATTATAGCCTCCAAAGTTGTCTAACATGGTTGAAATTATGGTAGTAATTTCTGTTCAACATTCACCTTTGTATAATTTGCTGCTGTAATACAAAATACATTTTCATAGCATGTTTAGGGAGAATATTTTTGAACACACAAGTAAATTGTTGCTTTATGCACAGTAGAGGATTCCATCCATATTTATAGAAAGAGAGTCAAGAAATATGTAAAAATCCTGTTTTCTAATTTTTTTGTTGTAAATTGAATCTGTGCCAACAAATGACTTAGAGGAAGAAAATGCCTCTTTATTTCCAAGACAAGCTATTGATACTAGTTTCTCAAACATTCTTTGGGCGAACTTAAAAATGTTTAAGACCTATAAAACTTCTTTTTAACGTGAGAAATAATGATCACAGGACACCTGATATTGTATTAAACACAGTGACATTATTGTGTCTGAGACTTAATGTACCTCCATAATTGCTTAAATTAAACATAGGGCATAATTAAGTACTGGAAGCTCCTTATTTTTTATCTTAAAAGTTAGTTAGTTTTAAGGTTACAATTTAATTATATGTAAAAGACATTTCAGTAGACCTCAGTGTAAGTTTGCAACTTAGAGATTTCTCCATTTTGTAGTCTTTTATCTTCAGAGATTTTATGACTGTCACTTCCAGCAGCTGATGCTCTTCAGGTATTACCGAGGCATCTGTCCCAGTTTAGATGTTGTATACTCACAGATTCTGGACATTCTCCAAGAGTGTGGTTTTCTTTTCTTCTTTCCTTTTCTTTCCTTTCCTTTTCTTTCCTTTTCTTCTTTCTTTTCTTTTCTTCTTTCTTTTCTTTTTCTTTTCTTTTCTTTCTTTTCTTTTTTCTTTTCTTTTCTTTTCTTTTTTTTCTTTTCTTTTTTTCTTCTTAAAGATTCTTTAGAAATTTATTTATAAGAGACACAGAGAGGGCAGACATAGGCTCTCCTGGAGAGCCTGATGTGGGACTCAATCCCAGGACTCCAGGATCACGCCCTGAGCCAAACACAGATGCTCAACCACTGAGCCACTGAGGCATCTCAACAGTGTGGTTTTCAACTTCACTGAGATGAGGAAGCAGAAGGCAAGCTGAGGACAAACCACAAGTTGACACCCTGCAAATTTCCCCCCCTTCCCACTCCAAGGTGGGATACCTGTGACATTCTTCCAGGAAACTTATAACTATCTTAATGTTAATGCTTAATAGAGGGGAAAACAGTCTTAGCTAAATAATATCAAGGCCTCCCGTATCCTTTTTTTTTTAATTTTTTTTTTAATGATAGTCACAGAGAGAGAGAGAGAGAGAGAGAGAGAGAGAGAGAGAGAGGCAGAGACACAGGCAGAGGGAGAAGCAGGCTCCATGCACCGGGAGCCCGACATGGGATTCGATCCCGGGTCTCCAGGATCGCGCCCTGGGCCAAAGGCAGGCGCCAAACCGCTGCGCCACCCAGGGATCCCGGCCTCCAGTATCCTGATGGTTTTCTTTAGTTTATGAAACTACTTTTGGAAACCTTCCTGTTTCCTTACCTCCTCCAACTCCTAGGTATATAATCAGCCATTCCTCACAACCTTGGGGGCAGCAGGTCTTTCTGCTAGGTCCTGTCCCAGGGTTTTAATAAAACTGCCATTTTTCACCAAAGAAGTCTCAAGAATTCTCTCTAGGGCCATTGGCTCCCAACCTCCCCAACATTCCAAAACCAAATCAACTTGGTGGTTCATGGAAGGGAGTTATTTTTGACTTTTCAGTAATTACTACTTCTACTGCCTGTCATTGTGTGATTTGATCTCTTCCATGACAATGTTACCTGGTACTAGAAGACAAATCTGTGGTTTTGCCCAAATATATATTTGCATTTGTTGTTTTAAAGACACTAAAAACAGGGATCCCTGGGTGGCGCAGCGGTTTGGCGCCTGCCTTTGGCCCAGGGCGCGATTCTGGAGACCAGGGATCGAATCCCACGTCGGGCTCCCGGTGCATGGAGCCTGCTTCTCCCTCTGCCTGTGTCTCTGCCTCTCTCTCTCTCTCTCTCTCTCTCTCTCTCTCTCTCTGTGTGTGTGACCATCATAAATAAATAAAAAAAAAACAAAAAAAAATAAAGACACTAAAAACAATTTGATTGATTACATTTAGAAAAAGAATCTAATTTGCTTGTTCTTTGCTGTTCTTTTGTGGTGTTTACTTTGTTACTTTATAGATAATTTGCAAATCTTCTCTTAAAAAACTCAATACTTTTTAAAAAAAGAATGCAGTACTTTTTCAATATAGTATACTTTTGTGGAGAAAAAAATCCCTAATATTCCATTAAGTTACTAATGCATTAAAATCATTAAAAATGAGAGCATTCTACTTATTTATGTAGCTTTCAATTTTATCATTAACCATGAAAAATACAAAACCTCTGTCATGAGGAGGAAGGCTAGCTGAAGACAAAGCACAAGCAGACACCTCCAACCGACGTCCCCCCTCCACCCAGTCCTACATGGGATATGGGTGACATTCCTCCAGGAAGCTCCCAACTACCTTAATGTTAATGCCTTGCTAGCTCACAATTTCTAGGGCTGCAGGTCATTTTGCCCAGAGGCCCTGCCCCATCCTTTTAAAAAAAACCACCATTTTGCACCAAAGATGTCTCAAGAATTCCTTCTTGGCCATTGGCTCTGGATTCCAACAAACCTACCAATATTCCAAAAAATTACATCAAAATCAGCAGGCATTTTGGCCAAATTGGTAGAGACAAACTATTCAGATAATTACTTATGATCTAAGGAAAGGGGATTTGGAGGATCTCTGCTGACTTCATACTAGATAGACAAAGGGGTCTCAGCTAAGTCATAAAAAGAAGGGTGGTTCTTTGTGATGTGGGAAACAGAGGCAGAAGAGAAATTATTAAATTTCTTTACTACCTGCAGCACATTGACAAGTCCTTGAAACAGCAGAGTGACCTTCCCTTAGGGACTCAGCTGCCTCGATGTTAATACTTTGTTAAGGGCAAAGGCAATCTTAGCCAGACCCTCAGGATCCTGTACATCTACTTAAACATATAAAAATTCCTTTAGAAACTCCCTTTACCTCTAAGCCACCACCCCCCCAAGATACTTGTTAGCAATCATCCCCCAAGCATATGGTCCACCAATAAACATCTGAAGGGTCTCATGACTCAGGTTTTATTAGAAGGTAATAAATGAGCTTCTCCCAAGAATAGCTAGCCCCCTCAAGGTCCTGGAAACCTTGCTTCCAAAATTCCTCAGAGACTTACGCCCTCCCTAACCTCCTCCCAAGTTGAAAGTATATAATGGTCCACTCCTTGTGACCTCAGTGCAGCTCTTTCTGCCCATGAGTCCTGTCCCATGCTTTAATAAAACCACCTCTTTGCACCAAAGATGTCTCAAGAATCCTTTCTTGGCCATTGCCTTCGATCCCTAACATCTTTTTCTACATCATTTGCAGTGAGCCTTTCCCTAGAATACAAGAAGTTAGAGGATTTCTTAACTTGGCTTAAAATTCAATATTGTCAACTGCAATACTTTTCTTTTCTTTTCTTTTCTTTTTTTTTTTTTTTTTCCATCCTCCTGGTGGAAAATTCTGGTAGAAATTTTTTGACTCTGTTGTTCTCCATCATGTCCTACCTGAATTTTTATTCGGTTTTGAATAAAAATTTTAGATTTATTTCTGAATTTTCTATTTCCTCCAAGTTGTTGTACGTTACACAGGCTCTGACCTCAGAGTCATTGGAGAGTTCCGGGGCTAGAAGTTTGGTTCCAGACCACTGTAACAATGCAAATATTGCAATAAAATGAGTCAAATTAACTTTTTTGGTTTCCAAGCACCTATGAAAGTTATGTTTACACGGTACTGTAGTCTATTAAGTATGCAATAACATCATGTCTAAAAAAATGTACATATCTTAATTAAAAACATTGCTAAAAAATTCTAACCATCATCTGGGCTTTCAGCAAGTTATAATCACTGATTACAGATGATCATAATAAATATTAATAGTAATGGAAAAGTTTGAAGTATTGTTGATGTGGTTTTGGAGTAACATTGGTGAGGTCTGGAGCCGACGGCCAAGAAAGAACTCTTTAGACATCTTTGGTGCAATATGGTGGTTGTATTAAAGCGCAGGGACCCATGGGCGGAAAGAGCTGCTGCACTAGGGTTGTGAGGAATGGCTGATCAAATACCCGGGAGGGTAGTAAAAAGGGAGGTTTCCAAAAGGACTTTCCTACACTAAAGAAGACTCTTAGGGTACTGGAGGCCTCGCTATTGTCAAACTGAGGTTGTTTTTCCCCGCTAGCCAAGTACCAACTTTAAGACAGTTGGGAGTTTCCCGGAGGAATGTTATACTCTGCCTATCTCAAATATTTGTCATTGGGCTGCAGGTTACAAGGACATTTAATTTTATCAACAGTTCCTTCTGCCTTTGGTTCCTGGTTCGTTGTGAGAATCACCAAAACGTGACACACAGGTATGAAGTGAGCACAGGCTGTTGAAAAAATGGCACAAAAAAAAAAAAAAAAAAAAAAGAAAAAAGAAAAGAAAAGAAAAAGAAAAAGAAAAAATGGCACCAAAAGACTTGCTCCACGCAGGGTTGCCACAGCCTTCAATTTGTAAAAATGCATTATCTGTAGAATGCAAGAATGTGAAGCACAGTAAAGGGCATGTCCCTGTGTAATCAGGGCTTTGTCTCATCCTTCTCTAGCCTTAGTTCTGCTTTTATAGAAGGCTCGCCTTCTTTCCTGCTGCATATACTTGCACACTTTGTACATTTTATTCTCATTTCTCTATGAAACCCTCAGAACTAACTTCAGGATGCAATGTGGATTTCTCCTGTGTTTTAGAAACCCTCCTGTTTATTTGTTTTTTTAATATTTATTATTTTATTTCTCCTTTATTTAGCCTATAACAAACGTGCCTCTATTCTGGGTGCTTATCATCATCAACAACCATTGCTTTGTGTAGAGCCCTGCCCTTGGCTTGCTGGTTGCTATTAGAACCCTCTTCTTAAATCCGAAGCCTGGAAATGCTTGTGTTTAAACATACACTTCAATCTCACTTGTGACATACTCCCACACGGCAAAATTTGAGTTAGACTTGCTTGTGTGACATGCTCAAACATTGACACATGTGTAGGAGATATGGAAATGCACTTCAGTTACCAGCTTGCTTTCTCCAGTCTCCTTCATAGATATTTATCAAGATCCACTCTTCACTGATACTCAGCTGTCAGCTTTCTGACTTTTGGTTTCTGAGTGAGGCCATCCACTAGGTTCAAAATCCTGCATTTATGCTGCAGACAGATAATTGCTTTCAGTTTGGCTGGCAGAGACCATGAGCACCAGAATCCAAGGACACCGTGAGAAACAAATGACTATCTTCTTTCAGGTGAGGAAGACTCAGATGGTAACTACTTACATCATCCCTTCATTAGAATCCTTATCTTTACTCTTAGTGTCAGCAGGTTAGATTCCTTTCAGATTCTTAGGGTAGGGTAAGTTATAGTTTTAATTTCTAGCGTTATGTTGGTTTCTGTTGTTGTTACACTCTTTTTTAAAAGATTTATTTATCTTAGAGAGAGAGTAGGGAGGGGCAGAGGGAGAGATTCTTTAAGCAGACTCCTCCCTGAGTCCAGAGCCCTATGTGGGGCTGGATCCCACATTCCATGAGATCATGACCTGAGCCAAAACCAAGAGTTTGTTGTTTTTTTTTTTTAATTTGACCCACTATATTTTTATTTATTTACTCCTGGTGCTCATGAACCGCCATCACCATAAACAATATTTTTCAGTTGCACTGAGTTGCAAATTTGATTCCAGAGTCAAAGAAAAAAAAAAAAAAACACCTTATTTAAAACATGTATCCTGCAATGGGATGTTCTCTCTTCCTCTCATATGCCTTCTAAGAGTACAGTTATTTTAAAATTAGAGTTTCATGCTTGGGAATACCGTACTTCCTCTTGTGTGGCGTCAAGGGATGCCTGGGTGACTCAAAGGCTGAGCGCCTGCCTTCAGCTCAGGGTGTGATCTCAGGGTCCTGGAATCGAGTCCCACATCGGGCTCCCTGCATGCAGGGAGCCTGCTTCTCCCTCTGCCTGTGTCTCTGCCTCTCTCTCTCTGTGTCTCTCATGAATAAATAAATACAATCTTTCCTTAAAAAAAAGAAAAAACAAAACAAAACCAAGAGTCAGACAGTTAAGCAACTGAACCACCCAGGTGCTCCATGTTGTTATTTTCTTGAACATTTTCAAGTTGCCTTTTACTTTTTTTGGCAAAAGGTAGGGATTAATTTTAAAGGAGAATGAGGATTGGTTGGGAAAGGTCAGTTTTATACCGTTTCAGATCCAAAGCCAACATCACCCAATATGAATACAAAGAAATGTTGAAGCTGTGCTGCACAATAATTCAAACTCACCTATACGTATAATTTAAGTTTAACCATAACAGAATCAAGGAAACTGGGTGTAAAAGAATAATTTTTATTGCATTACAATATTATTCCATAACAAATTAAAACTTAAATAAAAAACCTTTTAATGAATTATAATAGCAGAATACTTGAATGGTATCTTCTCACCCAAACTGAAATAAGAAATTAGTGAAATAGGTAAAACATTCCAACAAAGTAATAACCTTCCAGAAAAACCAGCATACATATGTTTCGTATCATCTGATACAGCTGGTTAAGTAGTTATTCAGTCTTTGTCATTCACGTTCTATCTAAGACTGTCTCTATAGACCTTCTTTTTCGAATATTACAGAGTTACATTCTATGCTGACATCTAATTACCTGATAGACATAAAATGCTTTCAAGATGCATAACGTATTTTGCGGCAGAGTTTTCTAAAAGCTTTCCTTGAGTTTTAATTTGCCTAAGTTAAGCATAATACAAATGCTTCTTATGCGAGTAAAACAAATGAGTGGAAATAATTTGGAATGAATTTAATGACTATATTTTAAGTGATTGCTTTACAATGTACACTGTGTGTGTATATATGAATATTATGTACATACAGAATATTATATATACGTATGCATACATGCACATTTTCAATAAAGATAACTCTTAGGTTGGTAATCAGCCCTGATTTTTTTAAAAAATTATAAAGACATTAATGCTTAATATAAGTTCTGACTGGTTAGACAGTTACATAGAGATGCATATTTAAAGAGCATCAAGCTGCTGAATAGGGACCCTTATAAGGATTTGTTGTCAGCAACATCACTGTAAGACAGATTGATTTCTTATGGTGATTTTTAGCTAATGTCTTTGCCCAGAACTTAAGCAATAAGCAATTCCTGCTGGTTTCACAACCCACCCCCAACCCCCCCCCCCCCCCGAATTCTTAACACTTCGTTTCACTTTTGCTTTTATTTCCATAGTAACCAGCTAGCACAGGAATGTTCCAACAGTTCTGCTGGCTTCAAATCTCCTGTCAAATGGTTCTGCTGCTTAAGGTGCTAGCATTATAACATACTGTGACTCAGCTTTCTGTTGAGTTACATTTCTGATTGGTAGTAAATATCCTCCATCTTTTTCTTCTTTTTTTTTTCTTTAATTTCAAAAGATGCCGTCTTCAAAATGTACCAGTTAAATTCATTTGTCAGTTGATTATATTCTTTTCAAATTTAATAATTCTTCTGCATATATTTAATGTATATCTTTTACTCAAGATAGATAAAGTTTTATTTAACCTTTGAACACCTACCTAATATATTTTAGAAAGAATAGCTATGAGCATATTTAAGGTAGGATTCTTGAACTCTAGAAATCACAGGTAGTAGAAAAGGAAACCATGAAAATGATCACTTTATATAAAAATTTAAAATATAGGCCACGCAAATTACTGTTGATATACACAAGAAAAGGTAGTTCCTTCTACAGAGGAACCTCTGTGTAAAGGAGAATTTGTCAGAAAGAAAAGCTGGGGGAAGACACCTAAGAAGAATAATAGAATCACAGAAGACAGAAAAATGGAGAAAGACACAAGTGTTTAGGGAAAATAAATTGTTTTATGTGCCTAAACCAGAGAATATTAGAAATGTTAGATCATGAAAAATAATTTAACATATATAGTTGATCGGAAATAGAGTTTGTGAAGATATTATTACTCTAACGATACTATTACTTGTCTATGCTTTTTTTCCCCCTTCATTTTGAGAGTTTGGCACAGGCCACACGTTCGGTGAGTCTCACGGTGTCTGTATTCACTTCTCCAGTCTCATAAAGGGAAGGGCGACTAAAAGACAGCCCTTCTATTCTCAGAGCTATTGGTATCCCTTGGGTGTAGATTTTCTTTGAGTTATGAATGATTTTGTGTCCTCAGTTTCCCTACCTGTAACTAAATGGATAGTTACTTAATACATTATATTTCAGTTTCCAACTAAACTCTTAGCTTCCTTCAGCCCAGCAAGCAGCCTCTACACCACTGGTCATGGGAAAATGCACAAGGCTACACTTTCTAATATCTGTGCACCCTAAGTTAATGTAGCTCCAAAGGCTGTCATTCCCCTGGTGTAAGCTGCCGCATTAGACAAATCACACTCATAATGAATATAATTTGCAGAGGTTTTGCAGTTACTTTGGGGAAATTAAATTAAAAAGTAAGTCTTCTATTACATTTTCTGACATTCAAGCTTTAAAGATCTTATCAAGAATTAAATTAGGCCAACTTTCTCCATCTTTTTTTTCTTTTCTTTTCTTTTCTTTTTCTTTTCTTTTCTTTTCTTTTCTTTTCTTTTCTTTTCTTTGGGAACATCCAGTAAGGTAGTTCTTTCATCTAGTGGATAGGATAAAAATATCTTAATTCAGGTGTTTTAAAGGGTGATAAAACTGACCCTGCATGTTATAGACCAATCAACTTCATTAATGCTGCCGTTAAATCGCACACGAGAATTTTATTGCAGTAGTTGGAATTGATGAAAAAATTTAAAAGTACAGATGTAATATGCTAATAGTGGTTAGGTAATTTCCCAAAGATCCCAAAGCTAAGCGATTTTTCCTACCGAAAATTGATCTTGTCTTCACTCATATTTCAGTATTCTTGTACAAATTGAGACAACAGGAAAAAGGTACTTTGTGTAACTGCTATAGATAGAGCTCCATTTTGTTGGGGTCGCTTTCCGAGTTACAATCTATATTCTTCCCTTGGCCTCAGAATGAGATATTAAGAATTCAGATTCAGTGATATGACTTGTGAGAGATCCAGGAAGTTCTGCTTGACTTTATGTATGTGTACCTAATTTGCTTAAACAAATATCTTCATAGGGACACCTGGGGGGCTCAGTGGCTGAGCATCTGCCTTTGGCTCAGGGCGTGATCCTGGGGTCCCGGGATCGAGTCTTGCATCAGGCTCCCTGCAGGGAGCCTGCTTCTCTCTCTACCTGTGTCTCTGCCTCTCTCTGTGTGTGTATCTCTCATGAATAAATAACTAAAGTCTTAAAAAAAAATAAGTATCTTCATACATACAGACATACATAACACATATTTGCTTTTGAACGAACGTCTCTGAGCATATACAGCTAGTATGTCCACCACTGTTTTAATCACTTTGCATATGTTTATGCCTTTTATCCTCAAAGGAAAGGAGCCTCTCTGAGCATAAATCCCCACATATATAAACAGTATGTCAGTTGGAGTCAAAATGAACACAGGCCACAGAGTCCTGACTCTGGAATACAGGTAAACCACCTGGAGAGCTCCCCAAGTTCCAGACCCTATGCCCCTCTGTCTGCAGGATCATAATCTTTCTTGGGGAGGCTTCCGGCAATACCATATTTAACAGTTTCTCAGGTGATGCTTGTGCTCACCAAAATTTATGAACCACTGTCTTATACAGGCACTGTCTTGCTTGCTTTATATTATTTTTTTAATACGGATTCTAAAAATGGTAGTTTTCTGTCATTTTCTGTTCTTTAAAATGTCACATTCTGTGGCTCCAATTCAATCCCTTCTGACAGTTCACAGCAGTTCTCAGATTCATTCTGCACGCAGCGATCACGTTGCAAAGATTTACTACTCAACACTTTAGAAAGCTCTTATTATTGCTGATATGCTCCCACCACTGACTAACATTCTCTGTTGACCTTGATAGACTTTTTAATTGCAGGTTCTCATAAGGACCTCCATGCCCCTGTACACACCACCATCCTGCATCGTGTAATACATTCTAAGGAAGGACACATTTATTTATTTATTTATTTTACCATGTAGGCACAAAGGCTGGTTCCCATGGGCCCCAGTCCCAGAGGGGACCCTTGCCTCAGTCAGGTGGTCACATGGTCAGGTACTTACTGGTACTGCTTTTCTCATGGTCATTCTGACAACTCTATGCCTTGTCTGTGGATCTGTAATCACTCTCCTTTGCCTTAATTATGGCCCTCATAGAAATGGGTTCACTTTTTCTTTCTTTTTTTTTTTTTTTTTTTTTTGTCTAAAGAGACACCTAGGTTTACTTACCTGGGGTAAAATTCAGGTATTCTTTTTTTTTTTTTTTTTTTTTTCCCCTGTCAGGCTAGATCACAGGGGGAGAAAAAATAGCCTTTTGTTACATACAGTACCCAATTCCCTTCTCTCAGCTCATCCATGTGCATAGCTGAGTTCTGACAACCTGAATGAAAACCTGTGATCTAAGTGATGCTCCGTCTGGCACATCGGAAGGATCCCCAAGCTTTCTCTTCTCAGCATGACGCAGGAGTGGTTTATCTGCCTTTTCAGATTTGAGAGAGAAAGAACAGCTTCCAGGCAGATTCAATCCCTAGGAAAAGCAAACGGACATTTTCTTTATGATCTTTTTAATTTTTAGATTTACAGACTGCATCAATGCAGTATCCTTAGAACTAATTTTTAACTGTGAGAGGCATTAAAAAAAAAAGTCTTCATTACCTTTTTAATGTTAGGTATAGATTTTTAGAGGCAGAGATGACAAAATATCAAGAACTGGATCCCAGTTCCAAATTTCCTTTCCCCAAGGCCATCGTGTTAGATGTAGCTAAGTGCACATGCTTCTATTAGCTGCGATGCATGCATCTAGAAAAGCTATCTCAAGGTCATTAAAGGGCATAGTCACCCATAAATGGGAGCCGCATATATCATGTTATTGGAGGCATCTCTAAGTGGACAGTGAGTTTATTTTATAGCATATCACAGAATGGTAGAACTGGAGGGACATTTAAGATAATCTGTTCTAACACCTTTATTTCAAAGATGAGGAAATGAGAGCCCAGAGAAATTATATTACTTGCCCAAGGTTATAGAACTATTAATTACCACTTTCCACAAATGTGATAAATCTGTATATTTGAACTAGCATTAATTTTACCACAGAGAGAATGTATGCAAAAACAGCTTATAATCCATAAAGTAGACCATTCAGGGGATGTGTAAAAGTAAAACATCATTGCTAGAGAAGCTTGGAGATATTTTCAAACTTGTCATTTAATAGTAAAATATACTTCTTTTGCTTTTAGAAATATGAATGTAAAAGAAATTGATTTATACATTGGTATGGATGCTCGAGCCATAAGAGTTTTCTGCAAAAGTGTTAAACAGTAGATTGCTTCGATTTTATTCTATTGGGTGTTTTGTTTTGTTTTGTTTTGTTTTTTTCAACAAGGAGGTTAACAGGGGGCATCTGATAGCTGGTGACAGGTAGTTTCTGAGAAGTGGTTCTGTTCTCAGCAGGCAATGGCAAGCTGACCTTAGAACCTTAGGGTAAGATTCCCAACACCAGTTCTCAGAAGACGGTGAGACATGGTGAGAAGGAAACCATTTATTGGAATTTAAGGCCATTTCCAGCAATCTTTTCTTCATGAGATAAAAGCATGCCTATAGCATTATCATCTGCTTCTTCCATTTCTTAAACATATTTCCCACATTAAGTTATTTAATTGTAAGACTGGACTCTGGAAACAGACTACTACAATTTGAATCCAGAATCCATCATGATAAGCAGTATAAATCTTAGCGAATTGCATATTCTATTTGATTCTCAGTTTCCTCATGTAAGAATTAATTGAATGAATGCATGTGAAGCGCTCAGGCCAGTGCCTGACCCACAATGTGGCACAATGTTTCCACCAACAGCATCTCATAATCCTTAGCGTTGGCAGTAGTAGTAGAGTTAGGAGCATAGTAGCATAAGATTCTCAAGAAAACAAAAAGTTGCTCAGAGAAGAAATATTTTAAACTGACTCATTTTGGATAGTGATGTTTTGACTATGTCCTCACTGATTTTCTCCCTTTCAGGTCTCTCCATTTCTGATAAGGGTTTTGACATCTCTATCTGGTAGTGGGTTCATCTGTTTATTCTTCAATGCTGTCAGCTATGCTTCATGTGGTTTAATGCTCTATTGTTAGGCTCACACATATGAAGAATTGTTATGTCTTAGTGGAGAATTGACCCCTGTAACATTACATAATGCACTTCGTTATACCTAATAACTTCCCTTGCTTTGCTCTGCCGTCTCTGACGTTAGTATAGTTACAACTCCTTTCTTTTAATCAGCATTAGCATGGTATATTTTCTTCATCCATTTAATCTATGTGTGTTTCTTACAATCCCTTTTACAATAGCATCAAAAATAATAAAATACTTATGAATATGTTTAGTCAAGTAGATGAATCATCTGTACTCATACACACACATACAAACCGTTGTAAAATATCAATGAAGGGAATTTAAAATGGCACAATAAATGGAAAGATATTCAGTGTTCATGGACCAAAGAATTAACATTGCCACAGGGACCATACTCTACAAAGCAATCTATAGATGTAACATGCCCCGCATCAAAATTTCAATGTCACATTTCACAAAAAGACAAAAACAGAAAAGCAAAAAAACAAAACAAAACAAAACAAACTAAAATCTTTGTGGAAACGCAAAAGGTCCTGAATAGCTAAATCAAAGTTGAGAAAGAACAAAGCTAGAGGCCTCATCACATGTGCTCTTTTGAACTATGTTACAAAGCTAGAGTAATTAAAATAGCACAGTCTCGGGGCACCTGGGGGGCTCAGTTGAGTATCTGACTCTGGGTCAGGTCATGATTTCAGGGTCCTCAGACTGAGTACTGTGTCAGGCTCCATGCTTGGCAGGGAGTCTGCTTCTCACTATCTCTCCCTGTGCTGCTGGTTTCTCTCTCTCCTCTCTCTCTCTCAAATAAATTAATAAAATCTTAAAAAAAAAAAAGGAGAAAGGAAGAGTACAGTCTTGGCAAAATAGACATGTGGATCAATGGAGCAGAATACAGTTTCCCAAAATAGACCCATGTATATAATGTCAATTAATTTTAACAAGGTGACAAAGTTATACTAATGAAAAAAATATTTTCAGTAAATGGTATTGGTAAAAGTAGATATCCACATGCAAAAGAATGAAAGTGGGCTTTTATCTGACACTATAGGTGAAAATCAACTCAAAATGGATTAAGAAATTAAATGTAAGATCTAAAACCATGAAACTCCTAGAAGAAAATAGAGGGCTTAAGCTTTTTGCTCTTTGACATCGGTCTTGGCAATGTTTTGTTTCATTTTGTTTTTGGATTTGACATAAAGAGAAAAGGTAAGAAAACCAAATTAAAGAAGTGGGACTCCACCAAACTAAGCATTTCCTGACAGCAAAAGGAAAAAATGAAAAGGCAGCCTATAGAACTGGAGAAAATATTCGCAAAACATGTATCATATAAGGGGTAGTATCTATTATATACACATACAAATACACACACATATATCATATAACAATAGTAATATATATGTAATAGTATATGTAATAGTAATAGTAATATATCAACAGTAAGAAACAAATAATTCCTCTCTGTCTCTCCAACCTTGGGGCCAGTATTTTGCCTTCTGTCCTCACCTCTCTTATGGATCCAAGAAGAGTCATTGATTTTTCAGTCTTTTCAAGTTTTTCACTTGTATTTAGGGCACAGTGGTAGCTCCAAAGCTTCTTACATGTGGAACTGGAAGCCCACGTTTGAGGTGTTCTAGATTATTTTATTCCACGTACATTCTATCATTTTAGCAATCTTCCCTAATTTGAATTCTCATCTCTTCCCTTCATTCACATTAATAATGTCTGTGATTTCCCAGGACCATTTATAATAGAGTATTTGGTGACATTGATAAATCAGGTAGTGCAGAAATAAAATATGTGTGGAAGTGGACAGTGACAATTGATAGAGTTCCATTTTGAGCATGTTGCAGCTGAGAAGCTCGTTGGAAATCTGCCTGGCATTTGCAATTCACATAAATTCCATAATTTGGAATTTGTATCTATTGTTCAGGCAAGAAATGAAGATTAGACAGCTTTGTATCAAAGCATCATTATTGGAGTAATATTTTAATTTGTGTAAATAAAGAAAATCACAACAAAAGAGACACAGAATATGAGGAAGCACCAAAGCAAAATAGTAGGATTAAATTGGTCTAAAAGGTAAAGGGAGAAAGGGTAGTAAAACATCGTTTAAGGGGGTATGACACCAGTAAGAGTAACACCCGGAAAATGTTTCCTTTTCAAAGAAACTGAAAACTCTCTTCTGGATTACGCTTTTTGGGAGTTACAGATGAAACTTTAAAAATATTTTCAGTAGAGGATTTGGTGGAATTAAGACTGTAAGGTGTTATAGATGGGTAAGAAATGGTGGCAGAGGTTGTAAGTACTTAAACACTTGAGAAGGAAAAGAATCATGAGAGGTTGTAATGTGAATTTTAATAAGAAACAGAGTCCACATTTATCATTTATATATTTCCCTGAATTTTTAGAATTTATTTTTATACTACCTTCCCATTTTCAATGATAAACTCTTTGAATGTTGAGTGTTTTCATATTGCGTTGAGCATAACAGAAAACCTAGAGTGGCGAACAGTCAAAAAAAATTTTTTTAAGTGTTAGGATCATCGAGGATTGGGAATAATTGACCAACCTAGCAATAACCGCAAACACTGTAGCCAGTCCAGGTCTTGTAGATACATAATTCTTTCTAAATATTTATTTATTTATTTATTTATTTATTTATTTATTTATTACTTATTTATTTATTTATTTATTATTTATTTATTTATGACAGGGAGTGGAGGTAGAGGAAAAGGAATAAGGAGAGAGAGTCTTAAGCAGACTTCCATACTGAGAGCAGAGTCTGATGCTATCTCATGACCCTGAGATCATGACCTGAGCTGAAATCAAGAATCAGACACTTAATTGACTGGGCCCCCCAAACACCCCATTTCATGACTCTTTATAATTGTTATAATTGAATCAGTATGCTGCATGCTTCATTTTTTTAGGAATTCACTAGAATCATTCTATTCTTCCATTCAGAAGCATTTATATAGTAGGAGTATCTTCTAAGCATTTTTGAACTTTTGGTCCTCATAAGTGGATAGCTAGCAAACAAATTATTTCAATCAAATAACTTAAAATCTTGAAAAGAAATTCAAAATAATACGTGATATTGTATTGGAGAGCTAACAAATCATTGAGACCTAACTGGGGGAGAATTAAGAACCCAGCTTTCAAAGGTCCTTTTTTTTGGCTGTGGGATTTTACTTATTCCAGAGTGAATGGCTGCATAGATAAGTGGTTGAATAAAACTTTTGACAACTTCTGAAGGCCTAGGAGAAAAAGACTGGAGGGCACCTGGGTGGCTCAGTGGTTTACCATCTGCCTTCAGCTCAGGGCATGATCCCGGGTCTGGGATCAAGTCCCACATCGGGCTCCCTGCATGGAGTCTGCTTCTCCCTCTGCCTGTGTCTCTGCCTCTCTCTCTGTGTCTCTCTTGAATAAATAAATAAAATCCTGAAAAGAAAAGAAACAGAAAAAAAAAAAAGATACTAGAATCTAGAACCTACCCAAGTGTGAGAACCACAGAGCATTTTAAAACACTTCACTTTGGATGAAGTGAAAAACTTCTGACTCAGTGTCTACACCTGGGGAGGCAGGCCCCAGAAATTGTATCTCAGTTTAAGTAATCTCATTTTCTAAAATTGAACTGAGGTGAGTCTGGATTATTGGCTACTTGAAAGTCTGACTGATGGGAGGGGAAAAAATAGTATTTAGAGGGCCTAAAAATTATTCTAGATTTCAAATTATTTTTACAAATAGTTTTAGAAATGCGATGTCTATTTAACAATGGGGCATATCTAAAGTAGATGAGGAGACATGACAACAACATTAAAACAAAACAGAAACTAGAAGGCAAATAAAATGTAACAAAGATCATGCCCCCAGGGGATTTAGGAAATTATTAGATAAAAACTTTAAAATATGTTTGCTCAAAGAACTAATCACAAGCTTGAGGATTTTTGCAGAAGGTAAATATCTACAAAACTATATAAAAAATAGAACTAAAAATAAAATAACTAAAATTAAGAAATAATGAACATATTTCACAGGAACATATATACAGCCAAAAAAATAGTTAGTAAATTGGAAAATGTCAGAAAAAATTGTCTATAATATAGCTTAGTGATAGACAAAATGAAGTGAAAGAGTAACAAACATCACAAATACTGCAACAATTTTATGTGTATTTCACTGTAATCCTTAACAAAAGGCGAGAGACTAAAAGAAAGAAGAAAACTTTAAGAATATAAGAGCTGATAACTGTCAATTAAAGAATAATATAAAGTCAAATATTTAAGAAACCATATGAACATATAAATAGAAAATATAAATACATCCTTAGATAATACTACATTAACTGTGGAAAAACAAAGTGGAGGAATAAATCACCATAAGCATCCAGAAACAGAGAGAGAGGAAGAAAAAGATTACCTCCCAACATAAGATAAACTAATAGATGACTTTTCACAGACAGAAATTGAAGGAAAATGAGCAATATCTATAATACCTGGGAAAATTGCCTATCTAGCATTTCATTCCAAGTGAAAAGATCCTTTGAGAATAAACTGAAATACTGGCATTTCAGACTAACAAAAACAGAGAATTCAGCAATACCTGAACCATAGTAAAAGAATTACAATTTTTTTCAGAATTTTTTTTTTTCAGAATAAAGTAAAATGATCAAGGAGAGAAGTCCAGAGTTTTGGTAAGGAATAACATTTTTGAAAATGACAGGATTTAATATGTAGGTCTGTGTACATGAAAATTGGACAAAAGAAAATGAATTTCTAGTGGGGCATATATGAAGAGAGAGCTCTCTTTCTTACTCTTTGCCTGCCCCATTACAGATTAGAAAGATCTATTTACAAAGGACATGTTTATAAAATATATAGAGAGCTTTTATGCTTAATAAGAAGATAAATAATATAATGAAAGAGTGGGTAAAAGAGTCCAAGAAACATGCACCAAAGACACAAAAATGACTAATATACACATCAGAATAAACTCAAAATCATTTGTCATTAAGAAAAGCAAATTAAAAATTATAAGACAATTATATATCCACTGGAAAAGTCAATATTAAAAAAAAAACAAATCCTACCAAGTATGACAAAGATATGAAAACTATGTTCACGCAAGGACCCATGCACAAATGACCATAACTGCTATGCTTGTGTAACAGCTAAAACCTTGAAAAACAAACAGATAGTTTTTACTTAGTAGTAAAAAGTATTGAATTATTAAAATACACATAACAACATTGATCAATTTTAAAATAATTATGCTGTGCAAAATAAGCCATAAAATTAATACATGTGTTATGATTCCATACACTAAATCTCAGATGTTAATGAATCTCTACACATAGAAACTCTTGGAATAATGGATATCTTCATTATCTTGATTTTTATGATGGTTTTATGAGTAACTGCAGGTGTGGTGGAAACAGTCAGAGAGGTTGAAATAGAAATAAGCCTGAAGATATGACAAATTGCTGTAATCCCATACAAAACCTTAACAAATAAGAAGTTGCCTCTTCTGGATGAGCAAAGAAAGTGGTCTCTTCGAATGGAATCTACTCCTGGGGAAGATGCTGTGAAGATTGTCAAAATGACAGTAAAGGATTTAGAATAAGGCATAAACTGAGTTAATGAAGCAACTGCAGGGTTTGAGAGGATTGACTCCAATTTCCAAAGTAGTTCTATTGTGGGTAAAATGTCTTGAAACAGTATCACATGCTACAGAGTAAAATAGTGTGGTAAACTCTATTATTGTCTTATTTAAAGATCTTGCCAGCACCACCCCAACCTTCAGCAACCAGCACCCTAATAAGTCAGCAGACATCAACATTTAGGCAAGAATTTCCACCAGCAAAGATTACAATTTGCTGAAAGCTCAGATGATAGACAGCAATTCTTAGCAATAAAATAATTTTTAATTAAGGTAGGCACAGTTTTTAGACACAGTACACTACAAGTATAGTATAAATGCAACTTTTATATGCATTGGACAGCCAAAAAAGTTCATTTAACTCACTTTATTATATTTCCAACATTATGGTGGTCTGGAAGCATTCTTCAATATCTCTGTGCATGCCTCTGCATGCACACCAGATTTACAACCTGTTGAAAATTTTAATATAAAACTTTCAAAAATGAATGGAACAACTAGACAGAAAGTGAATACAGATATACAGGACTTGAACAAGTTACTAACCAGCTTTAATTGTCACATATAGAACAATCTACCTAATAGTTAGAGAATGAGCATTCTTTAAAGAGCATCGGAGAGGATATCCAGAATAGATAATGATAGTCTTTAAGTAAGTTCTAATAGTTTAAAACAATGAAGCATATGAAAGATATTTCTCCATCATAATCAAATTGAAATATAAATCACCAAAGGAAAGATGTCTATTCACTAATATTGGGCAATCAAACAGCACATTTTAAATGAAAAATGAGTAAAAGGATCAAAAAGGAAATTAAATATTTGGAATAAATAAAAATAGAATTGCAAATATGGTGTGCAGCCAAAACAGTCCTTAGAAGAGAAATCTGCAGCTTTAAAAACCAGTATCAGTAAGTAAATAAGGTCAAAAATAAATATCCTATCTTTCCATTTCAAGAAACTAGAAAAAGAAGAGCTATTAAACTTAAATTAAGTAGTGGAAAGGAAATAAAAATTAGAGAAGAAATCAGAGAAATAGAAAATATAAAAATGAAAAAAAATCAATATAACCAAATATCAGTTGTTAAAAACAAAAACATAATTGGCAAATCTTTGGCTACGCTGACCAAGAGAAAGAGAGATGGCACAAATTTCAAAAAATCTGGAATTAAAAACAGAATATTACACTGACACTACAAAAACTAAAAGAATTATAAATTAACATCTTGAATAATCTCATGCCAACTAACACTTAGATAAAATGGATAAATTACAAGGAAAACACAAATTAATTAAATGATTCACAAACAAATAAAGGATATTAAAACTGGTGCAGGCATTCTGGAAAACCATACGGAGGTTCCTCAAAAAGTTGAATATAGAGCTACCCTATGATCCAGCAATTGTACTACTGTGTATTTACCCCAAAGATACAAATGTAGTGATCCAAAGGGGCACCTGAATCCCAAAGTTCATAGCAGCAATGTCCACAAAAGCCAAACTATGGAAAGAGCCCAGATGTCCATTGACAGATGAATGGATAAAGAAGACGTGGTATAAATATACAATGGAATATTACTCAGCCATCAAAAAGAAATCTTTTCATTTGCAATGACATGGATGGAACTAGAGGATATTATGCTAAGTAAAATCAATCAGAGGAAGACAATTATCATATGATCTCACTCATATGTGGAATGTAAGAAACAAAACAGAGGATCATAGGGGAAGAGAGGAAAAAAATAAAACAAGATTAAATCAGAGAGGGAGATAAACCATAAAAGATTCTTAATCATAGGAAACAAACTGAGGGTTGCTGGAGAGGAGGGTTGTGGGGGAACAGGGTTACTGAGTGATGGACATTAAGAAAGGCGTGTGATGTAATGAGCACTGGGTGTTCATATATGTTTGATGAATCACTGACCTCGACCTCTTGAAACCAGTAATACATTATATGTCAATTAATTGAATTTAAATAAAAATTCTAAAGAAGCCTTAAAAAAAAGAAAAGAAAACTACAGACCATTAATCCTAATGAAAATCTATACAAAATCCTCAACAAAATGTTAGGAAATAAATTCCAACCTCTTTTATAAAGGTACTATAAGTCATTAATAAAAGTGATCTACCTCAGGAATGCAGGATTGATTTCACACCTTAAAATCACTTCATGAAAAACACAATAGGACAAATGAAGGACAAATACTTGATCATCTTGATAGATATAGTAGGAGCATTGACTAAATGAAGCATCCATTCATTAAAAAAAGAGGGGATGGAACTCTTAGCAAACTAGCAATAGGAGGGAAATTCTCAACCTCCTTAAAAACACCTACAAATACCAGAATACACATTGAAATGTTGAAATGCTTTCAACGACCTCTCTCTAAGTTAAGGAACATGTCAACTGTGTCCATTGTCATCAAAATCTAAAACAAAATAAAACAAAACAAAAATAAAAGATATCTAGATGGGACAGGAAGTAGTAAAATTGATTTATTCACAAATGACAAAATTCTGAATCCTAAATGTATGAAAACATTGGGAACTCACAACACTCACGCATGCACAACTGCTAGAACTCATAAATGAGTTTAGCAAAGTCTCAGAAACAATAATACCATAGAAATATCAGTTGTACTCTATATACTAGCAATAAACAAAACAATATTAAGAAAAATCCATTAAAATAACAACAAAAAGTACTGAAAATGTAGGAATACAGTTGTAAAAATAAATATAGGACTTGTACTGTGAAGAAGACACACAGAGGAATTAAAGATCTAAATAAATGGAGAGAGATTACATGTGTATTATTGGATTACTCAATATTTGTTCTCTAAAATTAACAATAGATTAATGTAATCACACACACACACACACACACGCACACACACACACACACACATGCACACACAAATCCCAGCAGGGTTTTTTTGGTAGAAATCGACAAACATCCTAAAATGTATTTGAAAATGTAATTGTCCCCGAATAGCCAAACGTTTTGAAAACAAAGAATAAGTTGAAACCTTAAATGATCCAATTCAAAATTGACTCTAAAGACAATCTAATTCAATCAGTGTGGAACTGATGCAAGGATAGTCATAGAGATCAATGAGACACAATGAAGTCCAGAAACAAATCTGCCTGTGGTAAAATGAAATTTAACAAATGTATGAAGAAAATCCAGTGGGGAAGGGATAGCATTTGCACAAATGGTATTGAGATGATTGAAAATTTACAGAAAGAAAGAAAGAAAGAAAGAAAGAAAGAAAGAAAGAAAGAAAGAAAGAAGGAAGGAAATTGACCTCACCTCTTACCATGCACAAAGATCAACTCAAATGTAACAGATCTAAATGTAAAAACTAAAATTTGAAAACCTGAGAAAAAAACACAGAAAATCTTGCTGATCTTGAGACACAAAGATTTCTTCAATATAATGACAAAGGTACAGCCAATAAAATAACAAATTGATAACTTTGACTTCATTAAAAGAAACTTCTTTGCTCCAAACATAACATTTGTAGGATTAATTAAAAGAAGAAATTGTAAGAAAATATTTGCATATTATATACAGTATTACCTAAAAGATCATGAACACATAAGAAACTCTTACAACTCAATTACAAGACGTGAATTTTTTATGGTTAAATATTTGAATAGATATATTAATGACTAGCAAACATAAAAAAATATACTCAACATCATTTGTTATTAGAAAAATGCAACTTAAAACCGCAATAAGATCCCATTGCGCACATGCATACACACACACACACATTATACTGGATAAATTTTAAAATATAGACAATAACGAGTATTGGTGGGGATGTAGAAAGATTGGAAACCTTATAGATTGCTGGTACAAATGTAAAATGATATAGACACTTCAGCAAACTGTTTAGCAGTCTCTTTTAAACTTAAATATAAACTTACCATATTATTTATCCATCCTAGTCTAGGAATCTTTCAAAGGGAAATAACAACCTATATCTACAAAAAAACTTGTACATGAATCAAATGTTTATAGCAGCATTATTCAAAATATCACCCAACTGGAAGTAATTAAAATGTCCATCAAGTGATGAACTGGTAAGCAAAACTGGTCTATTTATAAAATGGAATGTTCTTCATCAGTAAAAAGGAAGGAAGTACTGATACACAGTACAAAATGGATTAATCTCAGAAGCATTATGGGAAGTGAAAGAAATCAGATTCCAGAGACTATATATTGAGATTATTATGCCATTTATATAAAATATGGGGAAAAATGATTAATTTATAGACTAGAATGAATAGTAAGCCTATGGCTTGAGTGGGTGTGGAGATTAACAAAATGAGCACAAGAAATATTGTGGGTGATGGAAATGTTCCAAACATGGATTTAGTGATAGTTACACAACTCTATAAATTCACTAAAATGTCATTGAATGCTACATTTATAATGGGTGGATTTTATGGTATATGATTTATATATCAATAAAGCTGTTTTTAAAAATGTAAAAAAAAGGACAATTTTGAAATGTCAAAGGAATATACAGACTAGGAAAGAAAGAATCGCCACATATACTAGACATATTTTATTCTATATACAAAGAGGAGAAAATCCATATGAAGAAAATAGGATATGAAAGTGTACAAGAGACTTAAACACTTTACCAAAAAGATGATATCTAATTTTCAATAGCTAAATAAACATATCCCCTTTCTCATTACTCATCAGAGAAATGAGAATTAAAAACCACATTAATACCATTACATTTATATCAGAATGGCTAAATTTTTGAAGTCTAAACAAACATTGCTGCTTTTGATGGTATTGAGCCTTTAGAACTTTCATGCACTTGCATGGTGGGGGTGTGAATTGGTATATGCACTTTGCAGATAGTTTGACATTCCTCCAAAACGTGGTTCATGCGTGAGAGATGTGTGCCAAGAGATACGCACAAGGATTAGCAGAGCAGCAGCAGCAGTCAAAAATTATATACAAATCAGATTTGCATCAACATTATAATGGATAAATAAGTCATTTGTGTGTGTGTGTGTGTGTGTGTGTATACAACTTATTTCCAGGAATAAACACAAATAATTCACAAGCATACACAACAATGAAATCAAATTATCAAAACAATCTTGAGCCAAAGAAGATGTGTATAAAATACATATTGTATGATTCTATATTGAAAGTTTAAAGATTTAGAAAAGTACACTTTAGGGATCAAGATTACCTGTTAATGGTCTAAAATTGTAAAGACATACCAGTGGGTGATTAATAAAACTCAAAATATTTGCAGGGTAGCAAGGGCATGGATTGTCAAAGTATGATGGGGCTTCAGACAGGTGACAGTGTTTTAATCTTGCAATGGGTGGTTATATTGGTGTTAGCTTTGTGTGAAATCATTCAGCTATACATTGATTTTTTTGCTCTTTTTTGTGCCCTTTGTCTTTATATATGGGATTTCAAAATGTAAAAAAAGAAAGAATAAAACAATAATTTGGGATAATGTAATACTTATGTTGAAGTAGATCTCTTTTGCAAAAAATAATTTATTATTTTTTAAATATTTTATTTATTTATTCATGAGAGACACAGAGAAGGAGGCAGAGACACAGGCAGAGGGAGGAGCAGGGTCCTTGTGGGGACCCTGATGCGGGACTCGATGCCAGGGCCCTGGGGTCACAAACTGAACCAAAGGCAGATCCTCAACCACTGAGCCACCCAGGTGCCCCATAAATAATATTTTAAAAGGCTATAATTATCTGTGTCCAGACTGGCTCCTGAGCACTGTCTTTTTTTTTTTTTTTTAAGATTTTGTTTATTTATTCATGAGAGACACACAGAGAGAGGTGGAGACACAGGCAGAGGGAGAAGCAGGCTCCATGCAGGAAGCCCGATCTGGGACTCCATCCTGGGATTATGGGATCACGGCCTGGGCCAAAGGCAGACACGCAACCATTGGGCCACCATGCACCCTTCCTGAACACTTTCTAGAAAATTGTGTTTCCCATCACATTCATAACTTATTAATCCATTTCTCAAAATTGTCGTCGGTTGCAACGTTCTTTTGGAAAAAAATGGGTTTTGAAAAAGAACAACAAATCCGCTTGGGGAATCATCTCTACAATGCATTAATTTATGCTTTAAATCTTTTATATGCTGTGGCATTCCTATTGGTGGAGGGAGGGGGAATTTATATGGGAAGACAAAAGGACACTATTGCTCATATTTATTATGGTTTAAGTAATTTATGTCATGATATTACCAATCAATATCTACTAAGGAGCCTAATAAGTTGGAATTTATCTTATTATTTTGTTCTACGTTAGGAAGCAACCTTGCATCTTACAGGTTTACTAATGTGATTTTGTCCCCAAATCTTTCTCCATCTCTGTTTGGGCTGGTATCCCCACTAAATATGAATTACACCTGACTACTCTAACAGAACCCTGTTCATGTCCTTCACAAAATACACCAATATTTGGAGTTATTCATGCATATTTGCATTTATTTTATGACTCTCTTCTCCACAAAACGGTAAGTTCCAATAAAGACTATTTGTGCATAGGTCACCTCTGTACCATGGCCAGTGACAGTGCTCTGTAGTGCCTGAATTAGTGATTTAATCTTAGCAACCTTTCTCCAGCCATGCCTGGATAAAAACAGTCACAGGAAAATAGATAATCATTGGAAGTATGTTACTTGGCATTGACATTGAAAACAAAGAACTACCCTCCAACGGTGTGATGTTGCTTGAGAATCTTACAAAACATTTTTCTCTTGGTTCGTGTCAAGTATGACCTTTAATAGGAAAGTTGCTAAACCAATGGTGTGTAGTAGATGTGATTGCAAGCAGATGGAAATTCATTCAGCCATTTTTAACAGCTCACATCTCAGTACTGCAACCAGTTAGCTATGTTTTATTGGTCCACATAAAATCCTATTTTTTTTTGAAGATGGAACACATGCAAAGGAAAAGAGGGAGACACATTTTATCACCTCCATATCTACATTTCCTAAGTGATAATATAAACTGAGCCAGAAATCATAAATTGTATAGCAGCAGAGTAATTAACTATTTTGACCCTCAAATACTTTTGAATTTCAAAAACTCATGGATGTTAGAATAAAATACTCATGGATGTTAAAATAAAATAAATAGAAGTTTTCTCAGATGTCCTCAAAAACCATGAGAGATGACAATATTGCAAATAAAAAGAAAATGGTTTGGAGAAATGGTCTGCTAGGAAAAGCATCCTAAAATTTTCCTATCAATTTAATCATATGTAAGTATTTGGCAATCAATTAAAATGGATAACTTTGAGATACAGTTAAATATTTCTCATAACAACACAACGACATCCAAACAACCCAGTTTAAAAATTGGTAAGAGAATCAAATAGATGTTTCTCCAAAGAAGATATGCAAATGGACAACAAGCGTATGAAAAGAGGCTCAACATTGCTAATCATTAGGGAAATGTAAATCAAACCCACAATGTAATACCACTTCACATTCATTAAGGTGAATATGATAAAAAAAAAATAACAACAACAACAACAAACAAACACACAGAAAGTATCAGGTGATGGCAAAGCTATGGAAAAATTGAAAACACTGCCCATTGCCGGTCGGGATGCAAAACTGGTACAGCCTTTTTGGAAAACAGTGTAATGTTTCCTCAAAAATTAAACAGGACTGGCATATGATCTAATACTTACATTCCTGGGTTCATACCCAAAGAAATTGAAAGCAGGGATTTGGACAAGTGTTTGTTTACCAATGTTCATAGCATCATTATTTAAAACAGCCAAAAGTTGGAAGCAATACAAATAACCAGCAATAGATCAATGGATAAAAAATATATGGTGTGTGTATACACGCATACATGCAGACATACACACAAGCGTAGATGCATATGCACATACGTTAATGCACACAGTGGAATATTATTGAGACTAAGTGAAATAAGCCAAACACGAGGCAGCAAATATTTAACTCCAACTACGTGAGCTACCTCACACAGATACTACAGATTCATAGATATAGAAAGTATAATATAGTTATAGGATCTGGGGAATTTTAATGGGGAGTCATTGTTTAATGTGTACAGAACTTTAGTTTTGGAAGATGAAAAAGTTCTGGAAATGGGTGGGGGGTAATAGCACCACATTGTGAATGTATTCAGTACCAGTGAACTGCACACCTAATAATAGATAAAAAGGCAAATTTCATGTTATGTATGTTTTCCCACATTAAAATTTCTTGTTTGTCTTTTGACCAAATATTGCAGGCAATGCATTCCCTTTATGCTATTTCAACTCTGGTGTTAATGCACTTTTTACATTTCTTATTTCTGAACACCACATATCCATCTTGATTTATTTCTTATTACTGGATTCACATTCCTCAATTTTCTTTTTTGCCAGGTACATACACATCTTCTATTCCCGAGTCTTCTTGAATTTAGTTATGAGCATTTTATTGACATTGGCCACTGGAAAATGAGTCATCTTCGGGAGAAATATTTAATTTCCAGTGTGTTATTCTCCAGTACTTTCCTCATGTTGTAGCCAACGTGGCAGCACCTTGGATATAAAGGAAAAAATTGTACCATCATACCGAGAATAGGTGTTCTGCATATCACTCAAAACTCACAATGACTCCACATACAGGAAATAAACTTTTATAGGTTTAAGTACTTTCTGATTTATGAGAGTAAATTCAGATACATAGCACATCACCAAAATTAACATATTTGATGGTATCATTTCTGAACAAAATTGGTAGAAAACAAATGACTTCTCTCATTGTCTACTGATGGCAGTACAAATAGATAGATGGATATATGTTACGTACCATAAAAAAGAAAAGGGCATGTGTAGAAAGAGACATACATCATTGCTTATGTCTGTGTTGACTTTATTCCTACTATCAAAAATTCAGATACACTAAATATAGATCAAGTTTCAAAGGAAAAATATATTTATATAAGCACAATAAAATAAAATAAACCACCAATAAAACATAAAATATATGGGCAGCCCCAGTGGCTCAGCAGTTTAGCGTTGCCTTCAGCCCAGGGCATGATCCTGGAGTCCCCAGATCAAGCCCCACATCAGGCTCCCTGCATGGAGCCTGCTTCTCCCTCTACCTCTCTCTCTCTCTCTCTCTCATGAATAAATAAATAAGATCTTAAAAAAATTAAAAACATAAAATATACAGTTATATGCAAGGGCATAGGTTATTAAACTGGTAGAAATAATTCACAGGCAAAAGAAACAATGGATGCCAAAGCTGTTTGATAAGATTAAGTTTTAAAAGCAGGCCTATTTAAACTATATTTTTTTTTAAATAAAAAAAAAAAAATCCAATCCAGCTGGATTCCTTTCAAGCTGAGACAGTTAATGAGTATCAGATGTATAAGGGGTCTTTCGAGGTCCTTGAAGTAAGGATTTCCCAATTTCTGTGGGGGTTACACAGTGCCCACTTCCTATCAGCTCATTAATGTGTACAATAATGCACGTATATTGGAACACATGCATACTTCCAATAAATATATAATAAATAATACTTTAAAATATGCATTTTTTCTCATACCTTTCTATTTCAAAGAGAGAAACTTGCTTCACTACAAAGTCTATTTCTAATGGGAATGACGTCAGCCTTTTGTAAGAGGATATTCCTCCCTGATTTTGACAATAGCTTGACTGCAGGCCTTTGCTTCACTGTTGTCAATTTTCCTATTTTCTTCTGCGACCATAGATATCTTAGTAGGAATTTCAGAGAATCTTATCAAATATCTCTAACTAGTTAGGGAAATATTTTATTATATACTTCCTAATATCTTTTCTAGTTTAAGGTTCTTGGAAATTACTGTTGAATAATGAAGTGAATAAAAATAAGATGCCACTATTTCTATATATTGGTAAAGGTTGTTATAAGCATAAAATACCTAACTCTGTAAGATACAGTAATTAAAAACCATGAGCTACATATTATGTTTATAAATTACTTGTGGCAATAAAAATTGGTAGAGCTCTTTGTGGGAAGAAATGAAATAGTTTCACTCCTGTAATAAAGTTCATTTCCCTTCACACAAATGCAACTTTGAAAAATTTGTCCTGAGAAAATATATAAATAAATTAACAGCAAAGGTCATTTGGAAACAACCCAACTTTAACAAAGCATTAAGTTATTAAATTAGTAGTTTATTTTCAAAAATTAAGGTGGTTATAGAAGATTAATGAAAGTGTGGAAGATAACAAGCAAAATGAATGAGTCCTAATCTAAATGTACAGAACTATTGAATTTAGTAAAATATGAAAGGGAGAGTTGTTAACAGAACAACAAAAAAAGTGAGGTTGAAAAAGATGAATGAATATATTATTGTGGTATATTTCTTTTCTTATTTCTGAAATTTCCAAATTAAGATTTTAGATATTGCATTTACAATTCACATGTAAATATTCACCATGCTTTTTAGTTTGTTTTTCTCACCAGCAACTATTATTATTATTACTATATTATTATTTTTTCTTTTTTTTGAATTTTTTAAAATTTAGATTCAATTAATTAGCATATAATGTATTACCAGTTTCAGATATAGAGGTTACTGATGCATCATTCTTATATAATTCCTGATTCTCATTATTTCACATGCCCTCCTTAATTTCTATCACCCAGTTATCCCATTCCCCCATCTCCTCCCCTCCAGTGACCCTCAGTTTGTTTTTGTTTTTGTTTTTTTTTTAATTTTTATTTTTTTTATTTATGATAGTCACAGAATGAGAGAGAGAGGCAGAGACACAGGCAGAGGGAGAAGCAGGCTCCATGCACCGGGAGCCCCATGTGGGATTCGATCCCGGGTCTCCAGGATCGTGCCCTGGGCCAAAGGCAGGCGCCAAACCGCTGCGCCACCCAGGGATCCCGACTCATTCATTCTTTGTAGGATGCTCTTTAACCTCCATGTATTTGAGTTCCTTCCAAATTTCCTCTTATGACTGAGTGCAAGTTTCAAAGCACTGTGGTCTGAAAATATGCAGAGAATGATCCCAACCTTTTGGAACTGAGTGAGACCTGATTTGTGACCAAGTATGTGAACTATTCTGGAGAGTATTCTATGTGCATTCAAGAAGAATGTATGTTCTGTTGCTTTAGGATGAAATCCTCTGAATATATCTGTGAAGTCCACCTGGTCAAGGTTGTCATTCAAAGCTCTTGTTTCCTTAAATGATGTCCATTGCTGTGAGTGTGTGTGTGTGTGGGGGGGAGTTAAAGTCCTCTATTATTGTATTATTATTATCAATCTGTTTCTTTAATTTTGTCATTAATTGGCTTATATAATTGTTGTTCCCATGTTAAGGACATAAATATTTACAATTGTTAGATCTTGTTGAAGATCCTTTATTTATGATATAAAGTCCTTCTTCATCTCTTATTACAGTCTTTGTTTTAAAACAGAATTTGTCTGATATAAGGATTGTCACCCCAGATTTCTTTTGATGTCCATTAGCATGATAAATGGTTTTCCCACCCCTCACTTTCAATCTGGAGGTGACTTGGTTCTAAAATAAGTGTCTTGCAAGCAGCATATCAAAGGGGCTTGCTTTTTTACCCAATCTGATACTTTCTCTCTCTCTCTCTCTCTCTCTCTCTCTCTCTCTCTCTCTTGAGTGGGGTATTTAGCTGATACTATTCAGAATAACTACTAAAAGATCTGAATTTAGTGCCATTGTATTACCTGCAAAGTCACTGCTTCTGTATATTGTCCGTTCATTTCTGGTTTATGTTACTTTTGGGCTCTGTCTTCACTTAAAGGTTCCATTTTAATATTTCTTACAGGGCTGGTTTAGTGATCACAATTTTTTTGTTTGTTTATTTCTGGTTGCCCTGGAAATTTTTTTATCTCTCTTTATATTTTGAATGACAGCTTTCCTGAATAAAGGATTCTTGGCTGCATATTTTTCTCATTTTGCACCCTGAATACATCATGCCAGCCCTTTCTGGCCTGCCAGGTCTCTGTGGACAGGGCTGCTGCCAGTATAATGTTCTACCCTTGTAGGTTATGGACCTGTTGTCTCAAGCTGCTTTCAGGATGTTCTTTTTGTCTCTGAGATTTGCAATATTCACTATTATATTTCAAGATGTTGACCCATTTTTATTGACTATGAGCCTCTTGAAATTGAATGGCTGTTTCCTTTTCCAAATTAGAGAAGTTCTTTGCTATCATTTGCTCCAATATACTCTCTGCCCCCCACCCTCCTTTTCTTCTGTGATCCCAATTATTGTACTATTGTTTTGCTCTATGGTAGCAATTATCTCTCAAGTTCTCCTCTTGTGATCCGGTAGTTGTTTATCAATCTTTTTCCTCAACTTCTTTATTTTCCATCATTTTGTCTTTTGTATCACAGATTCTCTCTTCTACATCATTTATTCTAGCAATTAGAGCCCCCATTTTTTATTGTATCTCATCAATAGCCTTTTTTATTTCATCTTGATTAGAATTTAATTCTTTTATTTCTACAGAAAGAGATTCTCTTGTTGCGTCTATGCTATTTTCATGCCCAGGTAATATCTTTATAATTGCTATTCTGAACTCTAGCTCTGACATCTTTTTTTTCCTACTGATTAGTCCCTGGCAGTCAACTATCTGTCGTTATCTTTTTTTGAGATGATTTTTCTGTCTTGTCATTTTGTCCAGAGAAGAATAAATGAATAAGAGAATAAAATACTAAAATGGCAACAGTGACAACAGAGAAATATACAGTAAAGGAATCAGAAGAGATAGGAAACCAAAAACAATGAAAAATATTTTTTAAAAGAGAATATAATCAGAACAGAGCAATACACTGGATCCTGTTATATTTTGGTCTTTTTTAGAAAACTAGATTCCAAAATTTAAAAAAAAGGAAAAATTTATATTTGTACAAAATTAAATTAAATACAATGATAGGATAGAACGTAACTGTAAAATGAAAATTAAATGATCAAGAAACAAGATTCACTTATCTGTACACTGCAGAAAGCAGTCACTTTTCTATTTGTAGAGTTGCAGCAATTATTTTCTTAGAGGTCCCCTTGAGCTCATAAGTGTTCTGAATGTTTAGATAGCTATCTACCCAAATTCCTGGGACTAGAAGAATTGGCCCTCCTACTCATCCACCATCTTGGACTATCTCCACCATGCTTTTTATTTTATTTTATTTTATTTTATTTTATTTTATTTTTATTTTATTAAGATTTATTTATTTATTTATGATAGACAGAGAGAGAGAGAGAGAGAGAGAGAGAGAGAGAGAGAGAGAGGCAGAGACACAGGAGGAGGGAGAAGCAGGCTCCATGCCGGGAGCCCAATGTGGGACTCGATCCCGGGATTCCAGGATTGCGCCTTGGGCCAAAGGCAGGTGCTAAACCGCTGAGCCACCCAGGGATCCCCCTCTACCATGCTTTTTAAATGAAGGAGGTGACAGGTGGAGCTCTATTGCACAGGTCCTTTTCCTGATGGGTATGTTAAACATTAAAAAGGAGGAGTGAGGATTGTTTGGTCCCAGAGTCTGAGGGATCAACCAAAATTCACTTTTATTATTACTGAAAAATGACTTACTCTTACTTTTTTCTCTGCTTTGACTCATACCCATATGACTCTAGCCAAATGTAAGAGCCATCTTCCAAATATACCTGGTAGTAGAGGAACACACACATACACACAGGAATACGCAGCAAAGCATACAACAAAGCATATAATTTGTTTTTAGCAAATTTGTTTTCTAATGAATGGTAAAGAGACCCGTGATTTTGTTCCAGCTTTGCCACATTCTGGCTGTGTGACCTTGAGTATGAATGTCCTACTTCTCCCATTTTTTTCTTAAAATCAACAGAACAGAAAGATTCATTTCTAAGGTGGCTTCACACTTAAAATTTGTCAGGACGGCATACGATTTCACTGGGTAAATAAACTTCAGTCATATGAATATATTACTTACAAGTTCTCTGATTCTATAAACTTTCTTTTTCTAGTTAATAGCAAGTGGAAGCTTATTTACAATTATTAAGAAACTTTCTAGAGACAATAGTTATAATGGTATTTGGCACCAAAACTTGAATCAACTTGATCATTATATATAAAATTTAACTGATTTGCTAACATTTTGATGATTTACTGTTTTTTTTGAGGTGGCACTTACTCAGGCATGCTTAATATTACTTTCATGAATTGCCTAAATTCATCCTCATCTTTAAGACACTTTAATTTTGTCAATGTAGGAATTTTTTTTTAATTTTACTGTTAACCTAATGAAGCATGTTTCAATTTTTGAGTTGTAATTAATTGAGAGAAACATTATTACACTTCATGTGCATAGAGTTTCTCTAGAATATACCATTCTACCCTGCTGTTTTCAATTCTGTTTCGATTTTATTCTCTGCTGCTTAGTTTATACTGAGACAATTCCCATATGTGCATCTATCTTTTTATTTTCACTTCTGCAAAGGACATACAACATGACAGCATGTTCTATGAAGTCATTTCTTTCCAGAAATATGCTGTAGTTATGGGACACAGTCCTAAATTATTTGACAGAATTTATAATTAAAATGATAGGTAGTACATTAGGCTCTGAATGCATAGCCTGTTATTTTAGAAATTGTGATCTCTGAATGATTGGTCTCTTGTAGGTTCTCTTACTTGTATTAAAAATAAAAGCTTTAACATGTAGATAAATCTCCTCATTACCCATTTTTTATATAGTTTCTTCTAAAGGCTTCTGAATCTGTTGTCTTATTTGGAGTAATCTGGAAAACCCAAAGGAAATACACAATTCAGAGAAAAGTGTTGTCTGAGGCTATGGGACCTCTTGGGGGGCTGAGTAACCCTTATAGTCAAGGTCCTGTATGGAAGGCAGATGCTGTTTCTACAAGGAAATATGTAATCATAGAAATCACAATGACTGGAAAACATTCATTAATTCATCTTTTCTAGAATGTCTTTTCATGTATTTATTCACCTAGGGGCCCTATACCCTTTACCCTAAAGTCCTTCTGTTGATTTATCATCCATTCATGCATGAATACATTCTCACTTAGGTTCTAAGCCCCAGCTGAGATGATGAAGATCCCATTTTATTTCTGCGTGAGCTCATGATGCAGAGAGAAAACAAGACAGGAGATCACCTCACCCTTCTGGCAGATTTTGCTTTCAGCACAGTGGGATTTGGATGGCAATATGATGTGTTTTCTTGCTCTGATGGTTCTGTTAGAAGTCTGGTAGCCCTACACATGGTTCTTCTGAAATTGGGCGCAGTGACACAATTTGCAACCTACTATGAGGGTGCCTGGGTGGTTCAGTTGGTTAAGCACCCCACTCCTGGTTTCTGCTCAGGTCATGATCTTCAGAGTCCAGCCCTACCTCTGTGCTCCCCAGGAATCTGTTTAATGATGCTCTCCCTCTGCCCTTCCCCCCAACTCACACCTGCACTCATGTGCACCATCTCTCTTGCTTTCTTTCCCCCAAATAAATAAATAAATAAATCTCAAAAAAATAAAAAATAAAAAAGCCTAGTATGCATGGGTAAACAATACAACTAAAATATGATTTCTGTCCTGCACTAAAATATGTTTGGAAGAAAACATTCAAAACTGAGTTAGACTTTTTTCTTAAAAGAGTAACCATTAAATAAAATAGGAATTGCTTTAAAAGAATTGAAATTATGAAAACAATTAGAAAATTACTATAAAAACGTTAAATCAAAGAAATTTTCATTGTTCACCAGAATAATGCACAATACAGGCAAATATAAAGGTATTAAAAAAGCTTATTATTGTTTCTCCAATGACTTTCCATTATTAATATTTTTATATATTTTTAAATGTTCTCTGCATTTTACCCAGTTGAGAAGCTTGTATATAATTTAGGTACTCCTTTCTCAGCAATTATAAAAATCAGGATTTCTGTCATAAAATTGTGAAATCATTTTAAACATGATTGTCCCTTTCCTAGACATTTAATACATTGAACAGAAAAAAACAAACACTAGATTAAAAACAAAAGAAAAATATTGAAATCATGTCAACCTGAATTATCAGTTTGTCCAAACCACAAAACCTTTCTTTACCTCATAATTCTAGGAAACTCATATTGTGAAATTATAATTACTGCCCATTTTCACCACCCACCCACCACCCACCACAACCCCCTTTTATGTATGAGCAAATTATATTTTTCTCTTAACAATATTATGATCGCATAAATACTATTTTGCAATCTGAATCTTTTGCCTAAAATATGTCATAATTATTTCCTGATTTTTCTAGTCTTTAAAAACTTCATTTTTAATGATGCAGATGAGAAGAAATTTATATGCATATGTCCAATTTTATGTATACTATTCATACTGTTTCTTACATTATCTGTGTATTAAAGGGCTCTATAGTGTGGTTATAAATATGATGTAAAATTGCAGTATTCTCTGGAGTTAGGAAAACTAACTCTTCAGCCACACTCCCTGGGTCTTAGTCCTAGCACCTCCAGTACCAATTATATGACCCCTGGGAAACCATTTACCCATCTTGTGCTAGAGTTTTCTCATTAGTAAAATGGAAATGAGGCTAATACCACAGCAGTCAGGTTATGGTTAACAGAAACTACCTGAAGTATCTCAAGGACTGGAAGCCTAACATTTAAAATTTCTTACATGATTATTGGAAAACTGAAAAAATAAATTGAACACCAATAAAAATTAATTTATAAAAAAAAATTAAAAAAAAAAAGGAAAACTGAAAAAAAAAATCAATAAGTCAACGTTAAAGTAACGTGGAGATTCATAACCTCAAGAACCGTCTATGCCTCCAGGACTCACATTGACAGAGTGCAGCAAAAAGTGAACAGGTACAGGACTGTGGGAAATGTAGTTTTCAACATACCAGCACCAGGATCCAAAGCACAGAATACAAAAGATGGCCTCAAAATTGAGAGACTCTAGATAAATCAGAAGCACAAGTCCTCCTCCTAGGGTTGGTGAGAGAATAAAATGTGCTAATATACACACAGCTTTGTAGTCAAGCCCGGCAGGGACTGAAAACTCAGTAAGTACTGACTCCTTTTATTATTACCTAATTAATTGAAAACAACCAAAGAAGAATTACACTCTAACAGCCTAGAAAACATGGTGCAGGAGCTCAGGCAGTCTTTTGAGTTTCATTTTGATTACCTTTTCTCCTGTAAGAATATGCTTTCATTTAAAGGTTTTTTGTTTGTTTCTTTTGTCTTGTTTTGACAAAGCCATCTTTTTTTTATTTTTTTTTTATTTTTTTTCTTTCTTCATTTTTTTTTTAAATAGACTTTTCTCACACTCTCTGCTTTCTTTCTACAAGTGTGCTTATTGGAATAGTATTTTAAAGACAATAGACATGACCATTATTTATATTTGCTGTAAAATAGTAACTGTGTAGAAAAAAGTCTGGAAGTGAGTCCAAAACCTGATGTTAGAGGCAGATATGAGGGCTGGAAAGGGATGTTGTACAGACCAAAGCAGCACAAGTCTCTTATATATTGCCGAGTCTAATCAGATAATGGCTCGATTATCTGATTTGATTTATTTTTATAAAAATCCCTTGGACATCTGTTTCCAGACTGATTGGATGAGGAAGCCAAGAGAAGAATCGGGGTGAAGATTTAGGAGGCTATTGAAGTAATCTAGGTGAGAAATGGCTGTGGCCCAGACTAAGGTGATGTAGGCACAGCTTGACGGAAGAGCAAGATTCGAGGTATATCTTTGAGAAAGAAATGACACATAATAAATAATAATTGCTTCCAAAAAGAAAAAAAAATTACCTCATTTGTACCTCAAACTTACATAGTTTAATTTCTTATTTATACTAAAAGTCCCATTTTCTGGATAGAGATCCTAGTTTTATTTACCACTCTACCAAAATAGAAACAAAAAATAATAATTTGATTTTAGAAATAATGCCACACAATATGCGTTACTTCTCATTTTTACATATTATCAAGTATTTACAAACTGTGCTACTGTGCTATTAATAGTTTAGCTGCATATAGTTTAGATAACATTCATCAGAAAATCTTGCAGCTTGGTTGGTTAGGACTTTATTTGATTGAAATGAAAGAAGTATAAGGATGTGGTACCAATTTATTTTTAAGTGTTCTGGAAGACTAGCGTGAATTAGAGATGAATTCTGAATCTTTCATTTAGATCACACTGCAGCATATAGTTTAGATATAAAATCACCAATTTAAACTCATTTCAGTGCATTTCCATTTTGATAAATTTAAGAGGAAAAACATATCTTAGAGACAGTTAATAACTAAGATAGTTAGACCTTGAAATACATTGAGAAGAAATGTTTGTTTCAGGGTAGCACGTAATACTACAGAGGCCTGGAATTCCTTGAAATGTAACATCCACAAGCAAGGTGAGCGATAGAAATATTTAAAGACTAACATTGGAAGACACTGTGCAGATCCTACTTGGATAATAAAGAACTGATTTTAACTTCTGTGTGTTAGAAGCAAAACACAAGTGTGCCAAGGTAGCTGGAAATCTAATTCTTGGTCATTTTATAATCAGTCTATAAATTAGAAAAATGGTGTGCTAGATGGCCTCTGGCTACTACCTGGCCGCACTGTTGCTACAGCTTCTAACCAGCAGAGAAGAAAGTTTAGCTCGTTTGAAAAAGACCGAAGGTCAGTCAGAGATCTATTCTGACATTTTTGTAAACAAAGACGGGAGGTGCACATCTGAGTTTGTACCACATCTGGGTTCTAGAAAATAAACAGAGATGAAAGGACACAGCAATCAGTAATAGTCCTTTTAAGACATAACGTATTAGTTTATCTGAAGAATCTGTCATTCCACAGGACATTAACCATACTTCACTGTTGAGTGCTGAGGCAGAGAGAGACAACTGACTCAAATCAATCCATTACATTCAATAATGAATATATTATATTTTTTACCTCACTATTTAGGAACAATTGATACGATGGCTTTAAGATTTCCACTTAAAGAAAATGGCGAACAAGTTGCTTTACCTCATAATGGAAACCAATGTAGCTTGGTTGGTTGGTTTACTTCCAAAAACAGTAAACTAAGTGATCCAGTCTTTCAAATGGGATTTCAAATGAGTTTAGAAAGACTGTGCAAAGTGTCACAGAAGATCAACTATTGGACAATACACAGGGCTGTTATTTAGGCAACTCTGCCCCCATGCAATTCCAATTTCAGGTGCAGTTGTTGAGAAGTGTATTGACACTGGACAAATTCATGGAAGTAGGAACCACACTGGAGTTCAGGGTTTGCTCCAGAGAGATCTGCGAGTCTGCCCCATACCTGGGGCTCGTGGTTAGGCCACAAATGAACCAGATGCCATGTATAGGGAAAGAGTAAGAATACCCCAATTCTTTTTTTTTTTTTTTTTGAATACCTCAGTTCTTAACTATATTAACATGACCTGTGTTTTCCAGAGTTCCCGATTACCCATCAAAAGGAAAGGTAAACTCTTTCCGAGGTAAAACACCTTATGAAGCAAATTGTCTCTAATATTTTCACAGTCATCATGCAGCAAAAATTATATGTAACCAGAAATTGGCATAGACAAGATAATATAATATGCAAATAAGAATAATAGAAAATAGGAACAAATTTATAGGGAATCCAGAGAAAAGCATTGTCAAGCATAGCCTTTGAATAACGTTATACTATGTTGAGGAAACCGAAGATACAATTGAGAATTTAGACAGAAATATAAGGAACAACTTAATGAAAATTGAAAAACCGTGATGTAGAATAAATGAATTAAGAACTCTGTGGACAAGGGCTCCTGTGTGACTCAGTTGATCCAACTGTTGATTTCAACTCAGGTCCTTATCTTATAGGAAAATGGGGGGGGGGGGAATCCCTGGGTGGCTCAGTGGTTTAGCGCCTGCCTTCGGCGCAGGGCGTGATCCTGGAGTCCTGGGATCAAGTCCCACGTCGGGCTCCCTGCATGGAGCCTGCTTCTCTGCCTCTCTCTATCCCTGTGTTTCTCATGAATAAATAAAAATAAAATGTTAAAAAAAAGAAAGAAGAAAGAAGAAGAAAGAAAGAAAGAAAGAAAGAAAGAAAGAAAGAAGAAAGAAAGAAGAAAGAAGAAAAGAAAGAAGAAAAGAAAGAAAAAGAAAGAAAGAAAGAAAGAAGAAGAAAGAAAGAAGAAAGAAAGAAAGAAAGAAAGAAAGAAAGAAAGAAAGAAAGAAAGAAAGAAAGAAAAGGTGGTGGGGATTGAGCTTCCAGTCAGGTCTGTGCTCAACAGGGCAACTGCTTGCAGAGTTTCACCCTGTCTCTACCTCTATGCCTTCCCCACTCACATATGCTTTCTCTCATTTTCAAAAATAAATAAATAAATAAATAAAGTCAAGATATCAATTTTTAAACTAAATGTTTAAATTTTTAAGTTATAAAACAGGTTGTCATAATGGATTAAATATATATATATGGATTAAATATATATATATGGATTAAATATATATGGATAAATATATATATATATATATATATATATATATTTCTTTAAAAATGTTAATATTGGGATCCCTGGGTGGCGCAGCGGTTTAGCGCCTGCCTTTGGCCCAGGGCGCGATCCTGGAGACCTGGAATCGAATCCCACGTCAGGCTCCTGGTGCATGGAGCCTGCTTCTCCCTCTGCCTATGTCTCTGCCTCTGTCTCTCTGTGTGTGACTATCATAAATAAATAAAAATTTAAAAAAAGAAATCAATCTAAAAATGTTAATATTTAAAGATATAAGGATGATAGGGTGAAAGAATTGAAATACCTATGTCCAAAAAATACAAACCACATTTCCCCTCAAAAATGCTGGAAGCACCATATGAATGTGCTACAGTAATATCAAATAAGAAGATGTTAAATTTTAAGAATTTTATATTATAGATAGAAATGAACATTATCATGATAATAAAGGTTCAGATGACTAGGAAGATACAACAATTTTAAATTCTATGTGCATCTGATAATAAAGTTTCACAATATAAAAAATAACATACAAAATTAGAAAGATTTTCTAAGAAATGTCTAATCAAATTAGGGGATTTTTACATCTCTTTCAATACCAAGTAGTTCAATCCAATACCAATTTCAAAATTACTGAAGACTTTATACAACTTGACTTAAATACCAAACTATTTGATATTAAGGAACACTGTGCTCTGCCTCCAGTATAGAGACAAGAAAATAAAGTAAATCTCAACAAATGTACAAAGATTAAAATATCATAGAGTTTGACTTTAGACCATAGTGAGGTTCAAATAGAAATTAGTTGTTACAAAAGATGAAGAGAAGGAGAAAGGAAAAAATAAAGTATTTCCTTTTCTTCACTGGCTTCTTTTCCACCTTATGCTCCAGAAGCCAACTGTTTTTTTTTGGTTTTGTTTTTTCTTTATATTTTTCCATGAACCTATGACTATTTTTTTTTTCATTTTGACACACCTTAACAGAGCTATACAGCAGCTTCTATTGCAATTCTTACATAGTCGAATTTGTCAGTTTCTTGGAGAAATAACTGATTCTAATGAAGGACAGAAAAAAATGCAAGATAATAATAAATCCAAATTATCTTCTGAATTACTTCACAGTAATTTAAAAAAAATGTACTGTGAAGATTCTAGCATGTGTCCACAAATTCTGTGATATCCCTCTTCTCAAAAAAGAGCTGGACAACAGAGTAGTGAAAGTGCAAAATGCTAACTTTACAGTGAAAACCTGGAAACACCACGTTAACCACGTGGTCAATGTTCTCATTACTGGGCACAAGTTATGTTACTTCATCTGTGTATTATTTTTACAAAAAAATAATTTTTTAAAATATTTTATTTATTAATTTCAGAGGGAGAGAGAGAGAACACACAAGCTGGGGGGAGGAGCAGAGGGAGAAGCAGGCTCCCCACTGAGCACGTATGATGCAGGGTTCCATCTGAGGACCCCAGGAAATGTAAGACATCTGTGAAAAAGCTTGTGAAATCCAAGTGCTGTGAATAGTTTCGTCAAAGGTATTGTAACAGAGCAAACTGTGTGTGTTTGATAAATACCACACAGTTATTTAATATGTGAATATTAGGGGAAGGTAGGTCAAGAGTATATAAGAACCCTCTGTACTATATTTGAACATCTTCCCTCATAAGATTACTTCAAAGTTTAAAGTTCAAAAGAAAAAATAAATAAAACACACTGAAGGGAATGTCATAAATAAGCATATAATAGTTCCAGTAGGCATCATGTGAAGGAATTGTAACTGGAGATTCTGATTAAGTTTTCTTCCTCTCACAGTCTATATTTACAAATGGAAACCTCTCCCCACACTCACAAAAAAAACAGCAGAATGTGCTGAAAAAGGATCATATTTAAGTTGCATATGTGTAATTAAATATTGGGTAATTTATTTTACATGTTCCTTAACTAGTAAGAATGGTGTAAATTGATATATAATATTAAATACCTTATAGTTTGATGAGAAAGCAGAAATGTGCTTGTATTTTCTAGATTATTAAAATACAAATGAAATAGTATTTCTTAACATTCCTCATTTGCAAATGTCAACATTTTATGAATGCATTTATGTGTTACATAGTGAAATAACCTATTCATCATTTTAAATGCCTATTTGTGTTACTCATATTATTTATAGATTGTTCTTACTAGGTACTCAGAAAAAAATATTTGTAATGCCTTATATTTAGATTAATCATTGTCTTGTCTAATCTATTTTGCAGTTGAAAAATTGAATTAAATAATTTCCTTATATAGATTGTTTTCTGCAGTAAAACTCAGATTACTTTCTTAAATGTATTTGGAACAAACTCTCCATTTCTATTATGATAATATAGGAAAAAGTTCACGTAAATGTTTTTTTAATTAATAAATACCCATTGTCAAAATGAAATATGTCTTTTGAGGCTTATGGAGATAAATGAATTAATTTAGCTTCCAGAAAGAGCCATTTAAAATACTACATTTCTCTTAAGTTAAAAATGATAACATAAGATTCTAAATATTATATAAGTTAAGCACAAACCACTGTAAACCACTTTTACTCACTTACAGTATCACATTAAGAGTGTTTTCCTTAAATGATGGTTATAATGATGTTGGTAATATAATTATCCTCCATAGTGTGTATGGACTGAGGGCACATTTACATATGTAAAATATCTCTCATATTAGGGAAAACAATTTTCAAAACATAAAAGGCCTTCAAGTATATATACAGGTATATCACATTTTATTACACTTCATTTTTCTCCACTTCACAGATACTGTATTTTTTTTTACAAATTGAAAGTTTTGCAGCAAGTTTGCATCAAGAAAATCTGCTGGCACAATTCTTCCAACAGCTTTTGCTCAATTTGTGTCTCTGTGTCACATTTTGGCAATTCTCACAATATTTCAAACTTTTTCATTATTATTGTAATTGTTATGGTGATCTGCAATCAGTGATGTTTGATGTTACTATGGTAACTGTTTGGGGGCACCACAGACCATGCTTACAAAAGATGGAAAACCTGTCTTGTTAATTTTCACCATTCTACACAATATGTTGGCAAGTCGAACTACAATAAAAACACATGAAAAACAAAAGATGGAAAACCTAATTGATCAATGTTGTGTGTGTTCTGACTGCTTCAATGACTGATCATTCCCTGTGTTTCTCCCTCCCCTTGGCTGTCCCTATCTCCTGAGACACAAAAACATTGAAATTAGACCAATTAGCAACCCTCCACTGGCCTTTTATATATTCAAGTGAAAGAAGAGGCACAGGTCTCTCACTTTCAATCAAAAGCTACAAATAACTAACCTGAGGAAGGCATGCCAAAGCCAAGACAAGCTGAAAGCTAACCCTCTTGCCTGAAACACTAAGCCACACCGTGAATGGAAAGGAACAACCCTTGAAGGAAATTGTAAGTGATATTCCAGTGAACACATGAATGATAAGAAAGCAAAACAACCTTATTGCAGATACAGTGGAAGTTTTAGTGGTCTGCTTTGAAGACTAAACCAGCCACACAATCCCTTAAGCCAAAACCTAATCCAGAGCAAGGCCCTAACTCTTCAATTCTATAGAGGAGAAGAAGTGGGAAAGCTCAGAAGAAGTCTGAATCTCACAGAGGTCAAGACATGAGGTTTAAAGAAATAAGCTGAGTCCATAACATAGAAGTGCTGGGTGAAGAACAGGTACTAATAGAGAAGCTGCAGCAAGTCATCCTGAAGATCTAGCTAAATAATTAACAATAGTCACTGAACTGAATGTCAGATCTTTAATGTAGATGAAACACCCTTCTATGGAAATAACACGCTGGTCAGGACTTTCATAGCTAGAGAGAAGAAGTCAATACTGACCTTCAAAAGTTCAGAGGACAGGCTAATTCTCCCATTAAGGGCTAATGCAAAAAAAAAAAAAAAAAAAAAAAAGGGCTAATGCAGCTGGTGACTTGCAGTTGAAGCCAATGATCATTTACCATTCTGAAAATCCTAGGGCCCTTAATGTTTGTGCTAAATCTACTCTGTGTTCTATGATTGAAACAATAAAGTCTGAATGACAACACACCCATTTACAACATGGTTTTACTGAATACTTTAAGCTCACTGTTAAGACTTACTCCTTAGGGGAATCTTTATTCCTTTCAAAATATTCCTGCTTAAAAAAAAAAAAAAATATTCCTGCCCATGGACAGTGCACCTGGTCACCCAGAGCTCTGATGAAGATACACAACAGTAATGTTTTTTATGCCTATTAACACAAAAACCATTCTGCATTTCATGGATTAAGGAGTAAGTTTGATTTCCAAGTCTTCTTATTTAAGAAATACATTTCATAAGGCTTAGTGATTGCTCTATGCCTCTAGGCAAAGCCAACCGAAAACCTTCTGGAAAGGATTCACCATTCTGGATGCCATTAGGACATTTGTGATTCATGGGAAGAGGGTCAAAATATCAACATGTGCAAGAATTTGGAGGAAGTTGATTCCCACCATCATGGATGACTTTGAGGGGTTCAATACTTCAGTGGAGGATATAACTATGGTGGAAATAACAAGAGAACTAGAATTAGAAGTGGAGCCATGAATATGATGGGCTACAATCTCATGATACAACTTGAACAGATGAGGAGTTGTTTTTTTTTTTTTTATGGATGAGCAAAGAAAGTATTTCTTGAGATGGAATCCACTCCTAGTGAAGATACTGCAAATATTGTCAAAATGACAACAAAAGGCTTAGAACATTATCTCAACTTTCTTGATAAACCAACTGCAGGATTTGAGAGGATTGGCTCCAATTTTGAAAGTAGTTATATTGTGGGTACAATGTTATTAAATATCATCACACACTAGAAAGAAATCAAGACAGGAAGAGTCAATAAATACAGCTAACTTCATTGTCATCTTATCTTAAGATTTGTCATGGCCACCAATTCTTCAGTCTGCAACCAATCCTCTGATCAGTCAGCAGCCATCAACATCAAGGCAAGACCTTCCAACAGCAAAAAAATTGGAACATGCTGTATACACAGAGTACATGTACATACAGAGAAAACATATTTTTCCAAAATATGTGTACACCCAGAGAAAAATGATATTTCAGTTGCATATTGATATTTATGTTGTTTTAAGATAATTCCTAATATAAGTATTATCTTGACAATAAATTGGACCACCCACCCAATATTAACATGTTTGATAAATTTAAAAATGTAACAGTAAGTAATTACTTGGAATGTTTTATTAGACATATTCAATTTTTTTTAGTTTTGCATTTTGTGGAGAGCATGCCATAAACACAGAACTGAATCACAGAGGCCATTTTCGAAGGTTATTGTGATTGAAATTTTCCAAAAACATTTCTGTATTTGGAACATGATGCTGCCTTATACCAAGTTAGCTTCCTGATTCTTTTTTTTTAACTGTTTTGGAGTTGATTAGTAGGAGACTTCTGTCCCTGTGATCTCAGAATTTCATACTTGGAAGAACTCTTTGTTGGGGTCCTTGGCATTAATTGTTCTTTGCCTGTCCAGGTATCATCTGTTCAGCAGTAGGCATGGCCAGAGTAGAAGCTTCTGCGTGCCCTCCGCCCTCACTCTCTTGTAGTCAATTTATGAAGAGCCTTGGGGACTAGAATCTGAAGTCAGAGGGTCAACAGGCCGTAATCCCCTGGAAGTCCAAGGGAGAAAGTTCCTTGCCTCTTCTAGCTTGTGAGATGCCCAGAAACTTCTGGCCTCTATTGGCTTATGTTTATACACTGAAGTCCCTGCCTTCACCTTCATGTTGCTTCTTTTCCCTGTGAGCCTACCACATGTCTCTTGTGGTGGTACTTGCCATGGATTTAGGGCTCTCCCAGATAACCTACAGCAACATCATTCTAAATTCAAAATTAAACTAAGTTATAAATTCCACACTTCACTTCTCCATCCTGAAAGCTTTCCTATTCATTTTAAAAAGAAAACTTATTAAGATAATCTTAATGCTGTGAACACACTTAATACCCTATTTGATACCACATGATGACAAATAAACATAAATTGTTTATGAAAGCCTATGTGATATATTAATATTTTTCAACATCATTTTCCTCCTAATAAAAATTTAGATCTAAGAAGACCACAGCTCTTAGAAGTTCCTCTTCCAACCTCTTCCACACTCATGTAGTTATTAACTACATTAGAATCCTTTTGTTTTAAAGTCAGATATTTAATGTTATAAGAAAGGACAGTCAGGATGCAAACTGAAATGCGATTAAGTCATTTTAATTGAGTCAAACGACCTAGTTAATGGGAAATTTGACCTGGAACTTTCCCAGATAAAGAAATTGTTCAAGTACTTGAAATTATAGTTATAGTTTAACTCATGCTTGGAGCTCTTATTTCCTCTTTCTCCTTGGTTTCTTTTCTTTCTTTCTTTCTTTCTTTCTTTCTTTCTTTCTTTCTTTCTTTCTTCTTCTTCTTTTTCTTTCTTTCTTTCTTTCTTTCTTTCTTTCTTTCTTTCTTTCTTTCTTTCTCTTTCTTTCTTTCCTTTCTTTCTTTCTTTATTTCTAGCTGTGATTAAAACATTATTCCTAATTTAAAACAAGGACCAAGAGGTGAACACAAAAGTGAATCATGATTGCCCCTGTTATCTGAGGGAGCAGGCTCCACATCAGCCTCTTGGACTGAGAGGCAGATTCTGTTTCCCATTGAGCTTTCTTAGACCTATCTGTGAAGCTGTCTATGGATATTCTGTTTCCAACCTTACCTAAATGTAAATAGTTTCCAAGTTGGCTTTAAAAAAAAAATTTCCCATAAAACAACTGCTATGCAATAGAATGCACATTTCAACCCAAGTTTTTATGACTACAGTACTAGATCTAGTGTCTATGTTCTTTGTTATTTGTTATAAAAATATTTTGTACTGTATTAAAATAGAACCAAATCCAGCTATACATTGTTTATAAGAAATATGCCTTAACAAACAAAATTGAAATGTTATAATGTATTAGATAAATAATATAAGGTCAGTATAAATGTTTTCAAATGCACAGATATTTGTTTTGGAAAAACACAGAATTAAATGTTAAATGGACAATTGTTATATTTATTTATAGTATATACAATCAAAAATATGAAGATATATCTCATCATATACAATCAAAAAGATATCTTCACAGACATATATAAATATAGAAATATATAGTTATTATATATAAACATATATATGCATATATTTATAAGCATAAAATTTGCAAGTTTTTATATGAGCCAGAAACCACTGGAAGTTCTCGTTTAGGAAAATATGTTGAATTGGCTACAAATAATGTATACTTAAAATTTTGGAAAAATAAGTACATATGTTAATGCCAAGTTTTATATCTTGCCTACTTTTCTTATAGAATTTATCACAGATACAAATTTATATTACTTTTAGTTTTATATTTTGGTAAGCTTCTTGAGAACAGATGTTATGTCTGTTTAACTCTAAATGCAGTAGTATAAAAACTCTAAGGTAGAGTCTTTCTACCCCAATCTCAGAGGTCAGGACTAACAGCAAGGAGCTCCCAAAATATCTAGGTGAAAGCCACTCACTGCTGTTTCTCACTAAAAGTCACTAGGACTTGTTGGGGAACTAAGTCCATATCTGGTGCAAAAAATATGGACAATAAGCTCTAGATGGTCTAAGGAAGCAGGCTTTCATTGACCAACAATGGAATAATGTGAATCCAATTAAAAACAAACAAATGAAAACTATGATACATTGAAACTTATTATATTTGTTAAAATAATTAATTTATAATGATCTAAAATGTGTGGATGTGCACATATCCACACACTTTATAAACATTCAAGTACACTCACATCCTTATTTTTTTTCCCATTTGGAAGTTATTTGCTAACCACCTCATTGTTTATGTGAATAAAGAAAAACAAATATTTATCATTTATCTTGATTTTTCTTTTCAAATTTTATATTAGACTAACCAAAATACTTGATGAGGAGATGTGGGTAACCAAGAATTGATGAAGAAATGTGTCCTCTTTGGAGTATTCCAGTTTATAAATGAAGAATAAATGAAAGAATTAGAATATTCCCATTTGCAAGATACTTGGCTGGCTCAGTTGGTAGAGCATGCAACGTTTGATCTCAGGATGATGGGTTTAATCCCAGATTGGATAATCCCCAATCTTTCTCTTAAAAGAAATACTAATAAAGTATATCCATTTGCAACTTCCATGAAACTGATAGTCAGTTGTTAGCTGATTATACACATTAAAGAGAAACAATCAGGGGCACCTAGGTGGCTCAGTTGCTTAAGTGTCCCACGCTTGATTTCTCCTCAGTTTATGATCTCAGGGTTGTGAGACTGAATCCCATGTTGGACTTGGTGCTGGGTATGGAGCCTGCTTAAGATTCTCTCTCTGTGTGTCCCACCACCCCTCTTTCTCTAAAATACAATTTAAAAATAAAGAGAAACAATCAGTCCCTGACTTGTCACCTTTACAGAGGTAGATAATACCAAGTATGACATATTTTTGTGAAAATACTCAATCTGATTAGCATGTCAAATTTAATCATGAATTTATAACAATTATAGGGGACAGAGGAACACGTGAAATGACACTACAGTGAGATAGTCAATAAAATTCAGACTGAGAAAAAGCTACAGGACCAAAAACTTCAGGTTCTTTAATAAAAAATTGGAAAAGGAAAAGGAGATTAACACATAAATGAAAAGATTAAAAGTATATCAACCAATTTAAGTATATAAACCTTATTTTGATAGGTTCTTGATTCAAACAAGTTGTAAAAACAAATAGGAGACAAAAACTTGATCACAATGTAATGATACTAAGCATTTGTTAATTTTTTAAATGGGATGCAGATATTTTAGTTAGAATTAAAAATTGTCATATTTTGATATGTATTTTGAAATATTTACTGATAAGAATATGATATTTTCTTATAAATAATCCAATGGAAGTGGAAAACTTTGTAGGGACACAATTGAAAAGAGACTGTATAAGCTTTGATAATAATTAGAAGCTGGGTAAACCGTAGTTTATTATATGTATACTTCTCTAAGTGTTTGATACTGTTCTTAAAAAAATAAGTTTTAGAAAATCTACCTAGAATCTAATGAGACTTCTGAAATAACTTGAGTGAAGAATCTGACTATAGTTTTACATTATTCAACTGAGTTGTTATACTTCAACAGCTCACAATTAAACTATATTTTTGGTGAATCATATTTTTCAAGTATTTTCAAATTATTCACATTAATCTCCAAAAAAGCATAACTCTTTATTTTTCCACTATCATTTAACAACTTAATTAAATTATATCATAAAAAGTGCAAATGGCACAGTAGTTTTAGGAATAAATACAGATTATTTTCAGGAAGTAAACAGATCATTTACTAAAAAAGTATGTGGTAAATTTACAAACTGTCTTGCAGGTCATTACTTGCTGGACAATAGTCAGGATAATTTCCAGGAAAAATAACAATACTCTGGTAAATTAATTAGGCATTACTTACTAGTATTTCTTCTTCCTGATATATCCACAAAACCACCTGGAATCCTTCCTTCTGCAATAAGAACTTACATGTAAATGTAGGGGGTTTTGATGCCTCAAGAGTCCAGTTAATTTCATTTTCAATTCTTCCCCTTCTTTTCATCGATTAAAAAAAGCAAAAAATGGCCATCTCTAATATTTGGATTCCACATCCATTGGAGTTGCATTTGATTCCTGTCTCCCCCTCTGGAACATAATTGACAGATTCTCAGCTAATCAATTATGAGACAATTCATTCTTTTTTTTTTTTTTTTTTTTGTCCAGCAATTCATATGAAATAAATTAGGGATAAGGTTTATTGGTAAAAAAGAAAAAAACAAACAAACAAAACAAAACAAGAAACAAACTACCACCATCAATAATAGCAACAACAAATACAGTTAAAGGGCAGGAACTTTACAATGATTTTTCCAAGGTAATAAAGTTCTATAAGACCAAGAAGTAGTTTTACATACTGGAGGTACAGCATTAGACCTACCCACCCTGATCAACCCCCTCTCCAAAACCAGACCTTACAAGAGAAAACATTTACTCCACTATTCATAGTGGTTTCATTCTGATGTTGCCGACTGAGCAAATAGCCAGCTGGCAAAATGCACGTGTCAGTATGTGATGAGGTCAGCATTTTTAGATTGGTGCCAGGAGAGAGCAGTTTGAATCCTGTCAAAAGGTGAGGTAGAAGAACCCATATCTTCTCCCCCACCCTATGCAGTAAGCATTACAGGTGTATTTTATTTTTTTCCTGGTACTAATTGTTAGGAGGTACCTGCTTCAGAATCCATGACTTCAAAAGAGACTCTATAGAAAAATTTGGAGGCTTCACTTTTGGATTTCCTACAAAAAGTAAGTAATATGATTGTTTTAAGGCATCATGAGTAGATTATTTTGCTACTTGCAGTTACTTGCATTTGTATCAATTTCTGTACAATTTGAATTCCTGGAAGCAAAATAATATAAAATTATAGGACAATAATATTTTGTAAATATGAAGAGCTACTAAAAATAATTAGCTTAAACATGAAACTAGTTGGTTATATATTTATTGGATAAAGTGTTATAGAACACGAATTTCATAAATTTAGTTTTTATAAACTTGGTTATTATAGCATGATGTGTCATATCTTATGAAATGATATATATTTGAAATAAATAAAAATGTCATTAAAAATTAATTCTGGGTAGATGGATTTGTAAAGTGAGGATATATTCATCATTTTTACTCTACACATGCATTGTTGATTATTTTAATTGAAGATGAATTGTTAATGTGATATTTAAAAATAAAATAGAAAGGAAGAGCTTAAAATCATTCCACTTCAGTAATTTCAAAATACATGTGATTCAAATAAAAAATTAACAGTTTCATGTCTATTGCTAAGAAAAAATATTAAATGCATATTACTACCATGCATTTTTTTGAATAATCAAATATTCAACCAAAACTGTGTTTTCTTACAGATAGCAATTTCCCGATAAATATTTTAAATGCATTTATCCAAGTAAATTTATTTTCTCAAGAAAATGATGGGAAAATTAAAATAGCAATATTTACAATTATGCTGATTGTAAAACATAAGTACAAAGTTGATAAAGTTAAAAACAAATCATGTATCCTTTGGGAGGAAGTAGTTACATAAATTTTTATAAAGCTGATGAACAGTTTTTCATATTAAAACAATGGCTTATACAGACTAATAAAACTGACATTTAACAAGCCCTTATTGGTGTCATTTATTTCTCAAGACTGTTTAATGTTTTCTGTTTTGAGTTTTTCCCCCCTATTTTACAGAACAGATATATGGGATTTACGGACCTTGACTCACCCGTCCAAAGACACAGAGGTGATCAGAAGCAGGCTGGGTTTTCAACTCCATCTGCTGAATTCAGGGTTGGTTGGTTGGTTGGTTGATTGATTGATTGATTGATTGATTGATTTAAGACAGAGAATGAGTGGAGAGGTACAGAGGGAAAGAGAGAGAATCTTAAGCAGATTCCACACCCAGCACAGAGCCCAACACAGAGCTTGATCTCACAACGCTGAAATCATGACCAGAGCTGAAATCAAGAATTGGATTCTCAAACATGTAAGCCACACAAGCACCCCTAGGATATTTTAAAAAATATTTTTATAGTAAGCTAGAAAAATAATTTACAAAACTATTTACTGGAAGAACTATTTAATTTTTGCACTTTCAGTGCTTTCTCTTTTAATACTTATGTAATTAAAATTGTTCCAAACTTGCGTTATGTATCCAAAAAAATAATAAAAAGATATGACAGTTTTCAGATAATTACAAGTTAAAACTTTGAGTCTCTCTATTCCTAGCATGCTCATTCCATGAAATGCTCCATCTTGAAATTAATCTTTGTTCTTTTACTAAATGAAAAATGTATACAGTATATTTAAGGCACACAACCTGATGTTTTAATGTATGCACACACACACACACATTACATATACACTATATATATATATGTATATATATACATATACACTATTTATATATATCTATAAATGATTGCTCTAGTCAGGCTAATTAACATAGTTACCATTTATGTGTGTGTATGTTGAGAGCACCTGGAATCTACTTTCTTAGCAAATTACTAGTATTCAATACAATATCATTGACCATAGTCCTCATGCTGTACATTAGCTCTCTAGACTTATTCATCTTAGGTAACTGCAACTTTCTTCCTTGGGACCAACATCTCCCCATTTTCCCCAATCCCCAATCCCCTGGTAGCCACCATGTTATCTCTGCTTCTTTGTATTCAACTTTTTTTTAGATTCCAAATATATGTGAATATGCAGTATTTTTCTTTTTGTGTCTGGCTTACTTCATGTAGTATAATGTCCTCCAGAATCATCCATGTTGTTGCAAATGTCAGGATCTCTTTCTTTTTAAAAGCTGAATAATGCCCGTGTATATATGGTACATCACTATTCCTTTCTCCCCTAATCTATCAGTGGACATTTAGGTTGTCTCCATATCTTGGTTATTATGAATAATGCTGCAATGAACAGGGGAACACAGATATCTCTTCAAAGAGCTGATTTCATTTCCTTTGGAAATGCACCCAAAAGTGAGATTGCTGCATTTTATGGCAGTATTATTTTTAATTTTTTGAGGAGCCTATGTAATGTTTTCTGTAGTGGTTTTACTGGTTAGCATGCCCACCAACAATGTGTAAGGTCCGCTTTCCTCTTCATCCTCACCAACACTTGTTATTTCTTATTTACGTATTTTTTTGATAGTAGCTATCCTATTAGATCTGAGGTGATATTGAGGTTTTGATTTGCATTGAAATTAATCTTTGGAGCTTAGAACAAATCCAAGGCATTTAAGGCAATTCATCTCCATGTACAATTCCACCTGATTCTATGCTCTCTGCACAGGCTCCCATAAGTATGTCATTGGCATAGACAGGAAAAGACACTGAAAACTTTGTTCAAGGACTTGACCATGTGTCCTTAATGTTAAACATTTTTTTCTGAAGTTTTACAGGATGCATGGTAGGGTGTGGTGACAATATTTCTCCAGATATTATAAATAATCATATTTGGAACCTTGTGATGTTAAAACAACATTTCCACACGAAATATAATAATTTATATCTTACAACATACCCAACCAAGATAGGCATATGATTTTTCCTTCACTGGTTTTGTAAAGTGTCTTTAGGAAAATTTGGCCTTTAATTAATCTCTCAAAACTGTATAAATAGAATGTGGTTCTTTTTGCCTTACTCACTGAGGAGTCGAAATATAATTCTACTTAATTACAGAAACTTTCTTTAGTCTTGACGTTAAATATAATTATCCCACAATCTCCTCTTTGCTTCTTGACTCTTGCCATTTTATTCCTGAGTTTATTGTTTTTAATTATATTACATAGTTTACAGATCTCAAATCATCTTGGTTCAGTGGGGAAATCTGTATAATAGGTTTTTAAATTTTATCTTTCTATTTTCTGAGCAATATTAAGATGACTAACATAGCAAATTACGTATACTAAGCATTAAAAAGTACTTTTTTATTATTTAGGAAGTTAGAATATGCCCTATGACTGAATATCACTTTAAACATTATACAGATTTCAAGCAATGCATAAGTATTAAAACTTTAACAATAAAAAAATCTATGCACGATAGGCAGAATTTGAATTGCCAACCATCTTTTTTTTTTTAATTGTTTATATAAACCCTGACTTTCCTTCTATCCTGATTCCCTTCACTGATTTATCTATGATGGGTGTAAATGTATGTGTGCACACACCACACAAAGTGTGCACACCACACACAGACACAAAAATACACATTGACTCATTTACATGTATAAAGTGATGTGTCTCACTTACTCAAAGTAGTCTTGTAACCTGAACAGAGTACTTTAAAGGATAAGGAGATTATAAGACATGTAAATATAAAAGTCTGTGTTACATTCTGAAGTTCAGTTCCTTGAAGCAGGTCTATAAGAAACAAAGACACACAAGCATGTGTACATATTGTGTTCAGTCAGGCACAACACCTTCAAAGTCTGACTGTGCTGTTCACTTTAAGTGAGTTAACTTCCAGAATCCTCTTTTTCTCATCTGTAATACTTGGAACACAGGACCATTGTGACAACTCGATTATTCAGCCTGTTTTCAGGAATATCTAGAGGAGGCCTTCCACATGTCAGGAGCTGAATTAATGTTATTTCTTTATTGCCTTTTTTTAGCCCTTTTTTTAGTGTGTTTCGTGTGGGTGTACACATGTGTTAATTGTGTGTTTGCACCATATTATGACATGGACCTGTTTTCCTTGAAAATCAAACTTTTTCTATGATTTAGTAATGGAAAGACAAGTTACATATAAGTGAGTGGTTGAGTTTCCACCTCAAATGAGGAGGAGCCTTTCTAAACGGCATCTTGTGGCAAGACAGAAGAGTGCATACATTTTGCCAACAGGGGGTAAGGAGTAGAAGATCGTGCCTGGCATCATCCAGATATGTCCTGAGAGAAATTCTGTTATAAACGAGGTACCTGGGTATTCTATGGACAGTAACCTGGCCAAGACACTGTGGGAATGCCTGGATGCCTCATGGGAGCAATGTGCCCTCCAACCAGACAATCATGACACGGTTCTGAACCTCACACCATTTGCACCTAAACACTTACTGATTACATTTTAATTACTCTGAGTAGGAACAATGCCCTGTGCACAAATGTTTACCTGCCATTCAATGTCCATTCCCAAAAATCCCCAGGATGTTACACCAAACGGGTCCTCCATGTCCAGAGGGTCATGAAGAGAGAGCACCCATCATACTGTGGAGTTTGATTAAACATGGAAAAAAATGTCTTAAGCTAAGATAGTGAAGAGAAGACAGTAGAATTTAACCAGCCAAATAGATATCAGCCATACATAAGGTTAATATTAATACCAACCATGTTATTGGCACTTGTACCTTGCAAGAAGTAACCACAATCATACTTATTTCCCCACTATTAGAAATGTATGTTAGAAAGTAGAAATGTATGTTTGAGCCTTTGAGATATTTTAAATCATTGTTTCATTTATCTTTTATTATGCAAATTATAAAAACATGAATTACATATTATCACATATATGATACAAGTTTCTTCTATTTCCTTTTGCTCTATGGACTTGTCATTATGCTTGCATGCATCCTTCTGTTGTTTCTATTGAAGATGGATATAAATAAATAAATATATATTCCACATTCTTAGTTGCTATGGCTTTGCCTCTCTGCTTACATGATAATTTACAATAAAAATTCTGCTATCTCAGCAGGAAGATTCTGTTTTGATGGCTCTTAGGGACTTAACAGATTTCAAATTATTTATCCTTTAACTTCTTCAGAAGATATTATTTCCTTTAATTTTGTTTATAAACTCACATGTACCTATATCTATTTTAAGATGTATCTGTCACTGAGAAGTTTTTGACTCAATTTAAATAGTTTCATTTTAATTTTAAACTTGTCTACAACTCCCACTGTTAAACTATTTTATGACTATCCACTGCTTGTCGCCTAATATGAGCTGTTTCCAGGAGAGAGTAAACAACCATTACCGTCTCATCTGGTTCAATTTTCTATTCTTGTCAGTTACCTTTTCTTGGCTAGCCATGGAAATTCATACACATTGAAGCTGGTTCATTTGTATTCCTGTTTTCAAACATCAAATAAAGTCATCCATAAATTAATTTTATGAGCAATTAAGTTCTTCCAAGTCAATACTTTCTAAATTGATTTCTCTTTTACAATCAAGACACAGTTTAGCTCTGTTTTATAACATTAGGCACAACTCTAAGATACTTTGCTATTTTCTTTTCACTTTCTCCTTTTGTTCTTTCTTTTTTTTAAATAAAAATAAAATTGGTCAGAGAGTGAGGACTTCAGTACTGTTTGTGGATATATGGCTGATGTCTTAAGGATGTGAGTAAATGTAACTTGGAAATTAAAATTTGGCCTCTCCATAGGTCTCCTTATGGTCATTTAGAAGAAACTTAACACAGAGGACAGACAATTTTGTTTCTAAGAGCTTTCAAAACAATGCTAGGAAAAAAAAAAAGGAGGGGAAATGGATAGGCTCCATCAGATTGTATGTCTGTTCTCAGGAAAAATAAACAGGGCTGACCCAGGGAGAAGTAGAAAGTCAAGTATTCTTTCAAATGGTTACTATGGAGTTAAAAATAAAGCAAGATGATGCAGGGGTTTAGCAATAAGTGTCTGCTATATAGCAAGCATCCAACGGTTAATAAATATTATGTTTATGACTATGAGTATCATGACCACATGCATCAAGATTTGTAACTGCAGCAGCCTTTTCTTTAGTTTTATTTGCATTCTTGTTCTATTTTACACCTGCCTCTTATTTCTCCTCTTTTCAGGAAATTGGTCGAGATTACTGAAACCATGTGCCCCAACCCCATGGTGGCACGGGTCAGTGGGGTGGAAGAGAAGATGTGTGAACATACAAGGAATAGCTCAGCTGTTAGGATTCTGTGTTACAATACAGAATCTCTTATGGTTGATGACTAAAATCAGGCAAATATACAGAGCCAAGACCACAGTATGTCAGCAGCTTTAGATCAATTCGTTGAAGAAAAGAAGGTGGAATTCACTGTTAAAACAGAGTCTCAATGGCATATGATGAAGCTGATAAAGGAATAAATCAGATACATGCAAACAAACAAATGAACAGCACTTAAAGAGGAGTCCACAAGTGTCATTGAAGAGAAAGCATGAATAATGTGAGAAAGAGCTTCTGAAAGCCAGCAACGAAGGAATGAAGGTAATGAGAAAGGAGATCCATTTGCTCCTTGGAAATTGCTATTATGTGCACACTAAGGCATGATATTTGGCATGGATCAGAGAGCACCCCATTTTTCTTAGGCCCTTTTTATCCTGGATGGGACAAGGTGAGCTACTCCCTGGGTTCATCCTCTAGAGCTGCACTATGCAACTCAGCCGACATTGGTCACATGTGACTCATGAACATTTGAAATGCCAGAAGTACAAATAAGGATGCGTGGTGATTATGGGACACACACAGTAGTTTGAAGACTTAGCACACAAAAAGAATGTAAAACATCCCATAAACAATTTTTCAAAATTATTTACATGTTGACATGATAATATTTTAGATATTTTTTAAAGATTTATTTATTTATTCACGAGAGAGAGAGAGAGGCAGAGACACAGGCAGAGGGAGAAGCAGGCTCCATGCAGGGAACCTGTCATGGGACTTGATCTTGGGTCTCCAGGATCACGTCCTGGGCTGAAGGTGGCACTAAACCACCAAGCCACCCAGGGTGCCTATATTTTTGATATTTTGCGCTATAACACATATACTATTTTATTTAAATTCAATTTTCCAAGATATAGTGTAACCCCTAGTGTTCATCACATCATGTGTCCTCCCCAATGCCTGTCACTCATACATATACTATTAAAATTGATTCCACTTCTTTCTCTTCACCATCTTAAATGTGCTACTAAAAAAAATAAATAACATTATATCTATGGCTAGCATTATATTTTGGTTGTGTAGAACAGCTCTAGGGATCTTATTATATTCTGGGATGTTCTGAGACAACAAATGTCCTCATTCAGACTTTGTAATACTCAAAGCACTGCTATGAGTGTGGTACTATTATTTTCACTTTGCATCTGACAAAACTCATCCTACCAGAAGTTGAGTAACTTGCCTCGCTCAAAGTCCCAATTAAGGCTCTGGTGCTGGAATTCAAACAAAGTTCTATGCTGATCTCTGGGCTGTGAGTCTCCGCAAGTTCTCACTTCACCTAGTTCAATAATGAATAAGCTGGGACTTCTCAAAAGGATTATGAAAGGACTTGATAGGTCTCCAATTCCATATGAGCTTTTATTTGGATTTCAGACTATCTCCTGATACTAAATTTGTTTAGGATGTGCTATTGAATGGGAGGACGAAGAATCTCTGGTCTTAGAGGACAACATTATACACATACCATCAAACTAAATGTTCAGCCGGAATCAGTCAATGTGAGACTTAATACTTAGCTTGTTTTAAATAATCATTCAGTGTGAATAATCATACATGAATCATGATTGCTACAGTCCTTCAGCATCCATTAAGTGATCTGTTTATGTAGTAAAGAAACAAAGATGACTAAGAAACAGGAATATGTTGTGAAAGAGAGAGAGAGTTGCAAGAAATGACTGTGATGGATTTTAGTCAACATCATATGATATATACCAAATTGAAAAGTGACAAAAAGTTTAAAGGATTAACATTATTTGAGAAGGATAGAAAGTGCTTCATGCAAGAGTATTTTCCTGGCTCTTGAAGGAAGAGTTAGTCCTTGTAACAAGACAGGGAAATGTGAAGCAGCAAATTGTGTCAGAAACCTCAAGTCTTGACGATATATTTTCTCCTTGGAGGGGTTGAGAGTGGAATGTGATAATCTTAACTGAGGAGGGGGCGGATGATGACATCACAGGTGAGTGAATTACTGAGCATCTTAGGCTCTCTGATCATCCTGGTATCTTGGTTGTGGGCTTCTCTTTGTTCACACTAAGCAGCAAAATTATATCAGCAAAAAAAGCAGATGGATGATCAACCCCGCAGTGTAATTTTATACCATGAAAGCAAGATAAAGATCCAAAGGCTAGGGGTTATTCTGTTCAGCAAAAACAAACAAATAAACCAAAAATGATTATATTGACATTCCAAGGGGTTAAAATTTGAAAAAGAGCAGAGCTTGGAATGAATTGAAGAAATACATAATGGGTGTGGTCAAGGGTGCAAGAATCTGTGTGTACTAACTGCACAGCAGAATTGATTAAATGTAGGGGAGGGAGGAGTATGTAGATGGGTTTAAAAATTGACTGTTAAAATTAACACTTTATTGGCTTTTAATTTTTATTCCATAGCATCCATAAAATGGCATTGCATAAGTAGTAAAATACTTAGAATTCAAAAGTTTACATCGGTAATATTTTACTGTGGTTTGTCTGGGGAAAAAATAAATATACAACCAATAGTGATCCAGCCTTGTGATATATTTTTACAGAATATAAAATAACAATATATTATTAGTTGATGAGGATAAAATATCAAAGGTCATACATATTCTTAAAGATGCTGTTCAAATTTAATATATATATAAATATTCTAAGAAAATATCCTAAAAGTTTCAGTTTGCTTGATTTTATTTCTCAAACTGTTCATATGTAATCAAGTAATCTAAGCCTTAAAAAAGGAAAAGTGGGATGCCTGGGTAGCTCAGTGGTTGAGCATCTGCCTTTGGCCCAGGGCATGATCTTGGTCCAGGGACTGGGTCCCACATCGGGCTCCCCACAGGGATACCTGCTTCTCCCTCTGCCTGTGTCTCTGCCTCTCTCAATTTGTGTCTCTCATGAGTAAATTAATAGAATCTTTAAAAAAAAAAAAAAGGAAAAGTGAATTACTTGCTTTTTAAAAATTAGTATAAAGTCAGTACAGAAGTGTTTCTGCAAATGCAAGGGAAATCTGCATTGTTGGGGAATGGACCACAGTGGTCCCTCATTCCCAACCCCTGGAGAGAAGGACCTAGAGTTTTCTGCAGCCAATCCCTGAGGATGACTTCTTCCAAACGAGAAGCACAACAACACCCAGACCCAGACTCAATTTGTAGAATAAAGTGTTTCAAATAACTGTACAAGTCCCAGAATTCCAGTGGTATCCTGGTGGTCCTCCCAGGGAGGAGTGATGTGCTTTGTGCAATCTGCTAGTGTGTGCTATAATCACACACATCCTGGCCAAATGGAATCTGGGGCCAGACAACACTGCTGCTTTGGATCCCATCTGGCCTCTTCTTCCCGTCATCTCTCCATACCTGACCCTGCTCCAACTGCCCATCTGGAGAAGAACTGAGGTTTACACAGGCATCTTGGTGCCTGTACCTCTTCACGTACCTCTCCCTCAACATCTTACATGGTCTGTTGGAAAATATGTACAATTATATAAATTCTACCTATGTCCAGGAGAATAGTGAGAAATTAGAGATTAAGCCAGTGCAGTTCTGCTAAGAGGACTTTGGGCTGAAGTGCCAACGAGTAAGGCATCCTGGAGTAGCTGGGAGCCCCCTGCCCTACCTGGAGCTTTGATTCCATTTATGAATCCAGCCACTGTGATGAATTCTTGATATTTTCCAATTCATCTTAGCCAACTATTAACAAAAGGGCATCATTTCAGAAAAAGGAGGAAAAAAATATAATTCAGCATGCTGGATAGAAAGGCATAGAGTTGGGGGAGGCCAAACACAAGCCCAGATGGAAACCAGGAAAAATTCAGGCCTGTGGGAAGAGTCTCACACACAATCTCCAGAAAAGTTTGAGCAATGATTGTAGTGTTATGGTCAGTGCCTATAATTTAACAGATTTTAATCTATTTTTTACTTATTGAATTTACTTATTTAAATAACGCTACTGATCCTACAAAACATATTCTTTTAGATTTGCTGACTTTTTTCCTATAATTGACAAAATGCGATATTTCAAAATCAAAATACATACATATCTCTCCATCTATATGAATATGAGTGATGATATAAAGATGAATTTGTAAGTTTCTAACATGCATTAGATAATATAAATTGAACATTATTAAGTCCTATATTTGCACATTTTGTTTGTTGATGTAGTAACAAGCTATGCTTTAAACTGAGTAAAACTTATTTTTGAGATCTATGTTCATGGAATGGGGAAGAAAATATTTTTCAAGAGCCATTTAAATTTTAAACACAACGAACTTTGCAGAGAAAAACCAGATTATTCTCACTGTCCCTAAAATAAAATCTCCTTATTTCATAATAGTATTGAATTTTATGAAACAGGATAAAATGGGAGTCGTTACAGTAAGCATTTTGACAAATCAATTGGTATTTCAACTAAAATCAGTTTAAAGTTACATCAATAGCCACATTTTGTTAAGCACTTACTGTAATGCTAGCTACAGTGTTAGATGTTTTAAATGCATTATGTCATTTATCATGCCAGTCACATAAAAGAGCTAATATTATCCCCATTATAGAGATGAAGAAACAAGTTTTAAGATATTAAATAGCTTGTATGACATCATTCCTGGGACTGGTATTGCTAGAAACCCAGCCAAGGTATTCCGACTCCAAAGCTCTTACTAGGAACCTCCAAGTTATTGTTCACCCCACCCTTCCTATTAAGAGGCAAGAGAAGGGAACTCTTGAGTAATGTATGCATATGCGTCAAATTAAGTAATGGATGTATTTTTGCAATGATGCCTCTTGGTGGAATTTTTAGTCCATTAAACCTTTGTAACAAAGATTTGAATCATAAAATGTTATGGATGCTTATTAAGACATCTACACTCACTGCCTCAGATACGTACATACGGGAGCGTGCGTACATGACACTTCTTCCTACATGAGCTCGGATCATGATAAATTTACTGCTCACCAGAGGTGTCAGTTTGGCTACATGAGAGGTGAGAAGCCTTTTTTTTTTTTTTCTAATCATAAATATAATAGCATTTCCCAGAACAATCCTTTCAAAGTCTTTTTCATATGCCTTATAGTGGTTGGCCATAAAGTACCTTTTTTGGTTTGTACTTTTCCTATCAGATCTTTCTTCTGCTAGTTTTGAAGGATGGAATCCATATTGCTAGACAGTTATCCATGAGTATGAGGAAATGCTCTCCTCAGGGAAACAGGATTTACAACTTCCTATTTTCTTTCTTCTTTCCTTTCTTCCTTCTTCCTTTCCCCTTTCCCTCCCTCCCTTCTTTCTTCTTCTTTCTCCTTCTCTTTGTCTCTTCCTTTCTTTTTGTTCTTTTTTTCCCCCTCTCTCTTTCCTTTGACCTTCTGCAGAGGACTACACCTAAATAACTGATTCTAGTGAAATCTTATTCTTGTAGGTTTTCATGTTGCGACGGTATAAATTTATACTCTCTTTTCACATAGTTCCTTTCAAATCTTTTCTTCTTTGAACAAATAATGTTAATGATAAAATATAAAAAGACAGTTTTTATTTCACGATTTCAGTGGTCCTTGCAAGCCTAACATGAATCATCAAATATTAAAACACAATTACCTTCCTGCCATCTAGCTCCCTTAGCTGGTCTTCCTGTGTCATTAAACTTACCCCAGGGGTTCCAGGCTCTACTTTTTCTTCCAATTATTATAACATTTATGACTAGTATGGTTCATTAGAATCTTAGAGTTTACAAGTTCAGTATGTGTGTCTCTTTTTCCCCATAAAGTTGTGTTTTTCATACCAACAAATACCAGAGGATAGAAGTATAAAGAGAGAGGGGGGAGAAAACACACTTGTCTCTCAACCCTTCTATATTCATGAACCCCAATACCACAATCTACTGGGGCAGCACCTGAGAGAACCCTGGATAATAGGTGCAGCAACATCAATGCTGTTTCTTTGTATAATAATTTTTATAGTTTCACGGTAAAAGAAATCAAGTAGAATAGAAATTTTAGAATGTACAAAGAATATGGTGACTGAGGGAGGGGTGGGGAAGAGTAATTCTTATCCTATCTACCAAAAGTGTTCATTCTAATTGTTCATGCTGTATCATCCGAGGAATATACAAATAAAATTGTAAAATGATGACTTTTGTATGGATTTTTTTCTATCAGTTATGTTATTATAGATACTTTAAAAGGAGAGAAATCAAGAGGCAATTCAGTTAAAGACTCATTAAAAATCACCCTTTAGAGATAAATACAATTCCTATTTGTATGTGGATGTGTGGTCTTTTCTCTGTGAATAAGTATATATTTGAGAACATTGGTTTCTAAGTGTATTTAATATGGAAATATTCAGAAAAACCAAATAGAATAAAATAAGTAGGATGGGTTAGTAATAGCTTTCATCAGATCCCAATGTGGGTGCAAAGTTTGTTGCCTCTTTTCAGTTTTGTCTAGTAATTGTCTGCATAGATCAAGGGAATTCTGTCCCTTCCCAGCTGACTTATACTTGAATCTCAGGCCTCACTAGCTGAGAAGAATGCATATTCTTTCCATCTGCCTCGAGGAACACATCAAGGAAAATGAAGTCACTGTTGAGTTGGCAGCATTGATCAAAAGGAGAATGTATTATGTTGGAGGGGGAGACGTTGGTGTTAATTAGTAGAAATGAAATATGTTAAGTCAGTCGATTTAGATGAATGGCCATGAGCAATGAGATGAGGTGACAGGACAAAACAAGAAAACTCCAACTGTCTGCAGCCATTCCTGACCCAGTGTGAGAAAAACCCAGAAAAATTGGCCTTACAGAGTTGAAACAAAGGTCTCAAATGAGAAACCTATGACATCACACAGTGGTTACTCTAGAAACAGGCTCACTTTCTGAAAATGATAACATAAAATATTAGTTTTTGTGAACATTGGGGCCCTTTCCTCCTAGAAGATCTTGATCAAGGCCACCCCAAAAGTCTTCCAAAACTTTTATTCACAGAAAAAAATGTTGGATTCATGGTGGGGATGTCATATAAATGGATCCATTTGTGTCAAGATACTCCTCTCTCCTCCTTCAAACCAAGGAATATTTCAAAAACTGAAGACTATAAGGGTATTTTAAATTCCCTTATTTGCATAAACAAGATAGCAGCCAAGTGACTCCTCCCAGAATCTTGTTAATCTCTTTCAAAAAAAAACATGGCAATTTCAAGAAGGCAGAGAAGCTGAGGTGGAATTTTAGAGGTCAACCAGTAGCTTTTCATTACAGAAATTTGTTTAAAGCATCTTTTAAAATAACATAAATCCCAGGGCACCTGGCTGGCTCAGTGATTGAGCATCTATCTGCCTTTGCCTCAGGTCGTGATCCTGGGGGTCCTGGGATGGAGTCCTGCACTGGGCTCCCCACAGAGAGCTTGCTTCTCCTTCTCCTATATCTCTGCTTCTGTCTTTCTGTGTCTGTCATGAATAAATAAATAGAATCTTTAAAAAATAAACATAAATTCCCTCTTTGGGGGAACTTCATTGTCAAGAAGAAGGAAAAAGCACTCCACCTCCATAAGTAAACTTTATCACAAACTTGGTCATTTCCTGTTTGTTCTTTTAAAAATCCATTTGTCTTTTCTCAAGAAATCTATTTGCTCCATGCGCAGAAGCCTGTTCCGCCCCCCCCCCCTTCTGTACCATATTAGGTATAGAAACCTTAAACTTTCCCCTTTCATGAGCTAGCTCCTTCTTTGTGGGCTGCCATATACCTGAGCATGAACCTGTTTTCTCTCCTGCTAACCTATCTTTACTCAATATAATTTGCAGGCATCCACCGCCAGTCTTCCAGACACAACAAGGAGCTTTCTGTCATTCCAAGCAAATAACCTTCAGATGGTGTGATGGTTTTGTGTGTCAACTACACTGCGCTAAAAGATGACCGGATAGTCAATTAAACTTTATTTCTAGGTGTGCCTGTGAGGATGCTTCTGGAAGAGATTAGCATTTGAATTGGTGAACTGATTGAAGAAGATCCTTCACCAAGGTTAAGTCACCAGCATTCATGTCACAAACTTCAAACGTCCATCAGTTACTTTTATTAAAGACTTTCTGTCATTCTGCCACCATCATTCCCCCATTTATGAAAATGGCACCATTGTTCATTCACAAAACCTAGAAGATATTCCTTACTCCTTATTCAAAGCCCACATGTAATCTATCACCAATTCCTGTTGATTTATTGTCATCACTTTACCTCCTTACTGGCATTCTTATCTACACCCTAGATTACCCTAGATTACAAACATTAACCAGAGTGCTAACTTATAATGAGATCGTATCACTGTCCTGATTAAAACCATTCGTATACAGAGGTGACCTTTCATGCCAGACTCAGGTTTGCATGTGGAAGACCTTAAATATTTGGTCTGGCTGATGTGCCCCTTCTCAGTGTAATATTTTTGAGGGACAAATTTTTGGTTTCTTTAAGCTTCTTTAGTCTTTGTTTTCTATTGTATTAATTTCTATTCTCATATCTAATATTTCCATCCTTCTACATTTTTTTGCATATGTTTTATTGTCCATGTCTGTCCTTTTAGTATTTGCTCATTTCTAATATCTGAGTTTAAACATAAAAATTACCTTCTAAGTTACATTAGCTGCACTGCATAAGTTTAATTAAAAATTTCTTTCATTTTCAGTCATGTCCCTGTAGTTATCATAGGTGTTTCTTTTTCAGACACAAGTTTTTGAATCTATTTTTTTAATTATTTCATCTTGATCTCTTGTTCATTTTTTTTGTTATTAATATATTGATTTATAATTTTAAGGCATAATGTTCAAAAATTTTTGCATGTTATTGCTTGTTTATTGTAAATTATTCCCTAGCCAAGTGTGTATCAATTTTACAACTATTTCAATATGCTTTGCACATTTACATCTTCAGTCCCTCTGGAAATTCTACTCAGTGTCATGTGATGAAGATACCTGATATAATGTTTTATATTGACAACCATTTGCCTCTGCATTATTCATAAACTTCTATTCATGGAAGAGACCATGTTTTCCCTGTAGACTTTTAACAACACCTCATCTCATATATGCATGTTCTGAATATTCACAATCTTTTTTGTGGGATCTATCCAGCTTCTCTATTTTTCCAGCTCTTCATAGACACTATATTGTCTTAAGCATTATTGCTTTAAAATGTGTTAATATATAGTAGGGAATGTCTCCTTAATTGGTTCTTTTCCAAAACTTTTAAGATATTCTTTGTTTATATACATGTATATATGTGTGCATGTATGTGTGTACTTATCTATACATATACATTACTATTTTGTTTTTTAAAGATTTTATTTATTTATTTAAGAGAGAAAGAGAGAGAGGTAGGGAGAGAGAGCACAAGCAAGGGGAGGAGCAGAGGAGGAGAGAAAAGCAGACTCACCACTGAGCGGGGAGCCCAATGTGGAACTTGATCCCACGATCCTGAGATCATGACCTGAGTAGGAAGACAGATGCTTAACCGACTGAGCCACCCAGGCACCCCTATGCATTTCTATTTTAAATTTTAAATTGTATCTTAGAATTTTAAAATTTTTATTGGAAGTGAAATTCACAAGGTATAAAATTAAAGATTTTAAAGTGAACCATTAATGTGGCATTTACTGTATTCAGTGTTGTGCAACCACCACCTCTGTCTAGCTCCAAAATATTTTCACCACTCCAAGAGTAAGCCCTATATGTTCCCTATTATCCCTTCCTCTGATCTGGGAAATCACCAATAAGTATTCTGTCTCTATAGATTTACCTATTATTACTATTTCATATAGATGGAATCATAAAATAAGTGATATTTTGAGTCAGGATTCTTTCATTTAGCATAAAGTTTTCAAGGCTCATCTATGCTATAGTATATATTATGTATTCCATTCCTTTTCATGGCCGAATAATATTCCATTGTATGTTAGTTTATCCACTAGTCTTATTGAGGGACATTTGGTCTATTTTCACCTTTTGGCTGTTGTAAATAGTGCTGTTTTGAACATGTGTGCACGTTTTTTGTTTTGAGTACCAGTTTTCAATTAATCGGGGAATATATGTGGCTGAAGAATTTCTGGGTCATATGGGAATTTTATGTTTAACTTTTTGAAAAGTAGTCATATTGTTTCTGACCCTAGCTGAGCCATTTTATATTCAATGTTCATGGCAATGTACATAAGATCCAAATTCTTCACATCTTTATCACCACTTATGATTTTACATTTTTAAAATTATAGTCATCCTAATGGGTTTGAAATGAAACATCATTCTGGTTTTGATATCCATTTCCCTAATGCTAATGATGTCAAACTTCTTTTCATGTGCTTCTTGATCATTTGTGTATCTTTTTTGGAGAAATGTCTATTAAAGTTGTTGGCCTATTTTTTTTAATTAAATTGTTTGCCTTTTTGTTGTTCAGCTATGCAAGTTCGTTTTATATTCTTTATATTTAAACTTTATTAGTTACTTTATATAATTTGAATCTCTGTAAATTCATTGATATTGTTCTATGGCCTAATATGTGGTCTTTCCTGGAGAACATTCCATGTGCACTTGAGAAGTATGTTTATTCTGCTGCTGTTGGGTGGAATGTTCCATATACTGTATGTCTATTTTTTTCCTCTGCTCCTCAGATGGAATAATCTCAATTGTCCAGTTTTCAATTTTACTGATCTTTCTTCTGTCTTGCCACATCCTTATCTCTTTATTGATATCGTGTTCAGACATAACTTTACTGGTTTATTTTCATTCTTTGCCCTTAGTTTCCTTAATTCCCTGAATATATTAAGATAACTGATTTAAAGATTTTGTCTAATAATTCTAATATTTGGTCCTCTGCAGGGACAAGTCTGTCAATTTTGTTTTACCCTCAGTTGGCCATACTTTACTATTTCTTGTGTGACTTGTATTTCTGTTGTTTTTGTTGTTGTATTTGAATATTATAATGTAATAAATCTGAAAATCAGAGTCTCTATTTCCTAGGATTTCCATTGTGATCTTGAAGTCTGCAGTTATCTATTTAAGAATTTTTTTAATCTTCTTTTTTTTTCCTTCAAAACTTTATTCCCTCTATATTCTCTTAGGTGATTCCTGCAATGTTTCATCATCTCAGTGGTCAGCCAGTGACCTGAGACAGATTTTCTTATCTAGAGGTAGAAAAAGAAAAAGAAAATATTACTGCCCTGAGCTTTGCAGCTTGCTCTGGCACTGTAGTTGGGACACTGCTAGAATATTAATCTGCCAATTTTTTTTCTTTTGCCTTCACCTCCTATTTGTACAGAGTCCACAAAGCTACCAGAGATGCCAGTCTAGTGGGATTTTTTTAGATATTTTTTAAACAGGTACTTAGTCCTCAGTATATGAATTGTACTTTCTCTTCTGAGCTCTTATTTCTAAGAGACTTCCTCTTCTGCTTTCTTCTGCCCAGGCTTGGGTCTGCATACTACTTGCTCCATCTGCCATACCTTGGCTTAAATAGGAACAGAAAGTGTACCCCCTTAATTCTTCTGACAGATACCACCAATGCTAAGAAAACTGCTCTAGCCAAGGTAGAGAGGGAGAGGCAGCAAAACAAAACTTAGACTCTGTGCCAGTCAAAGCATCCATATGAGTGGCCTAACACCAGCAATCTGTTCCAAAAACTCAAGCTATCACCCCATGGTTGCTTCCACTAAATTGGGCAATAGGACACAGTAGGCAGGTGAACAAATGTGCCAGAAAACTGTCTTGCCAAAAATCAACCACCCTTTTATCTAATAATCAGTTCCCTGGTGATTTTTTTTTTTTTTTTTTTTTTTTTTTTTTTGCTATTTGTAGTTATGTACTATGAGATATTATTCGGTGAGATGTTTTCACATATACAGCTATGGGATCCTATACAGCTGGTCTTTTTGGATTTTCTCCAGCTTTACCATTGCCAGGTCCTAAGTTTTATATAAATTGCCTAACTTCTAAATTTTCTCTCCAGGTAGGAAATATGAATTCAGATTTCACACCAATTTAATGTATGAGACTGGAGTTTAGATTTTCCATTTAAAACTTTATTGCTTTTTAACTTGGGAGTATCGAGACTCTTTGCTGTTTTTGAATCTATAGGCAGACCTTTTTCTAGATTCCTTTAATGGTTCTATCTTTTATGCAGACATCTCAGTTCTAACTTCAAGCCATATACTTTCTTTCATGGGTATTTAAAGCCATTACTCTGTATGATATAGTCCACTCCTTCCTTTGTAGCTCTAAATTATCTCTTTGTTTCTGATACTAGAAATGTTCTGTTCTTTTTTATAAGCTCCAAAGTTCATTTTAAGTTTCTTAGAGTTGCACAGCATTTCAAAGATTGGTACAGCAACAGTTCTACATAACCTTGTCCCACTTTGCCTGAACTTAAAATTTCTTCATTGATTCTTCAACTCACTTTAATCTGCATCCATCCATATCACTTCACTGGAACTGCCACAGTCATCTGTGACCTGCAAATTGTCAAGTTCAATATCTTTTATACTTTCATTTCACTTGATCACTAGGCAGTAGCTGGTACAATGAATCATTTTCTTCTTCTTGAACACATTCGTATATATCTTCTGTGCCTGTACCTCCTATTTTTCTTCTACTTTCTTCAGCTTAACCTTTAATAATAATCTTTGTTATTAAAATTGGTTTTAGCTTATTATTAAATTCTCTTTATTGCTCACCCTGCAATATATTCTGAAATATTCTTAAGTATTCCAATAGCTTCAATCAACATATATATGCACATAATATTTTTATTTCATCAGCAAGAACGTCTACATGACATTTATACTAAATGCCTTAAGGAATTAAGAGCCAAATATTCTCAAATCTGAACACTTCTTTACCTTTCCTAAAACTATTATTTTGCATTATTCATTTTAGTAAATATCAAATTTATCTACTCAGTTGTTCAATTAGGATCCTAGGAAGTATCATTTATACTTCTCATTGTTTCATCCTTTCTCTCTATGTTAAGCATCAGGAAATTTTTTCTACAATCAATAATATATCTTGATTTTATAAAAATTTTTCCAACTTTATTGTCACCATATATATGGAATGCACCATCCTTTCACACTGAAGTAGTACAATAACTTCTTAATTGGTCTTCATTACTTCACTCTTTCCTAAGTCATAAAATTTCTCCTGGTATGAATCAAGAATGTTTTCTTAAAATGAAAACAGAATCCTGCTACTTGTCTGATAAACTTCAACAGTGACTACCAATCGTATATAATAAAAGAGGAAACATAAAATGTTACAAAAGAGAGAGAAAAGCACAAACACAAAAATAACAAAATGGTTAGATTAAATCTAATCTATATCAATAATTACATTAATATAGATCTAAACACACGAAATAAAAAACAAAAAAATGGTAAAAGTAATTTTAAAAATTAACCAACTATAGTTTGTCTATATGAAACTTGCTTTTACTCTAACAAATAATCCTGAAGCTGTGAGGTACAGATTATTAAAAAGTGTACATTGACTACTTTCTTCTGCCACACTCAAAATTTAACTAAACACAAAAAGTTAAAACTATAAAGCTTCTATAAGGTAATGTGGAAGAGATCATCACATTTTAACAAATCAGAAAATTTCTTAAAGACAAAAAGTACTAAAAAATGATAAATTTAATCAAATTTTTAAAAATTTAATTAAAAGACATTGAAAAATTAAATGCAAGCTTACATACTCAGAGTGTACAGTACACACACACACACACACACACACCTACACACACAGAGAGGTATTTAAATTACATAGACATATATTTGATTAAAGAACTTTTGTAGACAATACAAACTCTTACAACCCAATAATAAGTCAAGGAATCTATTTAAAATGAGCAAGTAACTTAACACACATGTCACAAAGAAAGACATGAATGATCAATAAACACATGAGAAGATCCTCAACATCATGGCTCAATAAGAAAACAGAAATTAATATCAGAAGGTTATACTACCACAGTCCCACTAAGATACTACCACATTCCCAGAACCCTACGAATTACTAGAATTCCAAATGTTGAGAATGTGGAGCCAAATGAAACTCTCATGCATTGTCGGTGGGTCCATAAAATTAAATGACCAATTTGTAGAAATGTTTGAGTTTCTCATATTGTTAAGTATGGGCTAATCATATGGCTCAGTAATTCTTTTTCTAACTCCTGTATACCTAGATATTTAGAGAAATGAAATCATATCTCCATACAAAGATTTGTAAACCGATGTTTGTAGAAGTTTTATTTGTAATGGTCATAATACCTGAACACTACAAACACCCAAAATATTAATTGAGAAGAAATAGATACACAAATTGTGGTATGTTCATACAATGGAATATAGTTTAACAATAAGGAGAAGCAGGCTCTCTGCGGGGACTCCAATGCGGGACTCAACCCAAGGACCCCCTGGTCACAACCTGAGCCAAAGGCAGACACTCAATCACCAAGACACCAATGCATCCTGTTTTTTAAATTTTTTATTTAAATTACAATTAGTTAACGTACAGTGTAACATTAGTTTCAAGTATATATTTAGTGATTCAACACTCCCATAAAGCACGAGATGCTCATCACAAGTCTACCCTTAATTCTTATCACCCATTTCACCCATTACCCCACCCACCTCCTTGCTGGTAACCATCAGTTTGTTCTCTGTAGTTAAGAGTCTGTCTTTTGGTTTGCCTCTCTACATTTTTTGTCCCTACGTTTATTTGTTTTGTTTCTAAATTTCACATATGAGTGAAATTGTATGGTATTTTCTTTCTTTGACTTGTTTAACTTAGCATAATACTCCTCTAGTTCCACTCATGTCATTGCAAATGGCAAGAACTCATTCTTTTTATGTTTGAGTAATATTCCATTCCTTTATATATCTATACATATATACATGTATATATGTATAATATACCTCTTCTTTATCCATTCATCAACTGATGGATATTTGGGCTGTTTCCATGGTTTGGCTATTATAGATAATGTTGCTAACATAGGTTAATCTTAAAGACCATTGTGGTATTTGGGAAAAGCTAGACAGAAAAAATCATATACTCTATGATTTCAGTTAAATGAACTCAATAAGTGAAAAAAAAAATCAATCCATGGTGTTAGAAATCAAAACAGTGGCAAAGAAGATTCACTGGAAAAGGACATGAGCAAATGTTCTTGATGGTGGAAATAGTCTATATTTTTACTATTGTACAATGGGTACATGAGTGTACATATTTATCAAAGCTCATCAAATTGTGTATTTAAAACAAATGCATTTCTTTGTATGTAAATTTTAACGAAAGTACATAAATGCTAAGGTGATTTTCTATCATATCTTGAAGTTTGAAAGTAGGCAGTACATACTATTTTGTTTACCCTAGAACCCTCTCTCTCCTTAGCATCCTTAACATAGACTTCCACTATCAAGAGTACCTAGTGTTCATTTGATCACCCCTGGAACTTCAATATTCACAGTTCCTTCAGAGTCAAGAATACAGAGTAAATGGGAAGGTCAAAATGGTGACTTCTAGTATATCAACACAATTTTCCTGGACATTTCATCAGACACTATGGCTTTTACATAATTGGATATTCTTCTCTTCAAGAGTCAAGCAAATATAATTTTTGAAAAGGTGAAAACAATGTCACTCCCAAGAAGATAACAGTTCTATTATTTAGTAAGAAGAGAAAAATAGGTATTTGGAAGTCAATATTAGACTCTGTTGGTTCCCCTCATTGAAGTTTCCAAATTTTCATGCACAGCTTTTTCATATATGTATATAAAATGCAATTTCTCCATCTTTAAAGATGATGACCCTAGAGCTTAGACCCTAGTTATTGCTTTCTAGTCATTCTTTGAGAAATAGTTCAGAATATCTGGGTAATATAAAAACCTCTTCACTATGTTCAGTTGTTGACCCTCACTCATTATTAGCCAATGAATTTATAGTTTATTTGCTCCAAACACATCCAATATAAAATGGTTGAGAATAAACAATATAAACACTATAATAGCTTCATTTGGAAAATGGAAGAGTGAAAATCCCTCAGCTGTCACTAGCTAATAGCAAGTAACATCCTTTGGGGAAAAAAAAATGATAGACAATTCCTTCTTTCATACTTTTTGTTTTTAAATTGTGATTAACCTTTATGCAGAATGAACCAGTTGCTGAGGCATACTGTGGACAGCATAGATTATGACCAGGGGTATTGTGAATTTAACTAAGCTTCCAACTAATTTTCTGGGTCTTCTTCTCTAGTAACATTTATGTTTGCTTTTTCTTTTTTTTTTTTTTACTTTCTACCTCTCTCTTGCTCTCTCTGTCTGTCATTTCATTCATTTTCATTTCATTCATTTCTTTCTTTCCTTCTTTTTAAGATTTTGACATTCCTTTTCTTCATTAGGCTCCATGAAGTCATTTCCTTTGCACGTGTAGATATGGTGATTATCACATGATATGGTGTAATAGGGTAGCATGCCTCCTACATGCTACCCTATCTCTGCCCCTTGGTGGTGATAAATGATAAGAAAAAGATATTGAATTCATTTCTCTTTCAATTCCAAAAATTCTCTGCTTTGCATTTGGTAGGCCCCCTTATTAGTTTCATTCTGAAAGAATGATTAACTAATTAACTAGTTGTTGGATTGATCTTTTAAAGCTATGACACTCATCTTAAGATGGTAATTTTCCTGTAATTCATGATACTATGTGTCAGTTTAAGTTTCTTCTGGATTCAGGTTCATATTAATCAGTATTGAATTGGATTTGTTTCACTGTTTTTGATATAGGGTTTTGTTTCCTAATTTTACTTGTCAATTATTTACTTTATTTTTGATATTTTGGGTTAGATTTAAAGGAAGGAGGAAAAACTATTTTATTGTGTCAATTTGGAATGGAAGACATGAAAGCATTCTTAGCACTATTTAAACTTTTGGATTGATGGGCTTTCTACCTTGACAGCAGATCACTCTGTGATCTAAGGCATGTCCACAGATTTCTGACAGGTTAAAAATGCCCCAATTGTGCCATGCTTGTGGTAGCAGCAGCATGTCAAGTAGGCCATAGGAAAACTATTCAGAAATATATTCAGTTAAATATTTTAAAGCACCTTATTTCTTCAAAAAATCCTGAGTAAAGCAAATCCCAGGAGGAGTCTCTCAGCTTACCTATTAAGGACATTAATAAATATAGATTCCAGGACAAAATTGCCTTGTGGCTACAATAAGAGTTACTGTGGAAGCACAGATTCCCATTGACATCTGGTTGACCTAATTCTCCTAGTTTATAAAAGGGGATAATTGAAGAGAATTTCCAAGAGCTGAATATCTCTTTAGAGTATACCTCATAACTATTTCTCTAAACTTCATCACGTTATTGATTTTCAATTGATTAAAATGATTCATTGGAGAAATTTTTATTATACTGCCATTTATTTAATGTCTTTTTTTCACAAAAGTGTGTCCTTCCTTATATTAAATGATTCATTTTAATTAACTTATTGGATTCATTTTCCTCCAAAAATATGGAGAATTTTTGTTTTCTGAGAAGTAAATATTTAACAGGTTTTTAAAATTGGATCAGAATTTTACCTTTGTATTTCTATGCTAAACAAAATTTTAACACATAACTATAAGAGATCTGATAGAAGAAATGTCAAACAGAGAACAGTGAGAAGTATATGATCAGGAGAAACATGGCCAGAACCATCTTTCCCTGGTCCTGAGGAAGAAGCCAGGTGTCAAATCATAGTGGATCCAGGCATGGAGTGAATTTCTTTCTTGTTTTACAGAAGTATAAGCAATATGGCTTAAAGATTCTCTTGACAGGGTCAAGAATAAAGGCATTATTATTCCAAGGAGCATTAAATATTGAGGTGATCCAAATCTTATCTGATCAAGGAATTGAGACAGGATATATAGTATTGCAGATTTGTGGAAAGGCCTCCAGTTCAGTGTTCAGGGAGATGTTTCAGGTAGACCTCAAATCAGCTTGTTCCACATTTTAGAGTCTTTTTTTTTTTTTAGATTTTATTAATTTATTCATGAGAAACACAGAAAGAGAGAGGCAGAGACACAGGCAGAGGGAGAAGCAGGCTCCATGCGGAAAGCCCGATGAGAGACACCCAGTTCAATGTTTTGTATAATGTGGAATACTTTCAATTGCAAATGTTAGATATTGAACTACCTAAAATTTCTAAATAGAATAGGCCTAGATAACTGGCCCATTTTTTTCTTAAACATTTTTTTTAATATTTTAAAATATGTGATTATGGTATTATATATGCTTTTCAAACCATGAGGGCAGGTTCCTTATTCTAATTTGCTTATACATGAGGCCTGGCCCTCACACAGTTGGGTGGGCCCGAATTCCAAGGGAGGGCTGTTGGCCCCCAGGCAAGTCTCAGCATTTCCAGTGGCTGCCTTTCTCCCAGCTAAGTAGGGGAATATCTGGTTACTTTTCTCCCACGGAAAGAATAAGAATCATGAAGTGGAGGTGACTCTAGATTTGAATGAAAAGCTGGAGTTTTGATAGAGCTTAGGAAACTGAAAGAGCAGCAAAGCTTAAACTGGGTGGTGAATAAAGGTAGCAGAAAAAAAGGTAGCAGTTATAAGAATTATTATAATTTCCAGGAAACTCAAAAGAAGGAACCAAAAATTCAAGGTACCATTGGCTGACATCAAAACTATAAGGATGGAATTGCAAGAAAAGTAATTTCCAAAGTGAAGGGAAATATGAATCTTTCCATAAGACATGGAGCTGATGATCAGATACCAAAGAGTTGTTCACAGCCTCAACACTGTTATTGAATTCTCACCAAAAAGTATGTCAACATGAATTATGTTAAATTCTAAGTAGTAAACCATCTCTAGGTCTATTACACCCTTTCTTGATCACTTTAAAGAATATAATAAACTTAATAATCAGCATGTGCTATAGGAGTGTGTGCTGACATTGATGATAATTGAATTGAGTAACTGTCATCTTGACTGAATATTTCTTTTAGAAGATATTAGAAACATGGCTTTTAGGAGTCAAAGATCAGCAAACTGTTAGAATAGAATTATTTTTGTGGTGTTTATGAGCTACGCAAAATGAAACAAGTATCCTTGGCATGTCTATGGTAAGATCACTCTGACATGTCTGAAAGCATAATGATAGACATGTTGCCAACAAATCTACAGCTGATCCTCACTGCAGATCATCAGTAGTTAAATGTTAGTTACTGAATTGATTGTGAATGAGTTTATGGTGGCAATAAATGTCATAGGGCCACCAAACAAGATTATTATTTTATTATTATTATTTATTTTATTATTATTATTATTATTATTATATTATTTATTATATTATTATATTTTTTTTTCTTTCTTTCTTTTCTTTTCTTCTTCCCTTTCTTTCTTCTTATTATTTCTTATTCTTTCTTTCTTTCTTTTCTTTCTTTCTTTCTTTCTTTCTTTTCTTTCTTTCTTTCTTTCTTTCTTTCTTTCTTTCTTTCTTTCTTCTTTCTTTCTTTCTTTCTTCTTTCTTTCTTTCTTTCTTTCTTTCTTTCTTTCTTTCTTTCTTCTTTCTTTCTTTCTTTTCTTTCTTTCTTTTTCTAAGAAGATATCCAGATGGTCAACAAATACAGGCAAAGATGCCCAACATCACTAACCATCAGGGAAATGCAAATAAAAACCACAATGAGATATCACTTTACACCTGTCAGAATTTCTACAATAAAAGAGACAAGAAATTACACGTATTGATGAGGATGTGGAGAAAAAGGAATCCTTGTACACCATTGATGGCAATGTAAATTGGTACAACCACTGTAGAAAACAGTATGGAGGCTCTTAAAAAAAAAAAAAAACTAAAAATAGAAATGCCATATAATCCAGTAATTCCACTAGTGGGTATTTACCCAAAGAAAATAAAAACCTAATTCAAAAAGATATACTTACTCCTATTTATTGTGGAATTATTTACAATAGTCAAGAGATGGAAGTAGTCCAAGTGCCCACTGATAGATGAATGGATAACAAAGTATATATATATATATATATATATATATATATATATATATATATATAACTCAGCCATAAAGAAGAATGAGACCTTGTCATTTGCAACAAAGGAATGGACCTAGAAGTATTATGCTAAGTGAAATAATTTAGACAGAAAGACAAATACCATATGTTCTCACTTATATGTGGAATCTAAAAATCAAAGCATATGAACAAACACACAAAAACAGAAACAGACTCAAAAATATAGAGAACAAACTGGTGGTTGTCAGAGTCAAACTGGTGGGGGAATAAGTGAAATAGCTAAAGGGCATTAAGAGATCCAAACTTCCAATTGTAAAATAACATGAAGTTAAAAAAGTGCAGCATGTCAGAAATATTGTATGTATGGTGACGAGATTTATGGTGAGAATTGAGTAAAGTACAGACTTGTCAACACAATATGTTATACACCTGAAACTAATATGACATTGTATGTTAATTATATCTCAATAATAATTTAAAAATCTTAGTGAAATAGGAGTTGAAAGAAATGTAAACTGCTAATAAGTACATTAAAACATTAAGGTATGTACTTTGGTAAAATATCAATGATGAAATATTAGACATTAGAACTGACAAAGAGAGAATATTGTCACTACATATATACAGAATTTTACTGTTGGTCTTATTCAGTATGATAAGGTAAGAAAAAAGAATTAAAAGTATGATGATATGGATATAAAAAAGAAAAGTCTCCTTATTTTCCGGTGATATAAATGTATATGTTGAAATTCAGAACTCTTCTATAAACGATTAGTAAAGTTAGTGAAAACCTGGAGACAATGTCAATGTACAAGAATGGGTTGTATTTCAATATTATAGACTAAATAAATTTTAGAAATTCTTTGAGATATACTGCAGATACTCTGAAAGGGATATTCTATGACCATTGTTTCGAAGACTCAGTATCATAGATATCAGTTCTCAAATGATCTTGGTGTCAAAGTAAACCCAATCAATCCCTATAGGAATATGTACAGGCTTGTGTGGTGTGTGTAGCATTGTGGAAAGCGTGTGTGTGGCAGGGTACTTATTCTAAAATACATCAAAATGCAAAAGATGAAAAAGAGCTCAATTCTGAAACCCTAGGTTCTCATAACAGCCTCCACACAAATGTTTATCTAGCTTTATTCATAATTGTCTAAACCTGGATTAATGTGAATTTTTCCCTCAATACGTGAATGGATAAACAAAACATGGTAAATTCAAGCTGTCACCTATTATTCAGTGATGAAAAGGATTAAGCAATCCAGCCATGAGACGACATGAAGGAAACTTAAATGCATATTGCTAAATGAAAGAAGCCAGTGTGAAAAAAAAAAAGAAAAAACGCTTTTGTGTGTTTCCAGTTATATGATGTAGTGGTGTGATTCCAGTTGTATGGCAAGGTGGTAAATGCAAAACTATACAGACTATGAAAAGATTAGTGATCACTAGGGGCTGGTGGGGGTGGGATGAATACTTGAAGCCCAGAGGATTTTTAGGGCAGTAATTATTCTATGCAGTGCTATACCAATGAGGACAAGATGCTATCCATTTTTCAAGCCCATACAACAGTAGAGCACAAATTATTAACTTCAATGTAGGCAAATTTTAAAAATTGAGGAATCCCACTGACGTATGCATTAGCAATTTTGATACTGCCGTGGATGTGTACCAGAATGGAACAATTAAGTAAATGGTTGGCAGTTTTCTTAACATTGGAGGGGGATTTATAGCAAGAGGAGAGAGCCACAATGATCTAGTAAGTAATGAAAGGGAGTTGGAGTCATCAGAATGACACCAGCTTTAAGTCAAAATAGATACAAATGGTTACATGAGAAGTATTTTATTTTATTTTCAAAGATCATATTTACTTGAGAGAGAGTGAGAGCATGAGCAGAGAGATGGGCAGAGGGAGAGGAAGAAGCAGACTCCCCGCTGAGCAGCGAGCCCAACGTGGGGCTCCATCCCAGGATCCCTGGATCATGACCTGAGCTGAAGGCAGACACTTAACTGACTGAGCCCCCCAGATCCCCCGAGAAGCCTTTCATATATGTGTTTATGCATGGGTTAGTATAAGCATACATATCTTGTGCACTATCAGTTGAGAGAGCCTAAAATAAATGACACCCAAAAAGCAATGAGTATGCTTCACCCCCAGATCTCAGTTTCTAATACTCTTCTCCAATATAAAGAACCACGGGTCATTGGAGAAACGGCTGACTTTAGGAAGGAGGTCAATAAATATACAAAATGAGTCTAGGGCCTTTTAGTATAATAAATATTCATGAGCCCATGCAGATAAATATGGGCTTAAATAAATAAATTATTGAATAAGTGATCGAGTAAATCAGTATATGGGAAAGAAAGACAATGCTCTCATGGAAAATAATTGCAAATAATACATGTCAGCACTCTGCCCTCAAAGGGTGCATGACTGCACATAGTGACTTCCTTCCAAAGTGTCCAGTAGGGAAGGAGGAGAAAATCAGGTTCCAGCCAGAGGAACCTGACACACACCGCCTCAGCCAGGCAATCAAAGCCAGCAACATTTGTAAAACATGTGAATAATATCTGCTCTTGAAACAATGCCATGAAAATGGCACTTCTGTAATCTTCCACCCATCAACCCACAACTCCAGTCTTATTGCGAGAATAATGTTAGACAAATTCCAATGGTGGACAATCCACAAAATACCAGACCAATCCTCCCGAAACTGTCAGGGCCATAAAAAAAAAAAAAAAAAAAAAAAAAAACACAACAAGGGAAGTCTGAGAATCTATCACAGCCAAAAGAAACCTAGAAAGATACGACACCTAAAAGTGACATTCTGGATAGGATCCTAGAATATTAAAAGGATAACTAGTTAAAAGTAAGGTTATGTGAATAAACTCTGGACATCAGTTGATACTGACACATCAATATTGGCTCATTAGTCATAACAGATGAACCGCACCTACATAAGACGTTAGAGTAGTGGAAACTGGGAGCAGTGCAAACCCTGCCACAAAATAGCTATTAAAAAGAAAAAAAAAAAACAAAAACAAGCCTTTACATCTTTAATCCTTTTTATCTATTTTACTTTTTATTAATATAACTGTGCTTGGCTTCTAGGAAACCGAGAAAATTCCATTAGCAACTTGATTGAGTTGATAGATACTCTAAGTACATGATTTTCCCTCTTGATGATTTGATATGCATCATGGGGAGCAATCCTAAGCACGTTGGTTGCTTCCTTGGCAGTTTTTTGGCAAATGCTTTCAGGAAGGGAGCAAAATTAAGAATTCTTGTCACTGCAGATAGACTGTGTTAGGAGGGATTTTGAATTCCAATTTTATAATATTGAACAAAATATCTTTAAAGATATGCATCATGTATGAATGCTACTCAGTTACAATGATTTATATTATCTCTATAAGGTATGTTAATTGTATGGATTGTCTCTTTTTTGTGGAAATATGACGAGGGTCACAGACAACTAAAATAGTCAAGGTTAAAATAAATAATAAATAAATAAATAAATAAATAAATAAATAAATAAATAAATAATAAAATAGTCAAGGTTGTCCATCTATTGCGTATATATGTCTATATCTATCTATCCACTTACCTCTCTATTCCCTCCCTACAAATCTGTTTTATCATTCTAGCAACCTAGTATAGGTGACAATAATTGACGATCATCTAGTGTAACACTTAAAATACCCCCAAAAAACAATTAATTGAAAATAAAAACCCACATTGTTTGGTTGTTATGTTAACCACATATGATAATATTAAACAAAGTAAATAAAACAGAGGTCCTGGGTCACCTGGGTGGCTCAGCTGGTTGAGTGACCAACTCTTGATTTGGGCTGAGGCTGTGATCTCAAGATCATGAGATTGAGCCTCACGTTGGCTCCATGCCCCTCCACAGGTTCTTTGCTCCACACAGAATCTGCTTCAGATTCTCTTTCTCTCTCTCTCTCTCTCTCTCCAGAATAAATAAATACATAGTTAAAATCTTTTTAAAAACAACAATAGAGGCCTTAAATATTTGTGGCACTCAATGGCTGAAATTAAATTTCTGGGGCATCTCATTTACTTGATTGGGCTAAAAAGAAAGTGTTCCATCCTTGTGCTGTGTGAAAACTATCACAGGGTGAGATTAGGACTGGAGATGATTATGAAACCACATGATACTTACGTATGGCTGTCTTTTAGGTAAATAAATGTTAGGCTGTCTCAGTTGACATCCGTAAGGCCTCAGCATGTGCTAATACCATATCTATCTGCCAATATTAGCATTTACCTGAGGTTTTTTGTCCCAAAGTGCTTGGAAAGACACTTGGTTCATGGTAGGCAGAGGCATCCAGAAGCGCTGTTGAATAAATATACTGGTGCCTTTGACTCAATCAGCATAACTCTGAGGAACATGTCTACATTGGCTCCTGGACCTGATGGAGAGGAATTAAATTTCAATTGCCACCAGCGCAAATGCCTCATTAACACACCCTTGTCATCTGCCTTCTGTTCTCTGGCCTTCTTCCCAATTTCTTAACCTCCCAAACAAATTACTGCCACTTAGATCCTTGTCTCAGATTCTGCTTATAGAAAACTATGGTATTTACACTGTCCTAAATTTAAGTATACTCTGGGCATCATCAGTAATATGACAGCTAACACATCAATGCTTGTTAACACAGCACAATAATTGATCCTCTAGACTTGTCTAAAGGGACTTGAGGCGTCTTATGGGAAGTAAGGATTCCTTAGACAAATATGAATATGTAATCAGCTATGACCGCCATCCTTGGTCTGTACCTATTGCTGCCTGATTCCAAAGCTTATCTTAAATAATTCATCCATCCACAAGCATTCATGTAAATGCCTGGCCTTCCTCAAACCAAAGAGGTAAATACAAGCCAGAATGAGATGAATATATATACTGTGCACACTTGCATATGTTTAAATAGCCCTTGAACCAAAATAATGAAATTTTATTTATTTTTTAAAAAATAAATTTATTTTTTATTGGTGTTCAATTTGCCAACATACAGAATAACACCCAGTGCTCATCCCATCAAGTGCCCCCTTCAGTGCCCGTCACCCATTCACCCCCCCGTCCTAAAATAATGAAATTTATTTCAATTTTCATTAGGTAACATCTATAATTAAAGATAAAATAATGGCTACATATACAAAAAGGATAATATATTCTTTTATAATCTGCTTTTCAACTAAAATCAATTAAAACATTCATATCACCTAATACTTTAATTATTCATAATGTGGAATACTGTCTTGGATATTTAGTAACTGATCTATTATTGTAAGTCATGCTATATTTGGCTCTTCTAAATAATTGTGAAAAATACTTTGTGATAAAATGAGAAATAGTTTAAATTATTTCTGTGTGTCAAGGTAACACATATTTCTAAGTCTTTTGCTAAACTTGAAAAATGCTACATTTACACTTGTTTTTTTTCTAGGTTATTTGATGTCCTTTTTTTCCAGATATACACCTATATTGGGATTTATCATTTTTCATTGTTAGTTTGATAAAAGTAATAAAAGTGCATTTGTGCATTCTCAAATAATAATTTGTATATTGGGCACCCCAGGTAGCACAGCGGTTTAGCGCTGCCTGCAGCCCAGGGTCTGATCCTGGAGACCCAGGATCGAGTCCCGTATCGGGCTCCCTGCAAGGAGCCCGCTTCTCCCTCTGCCTGTGTCTCTGCCTCTCAGTCTCTCTCTCTCTCTGAATAAATAAATTTTTAAAAATACTTAAAAAATAATAATTTGTATATTTATTAGCCATGTATATTTCTTTTGTGAATTCCTTTTTTTATGTCATTGTGAACTATGATATTTCTATTAAATTCTAAAAGCACATCGTAGGTTCGGAATATTTGTCCTTAGTGTTTTATACATTTTGCAAGTATTTTTTCTGAGTTCCCATTAAAAAAATTTTTTTTCCTCATAGTTCTTATCTTTTCTTTTTTTTTTCCTGTGAATTTCTTTCATTTTCTTCCATTCTTCTCTCCCTTCTTTTTCCCTTCCTTTCTTCTTTCCTTCTTTCCTTTCTTCCTACCTGTCTTCCTCCCTCCTTCCTTCCTTTCTCTCTTTTTTTTTTTTCACTTTTCTTGGCCTCTTTCCATTTTGTGATATTTTAAATTGTCAAATCAATATTTCACTTAATAAATTTTATTCTTGGAGTCAGGCTTAGGAAGTTCTCAGTCATGTTAAATTATATAAATGTTCATCTGTATTTAAGTTTTCGTATTAAAAACACTTTCACTTTAAAAAAATACATCATGTAGTAGCATTTGGTGCATTTTAAGGGATTGATAATCGTATTAGGGATTATGGAAATGCTGCACTTTCATTTGGGAAAATGCTTTTTCTAAACTTTTGAATCTGAAAAGGCTTGAACCAAGGCTAGAGAAGTAGGTTGAAGAAGTAAGCAATATAAGGAATTACTTTTAAATAAAAGGAGAAGGGTGGTCATTCTGAAGAGAGACGTGGAGAGTTTCTTTTGAAGTATGAGGTTACTTCCAGTGAGCCATCCACAGAGATTTATGTCCAAATATGGTAAGAGAGGAGTTGATAAGAGGACTTCAATCTGGGTGAAAGATGGGTCCCAACAACAAGCAGAGCAGGCTGGCTCTAAAAAGAAGAGAGTGGCTGGACATGGATGTTATTCTGCTGCTGGCAGTGGTGGCTAATGTGCTAGTTAAAGTTTACTTGCTTATGCTGCTAATCCCTTAATGCCTCAATTCTCCTGTTAGGTTTATTATACAGTATCAGCTTAATGCCAGCCTTTCATTCATTCTATCTTGCATAATAAAAGAATATATGGTTGACGCTTGAACAACAGGGGTTTGAGCTTCTAGGTCCACCTTTATGTGTATACATGTTTCGTTTTGTTTTTTTTTTTTTTTTTTTTTTTTTTTTTTTTTTTATAAAAGCAGCACTGTATTTTCTTTTTCTTATGATTTTTCCTAGTAACATTTTATTGGCTTACTCTATCGTGAGAATACAGTATGTAATACACATAACATACAAAATAGGTGTTAATCGACTGTTTGTGTTAACAGCAGGCTAGAGTAGTTAAGTTTTTGGGGAGTCAAAATTGTAAGTGGAATTTCAGTGGGATCAGTGCCCCAACCCCTGTGTTGTTCACGATTCAACTGCACAAAGTAAAGCAGCTGAAGTGTTGGCGATGGTCATCTGAAAGAATCTTGGTGAAACCAATAGCCTGGACCAGAGGCTCAAGCGTGGTGAAACAGACACATAATTCTTCTCTGGAAATCTTTTAAGACACATGGAAAGGAGCTAGCTTATCCAGCAGTCAGGCAGTGTCGCTCAAATAGAGCAAACTTAGACACTATTTTAGTACTTCTTGGAACAAGAGCCTTTCTTCTGTTCTTTCATAGTTATATGTTAGTATAGTGTCTGTGTTGCAAGGTGAATTTTTAAGTTACTTAATCTCACTTAGAAATAGCAGTAGACTTTTGACTGAAAATGTATTCTATTTAAAGATTAATTTTGGAAGAATTTACCCGTTCTCAATATTAATTCTTCTTAATTCTTCCCATACAAGAATAACAGTCTCTCCTATTCAATATTTATCTGTGTCTCCAAATGGTATTTTAGGATATTTTCACATAAGACTTGTCTTGCATAGTCAATAGTTCCTCCTAATTTTTGAAATATTTTTATACTATGATAATGAGATTCTTAATTTTTAGTCTTCATTTCCACATATACAGCAGACCATAATTTTTACTCTTCCTTTGTCCTTTTCCAACTAAATTGGGTTTTTTGTTTGTTTGTTTGTTTTTTTATGCTTTTGATGTTTTCAGTAGATTTGTTTGAATTTTCAGTTACAAAATATTTTCTCTGGCAAATAATGATAATGGTGCTTGCTCAGTTTTGATGAGCACATTTAATTACTTTTTTCATACTCTATTGCAATGGCTAAAATCCAAGAAAAAAATGTTCTTTAGTGATGAAAATGCATAACCTGGTCTTCTTAAAGTGTTTAATGGTGAAGCCTGCAGTGCTTCAGCATTTTTTATGATGTTTGCTGTTGACAATATACCATACTAAAGAAGTAAAGTTATATTATCTTTATATTGATGTTTTATAATTAAAGATGTTGAATTTTCAATGACTTTCTAAACATAATAAAGAAGTTTCCCAAATCATCTCCCTGTTTTGAATGTTTCAAAGATGAACATTGTATGGTTACTCTTGCAGTATTTTAATATCTTTTATCATAGTTTATATTAATTTCTATGGAGGGAATCCTCCCTTACTGTGTGTATGCATCATGATTGAGGACCATCATGTTATTGTGTGTATGTGTATGTGTGTGTGTGTGTTTTAATCTATTGACCATTAAGACGGTGCTAGTCTTATAAAATAAATTGAGAAAAAAAAATTTCTGTGTCTATAAGACTCTAGAAAAATCAACTAAAACTTATTACTCATGTAATCTAGCTCATGTCACCATCTGGTCTGTACTTTTCAGAGAGTCTTACAATTTTATTTTTGTCCATTCAGTATTTCCAAAGTCTTGCTATCAATTTAGGCATTATTAGCTTTTACAGAAACTACTATAGAAAGTCAAAATCTAAAAACATAGTGACATACAAAAGTTTTATGAACTCCAACTAATTGGGATTATTTCCATATTTTATATATTTCCCCTATGTCAATGTTTTGACTTTGCCCATTTTACTTATTTACAACCAAACACTAAACAATTTTAAGAACACAAATTACTACCAGATTTTCATTTCCTATTTTAAAATTTTGCTTTTATTTTCACCATTTTTAAAAATTTAATTATAGATTTTCAAACTTTAATTGACTTATTTTCTTTAATTTTTACTGTGAAAGTCAATAAGTCAATATATAAGTATTCTTTTTATATGTCATTGACTGAATATCATTTTATACCTTTCATTTTAATTTGTGCATTGAATATCAAGAGTTGTGTTTGTTTGTAATAGTATTAAATAGACTGAATTACTGTTTTTGTCAACAATTATGCCTTGAATATCAGTACTTTTTTGTGTTTTTCATCTTACCCTACACACCATTATGTAATATAGTACATTCTGCTCTCTTTTTTTCTTGAGACTTTCATGTTACCTGAAGCTACAGACTCCTAAGTGGATGTAGAAAATGAGATAGACTTTCTCTGAAAGAAACTCTGTGGGGGATAAATGGAGCTTTCTGCTTCACTGCCAGGGCTAATTCCCTGATATCGGGTTAGAAGATGGGCATGGGTAGAAGGAACATGCCATTTCCCCATTCGGTAAAGTTTCTTTATAGGAAAGTTTTGGAAGTAAGTTAATTAAACCCAAATATTCTCTATGTCTCATTCTTCTATAATTAATGGTATTTTTTGTGAAATATGTTACATCATTGGACAATGGCAATGTTATTTCAACATTTGCTCTCTTTTCTTTCTTTCTTTCTTTCTTTCTTTCTTTCTTTCTTTCTTTCTTTCTTTCTTCTTTCTTTCTTCTCTTTTTCTTTCTTTCTTTCTTTCTTTCTGGCTAGAGGGGTGCTAATTTTAATGAGGAGATTGAAAAAAATGAATGAGTATCATATAATTAACTAAGATTGCATTGCAGATATCTTCTATATAGCTTGTTTGTAAGCCTCATCATATACATTGAGATAATGACTTTATTGGAGTTTATGGTTTAAACTACTACATTAATATTTTTCTGATTCCGTGTTTGAGAGAGGTCTTGGATTGGTCAGAAAGAAGTCTGAACAAATAATATATAAAAATTTTAAAAAGTCTGAACTTAATATGTATTTAAGTTTGTTTAAATTTTACTGATATGAAGAAAGTACAACATCCAATTTAGAAGTAATATTTTTTTTTATAATTCCATTTATCCATTTCACTCTCACAGAATGCTTTCATTGATTTTTTTGCCAACCTTTCATATGTGCAGCCAAATTTTGGTTAAAATTAACACATGAGCATACTTATGACATGACTATTTTTGGCTGATGCTTTTTTTTTTTTTACACTAATGAGAAATGATGACTTTAAAACAATTAAGACATTCTTATGTTGAGACTTCACTTATTCATCATTGACAGGAGTGACTTCTTTACCAAACTAAATATTAGTTTCCTAATGCTGAAACAAAAGATTTCCTCAATATTGATGCTCTATTTAAGATGTAAGGACTATAAATCTATCACACTTTCTTTTTTAAAGACATATCACACTTATAAGCTTAACCTATATAATTACATTTCTCCATCATTGTTTTAAGATTAGAGAGTCAACAGAACCATAGTTAAAACCCTGATTTCCATGGTGCAACTATTTCTACCATGGCCAAAATCAAGCTATTAACACGATCTGTACTACCACACTGAGGTACATTATATCCACCACACAAGGTCAATAGACATATATAACCTCAACAGCACAGATAATATAAAAACGTAACATAACTAGGAGTAAAATAGTTTGAATATATATTCACTTTTTTTTTTAAATTTTTTTTTATTTATTTACGATAGTCATACAGAGAGAGAGAGAGAGGCAGAGACACAGGCAGAGGGAGAAGCAGGCTCCATGCACCAGGAGCCTGACGTGGGATTCGATCCCGGGTCTCCAGGATCGCGCCCTGGGCCAAAGGCAGGCGCCAAACCGCTGCGCCACCCAGGGATCCCTATATATTCACTTTTTTAAATGTGATTTATTTAATTATGCTTCTTCAATTTTTAATAATGGCCATGTTTAAAACCAAATCATAATCTTCCTGAAAAAAATAACTGTTGCTTATGTGACCTAATCATCCATAACGCATCATTGTTTCCATACATATTCTGACATTCCAGTTCAATTAATCATGTCCTAGGGACTCCTGGGTGGCTCAGTGGTTGAGCATCTGCCTTTAGCTCAGGGTGTGATCCTGGGGTCCTGGGATCCAGCCCCACATCAGGTCCCCGTAAGGAGCCTGCTTCTCTCTCTGCCTGTGTCTCTGCCTCTTTGTCTGTGTGTCTCTCATGAATAAATAAATAAATCTTTTGTTTAATAAATAAATCTTTTAAAAAATCAATCACACCCTGCACCATGCATTGGTATATTCACTAAATGCTCTGAGATTGATCAGTGTGATTTATTTGATAAAATACTCATAAAAAGAAGAAAATGAATCCACTTTTTTCATTTTGTGTTTGTAAAGGAATTTATTAACCCAAATCTTGAATAGCAGATATTTGGGAAATAATTTTGAATAGTGATTTCCTTTGCTTAGGATAAATCTCTGCCGATAAACTATCCTTTAATTAATTTTATTATCTCACAGCCAGTTTGCCTACATACAGAGAAAACAAGGAACAAGCATCATTGACAAACAAATGATCAGCTCTATCATCACATAGGCAAGTTTCCTCTCAACAAACACAAAATAACAGCTATGAAAAGCCTTGCTCACAAAGCTGAGTGAAAAAACAGAGGTCAAGTTAAAGGGAGATATATACATATATATAATATTATTATATAATATATATGTATATATTATACATATATGATCCCAGTCAGTTGAAAGCATATCAAGGAATTACAAATATAAATATCCTGGTGACTTTAAATAATATTTCACTACTTTATGTAAATTCTTCCTTTTCTCCTCTTTCTTCCTGTTAGTTGTTATAGATATAACTGTGCAAAGCTGAGCAACAATTTGTCAATTAAATGAAGTCAAACTTCAATAAACTAACATGATTCCAATTATATTTCAGAAGAATCATACACACAAAGTTGTTCTAATGGTCCATTAACTGAGTGAATTAAATTTTACCATGAGCAGTTTTATCGATATGCTATCATATTGATACATGGGTTAAGTACTTCTGGTGATATATCCTTTGTCAATATATTCCTTGACATACATTTTAATGTAACCAATAAAACAACACATTTTTTATATGTAACCAGATTATTTTCAGAAAACCCTAAATTCAGGAACTTCAGATAGCTTTGAAATTTTGGTGTCTCTCTATTCTAGATGGTAAGTAAACAATGAATACATAGCTTTAACTTAGTGATCCAGAAAAGCCTCTACCAAATTAAAATTATGCTAAGGCGTGAATATTTTAAAAATGTTTTACTTGAAGAGTAATTATTGCTAGTGTTCTTTTTTAATTTAATTTTTTTCCTAATTTTATCTTTAAAACAGAATCATTCTCTTTCTTCACCAAAAATTATGAATTAACCTTAATTATCAATGAGAGTATTACTTCTGCCTTAGGGCAGTTTTTTTAATTAAAGATGTGTATTTTACATCTCTAATAAAAAAAAATGCATGGACTCCATATACCTATATTTGTGATAGTAAATTAAATGTTATTAGGAAGAATAGCTTTCCTACTGTATTCATACTATAATATATCTTTCAATACCATATTTCTTATGAGACATATCTGTCAAATATTTAAATTGGATTATTAATTTATTCTTATAGCTCAGGGGCAGAGTTTAAATTTATATGCAAATGTCACAACTTCTAAAGGTCTGAATCCATCTAATTTGTTGAAGTGTGACTTTGTATCGAAGATTGTACGCATATAATCCCCTGGAATAGAAATGACATTCTCAAGTTATCTTTAGTATAATAACTGAACAGGAACATTTGAATACTCATAAATGTATAAGATCTATTTTATAATTCCATAAATATTTCATACAAGAGAGCCTTACAATATGTATTATCATACACTTCCAAGTTGATATCATTAAATATCAATATTAAGCCAAATAAATATTTTTTGAACTTATTGTCAAGCATCACTAAAATTAAAATTATAAAATATACATAAAATAAAGTGCAAAGAGAGAGTATTTCCACACAATCCCTGGTCAGGAAAAAAATTATATACAAGTCAATTCATTCTTATTTTGAAATAGCACTAGAAATAATAATCGTGAACCCTAAGTCAACCTATTTTTTTATTTGAAACATTTATAGAAACACATTCTTCATATGGTACTTAATAGTCTTTTCAGGTCTTCAGAAAGATAGAGAACTGTTTAATGCATCTCCTTTTCTAACCTTAATATGATCACACTCTGTTATTAAATCATTCCTAATGGTGCTGTTTTTCAGGCTAAGTGCATCCAGATCTTTTTTTTTTCTTTTCTCTTAATATATATATATATATATATATATATATATATATATATATATATATTTTTTTTTTTTTTTTTTTTTTCCCTGTAGGCCAAATTGCCTCAGCCACTGGGCTATGGAACCACTCCAGGGCAGGTCCTTCGTCTTATTTATCATCACTGTGTGTCTCATAACTCACGGCATCCTCTACATTAATAGTAGTGGCTCAATAAATGTTTGTAGAATGAAAGATCCCCAATTCAAAATTAGTACATTGCTTAGCCCCTATCATCCACTGAGGCAGATGTTAGAGATAAACATGACTTAATACATTCCTTGTGACCAAGGGAATTTCTGATATGGGCAGAGCAGGTTTATAAGAAATGAAATAACAGAAAAATATGCTGTCAGATGTTAAAGAGCTCCAGGAGGACAAAAAAATTCAATCTGGGAGAGCTAGAAACAACTTTAAAGGTGAAGAATAAGACAGAGATTATCATAGAGGGGCATTTGAGGCAGAGGAATTATAATATTCAGTGACCTGGAGACATGACCTGAGCATTAATTTCTTGAGAACCACAAATAGTTTGATATTTCCAATATCTAGATATAAGAAGAGTTTATTTGGGTGTAGGTCTGAGTTCGACACAAAAAAACATTTGCCTGGTCAGTTGTTCTCACAGCATGCACCGAAAGGTACATCTACCTCCCCCACTGCTTTGAAATATTACCTCTATTCTGTACTTTAGTTTGTATATATTTGGTTCTATACTGTAGACTTTCTATAAACTCAATCTGTGTATCCCCGTACTGCTGTGCTCAAATTAATTCTGTAGCTTTATAATTAATTTGGCCAGAACATAGTGTGAACTTTATTATTTTGTTTTCAATGGTTGGCTGCCTGGAAAGGTATGGGAATGGAGTTGGATTTGAAGAGGAGAGGATACAGAATAATTTCTACAGGGTCCTAAAGGAGTGTCTAGATAAATGTATACACAAACTTCCTGGTCAGGATTAAGACCCCACACAAGACCAAAAGCTACAAAGCTGAAAGTGCTTCTCTCTTAATCATGCAGTTCTCTCTCTCAGCCCTCAAAATCCCTGGTGCATAAATGCAAAGGGTAGATGGTCACATGATCCAATTTGAGATTCTGAAAAATTTGAATATTAGCAAGAAAGCAGATAGATCACCAGAGCATTGGATCAAAGCTTCATAAGAGTAGAAAGTCACAATTGGGATATTGTGTTTGGTGAACAAAAGGAGGTGTATCTGCAAAATGGAAGATTTAAGAGTAAGAGAGGAGACCAGAGGAGTGATGATGCTGCAAGAGCTGGATATTCCAGAGTTCATTTCCAGAGCTAAGGAAATTTCTTGTGAGGAAAAGCTTTATGCTGTGGTCACAAAGATTAGTGGTACAGCAGATGGATTTTTTTTTTTTTTTGTCATTTGAATCAGACATCTAAGAAATCAGAGGTTAGAGTGTTACAACTATATTCTTCAAAGATCTAAAGAACTCCACCACCATGAAAAAATTTGTTTTGAAACATAAGGTGTATTTTTTTTCTAGGAAATGTGGTAATTGGGGGAATCCTAGGTGAGAAATAGGGAAGACAGGGATGGAGAGAGGTTTAGGATGGAAGTGCAATAAATGCAGTTGTTTCTGGAATTACCTAAGGGACTTGTATAGCTATATGCTGGTTATTATAAAGTCACCAAAAAGGGTTATTTCAATGGCTACACATACACTTAATATAAGAATTACATCCAGTCTGCTGTAGTTAATTATGTCTAATACATTGTGTGGTTGATATTCGTACCTAGCACTTAATGATCAAGAAATCCTTAGCTTGATTGTTTTCAAGATGTCAATGATTATCTGGCATTTTTCTGTATCATACTATTTTTTCCTCATGCCATTCTAAGCTGGGACAATATTACAGGACATCTGGGCCCTGTTCTCAAACTCTACTTATGTTCTCAAACTTTAATTTATAGACTAAGAATTGATCAATTACATTTCAAGGAATCTTTAATTTCCTTCCTTTAATTCTGCAAACATTCTCACCACTGATAACTCCACATTAAACAGAGATCGTTCATAGCCTTGCAGTTTGATTCCTTTGTCTGATCCAAGTGCTCACCAGGAACAATGAGCTGCCCATGACTCCTACTCCTTCTGCACCATGGGAGGGAAAGTTATATTTAGACTCTGTAGGTGCACAGACAAAGGAACACCTTAGGCTTGCTTAGCAGCATTACCTGGCTCAGATGCTCATTCTGCTGTTTTATTCCCAACCATCAATCAGTCAGGCTGATACTGTACAAGTTGGGCTCTCAGTATTTTCTAAATTGGTATTACTTTTTTTTTTTTCCCAATTTCACCCTGTCTCCCTGATATTGTTTTGGGACATGAGGTATTAAAGGAGGAAGAGAAAGTTAGACCACTTTGCTTTTGCTGCATATACCAAATGGTGCTGGCACACTTTTCTGTAAGAAAAAAAAAAAAAACATTTTTTATCTCCATTTTTCTTACTTCCTCAGCTTAGAAGCTGGACACATCTTAATCAGAATTCCCTCTTATAAAGTGATTTGTCATTCATTAAACATAAACTAAGTATTTCTGCATACAAACTTCTCTGGGCTTCCAAGCTAAAGGCTCATGAGGCATCCAAGAATCTTTTTTTTATTTTTTTACCATGGACTTTTAATTTTACTTTGTAGACTTAATTATACTTTTTAAGAATTGGTAATTAATGAATATGTAATTTCACTCAGATAGCTAGCTTGGTCTTATGTAAAGACACAGGTCTCTTTCAGGGGGAAAAACAGGACAAAAATTATTCTCTAAATAATAAGAAAATTGAAAATGGTATCTATTTAACTCAATTAGCTCCTGTATTTATTGAACATTTATATTATCCCCTGGTGAATCAACTTTTATTTTTTAACTAATTTATAAGTATTCTTTTAGAATTAAGATTATTAATGCTTCTTGACATATTCATTGTAAAATATAATTGTATGTTTAGCAAGATTTGAAATAATCAACTAAAGAAAATTTTACAGGCTTCTTTCATTTATATATTTCATTTTGCAAACTATTGAAATCAAAGGTAGCACATACTCAACATATATCAAAGACCTAAACTTAATTACTAAAACTATAAAACTCATAGAAGAAAACATAGGAGAAATACTTCTTGGTATTAGATTTGGCAATAATTCCTGGGTTATGACACCCAAAGTACAGGTACTCAACGAATGCAATACTGCTTTTGATTTACTCTTTTCCTAGGTAGAGACTGTTGTAGTGGTTTCCACTTGGCCCTACTTATCATAACAAGTCTAATTCCACAAGTCAGTGAATCGATGTAAAATTTTTGCCAGTTGCTTGTATGTCTGTTCCTATTACACAATCTGGAAGAAAGGAAATATCCATGGGATGACTTTGGGGACCCACTAGGTCTTCTGTGAGATAAATTTGAGCTAAAGCTCCATCGATCACCTGACTTCAATAAACCCCTGCTCTGACTGTGACACAGTGATGTTTTCAGTCTCTCAGAATTAGTTAGTTCAGGGCCAGTGCCAGTAATCTGCAAAAGATCTAGTTTTTTTCCTCTTTATTTTTAATTCTTTAATTAATTTTAAAATTTTATTTAAATTAAATTAATTAACATGTAGTATATTATTGGTTTCAGAGGTAGAGATCAGTGATTCATCAGTGAACACCCAGTGTTCGTGACATCATGTGCCCTCCTTAATGCCCATCACCCAGTTACCCCATCTCTGCACACCCCTCCCCTCCAACGACCCTCAGTTTGTTTCCTGTGATTAAGAGTATTATATGGTTTGTCTCCCTCTCTGGTCTCTAATGCATAGTCATCCTATAGGTCCCTTTGGGAGAAAGATTAAGAATATAAAATGTTGGCAGTGTGGGGGAGTTCATCAAAGGGACCCAGTCTTTCCTTCATTGAAGAGATGCTGGGTCAGCAAAGTGGCCCATGTGTGGAAATTTATTGAGAGACTAATCTCTCTCCTTTGAAAATCAAGTTAGACTTTAGTTCACTTGAGCCAAAAGTCTTCAGCTCATGCAAGTCAAGTAAGAATTCAGTAGAATGTCCATTTATTTACCTCTAAGGACACTGTGGTTAACAAGCCAACACCACAAGTCTGTGCAAATCATAGTTTTCTGATTACTACTTTCACTCTATCGCTCATTACAGTAACCACACACACCTTGTGTTTGGTGATAAGTATTGCCTCTTGGCTCCTTCCAATTCTGCATCCAATTATCCCTATTGTATTTAAAAATATTCTGCTTCGACAGCAGCAACTCTGCTGTAATTTCTGACCCACAGCAAAGAACAACCCCAGTGCTCATCGAAGATACTATATTTCCCTTTCCAAATTTATTCCTTATGGTCACAGTGAAAATAGTCTGGATAAGTCATGGTCCAGAATCTGGATCCTTTCAGGGAGATGACCAGTCCCATATAATAAATATTTCCTAACATTACAATCTCCCCATCCCTTTGTATCTCTTTTTCCTATGATTTTAATGTCATTTAGTATTGTCCACCTTTTGATTATATTTGAATATATATGACACATTATATAAACCAAGCAGAATGATAGAGAGCCCTTCCTAACCCTTCAAGCTACAACATTAAATCCAGAATCTCTGCTTCATGGGCTTATATAAAATAATTTGCTCCATCCAACTTTATATTATTTCGGCCATTTTCTCACACCCTTAACATTCACTCCCATACCTACTCCCTAGATTTCTGTTTATATTAATTGAGAAAAACATGGAGGCATTTTAGAGTGTCGTGCACCTTTCCACGGGTCATACTATAACTCATCTTTTGGAGCTTGCTGGTATCTGAGTCTCATTATAGTTCTAAGAGCAAAGAAGGATTTGGGGGTGTACCTAGAAGAGAATAAGCAGGGTTTTGAACAACTACCGCAGGGGAGGTTATTCCTGTCTCTCCAAGCAAAGAAGGGATAACTTCCTTAGGAATGAAATGGTTGTTTCTACTAACAGGCAAACAACAGAATGCAGAGGAACAATGTCCCAGGCTACAATAGGATCTGCCCATACATGCACATTCCAATTATGAGGATCCCATTCCTTCCCAATCAATGCCCTCACTTCACAGTGAACATCCTAAGAGTTTGAGAATTCTGTTTGCATTTTAGTTCTGCCACTTACAAGATGAGGCCCTGGAGGTTTTAAAAAAACCTCAGCTCTATGGCTACGGGAGATACAGATTTCTTTCAGGCAAGAAAGAAGCTTTCAGGTCACTTACATAGCATTTAAGCTAGGAATTTTTATCCGTGAGCTCATCCTTTTTTCATTATACTCAAGAGCTTAACAATAGTGGGCTAAAGCATCAAATACATGATTATTCAGAACCTTGTCAATTAGGTAATTAGGAGTATTTATTGGTGATAATTTGGATACCTCTACTGCCACATCATCGTTACCTTTACTACTAGCAAGAGAATTATCACTGTCTTCACAATCAGTCAAATCAGAGGATCAACTCCAGAAACCACAGAATCAATTTAGAACACTCATCCTCAAAATTCTATTCCTCTGAATCACTTTTTGTACCAAAATCTGTATTAGTTTTCTAGGGCTGCTATAGCCACATACCAAAATAACTAAGTGGCTAAAACAACAGAAATTTACTAGAAGGTCTAGACGTTACAAGTCCAAGATCAACATATCAGCAGGTCTATACTCACTCTGAAGGCTCTAGGGGAAAATCTTTCCTCGTCTCTTCTATTTTCTGTTGGTTGCCAGCAATCTTCAGCATTTCTTGGCTTGTAGATACATTATTTTAGTCATATGGCTGTTTTCTCCTTCTGCATCTTCACATAATCTCTCTGTGTATGTCTGTTTCTGTGTCTACATTCCCCCTCCTATTAGAAATATAAGTCATATTGGATTAGAGTTTACTCCGATGATCTCACTTTAACTTGATTACTTCTGCAGAGACCCAATTTCCAAATAACATCATATTTTGCTGTATTGGGTGTCAGGGCTTCAACATATCTTTCTTGGAGGTCACAATTCAACCCAAAACAAATTTTCTCCAAAGAAGATACAGAATTGATCGATAAACACATGATAAAATGTTCAACATCACTAATCATTACTAATCAATGCCAGCTAAAACCACAATGAGACACTTTTCACATCAGTTAGAATAATTATTATATAAAAGTTAAAAACACAGAAATAAGTACTGGCAATGATGTGGAGAAATTGAAACCCTTGTGCACCACTATGGGAATATAAAATGGTGCAGCTACTGTGGAAAACATTCCAGCTGCTTCTCAAAAGCCTAAATATAGCATTATCATATGATCCAGCAATCTGACTCACTCACCCCAAAGAACTGGAAACAGAGACTGAAGCAGCTACTTGCACGTCAATGTTCATAGCATCATTACATTACTCAAAAGGTGAAAACAACCCAAGTGTCCATGAGTGGATGAAAAGATACATAAAATATTACATACACATACATGGAATGTACTTAAGTCATAAAAACAAATGAAGTACTGACACGTTACAACATTGTTGAACCCTGAAAACATTATGCTAAGTTAAATAAGTAAGACACAAAAATGCAAATATTGTAAGATTTCACTCATGTGAGATAACTAGGGTAGTCAAATTCATAGAGACAGAAATTATAATAGAGGTTGCCAAGAACTGGGGATTATTATTCAAAGGGTACAGAGCTTTTATTTGGGATGATGAAATGTTCTGGAAATAGAGATTGTGATTATACTGGTATAAATATACTTCTTGCCAATGAATTTACACTTGGAATGGTTAAAATGATAAACTGTGTATTTTGTACATTTTATCACAATAAGAACATTCAAATTCATTTTTTTAAACCATTGAACTAAAAAGTAATACATACTGCAGATCTCTCCTTCAGGGAAGATGAAGTCAATATACTTTTCCTAGTCTCTGCTAGTTATAATACTACATATTAAATGAATTTAAGAAGACTCTGGAAGATGATGAGAAGAAGAGATTGGCTCAGGACCTCAAGACACAAGGAACAATGTGATGGTGAGCACCTAGGTTTTTGTTTGTTAGTTTTTTGCCTCATATTCCAAGATTTGGAATGAAAAGTCAGCAACTTAAAAAAGACAAGTGGAAACAGACAAAAGAAAAAAGAAAAAAAAAATAGACCCAATCCTAAGGTTTGCTTTCTGTCCAAAGCACCAAGAAGTGGGCATTATAACAAAGCCAGAAAATTTAGATAATAATCCTTTTACTCCAACCCAACAACCCAAGAAAGCTGGAATGTCAAATCCTTCCATGACAACAAAGCCAAGTTGGGAATTTGGAATCCCACACTTATTAGACTGTAGCAAGAAACCAAATAGCTAGGAGTTTCATCCCCACTGGGCAGTGATGATGCCCCCCACCCCTTTCCTGACAGGGTGTTGTCAGAAGAGGCCTGAGGGAGGCCTTTTCTGACTAATTCAGAACTTCCACCACCACCTAACAACAAAGAGGCTATGTCATTCTCCAGTGGTACTAGAAAAACCATGTAGGAAGCAGGATGAAAGCACCCCACCCATCACTAGGTAACTGACAAGCCTCAGCCTCCCACCATTAGATATCAAAGGAGAATGATTGGGAAACCCAGACTTCTACCTCCACTTTTTGGTATCTCCCTTTTCCCTTCACCTGCTAGAGCTGTATCATATAAGGGAAAGCCAGCAAAACAAAAGGCCAAAAAGATCTACAGTTTTGTAACATAACACTAAAATGTGTAGGTCTCAACATAAAATTAATCATTAAACCAAGCACAGGATGACTTTAAATGGAATGAAAATAATAACATTTAATAGAAATCAATAGAAAAATGACAGAAATATTAGAATTATCTCAAAAATTGAAAGCAGCTATCATAAAATCTGCAATGAGAATTGTGAGCACACTTTAAATAAATGAAAAAAAAATAGACTCATCAAATTCATAGAAAGTTTCACCAAAAAAATAAAATATATAAAGAACAAAATAGTAATATTAGTGAAAAGACATCTGAAATTAAATTTCAATGGGTGGACTCAAGAACAGGGAGGATAGAAGAAAGAATCAGTGACACACCAATTTAAATTAATCAATTTCAGTGACAAAGAAGAAATAAATCTGTGTGGCTATTAAAAACAACAACAACAACAACAACAACGACAACAACCTATCAGTCATATCATTGGAATCCTAGAACATTTACAAAGAGACCATATCCTGGGTCATTAAACATTCACAAATTTGAAAGAACTGAAATAATGGAGAGCATATGCCAATCACAGTAAATTTGGTTTAGAAACTAGTAATAGAAAAAAAGAAAACCTTCAAACATTTGGAAAGTAAACAATAAACTTCCAAATATTCCATAGGTCACAGAGAAAGTCTCGAGGGATATAAAAATATTATACTGGGTGAAAATAAACATACAACATATATAAATTGGTAAGGCGCAACTAAGGCAGTTTGAGAGGAGATTTCTTAGTGCTCAATGTATGTGTTATAACAGAGGAAAAGTCTTTAATTAGTAATTTTTGATCATGCTTAAAAACCCTAGAAAAAGAGAAATAAAATAAGCCTAAATAATGGAAATAATAAAGGTAACAGGAGAAATCAATACACTTGAATACAGAAAAAAAAAATGGAGAAAATTCCGTGAAATAGAGCTATGCAATTACAAAAACAATAATGAAGGAATACCATAAGCAACTTTATAGACATAATAACTTTACAACTTTGATTAACATTAATTCTATACAATGTCTTCTAGAAAATAAAAGAGGGAACAGATGAAAATTAGTTTTATGATACAACATTAGCTGGATACCAAAATAAGGCAAAGACAGCCCATAGATAGATAGATGATGATGATAGATGATAGATAGATAGATAGATAGATGATAGATATCATAGATCAATATCATTCATAAATATAGTGAAAACATTCTCTACAAAATATTAGTGAAAATATTTTTAGCAACATATAAAAACCTTTACATACTTGAAATGATAAACTGGTTTATTCCAAAGATACAAAATTGGTTCACATTTGAAGATTAAAATAAGGTGCCAAATTAAGGCTAGAGGAGAAAAATTAAAAGATCCTATTAATTGAGATAAAATTACATTTTACAAAATCCAAACTCCTTTTATAAACAATAACAACAACAAAACAAACCCAAAATGGAAAAAAAAATGGATAAAGGGAGCTTCCTGAATTAAATAAGAATGTCTGCAAAAACCTATAGCTAATTTTATACATAATTGTGAAAGAACGAATTCATTCTTCTTAAGAATAGAAAGGAAGCAAGAATGTCTGCTCTGCCACTCATGTTCAATGCAGTGATAACATTCTAGCCAGTGCAGTAAAGAAAGAGAAGGAAATAAAAATCACAATGATTAAAATAAATACATAAAATTGTCCATATTTTCAGATGGCATGATTGTCTACACAGAAAGTTTAAAGAAGATACAAAACAAATAAAAACTCAACTCCTAAAACTCATAAATGTATTCAAAAGTTTAGAGCATACAAACATCTACCACTATTTGATACAATATCAAAAAGCACATTGACAGAGAAATTAAAAATGTGATACCATTTAAAAACACTCAATAAATAAAATATATTGGTGTAAATCTAAAAAACTACATAAATTGTACAGTGAAACCATAAAAAATGATGAAATAAGTCAAAGATGATCTAAAAAAAATTAAAAGATGTACCATTTTATGTATTGAAATGCAACATACTGAAGATGCCAATTCCCCTAAACTGATACATAGATTTAGAGAAATTCCTACGAAAATGCCAGAAAAGGGATCCCTGGGTGGCGCAGCGGTTTGGCGCCTGCCTTTGGCCCAGGGCGCGATCCTGGAGACCCGGGATCGAATCCCACGTCGGGCTTCCGGTGCATGGAGCCTGCTTCTCCCTCTGCCTGTGTCTCTGCCTCTCTCTCTCTCTCTCTCTCTCTCTCTCTCTCTGTGACTATCATAAATAAATTAAAAAAAAAGAAAGAAAATGCCAGAAAAAGGTTTGTACATATAGATACTTTTCTAAAGCTTATATTTCCTACAAGCCTTTTTATGTTTCTATATATGTTTTATATAAGATAAGGGAACAATAGAACAATTTTTGAAAAAGAAGAGCAAATTGAAAAGAATAAACCTACATTTGGAAACTGGCTATATAACTCTAAAAACAGGATCTGTGGTATTGATAAAGATATAGACACTAAATTGGTGGTAGAAACTACAGAGCTCATAAATTGACACACACAGATATGCTCAATCCATCCTTTACTAAGACACAAAGAAATTCAATCGAAGTAGAATAGCCTTCCAAGAACAATGCTAGAACAATTAGGCGCCCATAGGCAAAAAAAAAAAAAAAAAAAAAAAAAAAAGATAAAAAAAAACAACAGAAAAAAACTAACAAAAACAAACAAAAAAAACTTTAGCTTAAACTACACCTTATATAAGCATTAACTCAAAATGCATCCTGTATGTAAGCGAAAAACTTCGTTTGCAATAAAAATCTTTGGAGGAAATATTTGGGATCTAGAGCTAGGCAAAGTGTCCATACACCTGACACCAAAACCATAAACAACAAAGAATTTGATAAATTGGACTTCCTTAATTTGTTTTGCCTATGTATTTTTGGCAAGATGAAAAGGCAAGCTGTAGACTAGGAAACATGTGAAAATAACCTATTGAAAAATTACTAGTACCTAGAATATATGAAGAACTCTCAAAATTCAAGAGTGACAAATTATAATACTTAAATAAATTTATCAAAAGGGCCAAAGGCATATCAGACATTTCATTGAAGATGATATACATATAACAAGCACATGAAAAGTTGTTCAACACAATTCACCATTAAGGGAATACAAATTAAAATCACAAAGAGATATTACTATAAACTTCTTAGGATGTCTGAAATAAAAAATAATGGCAACATCAAATGCTGATGGTGATGTAGAAAAACTGGATCTCTCACAGAGAATTTAAAGTGGCACAGGAACGCTGGAAAACATTTTGGCATTTTCTCATAAAATTAAACATGCAATATCTGAATATCCCAGCAATTGTACTCCTGAGTAATTATCCTAGAGAAACAAAAACTTACGTTCCCACAAAAACCTGTACACTGATTTCATAGCAGTTACTTATCTTAACAGTAAAAAAATTAGAAGCAATTCAAATGTCCATTAATTGGCAAATGGCTAAACAGACTGGGATTTTCATACAATGAAATGAAATGTAATACAAAATAATAAGTAACTGATATACACATCAACCGCAATGAATCTCTAGAGAATTACACTGAGTGAAAAAAGTCAATTATAAAATGGCCCACACTCAATGATTCCATTCATATAACATTCTTGAAATGTCAAAACCATAGAAAATGATGATACTTCCAAGGGTGAGAGATGGGATGGACACAGTGAGGTGGGTATGACTGAATGGGGAACGTGAGCGATCCTTGTAGTGACAGAAATGTTGTGTATCAATATCAATACACTGGTTGCAATATTACAGTTTAGTTGTACAAGTTGTTACCTTTGAAGGAAACAGGGTAAATAGTGCAAGATGTATCTGTATTATTTTTTTTATAACTACATGTGAATCTAGAATTTTCTCAAAATAAAAAGTTTGAAACAATTGTATATATTCTACTAAAAACTTTTTTGATGAACTAATTTTTACTTTAAAAAATGTCATTATAACCTTTTATTTTCTCACAGTTCCATACACTTCTTTCAGAATCCTATGAATGTCTTACTGTTATCAGTCAGCACTGGTCTGTGGGTAAATTTCCCAGTTGATGCAATACGTTTGTTTTCTGAAATCCACGTTGTGCCTCACCAGCTATGCCGCTGGTAAGGAATTTTCAAACACTGTTATTTAGAAGTCTGACTTGTAGAAAATTAAACAAATTTGCGTGATATTTATCTCTTTATAGAATGGAGCTAAATAAACTATTTTGTGACATGAGCTAGTTAAGCAACATGACATTATTTTTCCCCATAGTCATTTAGCTTATGACTTCCAACTGTTCAATTCTCTATGGCTCCAATAATAATTCAACTCCTTATTACAAGCTAAGCTGAGCAGTTTGCCATACATTAATAAAAAGATAATAATAATGATAGCGTTTAAGGATGGACAACCATGTAATTAACTTTGAATTGTTTGCACAAAAGAGAAATAAAGATGTTATAATCATTGGGGAAGTAAAAATAATGGCTGACTGTTAATTATTTTAGAGGTTTTCTAAAGGCTTGTAGTATCTTTTCAAATTAATAGGGTAATATATAAAATATGTTCAAGTTTGTATTGTATTAAAACTAAGTATTAAAATAATCTAGAAATTTACAGGGCTCTTCTCTATGTTGATATTTGCTTGTTTTGCACTACTGATATTTTAATCAGTACGGGTTACCCATTTAAGATGGTATCTAAGTCCTTGGCTTATTTTTTCCCCCATTTCCTACTAAAACACTCTAAAATTCAGGGGGAAGGAGGGATAAAAAAATCATAACAAAGCAAAATACCAATCAATCGATAAACAGCAAATTTCTCGTAATTGTATGACACGTTTGACTCAAAATCTCAGGCAACAGCTGATGCTGAGATATCTTCACCACTTAGAAGTGAACATGACAAACATCCTTTTGTTCTAGTTTGCTGTTGTTTCTCTTCAATTACCCAGCATTTTCTAACCCTAAGTACAAAACTGGAGCGTGTTCCAATCAGAAACCCCCACAAAATAGATCTGCGTCGCTCTACTAGATGAATACTGTTTTTCAGTATCTACCCACTTTAAAATGCTTTCTTGCTCCTCTCACATGCAAAAGTAAAAATCCTCCAAAAATAATGAGCATGAGAAATAGGTTTCTAATACTTAGAGAACTTGGGGCGGGGGAGAAGAATTTGTATGTGGGTCTGTTAGCTTTCTGGGAATGGCTTCAAAATTGTCTTAGGCAGCTGAAGTAGGACTTGGTGATGCCTCCACCCATCAGCCCCATCAAAATTTTATAATGGTTGTCAGTCACTGGACATTAAGCCAGGCACTTACAATTCTTCCTACCCTTGCACCTTTTATATTAGAGGAATAAACACCTTTAAAACCAAAACAGAGTTTCCTCCCCCTCTATTTGTATGTTCTTATGAAGATGACAAGAGTAATTACCCAAAGATCACAAAATAAAAATAGTAAACAAACACAAAATCATAAAGCAGATTTCATCAATACTGCTAGGAAAAAAAGAACCTATTACCCTAAAGAAACAAGATTATTTGAGGAATATTTGTATGGTGGGATGCAGTTGAGAAAAAGGTCAGCGGTATTGGCCAGCTTAAGATTTATGTAGAAAGGGAATGTGAAAGGCGCTCACAGAATGTAATCCATCCTGGCTACACTCAGAGAAAAAGAGACAGAAAAGCATATATCTTGGAAATTTCAATTGGAGTGGAGAGAAAGGCAAAATGAAGACACTGAAAAGGTCTCCAATGAACTTCAGTCTTAACTTTGACAAATATAATGGAAAGATTGGATGCAGAACAACTGCAACCCTACATAAAGAAATATTAGTAGTAAACCAACAAATAATAGCACTCGATGAAGGGTAAGTCCCATCAAAATCTCAATGTAAATTTCAAAATCTCCAAATAATTCCAAAATTTACCTAAGAAAAAGTGCAAGAAAAAATTCAGAAGTAAAAAATTTAGACCATACTTTGAATTTATTATATCATGATGTTTCACATTTTTGTTTCATGACATTCAGTAAAAAGTGGTATAGCTGCTTACTTTTAAAACAATTCTACATTCATCAGGCAAGCTCTTGAAGTTTCGTGCAAATATTCGATTTGCTAAACATGTTTTAAATAATTTCACAAAGTTATAATCATTTTTTTAAATTTTATTATTCATGGGAGACACAGAGAGAGGCAGAGGGAGAAGCAGACTCTCTGTGGGGAGCCCCATGTGGGGACTTGATTCCAGGACCCCGGGATCATGACCTGAGCCAAAGGCAGACAGACGCTCAACCACTGAGCCACCCAGATGCCTCACAAAGTTATAGTCATGATCACCTTTGGAAGTAATGATGGTTCATAAATTCTGATAATTGACAGTTATTTAATGTATAAATCATTTTGTAATACTTTTTTTTCTATCTGTAACATCATTTTCTTTTCCTCACCTCAATCTGAATTTTTGACTTAACAACATAAAGACTTATATATTCCATAGGTTTACACAGCAACATTCTCTTTTTCTATGACTTAGGAAAGTCGACCCTAGCAAATATTAAAAGCTTAATTAGAAAGAGAGAGAGAGAGATGTATTTGAAGTCACCTACTATAGATTATTAGAGAACACCAAAATAACCCACAATAGGGGACTAATAATTACATACACACTTGTATACTTGCACACATACATGAACACTATGCAATATTATAAACTATTTGAAAAAAAATGGAGTAATCTTTTTGTGTAAGTTTTAAAAATGGTTTATGTTACATGATTATTTCTTTAAAATCTCATGGAAATGTATCATATGCCTTAGAATTGTTCCAGAATTTATTTTTTTTAATATTTACCTTGTTTGATTTTAGGAATCTTTTTAAAATAATTGCACAGGGCTTTGCTACTCCATTATCCATACTTATTTTGATTTAGAAGCAATATTGGTCTCTTTGCTTATATTGTTTGGCTTACTACAAATTTTATTTACCAATTCCTTTTAACTTTGTAGATTTTAAATATATCCCTCATAAAGAAAAGTGCATAAAACAAAATACCTAGCCTAAAGAATGACTTTAAGTGATCCATATAATCACTCCCCAAGTCAAGAAATAAAATTTACCAGCATATCACAATACCACAATGTATATACTTTGCTAATCATAACCGTCTCATTCTATTAAGGCAACAATTATTTTTACATTTTTGGAAGTCATTTATTTCTTTAAAACTTATCACTTTTGTGTTCATACTTATACATTGTTTTAAAGTCTGTTTTTAAATGATATCACTAAGAATATTCAGGACACTGGTATATCCATCTTCTTTCAATCACATGATATCTCAACTTTCAATGTAATTTCAGATAGTAATATTCATTTCCATTGCACTATAGTGTTCTGTTGTATAAAGATAATTTTCCATGTATTATGTGCTGATGGAAATTTTGGTCATTCCTGGTTTTGTATTATAAAATAATGCTACTGTAAAATTTTTATCTACATATTTTGATGCATAAATTTACATATTTCTCTTGAATATATGTCAAAGAAAATAGAAATAATCATGTGAACTGTATGGCTTGCAGTTTAGTAGATGTTAAGTTGATTTCCAAAATGGCGCATCCATCATGGCACCATGGGGGTGTCAGTTTTTTACATTCAGACCTTTAACTGTCAATATTGTTTGTTGTATAAATAGCTATTCATAATAGTTTTTGTTTGCTTTCCTTTGATTCTTAGCATTTATTTTATAATTTTATTTGCTATTTGAAGATCCTTTTTGTGAAATATCTGTTCTTTTTTTAATTTATTTATTTATTTATTTATTTATTTATTTATTTATTTATTTATGATAGTCACACAGAGAGAGAGAGAGAGAGAGGCAGAGACACAGGCAGAGGGAGAAGCAGGCTCCATGCACCGGGAGCCCGACGTGGGATTCGATCCCGGGTCTCCAGGATTGCGCCCTGGGCCAAAGCCAGGCGCCAAACCGCTGCGCCACCCAGGGATCCCTGAAATATCTGTTCTAATCTCTCTCATTTTACTCCTTGGCTATGTATCTTTTAAACTGATCGATTTGTAGATGTTCCTCATAGATTAAGGACATGATCTTGTCAAAATACACATTATATAGACTTTTACTACCTTTCTTCACTTGTTTTTATTATCTTAATATTTATGTTAATAAATAGAAGTTGGCAATTTTAATGCATTTAAACATATCATTCTTTTCCTTTACAACTTTTGTATCTAGTTAAAGACATTTTTTTTCCATTCTCAAGGTTGTGAAGACATTATTGTGTATTATCTCCCCAAACAACATAGCATGGTGTTTTACACGTAGGTTCATAACTCATCTAAAATTCAGTTGTGCTTATGGCATGAAGAACTGTCCAAGTTTAATTTCACCCTATGTTTTTGCAATTGGGCTAGCACCAATATTTAAATGGTTTTCTTACCTTTAATATTCCTCCATAATATCTTTATCATAAAACAGGTTTCAGGGACCTCTGGTGGCTCAGTGGTGTGGCCCCTGCCTTCTGCCCAGGATGTGATCCTGGAGACCCGGGATCGGGACCCACGTCGGGCTCCCTGCATGGAGCCTCCCAATCTCTCCCTGCCTCTCTCTCTGCCTGTGTCTCTGCCTCTCTCTCTCTGTGTCTCTCATGAATAAATAAATAGTGTCTTAAAAATAATAAATAAATAAAACAAGATTCAATATAGAGGTGAATATAATCTTGGCCAAATATTACATTGCCTTAACTCACATAAGTTTTAAATTAAATGCTTAATTTTTATACAGTTGAAGATTCACGAGTTGTAAAAAATAATAAAGGAGCCACAAGCAAAAAAATAATGAATGTAGGAGCTACTGTTCATTTACCCATTTTCTTCAAAAGTAACAACTTGAAATACTATATTACAATATTACAACCAAGATGTTTATATTGATACTATGAGGATACAGTACATATCCATCTGCATAAGGATCACCACTGTTGCCCATTTCCAGTTGCAAACACCTCACTTCCTCCACTCCATCCCTGACACCTGGTGACCATTAATATTCTCTGTTTCTGTAGTTTTGACATTTCAAGAGCATTATACCAACAAAATAATTCAGTACATGACCTTTTGGGATTGGATTTTTTAATTCAGCCTATTTTTCTAGAGATTCACAAAAGCTCTTACATGTGTCAATAATGAATTTATTTTCACTTTTAAGTAGTATTCCAAGGTGAAAATATATAACATTTTCTTTACCCATTCACCTGTTGAAAGACTGTTAGTTTATTTCCAGTTTTAAAATACTATTTTTTAAAAAATCTATAATAAACCTCCTCTTAAAAGCTTTTGTGTAAACATAAAATTTCACTTCTCTGAGGTAAATTCAGGGGTTAATTGTTTGGCTGTGTGGTAGTTACATTTTAGTTTTATTTAAAAAACTGTCATGCTGTTTTGCAGAGTGTGTGTACAATTTTACACTTCTGTCATCAAAGCATGAATGATCTAGAGCTTCATATCATCACCAGCTTTGGTGTGTTAATATATTTTATTTTAGCAATTCTATTATTTTTTACTGTTGAGTTTTAGGAGTTTTTAATATATTCGAGATACTATTCCTTTGTCAGCTAGATGACTTGAAAATATTTACACCCAGTCAGTAACTTGTTTTACATTCTTTTAATGATATTTTAATTTAATGAGGTCTGATTTATTTTTTTCCTGCTTATGAATCATATTTAGTGCCAGCTATGTGAACTCATTTGTTTGTTTGTTTGTTTGTTTGTTTTTAGCCCTGGATCCTGAAGATTTTCTCTAACTTCTTTGACATGAGAGTTTGTTGGTTAAGCTGTACATGTAGGTTCTCTTATTGCTCAGAGTTCTCTGGGGAAACATAGCTAATGGTATATGTACATGTAAAGAAAGATTTATTTTAAAGAATTGTTTCACATGATTATGCAGTCTGGAGAGCCCAAAATTTATATGGCGAGTCATCAGAATGGAGACCCAGAAAAAAGCTGACATCACAATTCTAGACTGAAGGATATTTGCTCAGAATTCCCTCACTCAGGATGCCTGGGTGGCTCAGCAGTTGAGAATCTGCCTTCAGCTCAGGGCATGATACTGGAATGCCGGGATCACGTCCCACATCAGGGTCCCTGCATGGAGCCTGCTTCTCCCTCTACCTATGTCTCTGCCTTTCTCTGTGTGTCTCTCATGGATAAATAAATAAATAAATAAATAAATAAATAAATAAATAAAGTCTTAAAAAAAATGAATCCCCTCATGCAGATTGGTAACATGTAAACCTTACTACTGCCACTGACTGCCAGACTGCCCTCTGGATGGATCTGCTTTAGTCCCCATGTTGCAGGGCCATTGTTGTCTAGAGCCTATCCAGGGTGGTTCCACAGGCTGGGCAGTCTGCAAACAACTCCAACAGGGGCCAGCACAGTTCCAACATGGATCCTTCCCCAGAAAAAGGGAAAGATAACCACACAAACCATCAGACAAAGGCACCAGTAGTGGGCTGGAGGTTGTCAACTGGTCAGACCACAGGCCCTGGCCCTGCCCACCAATAAAGTTTCTCAGAGGACAACACAGGAAAAGTGCCTTGTAATTTGGTGCTAGTGTATCTCTGGCAAATGCCTGATCTGACAACACAAGCCCAAGGCACCTTAGACTGGTCCACTAACATGATAGGGACCAAACATTGCCCACAACAGGAAAAAGATCCATTGCAGATGACTGGACTGAAGGAAACAGTGGCTCAGGTGTAACAGCAGGGTACATGCATCACACATAAGAGACTCCCCAGAAGTGCTAGATTCTGATGAACAGAGAACACTGCACTTAAGGATACTCTAAAACTTCTTCATAAAGCCATTACCTTCAGGAGAAAGAGACATAGCAGACTTTCTTAACATACATAAATAGACAGAGAGTTAGACAAAGTGAGGAGACAAAGGAATACATTCCAAATGAAAGATCAGACAAAATCACAGCAAGAGACCTGAGTGAAATTGAAATAAGTGATATGCCTGATAGATAATTTGAATTAATGACCATAAAGATACTCATTGGACTTGAGAAAAGAGAAAAAAACATTAGTGAGACCTCATCAATAAGATAAAAAAGAACCAATCCAAGATAAAGAACACAATACATCAAATTAAAAATATACTAAATGGAATAAATAGCAGATGAGAGGAATCAGAAGATTGAATCAATGACCTGGAGGACAAAGTAACATAAAATAATCAAATTGAGCAGAGAGGGGGAAAAAATAGGCAAAAGGAGATTAGACTTAGGCAACTCACTTGCTCCACCAAGCATAATAACATTTGCCTTCTAGGGATCCCAGAAGGAGAAGAGAAACAAAAGGGACCAGAAGGTTTATTTGAAGAAATAAGATCTGAAAAATTCTTAAATGTGGGGAAGGAAACAGAAATTGGGATTCAGAAGGTACAGAGATCTCCCAACAAAATCCACTCAAGGAGGTCCATACCAAGATACATAGTAATGAATACGGCAAAAAGTAGTCATAAAGAGAATTTTTAAAGCACCAAGAGAAAAGAACAGTTACATAAAGGGAAACCCCAAATGGCTATTACCAGATTTTTCAGCAGAAAGTCTGTAAGCCAGAAGACAGTGGCATGAAATATTAGAAGTGCCGAAAGGGAAACACCTTCAGCCAAGAATATTCTACCCACAAAGGCTGTCATTCAGCATAGAGGGAAAGATAAACAGCTTCTCACACTAACAGAAACTAAAGGAATTCATGACCATTGAACAACTCTAGAAGAAATATTAAAGGGGACTCTGAGTAGAAAGACCATAAGCAACAATAAGAAAACTAGGAAGCACAAAAGGAGTAAATAAGTGTGTCTATAAAATTAGTCAGGGGTCTCACAAAATAAAAGAATGTGAAGGATGACACCATATACCGAAAATGGAGAGGGAGAGAGGAAGGAAGAACGGCATCAAACTTAAGTAAACATCAACTTAATTTAGACTACTATATGCACAAGATGTCATATAAAAACTGAATAGTAACTGAAAATGGTAAATAATAGATATGCAAAAATTAGGGGAGTCTAAGTGGCTAGGACGACTTTCTTACACCACACACAAAAATAAACTCAAAGTGAATTAAGGAGCTAAACAGGAGACCTGAAACCATAAAAACCATAGAAAAGAGCACATGCAATTTCTATGACATCAACCACAACAACATTTCTCTAGATAGATTTTCTCAGGCAAGACAAATAAAAGCAAAAATAAACTATTGGACCTCATCAAAAAAAAAAAAAAAAGGCTTCTGCACAGCAAAGGAAACAATCATCAAAACTATATAATGAGAGAAGATATTTCCAAATAACATAACTGAGACAGGATTATTACCCAACCTATATAAAGAACTTATAAACTCAAGACCCAAAAACAATCCAATTAAAAAGGAGCAGAAGACATCAGTAGATCTTTCTCCAAAGAAGATGTACAGGTGGCCAACAAACATATGAAAAGATACTCAACATCACTAACCATCAGGGAAAAAGGAAGTTAGACCAAATGAGATGTCACTTTTCACTTGTTAGAATGGCTAAAATAAGCAACACAAGAAATAAAGGTGTTGGCCAGGATGTGGAGAAATGGGACCTTCTTGCACTGTTGGTAGGGATGCAAACCAATGCAACAACTCTTCAAAACCGTATGATGGTTCCTCAAAAAGTTAAAAATAGAACTATCCTATGATCCAGCAATTGCATTGCTAGGTATTTACCCAAAGGATATGAAAATACTAAACCAAAACCAAAGAGATACATGCACCCTTATGTTTATAGCAGCAATATACACAATAGCCAAATTATGGAAATAGCTCGTGTCCATTGATCGAAGAATGAATAAAGAGGTGGTGTATATAAAATGGAATATTAATGGAATATTAATATTAATGGAATTTAATCTTGCCTTTCTCAATTATGTGGAACTAGAGTATATTATGCTAACCAAATAGGTCAGTAAGAGAAAGACAAATATCATATGATAGGTAATAAATACCTTTATGCTTATTACAGCTTTGTTTACAATACCCAAATTATAGAAACATTGTAGAAACAGCCCAAGTGTCCATCACTTGATGAATGGATACAGAAGATATGGCATATATTTGCATATATATATGAAAATATATAATGAAATAATGAAATCTTTCATTTGTAAGGAAGGTGGATGGAGCTAGAGAATATCCTGCTAAGTGCAGGAGCCGAAAGACAAATACCGCATGATTTTATCATATTTGGAATTTAAGAAACAAAACAAATGAACAAAGGAAAAATAGAGAGAGAATCCAAAAACCAGACTCTTAACTATAGAGAACAAACAAATGGTTACCAGTGGGGAGGTGGGTGAGTGAAATAGATGATGGGGATTAGGAGTATACTCCTCATGATAAGTGCTAAGCACTGTATAGAAATACTGAATCACTATATTGTACACCTAAAACTAATATAAAACTGTTTATTAACTCTACTGGAATTAAAATTTAAAATTTAATTTGAAAAAGAATTCCCTCTTGCTCTGAGGAGGTCGGTATTTTGTTCTATTAAGGCCTTCAACTGATTGGTTGTGGGCCACCCACATTATGAAAAGCAATCTGCTTTTCTGAATGTCCACCAATTTAAATGAAAATCATCCTCAAACTCCTTAATGTTCAGAAAAAATAGCTGGCCAACTATTTGGGCACCATGGCCCGGTCAAGTTAACACAATCCAGTCATGACACATTTTGAGTTAATTTTTGCATAAAGTGTAACTTATACCTTATGCAAAAATTTTTGCATCTTTTCCTCCTATGTCGTCCAATTAGTCAAGCACCATTTGTTTAAATGGTGTCTTTTCTACATTGAACTGCTTTTGTCCTTTAACCAAAATAGTTTATGCATTTTATGTGAGTCTTCTGGGTTCTTTATTCTATTCTATTGATCTAGGAATCTCTCCATTTCCCAGTTATACAAAATGCAAAATGCTGCAATCCATCATAATGATTAAAATTAGGTAGAGAGATTTCTTCTACTTTATTTACATTTTTCAAAAATTGTTTTATCTATTCTAGCTACTTTGATTTCTATATAAATCTTAAAATAATCATCTGTTGTCTACACACACACACACACACAATTAAATGAAGGTTGCTCTAAACTTAAAGAGCAATTTCAGGAGAATTTTCATCTTTCCTATGTTGATTCTATGAATTCATGACCACAATATGCCTCTGCATTTATTAAGATCTTCCATTTCTTTCATTCACTTTCTGTTACTTTCCACTTTCAGATTCTTTACATGTAAAGTATATATTTAAGTATTTCGTATTCTTTACAATGATTTAAATTGTACTGTGATTTTATGGTATGTTAATAGTATTGTATGGTGACAAATGGTAGCTACACAGTCGTAAGTGTAACATAGCATATAAACGTGTTGAATCACTATCCTGCACACTCCAAAGTAAGGTAATATTGTGTGCCAACTATACCCAAATAAAGTATAGAAAAGAAAAATAAATATTGTGATTTTAATTTTTGTTTCTGTATGTTCACGGTTAGTATATACAAATGTGGTTGATTGTTAAGTATTGATTTTCTTATTTTTTATATTTAAGTAAACTAGTTACACACACTTATTAATTACAGGAGTTTTTATTTTTGATGCTATTATGAGCTAAAAGTGACCCACCCTCCAGAACTTGTAGGTTGAAGTCCTAACCCCCAGTGCCTCAGAATACTACTACATTTGAAGATAGGGGTTTTAAAGGTTATTAAGGTAAAAGTAGCTCATTTGGAAGGGTCCTAATCCAATACGACAGGTGTCCTCATAGGAAATGATGAGAACACACAAAGAGTAAGACTATTTGAAGACACAGAGAGCAAACAGGTATCTTCAGGACAAAGAAAGAGGACTCAGGAGAAACTAACTATATTGAAACCTGGATGTCAGCCCTCCAGCTTCCCAAATCATGGAGCAACAAACTTCTGTTGTTCAAGCCATCTGGTCTACCACATTTTGTTATGGTAGCCTTAACAAATTTACTCAGATGCTCTTAAGTTTTCTGCATACACAATTACGTCATCTGCAAATAGAGAAAATAGAGATGATATTTATATCTTCTTTTCTAATTTCTGTCTTTCATCTATTTCTTTATCTGCCTTATTGAGGTGGCTGAAACCTCCGACCTTATGTTAAAGAGGGTTGTTGGACATTCTTACCTTGTTTGCAGTCTTAGAGGGAAAGCATTTAGTCTTGTACTTTTTTTTGGTTATGTTTTAGATATATTTTATATGCAGCATGTTAATCTTCTGTGAAGTGATCTGTATCTGAAATTTCTGATGCAATTTGTTGGATTTAGTACATGTCATTTACTGCTCATTGCCTGCGCGTCTCTCTAAGTAGGGGAAGGAGCTTCTAATATGCCATACAAGTGATTGTTTTCTCAGCCCCAAGGCAAGAAATTCATGAGTTTCTCATTTTAAGAATTATAATATCTTTGACTTTTTCCTCCCTCTGTACAGGTGACGGTTAACACAAATATAATTAATGTTAATGACTATTTACAGCACATAATAAAGTTAACCAACGTAAAATGCCTCACTCCAGAGAGATGAGATATGGCTTAAATCTGATAAAGAGTAGTACAATAGATTCCTGACTTTCCTGTATTTCCTCCAGTGTACTTTTATTATTATTCAGCATGAGGAAAATAGCATCGTTCTGAATGAGCTGAAATAAGTGATCCCATAGAGTGAACAAATCTTATTTCTTCCTACTGGAATATACCAGTCTGCCACTCCTGGTGCAGTGGACAATTGAATAGTCAATTCTGATTTTTTATTTTCAATCTTCTCCCCCTCAGCTAAAAACTTATTCCAAAATAGTTTGTGAGGCTGGATTGGCAAATGACACTGACCTCTCCTGTTGGTTCTGATTGTAGGTCAGAATATGCCTCTTCAAGTACAGAATTGTTGATATACTCTGATTTTGTGCTATGTTTGTGTATGACAAGACAGTAGAAAGAAAGCCAAAAAAATAAAAAAGCTGAGGCTGTAAGGAATCATTTTTCTTTGTAAAATATCTGCCACAGTTATATATATATATATATATATATATATATATATATATATATATATATATATATCTACTGCCAAATAGTAAGTTCTAACTCATATATCTACTTATCCAACAAATACAGTTTGCAGATTTCAATATGCAAATTTGGTGTGACTCAGTCCCCAAGGATATACCAGAAAGGGCATTTGCTAAGTCCAGCCCAGCATGATGCCCTCCTAGGACCATAGCCAAATTACCTAAGATGGTGGCCGTGTTGGGCATAGATATATGGATAGAGGTACCTCAGTAGCTCGTGGTCATCTACCATGAGCCATTTTTGTTTTACGGCCATACTGGACTGTTGAATGCATGATGGGTAAGGTGTACAATGCCCACTCAGTGCAGTTCTTGGTTTCTCCTGTCTCATCATGCCCCAACCAGGCAATTTATATTGTATGCCCTCCATGGGGAGTAGGGGAGGGCAGGCTTACTTGTTCTCAGCGGGCATTTCCCCCTCAATCAAATAGAGGTTTGATTCCTCTAACCTGGAGGCAGACTTCACTGATAGAGGTTTACAAGATTTGACATTGTAGGGTATCCACGCCAAATATGTTCCTGGTATTGCAGAGGTGAAAACTTTATAATCCCAAGGAGGAAAATACCCAATTTGCAGCGTCAAAGGACCTTCCTGACCATAACTGCTTGCCTCCATAATCGTCAATAGTGCCAAGGGGATCAGAAAACTTCTGGGGGTACCAAGTACCACATACTGAAGTACATTGAGCTCCCGAATCCACCAGAGCTGCCAACTTCTGTACATTTCTGGAGGACCAGAGAATAGTGAGCTCAACAGGAGGTCTCCAATTAGCTCCAGTGGCCCTCACCTGGAGGCAGTCTTGGCCTGGCTCCTACCCATAGGGTGTAGGAGGCACCCATCCCTAATGTTCTGTATTCCTCAGGGCTCTGCTTGAGCCGATGGACATCAGGAATGGTAGGGGCAGAAGGGATAGGTCTTAACTGTTGTTCAGGTTTTAGGCTTTTTATTGACCAATCAACGCAGCATATGGTTGTCACTCTATCTTCTCAGGTGGCTCCCCACTGCAATGAGGTCAAAATACCTGGGTTATTTTTACAGAACCATTTACAGCTGATTAGGATGTGTGTTTTGCTTTTTGAGTTCCTTTATGTTTCAAGTCTTTCCCACAGCCTGTACCTGTTCTGGGATTTGTCAGTTTCCACTCCATCAACAATGGATCACCCAACATTGTAAATGTCTTGTGCCACCCCTGGGCTCAGCATGGCTATCTGTCCCATATCAGGTGCTGGGGCAGACTAGAGAATCTGGCTTTCATCCCTGGAGTGAATGTGGTCCCATCAGAGTCTTCAAAGAACCTGTCTCATTCCCAACTTTTTAAGAATTTGTTAAACTCCTTTCATCAATTTCCAGGGTTCCACACACCCAGCGAGGTCCTCTTCATTGAGCCAAGTCTTCCTACTGGCTAGAATAATCCAATATTTAAGGATGTGAGTACCTTGAATATTCCCCTCTCCCAGTGCAATGCAGGTGCTGCTGAAGGGCAGGGCAGGTGGTGACATCGCATTTTCTCTGCCTCCTGCCTAGTCAGAGAAATGGCATCACCCCCAAATCCCACAGCAGCACTAACCACGCCTGGATGCTCTCCCTGGCCTTTTGCTGGAATTTGGCAGCTGTGTCAGTAAAGTCAGCAGGAGAACATTCGCTCATCTTGAGTGCTTCCTGAACTGGGGCTGCCTTGCTGCCTGGGGCTGCTGTGGCTGTGCTTCTGCTTTCTATTTTTTGGGGGTTCAGGTGGCTGAGAGTACTCTGTCCCCCTCACTGATGGCCATCACAACCTCTTTAGTGTCCTTGCTTTCCCAGGGCTTTCATTTCCTAGCATCCTGATCAGGCTTGGTCACAAGCACTCAGATTTTAATCCACAGCATCTTGTGCTCTATCAGCTTTGCAGAAGGGCCCACTAAGGTCTCCAACTGATTTTCCTGCTCCCCCACCTTTTCTGCCAAAGCTAGCAGACTAGTGGACACCCATACCTCCTTTTCTGACCTCAACTGCTCTTCCAACTCCTATCTTGGGCTTTAGCCTCTAGTAGGGCATCAGTGGCCACCTGAACTGCCCACACTATAAGTCAGCCCTCTGGGCCATGTGCTTCCCTTCTCTCTCAAAGTGCATTTTGTAGTTCCTCAAGCAAGTGTATTAAGGCAGCTGGCATTGGGGGAACATCCTTGTCCTTACATGGCTTCTCTTTCAGAACACCTAATTTCTTTGGTCCCATGTCTGGCTCACCAATTGTTTTGCCCCCTCAGGAGCTTTCTGGGTAAGATCTGAAACCAACACCCTGTGTAGAAGACACGGTGAAATGAAAGAAAGAGGCTGGCCACTCCACATGGAAGGTGGACAGTGTAATGAGAAAGGGAGCTTACATGCAAGGTTTCTTGGGTGCTGCAAGATGAGATCTCTGTTCCCACACCCAAAAGTTAAAAGTTTCTATAATAGCCTTAAATGGGTTCAGTGATTTATACCAACCAGATGGTTTCAACACCACATCACTAGCTAAAGGCTGTGTCTTTGGAACAAACTCCAGGAGAAGGGAAGGCAAGTGGGATGCACATTCCAAGGCCTGGGGAGCCTCTGATTGCTGAGGTCCAGCTCATGGGTCAACAGACAATCATGTCCTCCTGATGACCTCCCTCAACAATATTATACATCCCGACTCTGGAGCAATGGGATACACAGTAATCAAATGAAAATAGTCTTTTTCCTCATGGAGCATAAAGTATGGTGTGGGAGGTGGTCCACAACTCTGTAAGTTACAGAAAATGTTTAAATGCAAATTGGGGGGCCCCTGGGTGGCTCAGTAGGTTAAGCGTGGGACTCCTGATTAACTCTCAGGTATAATCTCAGGGTCGTGGGATCAAGCCCCACATCAGGCTGCATGTTTGGTGCGAAGCCTGCTTAAGCCTGCTTCTCCCCCTCTCCCTCTGCCCATCTCTCTCTCTCTAATAAAAAAATATGCAAATAGGATTGTTATTTCTTTGCGGTCAGGTTTACTGAGGTATAAAATGCATACAGTAAAATTCACACTTTTTGCACATATAGTCCTAATGTTTTGACATCTTCGTAGTTATGTAACCATCACCACATAAGCACTGTTTTAAGTGGTAATTCGCTTATGCTGTTTGGTCTTGCTTATGTACCCTTCTCTAGTAATGTACTGAGTTTATCAAAAATTGATTCCAGACACTTTCTGTTTACTGTGGCTTCATGGCTTCTTCCATATTCAGAGAAGATGGACTTGCCAACGTCAGCATTGAGGAACCAATTCAACAGGGACTAGAGGCCCTTGTGACTGGACACATAAGAAGTTGTGCAGAGTCAGATAACAACTGCTTCTTTTGAGATCATCCCTGAGCTGAACAAAGGGAGAAAAAAATATGTTTTTTTATTATTCTATGCAATATCCTCTGTCACACTAGTGATATATGCACTAGATGCACATATAAAATTATTTTATATAATATTCTCTGGATAGAAATAGAAATGTTGTTTCCTTAAAATGTCCCACTTTTGGGGGGGTGGGTTATCATTCTGGACTATTTTCTTAAAACTAGATTGATTAAAAAAAAAAAAAACTAGATTGATTCTCAAGAAGCTATATGTGAAGTGGGCTCTCTACAGATTTTTGAAGCCCAAGCTCCAAATCGAGTGATTATTTGTAGAGATAGCACTAACGGTACTTACGCGAGTGAAGTCTTCATGACTCTGTTTTGTACATCCTGGGTTTCATGGTGATGTGCTGCCATTGAACGGTGGTCTGGCAGGTGGAATAACCCACTGGTTTTACATAGTTTCAATAATTGTGAGCATCGCCATTCTTCTTTACAGAGAAAGGCTTTAAGTCTTGGAGTAAATTGAACTTGTCTCAGAAGAAAACTAGTATAAAAGTACAAACAAACAAACAACAACAACAAAAAAGTACAAACTAAAAGTCCTTGCAGCTTTAAGCATGGGCTTATTGAACTGAGGCGTCTTTTCTACCCTTTCATGCTTTATGTTCTACAGAATCTGAGTTCATGCCGAATGGATTCCGGCCAATAATTTATAGCCTTTCCCTTAAATCAAGACTGAGTTTAAAATATAGTTTGTCATTTGTCTTAACACTTCTGTATGCTGTTTTCAAAATATATAATGTTTCCCTCAAGTACTGAGACCATCCTCACAATACAATAAACAGATCTATTCCTAAGTCTTTTGTTGTCAACATTGTCCCTTACTGGTAATTATGATATTAGTGCTAGAGATTTTCATTTTCTGTTTAGATTTTTTTGTAAATATTCTTTATGAATCTGTTGAAACTTTATGAAACTGGTGAAATGCCATCTCTTCCTGTGTTACCGAGCATTTTTCTATCACATAGATCTTGGATTTTGTCAAAACTTTTTCTGCATCAATTTGTAGAATCTGGTTAAGCTCGTTGACGTATTGGATTGGATTGATTAGCTTTCAAATTGTGAACCCGCCTTGCATCCCTAGACAAAAACTCACCGGTTATCGTGTATAATTATTTTCACTTATTGCTGGATTTGATTTGCTTGCATTTTAAGGAATTTTATGTTTTAGTTCATAGAGATATTGTTTCATCTTTGTGTATTTTTTTTGTACTTTTTTGAATATTAACCTTATAAAATGAGTTTGTAAATGTTTTCTACTTTCTGGAAAAATGTGTAAAATTGGCATTAAACTTCTTTTATTTATTTATTTTTGGCATTAAACTTCTTTAAGTGTTTAGCTAAATTCTAAGTGAGGTCATCTTGGATTAGATATTTTTTAGGGGGAAGTATTTACTTGTGAATTTAGTTCTATGAAGGTACAGGACTATTTAGGTTGTCTGGTCCATTTTAATTGTGTTTCAGTACTTTTTTTCATGAAATTGATCCGTACATAGTACCTAGCATGTCAAATTTATAAGTGTAGTGCTGTTTACATATCAACTTTATTTTGGCTTCAAGATAGTGAGTGACTCTTGTTTCGTTCCAGATCTTTATGATTTTTTTCTTCTTTTTATTTTTATTAGTCTTGCCAAAAGTTAATTTTTTTAATATTCAAAGATCCATATTTTTGTTTCATTGATTTTTTTAATAAATTATTTTTTATTGGTGTTCAGTTTACCAACATACAGAATAACACCCAGTGCTCATCCCGTCAAGTGTCCCCCTCAGTGCCCGTCACCCATTCACCCCCACCCCCCGCCCTCCTCCCCCTCCACCACCCCTAGTTCATTTCCCAGAGTTAGAAGTCTTTATGCTCTGTCTCCCTTTCTGATATTTCCCACACATTTCTTCTCCCTTCCCTTATATTCCCTTTCACTATTATTCATATTCCCCAAATGAATGAGAACATACACTGTTTGTCCTTCTTCGATTGACTTACTTCACTCAGCATAATACCCTCCAGTTCCATCCACGTTGAAGCAAATGGTGGGTATTTGTTGTTTCTAATGGCTGAGGAATATTCCATTGTATACATAGACCACATCTTCTTTATCCATTCATCTTTCGATGGGCACCGAGGCTCCTTCCACAGTTTGGCTATTGTGGACATGGCTGCTAGAAACATTGGGGTGTTTCATTGATTTTTTAAAAGATTTTATTTATTTATTCTTGGGAGACACACAGAGAGAGAGGCAGAGACATAGGCAGAGAGAGAAGCAAGTTCCATGTAGGAAGTCCAATGTGGGACTTCATCCCAGGACCTCGGGGTCACACCCTGAGCCCAAGGCAGGCGCTCAAGTGCTGAGCCACCCAGGCATCCCAAAATTATCCCGATTTTTATTGGTTCTAATATTCTTTTTTCCCCCCTTCTGGTGTTCCATGCTTTCTTCTTATTTCCTTTCTGTTTGGAGAAGTTTCTTTAGTCATTCTTTAAAGGTAGGTTTACTAGCAACAAATCTAACTTTACCTTCTTCTGAGTCACGTTCATTTCCCCTCATTCTTAGTGACACTTTGGTCAGGTACAGAATTGTCGGCTGCAGTTCTCATTTTTCTTTACCTGAGTATGCCGTGCCAGGTCCTTCTGGCCTTGACTGTTTCAGGCGAGATTGGCGTCTTTCAAACTGCCTTTCACCTGTCAGTGGTGCATCATTTCTCTTTGGCTGCTTTCAAGATCATTTCTTCTCCCTGCCAGAAACCTGATGTGGGACTTGATCCCAGGACCCCAGGATCACAACCTGAGTCAAAGGCAGATGCTCAAGTACTGAACCACCCAGGTGCCCCTACTCATTGTATTTTTAGTATTTTAGTTCTGAAATTACCATTTTTTGCAGCAACTTGTATTATTTTCTTAATATTGTCTGATTAATCATTTGTTTCAGGAGAATTTATAATTACTTAGAAAGACACTATTATGATGATTGCTTTAAAATTCATTTCAGATAATCCCAACATTTAATTTATCTTGATGTTGGCATCCATCAATTGTCTTTTTCTCATTGTTTTTGTAATTTTCTAGTTCTTGACATGAGTAGTGTGTTTTAAATTGTATGTTGGACATTTGGGATATTATTTTATGAGAGACTGGATCCTATTTAATATTTTTGTTTTAGCAGGAACCTCTGTTGAGGTGGAGCATGAAGGACAGGAGTATGCATCTATGAGCTTCTATCTGGGTCCCACCAACACCACCTCAAATGTGAGGCATTGACTTATTCCCATATGTTTGCCTCCAAGTTTGTATGATCAGCTTTGCTGGGTTTAAATGCCACCAGGGAGGGTGAGAGCAGAGAACTTACTCACACTGATTTATTATTGTAATGAGTACCAGAAACTCTTTGCTGACAGCTACCTGCTGGGCTCTACCGACTTCCAAAGAGAAGTGGGGAACTCCAGAGTGCCAAATTCTCCCTTGACCCCCTTGCCTCATGATGCATGTGGGAGATGAGCATGCCGCTCCCCCCCTGGCCTCTGCATACACCAGGGAAGGCTGGGAACTGCGTGTTGAGTTCTCCACCTTTTTCTACCTCATCCTGTCTGAAGGATGCTAGGTTTGAGCGGGAGCTAAACTTCCTCCTTAGACCCACTAATGTCAAGGGCTGGAGGAGAGGGTAGAGTGGTAGCTCCCATTGTTTTGTGCTGCTTTCTTCAGTCTTGCTGCTGTCAGCTGGATGTGGAGGTTCAGATTCCACTGCATCTCCCTGAAACCAGAGGTGAGGTCAGAGGGGGATAGGAGTGCTTTCCAGCCCTGACTTGTACCACCTTGTTCAGCCTTGTTGATGTCAGGTGGATGCCAAGGCTCAGTTACCCAGAGGAGTTGGATAACAAGGCAGTGGGCAGAGAGGGAAGCACTATGCCAGGAGGGAAGTTGGTGAACTTCTTGTTTCCACCGTTTAGGAGCTGGGAGACCAGCTCTCTCTCTATTCAGCCTGCTGGGAACTTCTGCCTGCCTCCTTAGAACACAGTAGAGGGACGCCTGGGTGGCTCAGCTGTTGAGTGTCTGCCTTCAGCCCAGGGCATGATCCTGGAGTCCCAGGATCGACTTCCATGTCAGGATCCCTGCATGGAGACTGCTTCTCCCTCTGCCTGTGTTTCTGCCTCTCTCTCTCTCTCTCTCCCTGTGTCTCTCATGAATAAATAAATAAAATCTTGGAAAAAGAACACGGCAGAGAGTGAGGTGTGCGGTGCAAGATCAATTTCCTATGGGCCCTCCTCTGAAACTTTCAGGAGGGGGAGGCTTTCTCATTGATGTTTTGCTGAAGGTGGGCTGGCATTGCCAAAAAAAGATTTTTGTTGTCAAGCCACCCTTTTCTTCATCCTTTGGTTCAAGGATGGGCTTAAAGAAGCTCTTCTGGTCTATTCTTGGTGAAAGTTCCAGCACCCTGGAACACCCTGAATGGGATATATAAGAAAAGGGATAGTCTTCAAATTTGAAAGTCCCTGGGCAGTCCTTCTCCTTTTCCCACATTTCAGAGATTTCCCTCCTTGTTAATCGTGTTACCTCCAGGGCCTTTAATTAGAGGAAGGAGGATGGAGGAAGGATGGGACCATTTTGGCAGAAGTCCTAAATATAGCTTTTGAAATAAATTTAGTATAATATAGGTACTGCCCCTATGTTTTTTCTTCTTTTCAAGACGATTTGTATATTCCCATCCCTTTCATTTTCTATGCAAGCTTCAGAATTAGGTAGTCAATTCTTTTCACAAATCTCTATTCAGAATTTAATTGATTTAATTTAATATGAAACAAATGTGGGGAGAATTAACATTTTTATTGAGTCTTCTAATCCATGTAAACATGATATTTTTCAGCTTATTTATGCCTTTTTAAGTGTATGTCAATACTATATTGTAACTTACTTGCATAAATATATTTTATATCTTTTATTATATTTATTCTGAAGTAATCTATTACTATTTTAAATAGTAGCTTTAAAATTATTTATTAACTCTTTAATACTGGTTTATAGAATTATAGTTCATGTCTTGCTGACATTCCACCTAATAAATTGTGATAGTTTTTCATTCATTCTAATCATATATTCTAACAATTCAATCCTTGGGTGATCTTGATACACAATTGCATCATCTTTTTTTGTGTTTCTCTACCTTCCTTTTTTTGTTGTTGTTGTTGCCTTACTTTATTACTCAAACCTCTAAAATAATGCTGAATAGAAGTGGTGCTATCAACCCTTGATTTTTTCCAAATTCAAAACAAAGGAATTCAGTATTTTCTCTTTGATTTTTAAGGATTTTTTTTGTTTAAAAAAAACAGTATTCTTTTATTTTGTTAATGTATTTAGAGTGTTATAACAGTGATAATAACTCTTGGTTTTTAATATGCCTGAAAATATATTTCCTTCTTTCTCAAGCATAAAAATATCTTGGAATTATAATCACGGTGTTTCATCTATTTCTTCTATCTGTATATATGTTGCTCTATTTTATTATAACACTAATTTTTTGTTGTTTTTTTATGAGAACATTGTAAATCTGATTCTCCATTTCTTAAATATATTATTTTCTCTCTTTGGGAGTTTCTCTTTTTTTAAGATTTATTTATATATTTGAGAGAGAGAATACAAGCAGGGAGGAGAGGCAGAGGGAGAAGCAGACTCCCCACTGAGCAGGAGCCAAAGGCGGGATACAATCCCAGGACCCTAAAATCATGACCTAAGCTGAAGACAGAGGCTTAACCAACTGAGCCAACCCAGGTGCCCCTTTCTTTGGGTGTTTTATGAGTTTTCTTTGTAGCAATGACTTTCAGAAATTCTTTAAAGAAGAATTAAATTATAAAGTCAAAAAGACTTTATGTTCTTTATATTTTCTATAAACTGGTATATGTTTTTATTCTTTCAAGAAAATAATGAAAGTTGACTTCCGGTTATTTTTTAGGCAGTATTATCTCATTAATTTCAGATGATTATTCTGATTATTTGTACCTTGGGGTATAGAGGCTTATCATGTGTCTGGTGGTTATTTTTCCCTCAGAGGTCTTGTTTCATCTTTGTGTTTGGCAGTTAAGTTTAAATATAATTATATTAATTCTTGGTCACTTTCTTCCTGAGGTCCTCTCCTATACCTCAATGTGAGGAAAGGCTGCCAAGATCATCAGGCTCAGCTGGTGGCACACTACCTCGTGGCATCTGTAAACTAAAGCAAAGCAGCAGCTAGTGTCTTTGCAGATTGACAAGTTGTTCAGCCATCCATATTCTGGTCAGATGGATGTGGTGAGAGCTAAGAACTTTGCATGTTTCTAAATGTAGACAAATCAAAGGCATTGGGGACAGGGATTATTCAGGAAACTTTGCTTTAATGCTGTGATACACAGGATTGATCCTGCTACCCTGCTTCTACTTGTCACATCTCTTCAAAATGCTCAAGCTTGGAGTATTTGAAGGGATTTCCTTTCCAATTACTATAGTCCAGCCATAGACAATATGTAAACGATGCACATGCTTGTGTTCCATTAACACTTAGTTACAAAATGGTCCCGTGTGTATTTTGCAACTCCAGTATCATACAATAAAGACTGATAAAATTTAAAAAAAAGGAACAAAAGATATGCCTAAGAATAGAAAAAAACAATTAAATTTTCTTTCCAAATAATACAATTTTCTACAGAGAAAGCCCGAGAGAATCTATAGACATAAAAACAATTCAAAATAACCAGAGTTAAGTAAGATAGCTGAACGTACAGCTGTAAACAAAAATCAACATTGTAGAAATCAAAAACAACCAATGAAGGAATGTTAATATTTTGAAAGCCTTAATCAGAATAGCAAACAAGCTATAAGATTTTGAGGACTGAATGGGCACTGTGGAGAAAACTATGAAATATTATTTAAATATATGAAAGAAAACTAATTAAAGGGAGAGGTAAGTTAGGACCATGGAGGGAACAACCATATACAATCGAGGTAAATTCTTTCCAAAAGATATTTAAAATTCAAAGTTTTAAGAAAGCTCTCTTCCACAAAGTTTTACAGATCAATTTGAATACTTTGGGCATGAAGAAATAATAATAAAAAAATAAAAGAGACTAAAGAAAATAATTTGGCCTATTAAATATCAAACCTATAAGATTAAACCAACATATTTTTGATATAGAAATGTACAAGTAGACAAATTAAAACTATTGAGTCCAGAAACAAACCAACACCAATATGGGAACCTGAAATATAATAGAAGATAATTGTATAATGAGCAGGAAAATGATGAACCTTATTAAAAATAAACACTTGAATCCTTAATGGAATATTTTAAAATTAAAAAGAAAATACTATAGAATATTTTTCTTCAGAGTTTTATTTTTGCTATCTAAAGTAAATTAAAAGTTTTGGAAATCTACATATTACCTTGGATGTTTTTCAGTGGAGAAATAACGTTTAATTTAATTTAAAGCTTAAAGGGTCAAATGGGGTGAAACTTTCAACATGACTAAATATACAAAAATAAAACCATTACATTGCTCTTTGAAATCACTCCAAAAGAATCCAAATACTATGGTGATTTGCTACTCTTCACAATGTCCAAACATTTCTTTAGAAGTCAGAAACTTTGTTTCATCTTTTATCCTCTCATATGATTCCATTCCATTTCTCACAAAATTTCACAGTATTTTACCTTTATAATAATATCTTTTATAATGAAGTAATTTTGTTCATTGCTCTATCATGTCTCTATTATAAAGTTAAATCTATAAACACTGATTTTTTTTAAAAAAATCTCTATAATTCCATGTTTCCAAGTTTATGATCTGGATTTATTTATTACAATGACTATCATGAAAAGTTGATCAAATTATAGGAAGGCATTATAATTTTAGTAAATCTTAAATATAAATATATAAATATCATTTAATTTTATCTGCATATCTAAATGAGCAGCACCATGGTTTATTTCAAATTGTGTTCACTACTTGCTGCTTGAATGAGTCAGAGTTCAATATCATTTCTCTAGATCTAGGCACTGTATCTATGTTCACATGAATTAATAGACAAGCAGGTAAAAAGTTTTGTCATTTGATTTTTTGAATTCTTTCTGGGTCATACTAGTGATTGAGGAGATGACAGCTTGATTCTTTCTTCAATGTTGTTAAAAGCAAAACAAATTATGAAATTAATATTCAAAAAGTATTTTTTCTACAAGACCTTTTCTAATTATTTTGAGAAATAGAAGGAAGCTGATTGACAAGGCACATCTTGACCTTAACCAAACACTTTATTTCTAATAAGATGACTTTTAGAAAAAACACATAATAATGTTGAGGATCTAGAGACACATTTCTTCTATAATACCTATGAGCTACAGTTTAAATATAGCTGCTAAAGAAAATCTGATACCCTTTAATAGAAGCAGGCTACAAGACTCATCTTGGATAAATCCCCCCCAAAATGGTTTTGTTTTTGTCAAATTACAAGATACATATGAATGAATGTATTGTGTCATGCCATATTTTTTTCAAGACACACAATACAGTATTATACATATCTACACAAACATGCATAAACACATATATCTATACATACATATGGTGTATAGATTTATATACATTTATATTACATAAAAGGAAACATTATAGAAGTGTAAAAGAGGATACCTACAAGTTTCAGGATTTGATTACTTGTGTTGGTCTTTTCAGTGATTTCTACTCTTTCTTTAGATTTATGTCTCACCTAAAAGGAAATAAAGTCTAGAGCATAAAGAAAGTAGAGAGAGAAGGAAGGAGGCATGAAAAGAAGGAAGGGTGGAAAGAAGAAAGGAAATCATAAGGGGTTGATTTTAAAACATCTTCAACAGATAAGTTAAAGAATAATATATGGCCATCCTAAGAAAAAAATAGAGGATATGTTGTCCATTAGGTATACTAGATATATGCAAAAATATAGAAGGCGAGGAATGAGTAAATGTCATACTGGGGATGAAGATTAAAGCTGATGTTGAGATGTGTCACAGTACATGTGCATAAAAATGTAAATTAAAAAAAATAAAAAATAATCAGAATGGAAAGGAATGTTTTGTTTATTTGTTTAAAGCTGCAAAGTCATTAATGACCAAAGAACAAAGACTCTTTCCATATAGACAAACACCTAGAATTATCTTTCGAAATAACTACATTGTCACATACAATCTCAATAATATTTTTACTATTTCTACATTTAAGTATTATAACAGTATTTTTTCCTATATTTCAAGACTTTATATTGAATAGCATATGTCTAAAACATATAATCATTTTTACTATGGTCAAAACTGGAAAAGAATTTAACAAAAATATTTTAGTCAGGAAAAATATAGCAGAATTAGCTAGCACACATAAAACTTTGACCTTTGGAATATCCAGAGAGATACTTGAAAACTCATTCCCTTAAGAGCCTCTGAGAAGATGGGTTTGCCTGACTAATTCTTGTTCCCTACTGTGTCTGTGTACTATTAACTATTTTTCCCAGAATAAAAACAATCACAAAGGTTATTGGTTATGCTAGACTGGAGAAAATAAGGCCATTAGAGATAACCAACTCTTTCTTTATATTTCTGTGAGTAGGAGGGGGTAGATGTCCAGCTTCAGCATTTGGGTGGATCAAATGCTTTAAGCCTCATTTCATAAAAAGAACAGATTAACCATTCCCATAAAGGCTGAAATAAAATTCATAAACGTAAAAGAACAGCTGGTTTACAAATTTTCACAGTCTGATTACTCTCCAATTTTACTAAATGAAAGAGGAACTGTAAGCTCAGACTTTGTACTAACTATAGACAGTAAAATCTAGTTCTGGTGGCTAGGAGGATAGCTTATGTATTCAGGAAATAGTGGCATACATCCTCTCTGGAACTGAATATTGTGTACATTATTGAAGAAGTTATTTATATTTTTCCACATTAAACTAGTTCCTCATATCAGAAAATAGAAAAAATAAAGCATCTGGAAACTTTGTTTGAGTAACAGCTGACTCTACCTTAGAAAGCAGAAAACAACTCTGTTGTTAAACACTTTTCAGATGCTATCAGACTGTTAGAATGGATTCTCTTTTTCTGAAATTTTAAAATTATACAATAAGCTCCAAGGAATGTGACTGGTATAGCACTTCTTGCTACAGCATTGAATTTCAAATCCCTTTGAGATTGAGGGAGATTTGCAGAACTACAAATTAACTTCAAAACCATCATTCCTTGCAACTTTACATATTTTCAGGAGCAATAGCTCTGTTAGGCTGTTGAGATTATAACTAAACCAATATGCTCTATCTATGATAAAAGTAGATAAAAAAATAGATTGCAACCTGGAATTTTGTTACTATGACCAAAACTATGGATTACTTTATACACATTCTACCTCTAGTAAATTGTGTCTCATGGGATATGTCTGAAATTGTTTTTTAGGCACATCATTTACTGAATGTGAGTAATAATCTGAAAATAAGTGAATGATAGAGCATTTTTATGTGTTGATTATTTTATTTGGGGTTGTTTCTTCATCTATTAATCTTTTATTTTTATTTTTTTCATAAGACAAATTTTTTTTAAAAATTTTTTTTATTTATTTATTTATGATAGTCACAGAGAGAGAGAGAGGCAGAGACACAGGCAGAGGAAGAAGCAGGCTCCATGCACCGGGAGCCTGATGTGGGATTCGAACCCGGGTCTCCAGGATCGGGCCCTGGGCCAAAGGCAGGCGCCAAACCGCTGCGCCACCCAGGGATCCCCTATTAATCTTTTAGACTGTTAATTGGAAGGGTGTGTATGGGAAGGTGTGCACAGTTGAAGTACCTTTTGCAAGATGTAAAACAGCTTGTAGAGTATAGGAGAGGATAAATTCAGGTAGAATGAAAGAGGAATTGTCATCCCTATGTATACTGCTTAAAGTTCTGGGTGGTTATTCCATGTGTGAATCTGGCTTGGAAATTATCCAGAACATAATGGTTGTTCAAAAAAATAAAATAAAATAAAATAACAGTTGTTCAGTTGTGTATCTAAACTCAGGAAAACGGGCAGCCCCGGTGGCCCAGCGGTTTAGTGCTGCCTTCAGCCCGGGGTGTAATCCTGGAGACCGGGGATCGAGTCCCATGTCAGGCTCCCTGCATGGAGCCTGCTTCTCCCTCTGCCTGTGTCTCTGCCTCTCTCTTTCTCTCTGTGTCTGTCATGAATAAATAAATAAAATCTTTAAAAAAATAAAAAAATAAACTCAGGAAAACATAAGGTCAATAAATAAACAATCTTAGATAAATATGAGAGGTGCTTCAAAATATGACTAAAGAAAAAGTGCATAGCTGCCTGTAGGATTTAACAATCTATAGAGGTAGCTCCTATAAGAAAGGGTGGTAGAAAAGAATACAGAATAGACTAGTTGAAGATTGAACCTGAATTTTTATGTTTTGGCAGATGGAGTTCCATTTTTGATGATGGTAGTAGAGGTTGTGTTGGATTTGTCCTCTAACCGACAACAGTTGCACATTCTTGAAAAGTAACTACCTGATAGTGTTGGAAAAAGAAACTTAGAGAATGACTCTGAGTGAGAATTGTGTTTGTATAGTTGACACAGCCCAATTGGATCAGTAAGAAATTATACAAGAAAAAAAAAAAAAAAAACTCCTCAGTTTCCCTGGCGTGAGGAGTCAGAGAACAAAGATTGAAGCTGCTGCCAGAATAACAGGGAAATAATCACAGAAATTCCAGAAAGGATGGTGTCACAAGGAAAGCAAAAAAGCTGCATATAATCCTCACCAAAATAATTGGCTGAGTTCTAAATAGTACACATGTAGGAATATAAAGTCACAAGTGGAAGGATGAAATGATTTGGTTGCTGCCTATCACAAAAAAGGCAGAATTTCACCCACATTTTTTAATAGAAATCAGGGGAACCTAGGGCTGGCTCAATTGATTAAGCATCTGCCTTTGGCTTGGGTCATTATCTTGTGGTCCTAGGATCAAGCTCCACATTGGGCTTTCTGCTCAGTGAAGAGTCTGCTCATACCTCTCACTCTCTGTCCACCCCACCCCAATAAATAAATAAAATCTTTTAAAAAATCAGTGGAACCCATAGTCTCTACAACACATAAACCACAACGTGCAGTATGTAATACAAATCAATAACCAAATGAAGACTCTAGAGAATGTGACATAATCAAAATAAAAATAAACCAATGTAAATCAAAATAAGATGTTGAAAGATCCAGATGTTGAAAAAAATCAGAGAATAATGTTTTAAAATCTATCAAAAGAATGCTTGAAATTTTTAATTATTTTTAAAAGAAAAAAGTATGGCAATGGAGAATGAACACACAGGAAAATCAGCAGAGATACAAACTATAAAAATAACATATACAACTTTTAGAACTTAAAAGCAAAATATTTGAGGAGTGCCTGGGTGACTCAGTCAGTTAAGCTTCCTCCTTAGGCTCAGGTCATGATCCCAGGGTGCTGGAATGGAGCCTGCATCAGGGAGCCTAGTTCTCTGTCTGCCCCTACCTCCCTCATTTGCTGTCTCTTTCTCTCTCTCTTTCTCTCTCCACCCCTCTCCAAATAAATAAAATCTTTTAAAAATTAAAAAATAAAGATTGTGAAATGATAAACTTACTAATCAGACATCATATTGCAGATGGAAAGAATTTATAAAGCTGAAGAAATATTTATAGCAATGAACCAATTTGAAAACCAGAAAAAGAACAATAAGGAGAATAGATAGTAATCCATTCAAGAATATCAGGTGGTCAATGATCTAATACACATGTAAATTGTAACTGAAGACTCAGTAGGAAAAAAGAGACCATATTAGAAAGAAAAATAATTGCAATAATAATAAAGAAAAATTCCAAAACGTGTTGAAAAAAAAAAAAAAACCTCAAAATTGCAGATGTAAATAGCTCAACAAACCTCAATGGTAAATAAAAAGAAAAATACAACTACAAATGTCAGTAAAATTGCTGAAAACCAAGAGCAAAGAATAAATTTTGGGAAAAAATCCTTTAAAGGCATATTAACATTCAAAGGATCAATAATAAATGAAGCTGACATCATATCAAAAAAAATTGAAGCTAGTAGAAAGTGATAAGTATGAAGTGCTAGGAAAAGCAAAGTAACTGTCAGCAGGTTCAAAAGATGAATTGTTAAAATAGAACTCTACAGTTTTAAGAATTTTGCATTCTAAGTAAAATTTTATAATGTCAACTCCAAGATGATTGTGATTGGTTCAAATGCTTATTGTAATTAGTAGAGTGACCACTAAAAATATTCTAAGTGATGCACCAAAGCAAATGTGTGTGAGCAAACTCTCTGGGGCCAAGGAAAGAATCATCAGAAACCATGAATAGCAATGGTACCTGTGGCACTAATAGTGTTAATGACACTCCTTGGTCCTACACAGCAGACTGATAACATTCACAACTGATGGAGAATGATTAGTAGGCTTCTGGAGACAGAAAAATACTGCCCATAATAAGGAGAATAATCAATCAATTACAGTTACTCCAGAACTGACGTTGAAGATAGAATTAGAAAAAATAACAGTGAAGATACTATTATTACTTTTTTTTATGTTCAAAAGGTTAAGCAAAAACATGGAAGATAGTTTGAAAAAAACACAAGTTGAACTTCTACAGATGAAAGTTATAATATCTGGAATGAAAAATCCACTGGCAGATTAGAAAGGAAAAAGAAGATTGGTGAACTCAACAGTGTAGAAATATAAACTACCCAGAATGAAATGCAGAAAGAAAAAAAAATGACACACATCAAAAGTGATGGGACAATTAATATGTCTAATATTAGGTAGTTGGAATCCCTGAAGAGGAGAGATAGAAAGCATATTTCAAGAAGTAATGGCTCCAAACTTTTCAAACTTAATGAAAACTATAAATCTGAAGATCCAAGTTACTCAATGTAGAGCATAGGGAACATGCAGAAATGTACAGTATGTATATCATATTAAAAACAGTCATAAAGAAAAAACTTAAAAGCATCCACTGAAAATGACAAGCAACCTACAGAGAAAAAAATAGGACATAATGAGAAGACAGTGAAGTGACATACATTATAAGATGTAAAGAAAAAGAAAAAAGACAATTTAAAAAAGCTATCAATCTTCAGTTCCATAACCAACAAAACATCTTTAAAAATGAAAGTAAAATAAAGACATTTTCAGACATTAAAAATGGATGAAAGAATTCATCAGCAGCAAACCTGAAATACAAGAAATATTGTAAGTATTCTTTAGAAGGAAGAAAATAATACCAAGTGTACATTTGGATCACCAAAAAGGACCAGAGACCACTGGAGAGGGTAACCACATGAGCTGATACATCAGATTTTCTTATTATTATTTGTATTTGTTTCTTATTGCTGCCCTAACAAATTGCCATGAAATTAAAAGCTTAAAACAACAGATTTATTGTCTTTACTATACTGAAATCAGAAGTCTAAAATGGTTCTGCAAGACTGTGTTTCTTCCCAAAGTTCTATTGCAGAATCTTGCCCTTTATAGAGTCTGAAAGCCACTTAACACTTTTTGGCTATGAACCCTCCCTCCACATCCATTCAACAAAATAGTATTTTCTCTCCTTTATAATCTTTGTTTTAGTCCTTGTTTCTCTTAATACTAACTTTGATTCTCCTGTGTTACTCTCATTAGAACACTTATGATTATGAGACCAACTGAGACAATTTGGGACAATTTACCACGTCAATGATAAATTTACAATTTAACTTGATCACATCTGTAAATTATGTTTTACCATGTAAGGTAACATATTCAGAGGTTTTGAAGATCAGGATATGGAAATCTTTGAGAACCTATTATTCAGCCAACTACATTTATTTATTTATTTATTTTTAAATTATTTATTTATTTATTTATTTATTTATTTATTTATTTATTTATTATAGACACACAGAGAGAGAGAGGCAGAGACATACGCAGAGGGAGAAGCAGAAGTAGAAGCAGAGGGAGAAGTATAGGGAGAAGCAAGCTCCATGCCGGGAACTGGACACGGAACGCAATCCCAGTCTCCAGGATCGAGCCCTGGGCCAAAGGCAGGTGCCAAACCACTAAGCCACCCAGGACTCAGCCAACTACATTTACTTGAGTAATCTCTTTAAAAGAGGATTGGTTATTTAAATAGAATAATAATAATGTATTTTGAGGATTATATCATACATTAGAATAAAATGACAATAATATAGCATAAATTGTGTAAGGTTTATTTACTGTATTTGAAGTTATATAGAATCAAGTGATACTAGTTAGTGATAAGTTTAAGTAATGAACCCTAAACTGAATGGTAAGGTAACAAAAAATAGTAACAGGTTATAAACCAAAACGATAATGGTCATGGAATATTTTTAAAAATAATTAATTTAAAAGAAGTCAGTAAAAGATGATAAAGAAAAAAGAACAGATGAGAGAAGTAGAAAACACATGGTAAGATGAGAGTCATATTTAACTATATCAGTAATCACATGAAATACAAATAGCATAAAGACTGACTAAAAGGTTGAGGATGTCAGATCAGATAAAATTTAAAACCATATATATTTCTACAAAAGACTGCTTTTTGAGAGAGAGAGAGAGAGAGAGATAATATGTGAGCAGGGGAGAAGGAGAAGTGGGAGAGGGAGAGAGAGTATCTTGAGGCAGGTTCCACACTCAGTGCAGAGCCAATGCAGGGGCTGGATCTCATGACTCTGAGATCATGATCTGAGCCCAAATCAAGTCAGACACTTAACTGACTGAGCCACTCAGGTGCCCCCAAAACATTCTTTTTTAAAGAAAAATAGGTTAAATCTAAAGGGCTGGGAATGTGTACCATCTTACCACTACTTAAATGGAAAGTGGAATAACTATATAAAATATAGGAAAAGTAATTTCAGAGCAAATTATGTTACTAGAGTTAAATACATAATTTTATAATGATAAGATAAATTAATCAAGAATATACACCAATCCTACCTAAATACCTAATGATATGGCTTCAAAACACACAAAGCAAAAACTAATAATGCTCCAAAGAGAAATCAAGAAATCCATAATTATAGTGGAATATTGTAAAAGCCTTCTCTCAGTAATTAATTAAAGAAAGTAGACAGAGAAATCAACAACAGTATTGTAGACTGGAAAATACTACCAGCTTTCCCTGAGGGTTATAAGACAATTCACCTAAGAAATAACTTCTCAAGAGTGTATGATACATGTACTAAATAGACAATGCTCTGGTCATAAAACAAGTCTCAATAATTTCAAAGTTACTCAAATTCTAAAAGGTGTTTTCTGACCACAATCTAATAAATAACAGAAATATTTTTGGAAAATCTCCAAGAATTGGTAAATAATTAACACATTTCTAAATAATATATTGATCAAATAAGGCATTAAAAAGGAATTTAGAATAAATCTGGAACTAAATTAAATTTTTTAAAAAAATCTAATCAGATTTAGCTAAAGACTTGCTTAGTAGGACATTGACAGCAGTAAATACCTCCATCAGGAAAACAACAATAAAAATCAGCCTCAATGGCATCTTAAGAAACTATAAAATAGAGGAAAAAAAAAACTAAACGGAAAGCAGGCAAAGGAAAGGAAATAATGCAGATAAGAGTGGAGATTAACGTAGTTCAGACAGAAATTGAAATAGAAAATGAGAAGCAATGTTAGTGAAACAAAAGTTGACTATTTGAAAAAATAAACAAAGCTTGTAAAAATTTAGCTTCACTTACCAGGAAAAAAAGGAGAACATACATAGATTATCAAAATCAGAAATGAAAGAGTGATCAGTATTGACATTACATAAATTAAAATAATTATAGCACAATATTAGTAACTGTACTACAGAAAGTAGTTACTTTAGATGAAATGGACAGATTTCTAGAAAAATAAATGGTCTAAACTGCCTCAATAAGAAACAGATCTGAATATATGTATAATCCTTTATATTATAATCCTATATAATCCTATATATTATATATTATAATATATAATTATAATATTGAATTTAATTTAATATTATATATTAATATATTTATAATCCTTTCATAATCATTTTTAATTAGTACTTAAAAATCTCCCAACAAGGAAAAAACCACAGGCCCAGATTATATATATATATATATAATATATTATATATATATATAATATCATTCTTGACAGACTTTCCACAGAATATATGAGAGAATGCTTTCCAACCAATTCTCTGAAAAAAGTATTATCCTGACATAAAAGCCAGAATAATACTCCACACACAGAGAAAAGCTACAAATGAAAATCTATCATGAATGAAAACAACAAAATCAAAAAATATCAGCGAAACACCCAAAACGATTATGTATAGGACATACAGCAACATGTGAAGAGAATTATGCATCATGACAAATTTGGATTCTTCTCAGGAATGCAAGGTTGGTTGAACATCAAAAGTGAATGAATATAACATTTTCTATTAAGACAACAAATAGCAAAAATGCAGAATCACCTCAATAAATGGAAAATAAAAAGCATTTGATATAATCCAATACTGACTCATGATGAAATGTGTCAGCAAACTTGGAATAGAAGAGGATTTTCATTAACTTTATCAGTGGCTTCTTAAAAACATTCTACAGCTTATATCATACTTAATGGAAAAAGACCAAACCATTTTGCTGCATTAAAATACTTATTCTACTGAATTTCATTTAATTGGAGGTTTTAACTAGTGCAATGAGGCAAAAATAAAATAAAATAATAAAATAAGCCATTCAAATTGGAAAATAAGTTAAATTGTCTTCATGATATAATCCTTCATGTAGAAAATCCAAATATTCTCTCTCTCTCTCTCTCTCTCTCTTTCTCACACACACACACACACACACACACACACACACACACACACACCTTTCTAGAACTAAAATTTTAGTTCAACAAGGTAGCAGGATATAATACCAACACAAAAAATAGTTTGTATTATTAGTCATTTATAATCCACAAGTTGAATTAATAATTCATTTAAGTGACATCAAAAGGGCAATATACCTAGCAATAAATTTAATTAAAAAGTCATGTAGAAAGACTAAAAACTATGAGAATTTGATTAAATAAAATTGAAATAAATTGAGACACAATCCATTTATTAATTGGAAGAATGCACATTGTTAAAATAGACATTGTCTTAAGTTCTCTATAGAGTCAACAATCTCTGTCAAAATCCCATCACGGGTGTTTACAGAAATTCACAGAATGATCATAAAATCTGTATGGAAATACAAACAATTCAGAATAGCCTAAATATACTTCCTGATATCAAAACTTAAGACAAAGCTGTGATATTGGCATAAGGGTAGACAGGCAGATCAATGAAACATAATTGACTGTCCAAAAATAAAGCTTCATTATGGTCAGTAGATTTTCAACAGTACCAAGGCAATTTAAAGGGAAAATGATAGTTTGTTTTGTTTTTCAGTAAATGGAGCTAGGACATGCAGAAAGATATATTTAGACCATGGATGAACAAACTACCCCTACAAAGTTAGTCCAGCTTGCTGCCTTTATTTGAAAATAGTTTTGTGGGAACACAGCCATGCCCATCTGTGTACATATTGTCCATGACTGTTCCACACTATAACAGTGCAGTTGAATAGTAAAGAAAGATACAACCTACAAAGCCTCAAATACATATTTGTTGGCCTTTACAGATGAAGTTTGTCAACCCCTGATTTAGATCCTTACCTCAAAACATACACAAAAATTAACAAGATGGATATGATACCTAAATGTAATAAATAAAATTACTAGGCTCTTCAAAGATATGAGTAAATATTCATGGCCTTGGAATTGGTAATTATTTCTTTTTTTTCAAGATTTTACTTTTAAGTAATCTCTATACCCAACCACAAGATCAAGAATTACACTCTGCTGACTGAGCCAGCCAGGCGCCTCTAGTAATTTCCAAATAAATCATCAAAAGCAGAAGGATGAAAGTAGAAAAAAGGGTAAATTGAATTTCAACAAAATAAAAAAGAAATACTTCTACTTTCAAAGACATCATTAAGAAAATGAAAATCAAGCCAGAATCAGGGACAGAATGTTTGCAAATAATATATTTAATAAAAGTCTGTGTCCAGAACGTATATTTAATCCATTTAACTTAACAATAAGACAAATGACCCAATGTTTTTAAAGTGGGAAAAATATTTGAATAAACATTTCATCAAAGAAAATATACAAATGGTTAATAAGCAGATGAGAATATATCACTGTCACTATTCATGAGGAGAATGTAAATTATAAATACAATGCGATTTTTTATTTTAAACACACTAAGATGAGAATAATAAAGAAGGCAGGAACAAGTGTGGATCAACAGAAACGTCATACGTTGGTGGTGGGAATAAGAAATGGTCTAGTCACTCAAAAAATGTCATTTTTAATTTTTATTTTCTTATATTGCCTTTAAATTTTAATTCTATGTAGTTAACACACAGTGTTAATATTAGTTTCAGGTGTACAATATAGAGATTAAACACTTAATACAATAGCCAGTGTCCTCATCCCAAGTATACTCCTTAATCCTCATCACCTATTTCCCCCAACTCCCCCACAACCGCCTCTCTTCTGATAACGATCAGTCTGTTCTCTATAATTAAGAGTCTTTTTCTTGGTTTTCCTATCTTTTTTCCCCCCTTTGGTCATTTGTTTTGTTTTTTAAGTTCACATATGAGTGAAATCCTATGGTACTGATTTATTTCACTTAGCATACTCTCTACCTCCATCCATGTTATTGAAAATAGAAAGATTTCATTCTTTTTATGGCTGAGTTTTGTGTCCATTGTGTGTGTGTGTGTGTGTGTGTATACCACTTTTTTGTCCATTTGTTTACTGATGAACACTTGAGGTGCTTCCATAATTGGCTATAGTAAATAATGTTGCGATTAACCTAGGGGTACATATATCCATTTGAATTAGTGAAAATATGCTCAACATTGCTGATTATTAAGGAAGTAAAAATCAAAACTACAATGAGATAGCACCACATACCTCTCAGAATGGCTAAAATAAAAAACAAATGAAACAATATTTGTGAGGATGTGGAGAAAGTGGAACCTTTATGCACTGTTGGCAGGAATGCAAACTGGTGTGGCCTCTATGGAAAACAGTACGGAGGTTCCTCCAAAATTTAAAAATAGAAATACCTTTCAATGCAGCAATCACACTACTAGGTATTTACCCAAAGAGCACAAAATTACTAATTCAAAGGGGTACATTAACCCTGATGTCTGTAGCAGTGTTATATCCAATAGTTAAATTACGGAAAGAGCCCAAATGTCCATTCACTGAAAAATGGATAAAGAAGTTGTGGTATAGGGATGTGTGGTTTAGTGTCTGCTTTCAGCTCAGATCATAATCATGGAGTCCTGGGATCAAGTCCCACATCGGGCTCCCCGTGTGGAGCCTGCTTCTCCCTCTGCCTATGTCTTGCCTCTCTCTATGTGTCTTTCATGAATAAATAAATAAAATATTTTTTAAAAAGAAGAAGTTGATATATATATATATACATATGGAATAATATTATTATATTATGGAATTATATATTTATATATAATATATAATGGAATATTACTCAGCCATAAAAAAGAATAAAACCTTGTGATTTGCAACCATATGGAGGGAGCTAGAGAGTATAATGCTGAGCAAAATAAGTCAGTCAGATAAAGACAAATACCATAGGATTAAACTAATTTTTGGAATAATATTTTGGAAACAAAACAAATGCACAACAGAAAAAAAGAGCAAGACTATAGAGAACACATTGATGGTCACCAGAGAGGAGGTTGGGGTGGAGGGAATGGGGGAAACAAACAAGTGATGGGGACTAAGGAGTGTACCTGTCTAATGAGAACCAGGTATTGTATGTTAAATATTAAAATACTAAGTTGTACACCTGAAACTAATGTTCACTATATGCTAACTTACTAGAATTCAAATAACTTTAAAAAGGGGGAAAATCCTAATAACTAATTATTTAAAATGAGCTAAAGAGATGAAGAGGCATTTCTCTATGGAAGGTATACAGAAGGCCAATAGGTATATGAAAAGATGCTCAACATCACTAATCATCAGGGAAATTAAAATTAAATCCATGATGAGTATCACCTCATATCTGTAGGATGTCTATTATTAAAAAAAAAAAAAACAGACAAAAGTGACAAGAAGTGTTGGCAAGGATTTGGAGAAATTGTAACCTGTGTACTCTTTTGGTGGGAATGCAAGATGGTATAGCCATTTTGTTAAAAAAAAATGTATGAAGTTTCCTCAAAAAATTAAAATAGAACTATTATATAATCCAGCAATTCTACTTTTGGATATTTATCCAAAATAATTGAAATCGGGATTTTAAAATGAGATTGTCACCCTCCTATTCATTATCCATTATTCACAATAGCCAAGACAAGGAAACAAGTTAAACGTCCATCAACAGATGAACACATTGGCATGTGAATGCATGTGTACATATGAATATATGTATATATCACATTTTTATATGTCATTATACACACTTATGTAAATATGCAGACACACAATGGAATATTATCCAGCTTTATAAAAGAAGGAAATCCTTTAATATGCAACAACATAGATAAGCCTGGATGATATTCTTGTTAACTGAACTAAGCCAATCTCAGAAGGGCAAATATTGCATGATTACACTTGTATGTTGTATCTACAATAATCATACTCATAGAAGCAAATAAGAGTGGTGGTTGCCAGGGGCTAGTATGGAGAAGAATGAAGGGTTTCTAATCAATAGGCATAAAATTTCAGTTACACAAAATAAATTAGTTCTAGACATTTGATACAAAACAGTGTTCCTATAGGTAACAATACTCCACTGGACACTTAAGTTATCTGTTAAGAGGGCTAGATTATATACCAAGTGGTCTTAATAAAATAAATCAAACCAATAAAAGCAAAACTAGATATAAAGTAAGATCTAAGATGTTTTGTCTTCAAGAGGCATCCTTCAAATATAGATTCAGATTAACAATGAAAAGATAGAAAATATACTACGTGCCAATTATAAACATAAAAGAAACCTAGAATGTCTATGTTAAAATCAGAAAAAATAGTTTTTAAGACAAAATGAATGAGTATAGATGCAAAAAGCCATTTTGCAGTGACAAAATGTCTTTGATCAGCAAAATAAATTAGAACAGTCCTAAATTTGCATGTATTTAATAGCAGAGCTTCAAAGTGGATGCAGCAAAATTGACAAAATTAAACAAAGATATACAGAAATTCACAGTCTTAGCTGGTGTTTTTAATACCCATTTCTTTGGAGAAATGGCCGATCCTGGTTGGGTGGAAGGATTCACTGCAAAATTCCTCATTAGAAATTCCTAGGTTGAAGAAAATACGCTGAGAAGATCATGTATCAGTTAAGTTTATAAATTGTATCAAAACTCATCAAATTGTGTATTTAGGATACATGAAATTTTTTGAACAAACTTAGGTGTACATTTAAAAAATAGGACTATAAAAATAATGAACTTTAGGTGGTAGGATTTCTTTTTATAGTGTTTTGAATCACCAATTGCAAATCTGTTCTCTCTGTATGTCCCCTTGAGCAAATGCATAAAGAGATTGAAAATAATAAAGAGAACCAGATTTCTCACTGTGGAGGAAGGAATTACATTAAAGGTGGGGGAGGTCTGAATGATCAATAGATAGGGCAGGACTAGTTGTCTGACCAAGATGAAGGTCATTGTCTGTGCCGTGAAGGAAGCTCTAGGCTTTGAATCTAATCAGAAACCCATTAGCCACCTTTCTCTTTGAGTCATTCTCTATGTGAACAGTCGATCTCCAGAGACAATCTCCTATGGATGTAAGAAAGGGGAATCCCCTTATAAACGTTAATTCAACAGGAGGAAAAAAGGCATTAAGATGTTAATCTCAAAAAAAAAATACTAATCTCCACACTCTTATCATTATATGATCATGTAGCTCGATCACCTTAGATGATGCGGAAACATGTCTTTGATGTCCAAAATTATTCCAAAATAAAAGTGAAAACAAAAAACCCCTAAAAACCTCTAATTCTCTAGTGACCAAAGATAAGTTGTTTTTTTGTTTTGTTTTATTTTGTGTCCCCCAGTGTGTGACTGTGGGTTATTTTCAGGAAATATCTGAGTGGTCTCCTGGGTTGCTAAAACTTCCATCATCTCAGCTTTTGTTATTTCTTGTACGGTTCATATACTCTCTTTAAAAATGGAATAAAGGTCTTTATTGATCAGTTTGGGTTCCTAACTTTAAAATTAAAAAAAAAAATTTCACTTAGTTTGTAAGCTCCATATGGGAGATGCTGATAGCATCTGTTACACTGCAGCCAAGTTTGTGACTGTTATGATCCTGATGATTTGTTTTCACCATGAATATGATGGAGTAAATGAAGTAAGTAAGTAAATGAAAACACTTAAGACATAATGAGCACTGAGAGTGTGTGCTTCTGGAGGGCAGGGAGTAAGCCTTACTCTTCCACTGTTTGCACTGTGCTTTGAGAAAATGATCACATACATCTTATATTAAAATTAATTAAATTGTGCAAATATATCTCAAATCATGCCTCCAGTGATAATCCAATCTAATGAGTTCCTTTAAAATAAAGCTAATTCAGTCCCCCGAATTCTGCCATCAATTTATTTTTGTAAATTTGCTTTTCTGTCTATAAAAATATCTATGACATGCTAATTATGGAAAATTTGGAAAAAGTATGATGAAAACAAAACTCACCATAACTCCACCATCTTTAACATTTTGCTCTGTCTCTTATGCTTTTTCTGGGACGGTGTATTTTATGACACACTGAGAGACTCCTTTGGACTCTACAACAGGATTTACCTTTAATCATTGTTACGGGACAGCATATTGCTTCACATATTAGGTAACTGTGGCCTAATTCCAGCCTCATTATGAGTTATGCCACTTTACAGATGAAGAAATTAAGATGTAGGAGAGAGAACGGACTTGTCCATGCTACAGCATCATAGAAAGCAAAATCAGAATACTTTCATCCTGGGCAATGACTCCAGCATCACTTCTACAAAGTGCATTTTTACCTGTACCTTTTATTTTTTATTTTTTTTAATTTTTATTTATTTATGATAGTCACAGAGAGAGAGAGAGAGAGGCAGAGACACAGGCAGAGGGAGAAGCAGGCTCCATGCACCGGGAGCCCGACGTGGGATTCGATCCCGGATCTCCAGGTCCCGCCCTGGACCAAAGGCAGGCGCCAAACCGCTGCGCCACCCAGGGATCCCTACCTGTACCTTTTAATGTGTTCAATTATAATTATCAAGAACTAGTAGATGTCACTGTTTTCTTTTATGGGAATAGTTTTATTTGCTCAGCTGTTGCAAAGCCCTGCTGAGACTATATTCTTTCTGCAAGATGAGATAAATCTGCATTTCACTCAAAATGTAGCATGAAACATAAGGAAGCATGTTACTTAGACAATCTCCACTTGTTTAATCCACTATAATTGTGAATAATCATTCAGCAAAGTAGTAGCAATGCAAAAACAAATCAATTAGTCTAATATCTAAGTCCACAAGATTAAGAGACACACAATTTCAAAAGGATAAATAAGCATATTGTATTAAATAAGCCATGTGCATGAATAAACAATGAATTTGAGCAAGGGAGGATATTCAGAAAGTTAAAAAATTCAGGATTTAAGATGTAATTACAAAACAAATGTATATACTACCTTAGATAAAGAGCCCAGTTTAAAAAGAAAATAAATATAAAGCATTCACAGCAAATTCACACACATACTTCACTATTTAATATAAAAAATATTATTAAGAATTGATATGCATTTTGATTCCCTGGCCTCCTTCTTGCCTGTATGTCTATTGCTGTTAGGAAAAATAAGATGAATAATGCAATAATGATAATACTATAAATTCATGATTATAACCACAGGTATGTACTCAGTGTTGCCTGGCAAACTTACAAAATGTTTCTGGTAAATAATTTATAATCTAACACAACTGCCTTGCACTCCTTTCTTCAGAAAAGAATTTGTCTATATTTCATAGAAAATCAGAAAATATGTTAGGATCTCCCTCATCTTCTGGCCACTCCGTCTGTAGAACTAATATGGCCATTCTCCACTCCATCTGGAGAGCATTTTGATATTATGGAAGAGATGACCCTCTTTCTGTCAAGGACCAGTGTCACACACCCCTGCTTCCATTTGTGGCATCCTTCCCGCTCCCTTTCTTTCCTTTCTTTTCTTTTCTTTTTCTTTTCCTTTCTTTTTTCTTTTTTCTTTTCTTTTTTTTCTTATCTTTCTTTCTTCTTTCTTTTTTACTGTTTTTTTTATTTTTAAATCAATTTTTAAAATTTAATTCATGTAGTTAATATGCAGTGTTACATGAGTTTCAAGTGTACAATATACAGCAATTCTGTACCTTACTCCATACTCATCACGATAAGTGGACTCCTTAATCCCCATCACCTAGGTCACTCACCTCATCCACCCACCTCTCTTTTCTTGGGGCCTTGCTCCAGGGGATGCTTCGTCCTTCCAGATACTTTCAACTTCTTTCTCTGCTGGCTTGTTTATCTTAAGAATCCACAGACGGTCAATAATTCTTTATCTTTAAATCAAAGGAAACACAAAAATAACAAGCCAGTCCTTTACTCCAAAACGTCTTTCACCATAAAAATATATTTCTCCGCCCAACTAAATCCTTAAATGTTTTCTATGCAACAGTTTGCATGTTCTTACATGTTTTCTTCATTTTGAATTTTGAAATGTTTCACTCATGTAGAAAATTCCAAATCAGTGTATTGCCCTACAGTGAGATTTCATAATTGTTATTTTGTAAGTAGTTGGTTCAAATTGCTAATTTTAGAAATGAAACACAAATGTATCACATGAAATGCCAGAGTTCCCCCTCCAGCTTACTATTTTCTCATTCCTCTCTGAAGGTAACTACTGTTTTGAAATTTTAGTCTAGTCCTATATGTTTATATTTTTACCACATTTGTTTAGATCCATACATAGTATATAACATTATGCTACAAAATGTAGTTTTTAACCTTTGAGATTTATCCACACCATTCCATATAGAATTATATAATTTATTTCAGATGCTGTATACTATCCCATTGAATAACACTATCATGTTTTGGTCATTTCCATAGATGGAAAGTAAAGTTGTTTCTTACTTCCATAATTCAAACCATACTGTGATGAAAAGCTGCCTTCCTGTCTCTTCAAGTACATGTGTGATCAGTTCCAGGAAATACCCAGGATATGACTAACTTGCTCATTGGATATGCTCATTCCCAGCTTGGGTAGATGTCAAATTGCCCTGTAAATTGGTTTTATCAATTTGCATTAGCCCCAACACCATAAGGATTCACTTTCCTCCATCAGACCAATAGCATATGTTATGGTCAGTCTTTCAAAATGTTTGCCAGCTCAATGTGTGTGAAATGCATTTGCATTTACTTGATTATCATTATGATTGACAGGTTTTCATATACTGGAGATTTGGGTTTCCTCTCCTGTAAATTACTTCTTCACCTACTTTGCCACTTATTAAGTTGCATGCCTTTGTCTAAATATAGGATTGATTTACATATTCTGCAATCTAATTTTTTGACAAGTATATGACATAAATTATATCTTCTTGTAGGCTGTGCCCTTGCTTTAAAATGGATCTCTGTGTCTTTTTTTTTTATAAATGCTTTATATTTTTAGGTAATTATATTTACTGATATTATCTCTAAAAGTGTCCTCTAGGTGTAAGATGATCTCCGGATTCTTCAGTAGGATCCCCTGATTTTTAGGCCACCTAAATGCACATTGTTTTAATTGTAATAATTTTTGATACCTAAAAATACAGATCCCACCATTTTATTTAGTTTTTATTCATATTAGCTGTTCTTTCCCCTTTATTATATTGCTATTATATTTTCAAATGAGTTATTGCTGGTGTATATTCATCTTGAATTCAGCAAATTTATATCCAACAAACTTTCTGACTTCTAATTTTATGTCTACACTTCCTTTGCAATTAAGTGTAAAGAGATAAAAACATTTATAATTAATGCGTTAGTACTATCCTACAAGTTTAGAAATGGATTTTCTTGCTGTGCAATTATAAATATTTCAAAATTTCATCCTTTTACCCAACTCATTATTTAAGGCTGCCTTTTCAGCTTTCAATCACAAAGGTTTCTTAGTTTTATTGAGGTATAGTGTACAGAGAATAAAAGCATACATATTTACATGCTTTTATAATATATATATATATTTATTACCACTATATATATGTATTGATAAACCAATTGATATATATATGTGTGTATATATATATAGTGGTAATTCTGCTTCCCTGTTTGAATGCTAAAAGATACACAATTTGAAGTTGTAAATTAGTTATGGTTAACTAGTCCTCAGTGACTGCCTTTTGGTTTTAAAAATAATTTTTCATAATTTAACATAGAAATATATGTGTTATTGTAGTGTATTTCTCCAGAAAACAGAATCAACAGATTTGTGTGTTTGTGCAGAGAGAGAAAAACAGAGAGAGAGAGAAATTGAGAGAGAGATTTAATTTAAAGAATAGGCCTGCATGGCTATAGACACTCAAGTCCAAAATATGGAGGGGAAGGTTGGCAGGCTAGAGACTCAGGGAAGAGTTGTGAGTTTTGTTTGTTTGCTTATTTGTTTGTTTTAAGAGTCTATGTATTGATTCATGAGAGACACAGGAGAGAGAGGCAGAGAGAGACACAGGCAGAGGGAGAAGCAGGCTCCATGCAGGGAGCCTAAGGAGAGACTCAATCCCAGGACCCCAGGATCATGACCTGAGCCACAGGCAGATGCTCAACCACTGAGCCGCCCAGGTGTCCCAAGAGTTGTGGTTTGAGTCTGAAGGTCATCTGCTGCAGAATTCCTTTTTACTCAAAGACGATCAGTCTTGTTGCAGTAAGGCCTTCTACTGATTGAATGCAATCCACCCACGTTATGAAAGGCAAGCCGCTTCACTCAAATTCTACAGATTTAAATGTAAGTAGAATACAAAAAACACCTTCACAGAAACATCGAGAAAAATGTTTGACCAAATACCTGGATACTGTGACCCAGTCAAATTGACACATAAAATAAACCATCTGATATATCTTTTCCCACCTTTATGTTTTTAATGTTCAACGCTGTTTATTAGTTTTGTCTCTTTTAAACACTGTTTAGCTATATCTACAAGTTTCAATGAAATCTGGCTCTTAATTGGTGAGATTGTCATAATTATATTTATCCTTATATTTGTAACATTTTTTGCATAATAGTTCGTATTTTTTGTTTGCCTTCATATTTCTGGGTTTCTTTTCAATTTCTCTTGCTTAAAGTTGGATTGATCAAATTTTTATATTTTCTTTTTATTTTTTCTCTTACTTAGAAGGAAGGTATAGAGAACATTTCAATTATTTATCAGTTAGCTTTAGAATTTTAACATGTTTAATTAAATTTTCAAAGTTTCTAACAAAGTCTAAAATTATTCAGTTGCACTTCCCTCTTCCTGAATAAAACAAGGTTCTTACTGACATTTTACTTCTTATAGGTACCTTCTCTACAATCATTTTTTGTGTTATTGCTGTCTAGAGAGATAGCTTTGCTTTGTAAACACAAAACACTAGTTAAGTTTTTACAGTTGAGAGTTAAATTAATTTACATATATGTTGCATTTACTATTTGTTTGCACTAATCTATAATATTTTAGACCTTGTCCTTGGGAATCTTTTATTCCTCACTTAAGTAGAGGCTGCTAGCATTTCTTTTAAGTTCCTTAAAAACTGAATCCCCTTGCTGTTTCATGATGCCAATTAGATTACTTCTGTATCATCTTGCAATTCATTAACATGCCTGTTTCCAGTCTGGCATACAGTTGATTGAGACAATCAACCTTTTTTTCCCCCTTTTCTTCTTTTTCTTAATGAAGATCAACTTTTTAAAACATTTTGGTTCCTATAATTTACTATAATTAAATAATATGTTAATACATATCTCTTTTTGTTCTGCTTATTTTGTAAATTCATATTCTCATTTTTTGGCTAATCTTTCTTCCTTTATCTCTCTGAAGACCCTAAATATACTTAATTTAAACTTGTGTTAGTTTTTCCACTATTTCTTTTTTTTTTTTTAATTTTGACTCAATAAATTCACATCATTATGGTGGATATGGTTGGCTTTCTTTTTTAGTGTTAATATTTTTTTGTATGTTTTCAATGTTTTGCTTGGAAATCCAACTTACTAAACATTATTACTTGCTTTAATTTTTGTTCTTCAATCATCTAGCTTTCAAATTCCTTTTCTGTGTTTTTTCCTTCTATTTTGATTGCTTTATAAGTGTTTCCACACAATCCTAGGAACCAATATTTTCATAGGTGTCTTAGAACTTTTGCTAAATGGTTACATGTGGATAATACAGATCTGATATCAAGCCAGTGGTTCATATTCTATTTATGAGAGACTATCTGTGTCATTCTGCTTCCCTAGAGGGCAACTGAATAAAATCTATCACTTTTTCTTTATCTTGTATGTGTGAGAGAACCTATAGCAGCCTCTGATTTGGAAAAGAGAATCTACTTCTTCATTTCTGCCTCTTGACAGAAATACCGTTTCTCTTTATGTGAGAGAGAGGAGCTCTCATCTCTCTTGTCCTCCTAGGAGTATAGAGGACACTTATTCTTGGTATACTCTCATTTTGGATTTCTTGATAGTATACTTTCCTTCCCACTCTTTGGATTCTCTCTTTTTTTTTCTGTAGAAAACAACTTTCTTTTTAAATTTTTATATTTAAGTTCAATTTGCCAACATGTGTAGTACATCATTAGTTTCAGATATAGTTTTCAATAATTCATCAGTTGGATTCTCATTTTTAATTTATTTTGTAGGCACTTCCTTTTCTAATTGTAGGAACTCCTTTTTTAAAATAACATCTATATGCAAACAATTCATTAATTTATCCCCATCCTAGACCTACCCTTAGCTCTAGAAAGCTATATTCAGATTATTCACTGGTTCCAGGTAATTAGCTTGACCAGACCAAAGGCCTAGAAAGGATTCTGGGAATTTTGTTTTCATATAATTTGCCCTAGTCCCAAATATTAATTCCAGTATATTTCCATACTGGAGAAACTTAACCTTTAATATGTTTTTAGTATGGTGCCTTGTGCTTTGATGGTCTGTATTTTCATTTCATCACCGCGTTCTAAAATGTACCATATTGACAAACATAAAGATTAGATGCTGGCTTAGAGAGAACAAGATACAATTAAATTATTAGCAAGAGAGGGATCATATGATAAACTTAGTAAATTTTTACTGTGTCATTGTTTACTAGGTGGCTCACCCTATGGAAAAAATCCTATACTAAATCAAATGTCACATGGATCACATAATTCCATGGTGTATGCTTACTTTCCATCAAATGCATGAACACTTAGCCTAACTGTCCCTCATTTCTTACCACATCTTGAATTGATTTAGGATAACCTAAAAGAGCAACAAACTACTGTCTTCTGTGCTTCTAGCTAGTCCATTTGGTTGAACCACATTAATGATACAAAATACCTCTGTTCTTAGAACAAACACATTTACTCTAAGATAGAACAGCATGCTCATCTGTTCCCACCTCAGCCATTGATCTAAAGATATGTTTTTCACATGCAATCATGATTCTTATAAAGAAGATGGCAGAGGGTGGGATATGCTAACAATGATTCTTAATTTGCCATAGCTTGGCTGTTTTTCTAGAGAGAAATAGCTGGACTATAGGCATTATGTGGAAAACCAGGATTTTGAACATCAGTGGCTAGATTTTCAACTTGGGGCTAGAGTTCACTTAAGAGTTCACTAGTTTTTCACCACATACACCCTCAATGACTCATGAGAGAACCAGGAACTTACTCATCTTAGGTCCATTCTGCACCTGTTAACACTTGAGAAAGTATGTCCCTCTTGATCAAATTATTTGTAATTAAGGTTACCAGGCAAGAGAAGGAACTGTCACTCTTATTAAACCCATTTTAATTAATGAAGATTTGCTATTGAAAATATCAACAATATATTTCAATTCTAAACATTTTCATTATTTTACTGGTGGTACAAAGGATTTTCAATCTCTCTCTAACCTGTAATCCAGAAGTTTAAAAGCGTGATAACTATCATTTAAATTTTAGATTGGAGTGGGAGAGTTTTTAGAATCCAGTAAAATATTTTCACCTCCAAGTATAGATAAAGATGTGCTCTTGTGTTTTCCATATAATACATGACATCCTCCAAAACATATTTTTCAGTAAAGATTCATTCATAATCACTTTTTTCTATCATATTCATTAACAATTCTGCAAAGTATTGAAGACATACTTTAGCTATGTATGGTGTGTGTGTGTGTGTGTGTGTGTAGATTTATATCCCATGCATGTTATACTTACTAGGAATCTAGGTTAGGTTCAACAAAAAGAATCTAGGATCTTTTCATTTTACTAATTTACTTCTCTTGTCTCATTTTTTATATAAAAGCCACATTATAACTAATGTAATGCTATATGTCTGTGTGTTTTCACCATTTCCTTCACTACCATTCAGTGTAAAGCTATTTAAATTACACTTTCATTTCCACTGAGGTGAATATTACTCTTTTCATGAACATGAACAATTCCAATGTTTCCAATTAAAAAAAAATTATTCATGAGAGGCACAGAGAGAAAGAGAGGAAGAGACACAAGCAGAGGGAGAAGCAGGCTCCATGAAGGGAGTTGGATGTGGGACTTGATCCCAGGACTCCAGGATCAGGAGGCTGAGGAGGCCTCCCTGGGCTGAGGATGGCACTAAACCGCTGAGCCACCTGGGCTGCCCTGTTTCCAATTTTTTAAAAATTATTTATTTATTCATGAAATACATAGACAGAGACAGAGACACAGGCAGATGGAGAAGCAGGCCCCCACCTCAAGGACCACAATTCGGGACTAGATCCCAAGACCCTGGGATTATGACCTGAGCTGAAAGCAAACACTCAACCACTGAGCCACCAAGGCTTCCCTCAATGTCTTCATTTTTAATGACCATTCTCAGGGGTCTTACCTCACTTGATCTTCTGACAACTTTTGACAGTTGACAGTTCTCTTTTTCTTATAATTCTTTCTTTGCTTGACTCCAAAGCCCTTCTTTGTCATCGTTCTACATAACTGACCATTTCATCTCTCTCTTTCTACCTTGCTAAATCCTCCTCTTCTTCTTTTTCCCCTAAATATTGTCTAAGCTCATTCTTTGTTCTACCTCATAGTCAATCCCTAGATCTCACACCATCCTATGGTTTTTAATCCCATCTCTCTACTAATGATCCTCAAACTAATACCCACAGAACTGATCTTTCAGCTGAGTTCTAGATTTGAACCTTTAACTGCTAATCTTGGTTCCTATTTGAGTGCTAAATAGGCTGGCCAAATTTGGTATGTCCAAGACCATGCTGCTTTTTCCAAATAAATAAACAGAAAATCTGCTTCTCTCTTACCCGTTTTAACTTCTCAGAAAATGGCATTCAGTTTATTTAATTGCTCCAAAGAAAATTCTAGACAACATTATTTTCTCTTTTTTACTTTCATATTCAACATCTAACTTCACAAAAGACTTTTCCACCACTGCCTTTGTTCAATGATTTAATGATCAATGATTCAATGTTCAATGATTTACTTCCCTCTTCAAAGTCACCAACAAGGGACACCTGGATGATTCAGCAGTTGAGAGTCTGCCTTCGGCTTAGGGCATGATCCCAGGATCCAGGATCAAGTCCCACATCAGGCTTCTTGCATGAAGCCCGCTTCTCCCTCTGCCTAGATCTGTGCCTCTCTCTCTTTCTCTTTTTCTGTGTCTCTCATAAATAAATAAGTAAATAAATAAATAAATAAATAAATAAATAAAATCTTAAAAATACAAAAACAAAAATAAAGTCACCAACAAATTTTATCTTAACAAACAGAAGATCCCAAGAAGTTCTTGTTTCCACTTTTGCCCTCTACACATATGTCTATGCAAGAACTAAAGTTATTATTTGAAAATATAAATCAGATCATAAAAAGGTACTGTTCAAAATATCCCAATGGTTTCCCATCTTACTAAATAAAATTACAATCTTTACTATGATACGTCATCCCAATGATATGTGTTGATACTCAGATATTAAAAATAATTTGAATAAGCTGCACCAGCTGTATTGCTCTGACTTTGGAGGCTTTGCACTTTCTTCTTACTTTCCGTGAAATAATTTATCCCCAGGTCTTTGGATAACTCACTCTTTACTTCACCAAGGCTTCAATTTTAATGTCACTTCTTCAGAGAGGATGCTCTTATAAAATACATTCCTCCTTGTTGTCCCCAACAAACAATTTCTAGCACTTAGTGAGAGCTCAATAATTATTTATTAGATAAATGAATTGTAGCATAAATCATACATACTATCGTATGAATCTGGAGTCAGTATAGTTATTTATTTAGAGTACAAAGCTGTCCAAAGTATACACAGGGATCTCACTAAATATTTTTTTTCTGTGGGCAGGGCCCTTGCCTAAATAAACAATTTTGCTAAAAAATAAAAAAATAAAAGATTTTTTAAATTCATGGGCTCAAGAAAAGTAAAGTATAGTGATTATCAGTGAAGGATGATGTGTAGAGAAAAGGAACTTTCCTACATATTTGTTCCCTGTCCAATCAAATACAGATGATGAAGTCTTCATAATGTCCAAGTACCCTCTTCCACTAAGTCTAGGAAACATCTTCTCATGCTTCTATTTTTTATTTTCAAATGCACAATTTCTTCATTATTTCATGACTCCACTGAAGGAAAAGGTGGCAGTGCTATTACTCATCTCAGGGCTTGTTGCACCCAGGTAGTATAGAGCTTCTTGCCTTTGTTGTTTTCCTTAATATTGTCTATTTAAGGCTGTTACATTATTACTCATGATCCCTCATCTAGTGTGTCCACTGTGAAACAATGACTTCCTCAAAAGTTGTCACTTGTCTTCATTATTGACAAATCCAAATGCAAATGATGTCCAAAATACATGGAAAAATGTGAATGATGATTTGTTTCCTAGTCATGTTAATTAAATTTTATGGCGTAAATTTTAAAAAACACATGGTTCAACCATGTCTTTTCTCGAACACTTTAAGCTACAGGAAGGGTCTCTTTCAATGTTTGAGGACGCAGGACTCCCTTACACTTCTAGAGTGGTGAGAATGGTCAGGACCATGGACAGAGCAAGCAGCCCCAAATCCTTCCTTCAGTCAGGAGTGGCTTAGGAACACCCTGGAAGAGCCGATGCCACCGCTGCTGTGAATCCAAAAGGCCTACGGACTTTGCAGAGCAAAGGACCCTAGGTTGGCCTGCCCCTGGGCTGAGACTGCAGAGGGGGAGGCTAACCTCTAGATTGCACCAGAGTCAGACAAAAGGTAGGCAGGAACTTGTGGGCTTGCATCCAAAGCAACTGAGTTTTACCCCAAGCCAGTGTGTCAACACCATTCTGGTAGGAGGCCATACCATGGATGCCAACTCCCTATCTTTTGAGCACCTGAATGTCCCCAAGAGCAAGGGCAGTAGGCAGGGTGAAGAGTCAAAGAGGAGAAATAAGAGCCATGTGCTCCCTTAGTTACTCAGAGTACCCTGTCCAGGCCACACTGGAGGCCAACAAGCTTCAAGCACCTGAAGGGGACTTGGAATCCAGAAGGTCTCTCCAAAACCCAGGGTTCCCAGAAGTTCCAGATGCAGTCTTCCATGCCTGAGTCTAGGGACTCAACTGCAGGACAAAGCTGTTTCTATTTAACCACTACCAGAAAAAAGATTAGATTGTTTGAACACTAAATTCTCATTTAAAATATTCTCAAATACAGTCAACGAAAATCCTTAGAATATAGATTAACATGTTATAAATGGATGGAAATTGATAGTTGATGAATTTAGATATTGTTCTTGCCCAAAGTGAAACAAATTGCAACTTTCAAATAATAGGATACCCGTTTTTATTGTTTAACCTGAAAACCAACTATAAGCAATTGCTATAAAAAAATGTAAAATTGTTAAGTGCAAGTATCAGAAAGAGTGCTTTACCTGTTGTAACTATGTCAAAGGGTAACATTTATCTGGTTGCATATGTGCTATATTTATTTAAAAATTGAGTCTTATAACTGATCAAACAAAGTAGAATAAAGAATTCCCCAGTGATATCAGGCAGACTATGTGTCTCATCTGTATGGTGTCGGCAAACACTAATTCAATGGTTAATTTCCCAATTTTAAATGGACAAAAGTAAATTGGAGAGGGAAGTAAAGCAAGTAATAAAAATAATTGAAAGACTAGGAGATGCGAGTAGGATTTGATTTAGTTGACTGAAAAAAAAAGTGCCCACAGGGTAAAAGGGATGTCTCTATTACTCTTCTCAAATAAATGACAGGAAATGCTCATTATAGAGCATGTGTACACAGAAATGACTTCTTTGGCAAGAGCAGTTTTGTACTGCACATACGTTTGTGACATGTGCTACAGTTCTGTGTTGACCCAGCAGTGTAAACTGAAGAAGCAGAACACACACGCACGCACACATACACACAACACAACACTAACCTCAGGGTACAAAGATTGAGGTTCAGGCTTTGCTTACGCCAACCTGGTGGAGCACTGGGATAAATTGACTCCTGATTGATCCATAATATTTTGAAATCTTTTTTCCTGTAAGAATACAATGTCCATATGTCATCTATCCAAAAAGGAATTTGGGGATGTGTGAGAGGGCTCAGTGTCTTCATTTCAGGTTCAATAATGTAATAACATTTTGTCCCAAAACAATTTTGTGAGCTATATTTCCTGTGGCTACTGTAACAAATTACCATAAACTTAGTGGCATAAAATAAATCTTTTTTCACATAGTCCTAGAGGCCAGTACTCCAAAATCTCTATCACTGGGCTATAATGAAAGTCTCATCAGGGAGTCACTCTCTCTGGGGCCTTGTGATTCCCAGTTTCTGATGGTGGCTGCAGCATCCCTCAGGATTTGACTGTATCACTCCAAGCTTCAGGCTAGTATCTTGAAATTTCTCCTCATCCCATTTTCATACCACTTCTCTGTTCCTGTGTATGAAATCTCTCTTTGCCTTCTTCTTAGAAGAATATTTCGTTTGCATGTAGGACCCACTCAGATAATCTAGGATAATATCTCCATGTCAAAATCCCTGAACTAATCACATCTGCAAATACCCCTCCTTTTTTTTGCCATTTGAGGTAATAACAGACTCCAAAGATTAAGATGGGGAATATCTGGGTTTTTGATGGGGGCTAGTATTTTTCAACCAACCACAGGAGATTTAGGAGGACTTTTTGCATCATAAAGAAGATTCAAGATAAACAACTCACTATTCAATACATATGTCAAAATTCATATTGTTTGGTCTCAAGGATCAGAATTTTTGTCCTTGAGCACTGGCTGCCCCTTAATGGAATTCTCAGGACTAGATAGCTAGAACCCCTGATGACTCTTTGCCTTAGGCTTGGGTAGTCATGGAAACTTGAAAAAGCACTTCAAAGGTCATTGTTGCTAATGCGTTGTAATCGTACCCACTTCTCCCTCTCAATACCACCCATCCTGCTTGGGTTTAGTTTACAGCTTGAGAGCTAAGCTTCCACAGTATGAATGCACCTTTAGCACTACTAATGTTTCAATTTACCCCAAATTCAGATGTTATGTCTTTATTGATCCTTACAATTTTGGTTTAAATCTCAATTTGGGTTTTATCCTTGTGGCCCTATTTCCTAATTTCCTGAGTTTCCACTAGAATGTTATCAGTCTGCCATCATTCATCTCTTGGCTTTACCAATACTAAAAGCCAGTACTGAAACTATTGTATGCAAGAAATTAACACATGAGAAGCAGGACAATAAGGCATTTATATGTGTCTGAGATCTCGACTGAAATAGATGTGCCTCAGAATCCTGATCAGAGCTCATATCCTACTTAATGATAAGATTCACTCACAGGGAAATATTTACCTTACTATACAAAACAGCATGCAAAGCATCCTTGATACTGTGTGCCCCACATTCTTTTTGTAGTTTATTTTTTTTCTCGTGGTAGCTTTCTAATGATTTAGTAGTTTTATTTATTTTTACATAAAATATCTTTTTAAATAAATATCTTTTTAAAGTTTTATGAAATTACAAATTTGAAATATAATTCATGAAGTATAAAATTCACACTTTTTAAAAGATTTTATTCATTTATTCATGAGAGACACAGAGAGAGAGGCAGAGACACAGGCAGAGGGAGAAGCAGGCTCCCTGCAGGGAGCATGATGTGGGACTTGATCCCAGGACCCGGGGTCACACCCTGAGCTGAAGGCAGATGCTCAACGGCTGAGCCACCTAGGCATCCCCACAATCCAGTTTTAAATTTAGATTTCTGTCACTCTAAAAGATTCCTTGTGTCCATCTTCAGGGATTCCTTCTTGTTATTCCTAGCTCTAGCAGGCACAGATCACCTTTTTGTAACCATATTATTTCCTTCTGGGCATGTTGTATTAAATGAAATCGTGTAACATGTGACCTTCTGTATTTGGTGCCTTTCACTTAGAATAATACTTTGAGATTTATCCATGCGATAGCATAAATCAATATCTTTTAAAAATAGTACTTCATTTATGGGTATAGCATTCATTCTGTTTATCCATTCATTGGTTAGTTGATCAACATATAGATTGTTTCTGTGTTTCAGCTGTTATACACAATGCTGCTATGAATATTTGGAAACAAATGTTTGCAAAGCATATGCAAACTCCTGGGCAGCTATCTAAGAATGGAATTTAGAAATGGTGATGAGGTAAAATTGACAATTTCTGTTAATGTCTTCTGAAGTTTGGGTGGGAATTCAAAGAATCATACAAAAATTCAAAAACAATTTATCAACTTGGTGCTCATGCTTTTTGGGTAACGTTTCACCAAGTACTCAACAGGGAGAACTAGAGTCCATACTGTAGGCTTTAGCTCAGGACTCAAATATCTAGAAAAAAAAAAAAAAAAAAGATTTGATAGTTTGAAGTTAAGCAGTGCAATTCTCAGACACTCCCCTACTATTTGCTCCCTGATTTAAAAATGCAACACATATTTGTAATCAAAGCAATAGTAAAGTCACCCTTGGCCCCAATGTATATGTTTTTTTAGGTAGTTGGAAATCTAGATTCTCTACCACATTTCTCATGATCCACCAATTAGGAGGCCTCCAAGTTAAAAAGCAAACACTCAGGACAAAGGAGGAGACTGGTGCCAGGCCCTAGTGGATTTTATTCTGGGACGGAGGACAAATCCACTCAAACAGACCTGCAAGAGCAGAATCGGAGGCAGGAAGACTCAGATTTGTTTTTTGCTTGTTTCTTTGTTTTGTTTTCCTGTGCTGAATCTAGTTTCAGTGTCAGAATATAAATGTGTGGTCGTAATAGAATATTCCGTTTCCAGGTGCAAAACGGAACTTAAGCAAAAATCTCCAACATCATTTCAGTTGAGTATGATTTGTAGCATGTAACGAACATCACACTAATGTAGGTCAGTAAAACAATGTTGTTGTTTGCTTCTTTATTTGTTTGTTTTGCATAACTTATAAACTGAGATCAACAGAGAAGGGGTAGTGAACCCTCTTCATTAAAGGTCCACGTCTCTACTACCCTGTTCCTCCTTTTATTCCTTCCAACATGCTTTCAAGGGGGGCTCCACCTTCAGTCTTTTGATTCAATTTCAAGCAAAAAGAAGAACCAAATGAGGAAACAGACACACCACTCATATGGAGAAAGTAAAAGCAAACAATATTTTATATTGTGGAATTTCATAGAAGTCCAGTATAAAATGCATTCTTGCCAATATCCAACATAAATTGTTAACAATACTCTCCGAAAGATAAAATATAATAAAAAATTATCAGTTCTCATTATTTTTAAGTTATCTTTTATGTATCCATTTCGTACTAAACATTTCTCCTTTTGTTTTTTATACTTAAAATATAATTATTTCTTGCAACACTTGGCACATGGGAAATCTGGGTAAATTATTCATTGGTATTTTTCTCTTTAGCAAATTTATTCTTTTGTTCTATCATTTCTTTACTCTGCCATCAAGTATTATTATTTTTACTTGTCACCTTATCTTTTATCTGGCTATATTTAATTGATGTATATTTACACTTTAACAATTAAAATGTCTCTATTTCCCGTATATGATATTCTTAAAATAATTTTGATTTGAAAGGAAAAAATAACCATAGTGTTTTTCTCTTTCTAAGGAAAAATGTGCACATTTACATTTATTCTTCTAACTGAAGACACCAGTTTCACTTCTATCACCTGCTTGAATGCTTTCTGTGTTACATATTCATTTTGTTGTAATATGCTATAAAGATTACTCAGTTTGCTATATTCTGACTCATTTTGTAATTTAAAAATTATGCATTTTTTACTATTACCTACCTTAAAAGTTTTGGTGTTCCTTACGCATACTTGATTCAATCTTACTCTAAATAATGATTGTCAGGAAGGAAGCACTATGTATTTATTTATAATAGAGTTTGACAAACTACAGCCTTTCATGCCAAATCTTCCCCTTTCTGCCTGTTTTAGTAAACTTCCCGTTCTGCCTTATTAGAATACAGCTACACCCATTTGTTTGCATATTGTCTGTGACTGTTCGCTCACCCTAGTATCAGAGAAGAATAATTGTGACAGAGATCTTATGGCTGCAAAAGTCCACAGTATTTACTACCTATCCCTTTATTTTTTTTTCTATCTATCCCTTTAAATACAATATTTATCAATCCCTTATCTAAACACACATATGCACACTTCTCTTTGACATGTAAAGCAGATATTTATTTATTTATTTATTTATTTATTTATTTATTTATTTATTTTTGTAAAGCAGATTTTAAATATCAAAATCAAGTAGTGACAATCTACTATTATATACTGCCAGTCTAGCACTTAAAGGTTATTTTTTAAGCTGTAATGATAAATGTAAGGTAATCTGGGAAATTCTGAAATATATTCATTTTTGAAAGAAAAAAAATATGATTTCACAATACCACAGGAGAACAACACACTTAATTACATAGAATTGAATTCCTTAATACAGAAAATACCTATAAGATACCCTTATTTCAGGGATCAAAAAAGATGACCTTCCTTAAAGGTATGTTTGTCACCTGACAATTGTCATCATAGTTCTTTAAAAAAAAAATACTTCAAATTATAGAAACTGCAGCCGTGGAAATTATAGAAGAGCAACAACATATGCATACAAAAAATACTTCAACTTTTTATTTTATGTTAAGCCCACTTAAATAGTTTCTTATTCCTTATAAAGCAGAACTAACTCTATTTGAATAAATGTACTTCATTTCACATCAATAAACACCCAAGGGTGACATAAAATTTGACAGTGATATAAGTGGCGAACCACTATCTATTTCTTACGTGTCTGATCTGGAGTATTAATCGTGCTGTTGGTATTTAAAGGGTTGCAATGAACATTCCCATTGGTATTCTATAGCAATTTAATCACAATGCTATTCATCATTAAGTGTTACCCTGTGGATAATATCACTCACCATAGGGCTGATATTATGATACACTGGGGGCACCAGACAGCTTTGTCTTCATTAGCTGATTTACGTGGTGACTTGCAAGATTAAATGTCATCAATGACCTCCTAATTGCAAAAACCATTGGCCTCCTTAGGGTTCTTATGCTAATCGTCCTTTCTGCAGTTACTTGACCCTGTTAAAAACCACATTCATTTTACACCCTTTTCTCTCGACTTCCCTGATTCTACATGTTCCTAATTCAGTCTTTTTCTCAAAATGTTCACTTTCAGTCCATTTTGATGACTATATTTCCTCTACATTGTTCTTAAACTAAGCTTTTCCAAGGTTCCTTCAATGAGCTGCTTTTTAATTTGTGCTCCTCTCAGGTCATTTCCACTTCCATTAATTTACTTTCTTATTGTGTCCAGTCATAGATTCAACTTCTTGCTTCACCTGGAGAGGGGAGGGAAGAAAAAAAAATGGAGTTTAAGTAGAAAAAGGCCTTTTATTTTTTTATAATTAATTCCCTCCTACATGCTCTGTGTTAGGCCTGACATAAAGAATTGTTGACTTTTTCTTTTATTTTTCTTTCTTTTCTTTCTTTCTGTCTCTTTTTAACCACACGGATTTCAATAAATATCACCCAAGCTACATTTGTGTTATCTAATATTAAAGTCCATGTCTCTATGCTGAAGATTGTTCCTTTGATAATACATATCAAGTATATATTTGGTTAAATTTTAGTGTTCATTTTTATGACTTATTGCCAATATCCTCTAACAAAAATTGTGAAAGTTCTGAGATTTTATCCTATTACCAAATTGAAAACTTAACTTGCCACAGTTCCAGGGATGCTAAGCAGAAGATACAAGACTTCTGAGTCAAGAACAAAGGATATTGTAGTGCTCAGAGAAATGGCAGTAGCTAGAGAATCAGTATTTGTGCCCCAAATCACTTAGGATGATACAAAGACAGTCGGTGATGCCCACACATGTAGTGAGTTGTGTTAGAGGAAAACAACGCCTATCTTAGGCAACCAAATTTTCTATAAGGGGCGATAAGCCTATGTGTTAGGATTCTCCAGGCAAATAGAACCAATAGGCTACATATGAATATATAAGACTTATTATGGAATTGGCTCACATGATTATGGAAGCTCAGATATCCCACATCATCTTGTTTGAAAACTAGAGAAGCAGGAAAGTCAGTGGTATAATTCTGTCCAAGTCTGAAGGCCTGTGAACCAGGATAACAAAAGAAGATGAATGTCCCAGCTCAAGAAGAGAGATAGAACACACTCTTCCTCCAACTATTTGTTCTGTCCGGGCCCACAATGGATTAGGTATGGTCAGCCCACATTGGTGAGGTACAGTGTAAGGGAAGAAATCCTTTACTTGGTCTACTGTTTCAAATGCTTATCTTTTCAGGAAACACCTTCATAGATATACCCAGAAATAACGTTCTATCAGCTATTTGCATCCCTTAGCCCTGCCAAATTGACATATAAAATTAAACATCACAACCTACCTGACTGCTGCCTAAGGTGAAGGCATTTTCCTTATCATACTGGACAATGAATAAAACAACTCTGTACTCTGGGGTGTGGAGATGAGAGGGTGTGGGGAAGACACTGTCTTCAAGGTCACTCACTGTACAAACATTCTTGGAAAGATAGTCTGAAACAAAAAGCAGTCATGATCCCAGGACTTGCAGCAACATGAGAGACCCATGGCAAAATTTCTCCCGGTAGTATCTTCCCCTTGTATCCTATACTATCCTATATACTTCTGAAAAATTCCCCATTAGTCCGCCACTACTTTGACCAGTCTAATTAATCTGACTGGCAGAAGCTGGTCCCACATCCATTCAATGTATCTCATACATCATTTAATTAAGTCTACTTTCAATAGGACTCCTGAAGGATGAGTCCAACTTAAAATATTGACTTGAGCTACACTTCCAGAGTCCTAGATGCAGCATTATTGGACCCCAGGCAGTAATCCAGGTAGAGAAGGATGTACTCTCAATCGCCCAGTCTCTACCTTTACCTGCCAGGAAGAAGTTTAGAGCAGTTCTGTCATCCTAACCACTCTGACCAGGATATTAAGGCAAACCTGAACCCCTTCCAGGGCTACTGTGGTGTCATTGATCAATTCAGGTAAAGTCAGACACAAACTTTTGTACAATCTTTTCTAATTGGATGATTCCCTTCATGGAGGAAACTGCCAACATTGTGTGCCTAAATAATGAATGAAGCTATCTCTCTGCACTTAACTAATGAATTATCTTCTAGTTATTATTTTTTGTATATTTTTATTGGAGTTTGATTTGCCAACATATAGCTAATACCCAGTGCTCATCCCATCAAGTGCCCTCTTCAGTGCCCATCACCCATTTACCCCAGCCCCCCACCCACCTCCCTTTCACTATTCCTTGTTCTTAACCCAGAGTTAGGAGTCTCTCATGTGCTGTCTCCCTCACTGATATTTCCCACTCATTTTTTCTCCTTTACCCTTTAATGCCTTTCACTATTTCCTATATTCCCTGAATGAATGAAACCATATAATGTTTGTCTTTCTCTAATTGACTTATTTCACTCAGCATAATACCCTCCAGTTCTAACTACGTTGAAGCAAATGATGGGTATTCGTTGTTTCTAATGGTTGAGGAATATCCCCTAAATAACCAAGGTCAGTGTCATTTTAGAGATATGTCTGCAATTGTGTGAAGGCTACATGGCCCGTTGATGGTGTCTTCCTAACATTTAAAGATTACTTATGACCAGCCTCAAAGTGCATTTTGTCAGGTTTTTGGTTAGTGTTTGTTTGTTTGTTTTTGAGGGTGGCGAGGGGCCAAGTTAATGCCCAGTCTCAACAAATAGTATAATTTTAAGGGCACGCATGGTGCCTCTGGAAAGAGTGCTGTTGGGACCTTAAGTGGGACGTAGATGAGTCAGAGACATTGATGAATGATGCCTACCACATAGTCTTGCAGGTGCTGCTAGTCCTAGGAGTTTATTTACCTCCCCAGTTTCCCCCTTTGAATAGGTAATAGAGAACTATCTATTCCTGTATGATAACACAATTAGATGAACATGTTCATCACTGGTTTCCATGGACTTCCCTCAAATATTTTTAATCAACCCATGAGGCTTTCATCCTACCTCTCGCATTAAGACACATCTGTTACACCACTCCATTCTCGTCACCTCAATAGTCAAGAGCTGTGAAGGGTTTGATATTTTACTTTTCTAGCAAGGTAACAAACTAGTTTGCTTTCATCATATGGGTGCAGGCATAAGACATAGAACTCCCGGATCAGAGGAAAAAAGATTAGTACAGACATAGTAATAGTTGAATATCAGCCTTCGCTTTGGTTCCTCAATCCCCAAGTCCCTCTGGATGACATAAAGTGGGTCAGGTAATGCCTGTAAGGCAGTTAATTACATAGGACAGGAAAGCCAAGTGCAAGGACCCAGGTCTCTCATAGTGGAGATGAGGCCTCCTGGCCCTTGTCCTGGAGGTGGACAGTATTTTTATACTTATCATAATAAACACACCCTTTGCTCCTGTGCCTCTATTCTAAGACTGTTCACTCTGCAGACATCCTTGGAAAAATAACCTGGAACAACAGCAGCCAGTACCTCTGGTTGTAAAGAAACATGAGAATCCTTTTCCCATACCTTAGATTGAAGTAATAATTAAGGAAAAAGGATCAAAAATAATATTTATGTAGCCCTTCCAAAACAGAGACATGGAACAAGTAAATGTTTCTTTATAAGCCATGTCTCTGATATAAGTCACTTTGAGCAATTAAGGAAATAAATCAAAATGATTCGTTCTAAATTTATTTACCTGTATGGCAATTGAGGAAGACAGCACTTAACTTTCTAGACAAGGGAACTCGACTACCAATGCACTAATTCATATTTTACGTTTACATATTCCCTCATTTCCTGAGATGGGCTTTCTAAACATACGTGTAGAAAGCCTGGATTCTCTTCTGTTCTTATCTGTAACAGCAATGGTGAGAATTTAAATAATAAAGGCTAATATGGAGTGAAGCCACTTGAACCCTTTAGAAAATTTACAGGGATGTCTGGGTGGCTCAGTGGTTGGGCGCCTGCCTTTGGCTCAGGGAGTGATCCCGGGGTCCTGGGATTGAGTCCCTCATGGGGCTTCCTGCAAGGAGCCTGCTTCTCCCTCTGTCTGTGTCTCTGCTTCTCTCTGTGTGTCTCTCATGAATAAATAAATAAAACCTTAAAAAAAAAAGAAAACTTTGAGCAACCTGCAATGATAAATTGCTTTCACTCAATTTGCCTTATTTGTACACCCCAGAGGTCATGATTGCCAGCACTGGTTGCTTTACTCTCTTGAATACATGTCTCCATTTCTGGTATCCCACGCTCCAGGCAGAAGGGGGAATACAAACTACTGAATCAAACAATAAAAGAAATAAAGGAAAAGACAGTAAAAACATAATGGATAGAGATAATTATGACAAATCTTGGAACCATCTAGACAAGTAAACAGTGGATTCTCTTCCCAGACATTATTGTCCTAATTTTATACCTTTCCCAAACTGACAAGTAAAACACCAAATGTCATGGATATCTTAATTTTTTTTTATTTTTGTTTCATGTTGTGTATCATTTTTTACACTTAATAGCTAATTATATTTTCTTTTTAATCCATGTACTACTTGCTTATATACTTTGTCTATTATTCTATGAAGCATTTTTCATTATAAAACCTTTTAGTTTTAAGAAAATTGATCTTGAGGCACCTGAGTGGCTCAGTGGTTGAGCGTATGCCTTCGGCTTCTGCCTTTGTCTCTGCCTCTCTCTGTGCCTCTCATGAATAAATAGATAAAATCTTTAAAAAGAATTGGTCTTATTGTATGTGTTTAAAATAATTTCCCCCTTTTTTTTTCCTAAACACAAGTCATAAAATAATGCATGTGCCCAGAATGATTTTAATTTCTATTTTATGATATCTTAAATTCTTAGGCCCCCATGAATCTATGTTTTTTTTATTTTAATTCTTAGAAAAGATCATACTCTTTTGATTACCAAATCTTTAAAGTATATTTTAATAAGCAGTAAGTATAGTTTCCCATACTTTAATCTTTTATTCAAATGTATTTTTCAAGTTATTCTTACCTGTACCAACTTCCATTTTTAAAAGTTATCTAATTCCACAAAAAATATTGATATTTCATTGGAATTATATCTTTTGGAGATCAATATTTAAAACACTCAATCCTAAAGGTGAGCACTATAAATCAAGGTATTTGAATTTTCTTTGATATAAGCTAAAACAAATAATATAAAGCTATATTTCTTTAGTATAACTAGACTCAGTTGACCCCAGATATTCTGTCTCTCCTGGTACTGCAGAGATGTTCTGTTTTATATGCATATACTTCTTCTCGTGGTGTACACAATTTAAGTATTTTTAGTTAGTTAACTATGTAAGTGATTGCTTCTGGCCTTTAAGCCTAGAGAGTAGGATACTAGTTAGCCCATCCCCATATTTCTCAGGTGACAAATTACTTTAAAAATGATTTAGGCAGATCATTTCTGCCTAGATTTTTAAAAACCCCTTCTCCAATGATCTGGTTTTCTAATAGCTTCTTTCATTGGCCTATTTTCTGGGTCCTTGAACATTTTGTCATCATACTCTAGAACTCTTTCTTTTTGCAGAGCAGGAATATTCAATTCTAATAGTAAGTTTAGAATTATGTGATAAATTCTGATTAATATATTTCAGTTATGTTTAGCTTGGCTTATTGCTCCTATTTGATTTAGGCATGTGGAAGTCAAGATATATACTGTGTTGGCTTCCAGTCTACTCCCAGTCAAAGACCTTTAGTAGATCTGCAAAATGACTGCTAAATGATCAATCTATTAGTAATTTCCTCAATTACATAATTGGCCTTTGTTGAGCCATCATTTTTTAGTAGTCACAGAGAGGTTAGAGATGGAATCTTAGAGCACTAAAAGTTCAGACTTTGCACCCTCCAACAACTAATTGCCAACAAATCTCAAAACAGAATAGGTTTGAAAACTAATTTATCTATTAAACAGTTTATCTTTCTTTCAATTAACTTGTCCCAATTATAAAACTTTATAAAGAAGCTTGTACATCTGAAAAACTGATAATTACCATGATTTAGCCTATAGTCTCGAAATGTCAACTAAAGGCCATGGTCTTCAACTATAGGTGTAAATGATGAAGATCATCAAAAAAGAAATCTCAAATAAACAAGAAAGGATTGGTGTTCTGTTAGGAAAAAGTGGAAATTGTATAAGCTAGGAAGGAAAGCTCCCCATTCCTCATCCACTCCACTCCTCAATATTACCAATCTTTATGGTAGACATTGATCAAGGAGATAGAACTGATTGTAGAGTGATACTTGTTATTAAACTTACAGACTCTGTAGGAATACCACTTGGAGAGACAGGTTCATTTGGGAACTTGGTCATGGAACCATGGGTAAGTTTGCTGGAGATGGAAATCCAAGCTCAAGAACAAGCTTAAGATTTTACCAAGCAAAATAATTCTCTTAATTTATGTTACCTCACTTCCTTATTGGCCTTGACAATATTTTATGATAAACTTGGTTTTTATTATTAGATTTTAAACCCTAGATTATCTAAGTTTATAGTGATAATGGGACAATATTAATGTTCCCTACTGGAAAATCAAATTGACATGTTTTTACTAAGTACCCAGAGATAGATATCATATTTCTGAGACAACAAACTGATAACAGATATAGCATATATTTGAAATGTGTGCAATATATCAAGAGGAAGAAACAGACTTTGTAGTTGGAAACTAAATTTTTGACAAAGCATGTCCAGTTTCAATTTTTAACATCCTACAGTCTCCACTGCTCTACTTTTAGCTTCTTATACTTGAATATGTGTGCCATGCTTTCCTTTCTTGACCCAATTCCTCTCTCAAGTGTCATGTTATGATAGGTGTCTATATTGTCCACTCTATCACTAGACATCCATCTAAAGAAGTAACTTCATAGTACTTTCTCATATGTGGCCATGGAAGACAATAGGCCTATTGGTTCTCTTCACTGTGTAGAATCTGGGGCAGCTAAACTGGCTGAAAAGACCCTGAATAGCCAGAGGAATGTTGAAAAAGAAAACCAAAGCTGGTGATATTACAATGCCTGACTTCAAGCTCTAGTACAAAGCTCTGATCATCAAGACAGCATGGTACTGGCACAAAACAGACACATAGATCAATGGAACAGAATAGAGAACCCAGAATTGGACCTCCACTCTACAGTCAGCTAATCTTTGACAAAGCAGGAAAGAATATCCAATGGAAAAAGGACGGTATCTTCAACAAATGGTGTTGGGAAAATTGTACAGACACATGCTGAAGAATGAAACTGGACCATTCTCTTATACCATACACAAAGATACTCTCAAAATGGATGAAAGATCTAAATGTGAGACAGGAATCCATCAAAATCCTAGAGAACACTGGCAACAACCTTTTTGATCTTGGCCACAGTAACTTTTTGCAAGACATGTCTATAAAGGGGAAAAAAAAAAACAGTAAGGAAGTATTGCAACTTAATCAAGAGAAAAAGCTTCTGCACAGCAAAGGGAAGAGTCAACAAAACTAAAAGACAATCTACAGATTGGGAGAAGATATTTTCAAATAGCATATCAGATAAAGAGCTAATACCCAAGATCTATTAAAAACTTATCAAACTCAACACTCAAAATCAAACAATCCAGGCAAGAAATGGGCAGAAGGCATGAGCAGACATTTCTCCAAAGAAGACGCACACATGGCCAACAAGCACAGGAAAAAATGCTCCACATCACTTGCCGTCAGGGAAATACAAATCAAAACCAAATGAATTATCACTTCACACTGGTGAGAATGGCTAAAATTAACCAGACAGGAAACAGCAAATGTTCATGACAATGAGGAGAAAGGGGAACCCTCTTATATTGTTGGTGGGAATGCAAGCTGGTGCAGCCACTCTGGAAAACAGCGTGGGGGTTCTCCAAGAAGTTAAAATAGAGCTACCCTACAACCCAGCAATTGCACTACTGAGTATTTATCTCAAAGATACAGATGTAGTGAAATGAAGCGGCATCTACACCCTGATACCCATAATAGCAAAGTCCACAATAACCAAACTGTGGAAGGGGCAGAGATGTCCTTTGACGTGTGTGTGTGTGTGTGTGTGTGTGTGTGTGTGTATACAAACACATACACACATATACACAATGGAATACTACTTAGCCATCAGAAAAGAACACCTACCATTTACATGGAACTGGAGGGTATTATATGGAGTGAAATAAGTCAATTGGAGAAAGACAATTATCATATGGTTTAACTCATATGTGAAATATAAGAAATAGTGGAAGGGACCATAAGGGAATGTGGGCACTGAGTGGGGAAAAATTAGAGAGGAAGATAAACCATGAGAGATTCCTGACCCTAGGAAACAAACAAATGGTTCTGGAAAGGGAGGGCATTAAGAACAGCACATGATGTTATAGCATTGGATGTTATACTATATGTTGGCAAATTGAATTTATATTTAAAAAAAAAAAAAAGGAAAACCTCTCCTCACTTATTCAAACTATGACAGTACCTACTCTGTTTCCAATGTAAGAAAGTGGCATTGACTTTGATGAAGCAATCATCATATTGATAGGAAACAGTGGTTAACCTGGGGACAGTCATGTGATCTAGCTGGGCCTTGCCCGTGTGCTACTCCCACATCTCTGCTTCTAGTGTCATAGATACCAAAGGTTTGAGAGTATGAATCACACATGATGAAAAAAGTAGAAATAAGAGATAATCATGAGAAACAGAGTCCTGGCAGTCTGGTTGTATCTTTAACTCGCCTTTCTGGGGTTTATTTATTTAAACCAACAAATCACGATATTTTATGTAAGTAAATTAAATTTGAATGTAAGCCCCTTGTAACCTAAGAGTGGCAAATAACTTCAAAATTATTATTATTATTTTTAAAGATTTTATTTATTTATTCATGAGAGACATGGGCAGAGAGGCAGAGACACAGGCAGAGGAGAAGCAGACCCCATACAGGGAGCCCAAGGTGAGACTTGATCCTGGGATCCCAGGATCATGGGCTGAGTCAAAGGCAGACACCCAACCGCTGAGTCACTCAGGCGTCCCAGTAACTTCAAAATTATAATAAAGTTTCTGGATGTACTCTGAAAGTCTGGGTTAGCATCTTGTCTGAGTTACTTTGCATCTCAGAATATTTGCTCCCTCCTTTCTTAAATGAGGATAATAATACCCACCCTTCCTTTTTTATATTAAATACAAATTTAATTTTATATTAAATAATACCCACCAAAATATTAATATTCAAATATTTTAGTATTAAATATGTAGATAATATATAAAATTGTTAAATTTAATATTCAGTGATTAAACATGTGTAAAGTACTTTTGAGAGTATTTGCCCCCAAAACACTCAGTGTATTCTTACAACTACCACCACCAGCACCATGCTGTATGCCTGTCTAGTATTATTAAAGTGATTTATCCAAAGATACTCCAACTTTCTGGATCTTTCATTACTAAACCTAGATCTTGTTTACTTCTTGCCAAACATTTATGTGTACAAGGTATTGTAATATTTGATACATTTGATTATATTAGCAAGAGTTAAAAACCAGTTGTATGTTGTCTTGGAAAAGTAAATCTTTGAGGACAGAATTGTCCATCTCTCAACATGTTGTTATTGCCTTAAGTAGAAAGAATTAGAGCACCACTTTTCAGGTGAAAAATGCCATGAATTTATTCCTAGTAATTGTTCATTTCATGTGTAATTATTTTCCACATACTGAAGATATGCAATAAATAACCATAAATTAATGCCAAAGTGTTTATAAAATAATTTTTCTATCAAAATTCCTCTTAGCAATGCAACCTAATTTTCAAGTGTATTGTATTGTTGGCACAGTGCAACTACTGATAAATTCAAAATCTACCATGTGGAAAACAGCATAATGTAATAAACTGACTAAAGATTCGAATGAATAGATGAAGTCCATACTTCCAGACCCTCAAAATGCTTGTTAGATATTCATTTCATTCTTATTTACTTACATTTTCTAGGAGATACAATGGTTACTTAAAAAATATGAATCAAGGGCAGCCCGGGTGGCTCAGCAGTTTAGCACCCGCCATCGGTCCAGGGCGTGATCCTGGGAAACCTGGGATTGAGTCCCACATCGGGCTCCCTGCATGGAGCCTGCTTCTCATCTGCCTATGTCTCTGCCTCTCTCTGTGTGTCTCTCATGAATAAATAAATAAAATATTTAAAAAATATATGAATCAAGAAACTACTATCTGATCTTCTACAATAAGCTATTTTAAGGAGTTGTTATATTCAATTTTCTGCTGCAGAGTTGAATATTGCAGGTTCTAAATTCATATATTAATAATTACTGAATTTACTAAAAGATGCACTACTTTACATTATTCAGCTAATAATACGATATGGAACATTTCTCTTTTACTAAGTGAAGAAAAGTACGCCACACTAATTTTCTACTTATTTAGTTAGTGCCAAGTACATTTATATGCATCCTACAAGTCTCTCTTCAAGGATATACTTTGGCCTTGTATTACAATGTACTAAAATTTGAGAGATGAGATTAAAAATGACAAAGTCTTATGAAATAAATATTTTAAAATAGCTGTATCATAGCTTATGAGAGTAGAAAGATATATTAATGTAATACTTCTAAAATTATCACTTCTCTTTAGTTATTAGAAGAGTCTACTTATGGTAATAACAAGCACTGACAATAGTTTTATTCATCAGTTATCTTAGCAGTAGTAAAACATTTTGTTAAATAACTGACAATTGATCATAGCTGAATGAAGTCTTCTAAATTTGATAGCATATCTATTGAAAACTAGAATGTACTGCAAACACAATGTCAACTGTATATTTGCACTTATATTTTGCTGCTTAAAAGTTAAAATGGTATTCAGTAAAAATTAAAAACTGACTTTCCTTATATCTTTGAATTTTTTAGAAAAATGTGATTTATTGTTGTGAATGTACTAATGCTATATTAAGAAATAGAAGTTAAAATACTAACAAATCCATAACTAAGTATCATTAGAAAAGACAGAATCTCTACTTGCATATTTACATTAATGTTTATTCATTATAATTTAGATTATATCCACTTTTAAGGTAAAAGTGGCATGACACATGCAAATATGATTAATTAAAAATTAAAGATAAAAACAAGAATAATGGGATTATTGATGTTAAGTATTTTATAACATTTAATTTATGCTTTTATTCTATTTTCATTTTCTTAACAACATAAAACAATTACTTTTCTTAGGACACACATATCAGATTTATTATAAGTTAAAGACTAAAACCATGTCAAAAAATAAAAATAAAACATTGTCAAGAAAGAGTAAATAAAGTATATAAAATAAAATAACGGTAAAGATTTTGAAATGAAGGTATGTAGATATATCGATTTTTTCCTGAATTTACCCAGTCATCTCCTATTATATATGACCCACCTAAATGAGGTTTTATTTTATTTTTTTAACATTATTTAATTAATGAAAAAATATGATAAGTATTTGTTACGGACTGACCTCCAAAGCTGTCTATGTCCACAACCATGGAACCTGTGAATATATTACCTTGCATGGCAAAAGGAACTGTGCAGACACTATTAGTCTAAGGATTTTGGAATAAAGGGACGCCTGGGTGGCTCAGCAGTTGAGCATCTGCCTTTGGCTCAGGGTGTGATCCCAGGGTCCTGGGATCGAATTTTGCATGGGGCTTCTTGCAGGGAGCCTGCTTCTCCCTCTGCCTATGCCTCTGCCTCTCTCTGTGCCTTTCATGAATAAATAAAGAAAATCTTAAAAAAAAAAAAAAAAACGGGGTGGGGGGCAGTTTGGAATAAGGAATATTTTCCTGAATTATGTGAGTGAGTCCAGTGTAGTCACAAGAGTCCTTCTAAGGAGAATATGATCAAGGGTCTCATTTGGAGCAGGATAGTTGGTGATGGAGGTGGAGGTTGGAGGGATGTGGGGAAGGACCATCTGCTGAGATAAGCGTGTGGCCACCAGAGGCTGAAAAAGGCCGGACACTCCTTAGAGTCTATGGAAAGAACACAGCTCTACCAACACTATTTCCATCCATAAGACCTTTTGCAGATTTCTGACTTTCAGAACTATAACATAATAAATTAGTATTAAGTCTGTGGTAATTTGTTACAGCAGAATAGGAAACTAATATATTATTAATTAAAATTTATATTCTAATGTGCATACTTATAATCAGTCTGCATTGTAATTGCTATTACTTCAATTTATTATTTATTAAAGCTGTGGTATATAGCTTTCAGATCATTGTAAATTGCCATTATGTTCTCCACTACCTTTACCCATTTAAATTGTGTTTAGTTGTTATAGGTTTGCTGTTAATGAAGCATTCATTCCACTGACTTCTCAATACTATTTGCTCTGAATAATTTTCATTATCTTAGCATAAAACGTAAATGATCTTTGAAAAAAATATCGGAAAGAATGGAAGAAAATACAGAGCTAGAGAAACCATCTGTACCTAAAGGAAAATCAAGACTCCTCAGACTGGCAAGTGATTGTGTCAAACAACAGAAGGCCCAAGAGGACACGATGGTCATAAAAATAGCATTGAGACGGATCAAGACATTTAATAGATCCTTTTGTACTCTAAACTCAGCTTAAATAAATAAGCTTGACCTAGTCTTTCCAACAAATATATTGTTTTTGATTATGCTAGAAGTATCCCTGGAATCCTAAATTCACTCTATAAATGTTGCTATTTCCATCTCACCTTGCCTACCTGGTAAGGGATCATTTACTATAATATCCAGTAGCAATTTTACTTTATTGGAAAGGCTAAAATTGATGCTGAATAAAGTGTGCACAACCTAGACTTTGTTAATAGTCTTCCAGCTTCACTTTGATATTCAGAAGACAAAAAACCTGAGAGGAACATTTGGTTTATTTCATACACAGTGAGTAAAAAAAGCCTTCGTGAATCATTTTAAATTCTACACAGCATTTAATATCAGCTGAATAGATTCAGGTCCCAAGAGTGTGTGAGCTGAGCATCAGGCACATTCCACTGATGATAGGATGACACTTTTCACTTCTGAGACTGACTTTTTGACTGTAGCACAGTTTCTGTGTGGACATAGAACAATCTCAGGAAGAAGGAATCTGAAGTTAACTCTAGTTTGAAGTGTATTGCTAGATAACTATTGTCTAAAGTTCACACTAAAATATATGCTGGGTAGTGTATCTATAAGAGACAAAAATTGGCAATAGCACAGAAGTGTAAAGGAATGAGGCTGGGTTAAGGGGAGAAATTTTACCCTGGGACACCCTAATCTTTTAATCTAAACAACAGTGGGGAAGAGTGTAATGGAGACACAGAAACAGACTAACATGGAAGAAAACCCCAAAAACTTTTTCGAAGAAAACTCCAACAATTTTAACTAATTTCTATATTCCCCAAAATTCAAATAAAAATAATTTCTACATATTTCCAGAAGCGAACCAACCGCACCCCTATTGTGCAGGAGGTGTTTATAATTTGATCCCAGCCATGCAGGCACCTATTTGAACATCATTAGAAGAAGTCTTCTCACCTTTGTCATACAACCAACTCAGGTATTGAATGTTTTAATTGTGCAAAATATCTCATCGCTGCTTAGACAACAGGTTTTGCCTCAGAGGCATAATTCGTAGATTGACAAAGTCACAGTCTCTTCCACAGGTTTTGGAAGGGGAAATTTAGAGAAATGTTCCGAGAATGAGAGAAACATCTGGAGCAGAGGATATATTGGAGGCATCCATCTTACTGTCAAATGAGGACCAGAGGATTGAAGAGGCCTGGCCTGCACAGTCTGGAAATCAGGAGACATGAGATCGAATATATGACCAAGCATTCAGAAGGGACCAGATCCATATTGCATTTAGTGACCTTTCCCAGCTCGAAAAATGCTGAGGTGCTGCTGTGGGTCATGGGGGCACCACTTACTCTTGAAATAATGATAAAGGTAACCCTGTAGGTCATTACAGACTTTGGAAAACCGGTTAAAAACAAACAGTTTTAAATTTTGCCAAGTTGAACTTGAAACTACATCAATGATAAAACAATAATGCCAATTTTTTAAATAAATACGGACATACTACGATAAATTAACTCTATAGACTTATGAATATAGATGTAAAAAAAACCTTTAAACCTATCAGCAAGCTAAATTTAAAAAATATGTTAAAATAATTATCCACCATGCCAACTATTTTTCAATCATATTAATGCAAGGTTGGTAATTTTAGGATATTTTCGCATAATTAGAACCGTACAGATGATCAATAAATAGATCCCCATTCAAATAAAATTCTGTAATAATTTGATACAATGTTTTAAAATTCATGGTAAAATGACCTTCAAAATCTGAAATAGATATTTCCTCAAAGCGCATTTGTTTGAAAGTCATGCCAATAAACTGTTTTTACCTATCTACACTAAAGTGATTTAAAACTTTTTTGTCAAGGAATAAAGAATAGAAAAAATAAAACACATACTGATTTTTCAGGATCCACTAAAAGAATTATTAAAAGTAATAATGTGTAATTTTTTGTTAAATTCAATAATTCTTCTTTATACTAGCAATAGGTAGCTGAGAGTTGGAAGAGATGGAAAAATGTATCCATCTTGAATAGCTAATAAATAATAATGATAAACAAAATAAGTGGAATATTAAAGAACAAATATATATATATATATATATACGTTTATTCAAGTGTATGAATGGAGGTAATAAATAGAATGGTAGAAATAAATAAATAGGTAGAATTATGGAATACTGTAAAAATGGCATAATTTCTAAAGTAATGTATGGGTTTAAAGTAATTTATATTAATTCCAAGCCATATCATGTCTTAATGATTCAAAGTTGTCATCATACTATTACTTTACCACATTTAGTTGTTCTCCTAGGATCCAGTTTACTTCCACATCATCCATTAGTATATGTAAGACATCATCGAATATATTTTTAGATCGACTGTTGTCCATCTTGACTGCAAATTTGAATCATATGAGAATGTTCACAAGTCTTTAAGGAGGGGACCGGGCAATTTCATCAGAAAATCTAGGTGTGGGCCAGGCAGCACATTTTTCAAAACCTCCAAGGGAGTTCCCATGTGTAGTCATAGTTGTGAATGAATATTGGAAAAATAGTTTTGCACAACCACTTTTATTTTATTTGAATACATTCCTGGGACAGAAATTGGTTGTGCAAAAACATTTCTTTTAATTCATTGTTATGCCTTCCTGAAAGAATATGCTAATTTATAATTTCACCAGCAGAGGATAAAAGAACCCACTTTCTAGCATCTGATCACTCTGTTTTATAATTTCTTTTGGCCAGTGTCATCTTGCTTATAACACTAATGACAATATACAGATAATGCTAATATATGTGTTTTGAGCTGGATGTTCTTATTTCTTTTGGAAGTTTCCTTTTCATAATTATGACAATATTTAGGCTACTGTATTCCTCTTTTATTCCTCTTTTACATCCTGCTTTTAAGGCTTCTCTCCCCTTTTTTGTGTGCTTTAACTTTAGTAAGATACCATTATTATACTTGTTTACAAACTATCAACAATTTCCTTAAAAGAGACTATAAGCTTGTGATTGTATATCATATATGATTGTGCTGTGATGTTTTATATTTCTATTGTATTAACCTCATATATTTTTATCTTTATGATTTAATTTTTACAGTTTTCTCTTTTTATTTCATTTTTAAATATTTAATTTATTTATTCATGAGAGACACACAGAGAGAGGCAGAGACATGGGCAGAGGGAGACGCAGGCTCCCCGTGGGGTGCCCGACATGGGACTCGATCCCAGGACCTGGGGATCACGACCTGAGCCAAAGACAGACTCTTAACCACTGAGTCACCCAGGAGCCCCTACAGTTTTCTGTTTAATACATCAGGAATTTGGTCACTTGTGTTTCAAATGCAAGCTACACAGCTGTAATTTATTTTTTCCAAATAGCAAACCTTATTTCATAAAAAATTACATCTACATCTTTTTTTCGATTGACTTCAAATGCCGTTTCTATCATATATCCAATTCTTATTTGTACTTATATTATGTCCGCAATGTTTATTTTATTCCACTGAGCAGATGATTATTTCTTTAACTGACATTGTATAACTTTAATAATTTTAGTTTACTCTCTATTTATTATTTGGTAATTAAGAGCTCTCCTCTTCATACTTTTTTTGCCAAAGGGGACCTTGCTAGTTTCATATATCTCTTTCCACAGATGTATTTTATTTATTTATTCTTTAAAGATTTTATTTATTTATTCATGAGAGACACAGAGAGGGAGAGAGAGACATAGGCAGAGAGAGAAGCAGGCTCCATGCAGGGATCCTGACGTGGGACTCCATCCCAGGACTCCAGGATCACGCCCTGGGCCGAAGGCAGTTGCCTAACTGCTGAGCCACCCAAGGATCCCCACAGATGTACTTTAGAATAATTCTGACTTATTGAAAAAATTAAACTCCTTTGAAATTTTATTGAACTATATGAAATATATGTATATCACCTCTACAAAAGTTACTATTTTCATTCAGAAATGTGGCTTACTTCTGCACGTGTTCGAAGCTTTAAAGACAAATCAACTCTCTTAATAAAGTTTTTTGGTTTCCTTCATGTGTCACATGACATAGATGGATATAAATATATCATTTTTTGTTTTTGTTTCTGTTTTCAGGTGGAACACTGGATTTGCAGGTGATACGTCCTAATGAGGGCTGAGACAATCTCCCCCAGATTCAGCCTTTGTCTACAAGGTGACCTTGTGTCTCTCCTGAAGACATCTTGGCTCAGCTAGTGAGGCCCCTGTAATTGATGAATATGGCAGAGTGAGCCCTAAGGCTTAGGTCGTGAAGGATAACACAGCTTAGGTTCTATTCTTCAGGATCCTGAGTCAACCTGTGATCAGTCCAGCTGCTCTGAGGCCACCATGGTAGGGCTACATAGAACAGATCTGAGCCTAAGAGAGATAGGAAGTGGCAATAGGTTTCTTTCTTGATATTGTTATCTTCTATCTTTTGTTGTTTTACTTTTCAATCTACCTTATTAGCTAGAATATTTGGAACAGTATTAAATTATATGAGTGATAGTGGCCTTCCTTCTTCCTCTGTTCTGCCTAAATGGTAAGGCCAAAAATTATTGTAGTGGCAAGTATGCTTCTTGGCATTACCATTTAAGAGATACAAAGAAAAGAAGGCCACTATACCATAGGACACGTGAGCAGTTAATTACACATTTCACATCAAAACTGTTGAGTATCATATCTGTTTTGTACCCGAAGAGAGAGGCCATTCGGTTTACCTTGAACTATGACTGGCTTTCCAAGTTCTTTCTGAGGTACTATCAGGAAGCTTTCCTGATTGTTAAAATCTCTTGGCCTGATGTCAGAGCCCAGTACCAGTCTAATGAGAACTGTGTTTAACAGAACCAACAACAAAAACAAGAAGTTTTGGTTATGTGAATAATTTTACCACTACATTACTTATTTTGTTATTTTTCTAGAAATTATATTTAAATAAAACATCCTAAATTATCTTTAATTTGTTTATTTAAAGAACAGAATTATTCCGTAGTTCTAACCTTCAAAATGAAGACAGAATAATAAAAAATGAAACAGCTTTTGGGACGCTAACCTTGACTATTTAAGCCCATAAAATAGAAGCAAATGCCATTGGGTCATTAAACATAGCCATTGGCAACTAAATTAACTTCTCCTTGATGAGAAGTTTGACTTGTGATTTCCTCAAAAGGAAAAAACTAATTAGTGCAATCTTAACAGAATATGTTCTGATTTAAATGAATTTGATAATGTCAATATCCATCTAATTATATCTCATTATTCATTTATGACTCGTTGTGTATCAAAAATTGATTTATGATGATTTGCAAACAGAAATGCAGATAAACAAAATAAACACCAATGAATGAAAATTGGAATAGGAAGACTGAAAGCTAAAATCATCACATAAAACAAAAATAATGAATCTATAGAGCAGTCACAAAGGAGTATATAATTTGGGTTCTGAAAATTTATAAATGTGATATTTTACTTTGAACAAAATTGTACTAAAGAATAATCTCAAATAACATCAATATTGTTTTAGCCAAAATATGGATATTACTTTTATTCTGAGATTTGAGATCAAGCCACAATTCAAAGAGGATTGGACCAGATGATGGTTTGTACTGGGAACTTGAGAGACATTGCCTAGGGTGAGTAGATTCCTTTTTTTCCTTTAGTCTAACCATTGAAAAATAATGAAGCTAATTCATGCTAATAGATTTTCAGAAAGTTAAAAAAATATATATGTGTCCAGAAAAGGACATTATCAATTATGCACTGATCAAGAATAAAATGGTTTAAATTGTGTATTATTCCTGCCAGTTACATGGTCCCTCGAGTCACAGCATTCTCTCAATTGGATTGACAGTTTCACTGAAATTTAGGTAATGTAAATCATATAAAGAGGTTGAATTAATAACTGCTGAGCATGCGGTTCTTATCCCTGCACTAAAAGTGCTGATTTAATTTAAATCCATTCCTCATACACATATTATCTTTAAAATTTAAGTAATTTATTTTTTTTATTTTTTTAGCTTCATTAAGGTAAAACTGAAAGATAAAATCATATGTATTTGAGATGTATATGTGATGACTTGCTATACAAATACATTGTGAGATAAGCACCACAATCAAGTTAGCAACCCCATTACCTCAGTTACTTTTTTTTTTTTTTTTCCCCTGGTGTGAATGTTTAAAATTTACTTTTGGCAAATTTCAAGTTTGCAATTCAGTATTTGATGAACTATTGACCCTTGAACAGCATGGGGATGTGGGGTGCCAAACCCCGGTGCAGTTGAAAACCTATGTTTACCTTTTGAATCCCCCAAAACTTAACCACTAACCGCCTACTGTTAACTGGAAGCCTTATCAATAACAGGGTTAACACATATTCTCTGTTATATGCATTATATACTATATTCTTACAATAAAGTAAACTAGAGAAAGGAAAATTATTGATCATTAAGGAAATCATAAGGAAGAGAAAATACATTACAGTACTGTATATATAAAAAAAGAAAAAGAAATCTGTAAGACCTGCAGTGTTCAAACCCATGTTCAAGGTCTCTATGCTGTCTCTAATCTTATACCTGAGAGTTTGGATCCTTTGACCAATGTTCCCCATTTCCCTCACCACGAAGCTGCAAGCAACCACCATTCTACTCTTGTTTTTGTTGTTGTTGTTGTTGCTGTTGTTTTGTTCATTTTTTTTAATTCCACATATAACTGATGGCGTACAGTACGTGTTTCTCTCTCAGGCTTACTTCACTCAGTATAATGCCCCCCAGGTTCACCCATGTTGTTGCAAATGGCAGGATTTTCTTCATTTTTATGGTTGAAGATGTTCCATCATATATACAATTATATTACATCATATTACATATACAAAGACATACATATATACATACATATATATGAGATTTCCATACCTTGGCTATTGTGAATAATATTGCAATGAACATAAAAATGTAGATATCTCCTAGACATGGTGATTTAATTTTCTTTTTTTTTAAAAGATTTTATTTATTTATTCATGAAAGACAGAGAGAGAGAGAGAGGCAGAGACACAGACAGAGGGATAAGCAAGCTCCATGCAGAAGCCCCACGTGGGACTAGATCCCAGAACTCTGGGATCATGCCCTGAGCTGAAGGCAGATGCTCAACCACTGAGCCACCCAGGCATCCTATGATTTAATTTTCTTTGGGTATATACCCAGAACTGGGATCACTGGATCACATGATACTTCCATTTTTAGTTTCTTGAAGAACCTCCATACTGTTTTTCACAGCGGCTGCACCAATTTACGATCCTACCAATAGTGCATAGGAGTCTCTTTTCTTCACATCCTCACTAACACTTGTTATCTTTTGTTTTCTTTACAAGAGCCATCCTGCCAACCACAAGGTGATATCTTACTGTAGTTTTATTTCCATTTTCCTGATGAAGAGTAAGTACTTTTTCATATACCTATTGGCCATTTACACATCTTCTTTGGGGAAAAAAAATCTATTTAGGTCCTTGCTTATTTTTTAATTGGATTTTTTTTTTTGGCTTATGAGCTACTTTTATAGTTTGGACATTAAACCTTTATCAGAAAATAAATAAATAAATAAGTAAACCTTTATTAGGTATGTGGTTTGCAAATATTTTCTCCCATTCCATATGCCTTTTCTTTTTGAAGATGGTTTCTTTTGTTGTGCTGAAGTGTGTCCTTTTTTCTTTTGTCCTCTTTTGCTTCTGGTGTCACAGCAAAAATATTGTTGTCAAGTTGTTGTCTTCTCTTCCTATTTGGATGCCTTTGATTCATTATTCTTGGCTAACTTCTCTGTCTATGACTTCTACTCTGATATTAAGCACAAGTGGTCGAGTGGGCATCCTTGTATTGACAGCTAATGTCAGCCTGTAATATAACATGTCGCATGTATTGATTTTTATATATTGCACTATACTTGATCACAGTGATAAATCCCACTTCATCATGATTTATAATTTTCCTACTCTGCTGTGGAATTTGGAATGCTAGTATTTTGTTGAAGATATTTACATCTCTGTTCATCAGGTATGTTGGCTTGCAATTTTATTTTCCTATAGTATCCACCATCTTGTTGACACCACTCTCTAGATTTCCTATCCCAGCTTTTATGGAGAGTGTAACTAGAGAGACAGGAGCAGTAATTGAGTCCTCAATTAGAAATTTTACTTAGCCAAATGATGCAAAGTAACTTAAAGAGTTAGTTGGAAAAAAAAAAGTTAGTTGATAAAATTTTTTGCTATTTTCTTATTCATCAAATATTATATAGCAACAGACCCTGGATCAACTGTCTAATTACTTATGTTGCTATATTAATAATTAATTCTATCATAAGTTAAATATATCTATTTTTCTAATTTATTTATTTTTAAATGTTTATATTGAATTTCATCTTTTGAGAAATATCACATTTAAATTTCAAGTTTTTGTTTGTTCTGACAAATCTCTTCTGAAAATAATTCCAAGAATTAAAAATAATTCACTATTATATATTTTATGTATAATTGGTAATCATTACCATCTTGTGTGGGAAAATTCCCAAATAATTAGGATACCTCCTATAACTGCACTTATTAACTGTCTAAATTAACTAATTAAGTATCTTATTAATTAATCCCTGCTTATTCAGAAACTGGGGATATCATTTAAATTTAGAATTCAAGTTTATCTCTATAATTTCTCTGGAGGAATTTTGCAAGCAAATAATTTTTCACTGGACTTATTTTTCACAATGACAAAATATTGAATATTATGATTAAATGCATTTTATTCCACATAACTTATCCATATATATGTCTTTTTTCCTTCCATTTTTGTAATGTTCCAATCTAAAAATAATTAAAAACATCTGAGCAACAGAAGTGACACTAGGGGCAAGATTATGAGTACCGGGCAGAAATTAACTAATACCCCAAATTGTGAGGTGTCAGTTTGCTGGGAGGGAATGCTATAACATCAGACAACAGGACCAAAGTTTAGATGATGGTTGGTAGAGAAAAGGATGCCAAGAAACAGCTAAATTAGCTTTGGGTGTGCCTACATAGCAAAAGGACAGAAAAAGCAGGATATTCCTGAGCCTTCCAGAACTCAAACTTAAGTCCAGACAGCTCTGCTTGCATTAGCACTTTCCAGGGTGATTCTCATCCACTCTGTAAGAGAAACAGCCCACAATTCCCACTATGCTTATTATTCAAGCATCAGATGGAATTTTATTTGCTGATGAGGTTCAACTTGGCTCCCAAATGAAACTTTTCTTGCTAATAGAGTTGGTGTTGCTATCCTTCTATAGTATGTGGCCTAGCATCTCAGTCTTCCCTGCTGTTTGTTTTATGGAAGCTGAATGGTACCACGTGTGTTGGAACTGAAAATGCCCTTTTGTTCTCTCACAGATTGGGTAAAAAGCTTTTAATACCACTAGTTTGTAGTGGTATTAAAAGTTATATTACTACTCGGGCATTAAAAAAAATCTCAGATATGATTTTTAAAACTGTTCTTTATTTCTTGGTAATTGAACTAACCCAGGAGTCTCATTCAAGGTCTTGATAATTGAAAATTGGATCGTGAGAATTTACAGAGACAGTATTCCTTGGGAATTGTGAACTCCCACACAACACAAAAACACGTCCAAACACTGTGTGGAGAGAATTAACTCATTTTTGCCAGGTTTCCATCTGTAACAGGCCTGTCACTAAAGTCAACCCTAGGCATTGTGCTCTTTGCTCAGGAAAATATAATACTGCTAAACCAGAAGATACACTGAGTCCACAGCCAAACTGTCTTCAATAAGTTTTCAATCATCCTCCTTCTGAAATTGCTATCTCCCGTGACCTCTGTTCCCTTTTTGTCTTTTCCCCTTGGTACTTCCCCATAGCTCCTTTTTGTTTCCTCTATGTTTCCCTTTAAACTTCAGCCAACTTTGTCAGTTGGAGTTGAGATCAAGGTTTTTTGTTTTGTTTTTCTGGTTTTTGTTTGTTAGTTTGTTTTTTTAAGAGAGAGAGAGAGCATGAGACTGGGGTGGGGGAGGGTAGAAAGACAAGGAGAGAGAGAATCCTAAGCAGACTGCATGCTCATCACCACCAAATCTCACCATCCTAAGATCATGACTTCAGCCAAAATCAAGAGTCCAAAGTTTAATCCCCTGAACCTCCCAGGCACCCATTGAGATCAATTTATACTGGGGTCTCTCACCTACTGCAGTGCTCAAAACAACAACAACAACAACAACAACAACAACAAAACAACAACAAAAAAGAAAAAAAACCCAAAACTGTTTTGCCACCTTTACTGAGCATCTGATGCTGTTTCTCTGTGATTTTTTTTTTCATTAAAATTCTTTCAAATTACTAATTAGTCAATTCAGGATTCTCCATTCTTTACTCTTGCCCACCTTCTTTTTCTGGTTGCTTCTTATTTCAAGAGAGAACTGCTTAACATCCAGGATGGAGATGCTTGTCTGGTCTTTACTTTTTTTTTTTTTAGTTGTCCTCTATTGGGTTGTGAACAAGGTATAGGAATAAATGTCTCTGCTGCCTGCAGTAGCCTGGTGCCTGTGGCTCCATCCTACCTTTGCCTCCCCCTTCCATCCATGTAAACCTGAACTTTCCCATTCTCAGGAAACATATTATAAACTACTCTTCTCATGCCACACTGGGATTTACTGGACCCTAGGAAGATGCCCTCAGAGCCACAAGCATTCTCATCTCCCCTCACTCATTGCCTTTTACTGCCCACACACAATGTCAACTTCTACACCAGGATCAATCATTATGCAAACATTACGAAGGTGGAGAGTTTTTTTCTGTCTGCAGTTCCTCTTGTGACAGGAATTGACACCAATTCCCTTCCTGGCTACCAGTGTCCCACCCTGGTCACATCATCTCTGATTGTCTTCTTTCAACTTTATATTGAACCATATTTACATTTGGTTAGCAAATAGATCTTGCTTTTCCAAATATGCTTGATTTTTTAATTTTTTTTTAATTGTTAAGGTCTTACTATTGAAGTTATGCTTTTGGAATTGATACAAATCAATATATATATATATATTTTTTTTTTTTCTCTTGGAATCTTAGTTGAAAGTCACAGTTTCAAGAGCATTGTCTTCATCAAAAACTGAAACTACCTAATGTCTCAAAAAATGAATGATGATTATTTTTGTTTTTTCTCTTTGGAATCCTTATTCTACAGGAAGTACACTGAAAAATTTCTCTCTGTTAACTGAATGGTGAAATTGAAAAAAAAAAAAAGTCACAAGAGTTGAGCACTAGAATTAACATATCTATTAGGCAACATGGCCTCATTCTTCATGTCCTTGTTGAGGATCTTGTCATCCAGAGGGTTAGGTGACAATTCACCTAAGTTGCATCTTGAAGTGTCTCATGAGGGGATGATATTCTCCTTTCCTACCTAGAGCAATTATTTATGTGTCTGAAGGAAATTGTGCCATTCAAGTTATCCTTATTATTCAAGATTTTTATTTCCAAAATCAGACTTGAATGTTAATTCCAAATTTATCTTTTTTAATTTTTTTCCAGAGATTTGCCTACATCTTCATATTTTGAAAGACCCCTGGTTCCTGTCTTCAAATTCCATAATTACAAAATGAGCTTGTTAAATAACATTGTCTTCCTAGTGAGCTACTTCCAGAGACTAGAGCATGATAAATAAATAATAGTAAATTTGCAGTAGAAGAAGCTGGAAGATATCACTTATCAAGAGGCCAAGGTTAGCATCACTAGTGAAAAGACACATTGCTGTTGTGTCTGGTATGATGTAATGAGAAGAGCACTTAACTCTGTGGTGTTCTTCCCCCAAATCCATAGCCTCAGTCTAATGATGGTGAATGTCAGACAAATCAAAATGGAGAACATTCAACAAAATATCCAATCAGTATTCTTCAAAAGTATCAGAATAATAAAAGCAAAAGAAAAACAAGAAACTAACAGACCAGAGAGGACTAAGGAAAAATGATGAATATGCCATGTTTTATGCTGATTACATTCTCCTACATAAAAGAGACACTATTGAAAAGGACTTTAGTGGAACCACTGAAATGCAGATAAAGGCTCTAGTATTGCAATAATATTGTACCAATCTTAATTTCTTAGTTTTAATCAATATACATTGGTTGTATAAAATGTTAACATCAGGAAAAACTACTGAAGCGTTTACAGGAACTATACTATTTTTGCAACTCTTACATAAATCCAAAGTTATTTCAAAATAAAAACTTTTTTTTAAAATGTCCACTTAAACTTGACATTTCTAGAGCTGAATTTCCATCCTTACACTTGACATATGTCACAGATACAGAACACAGCCCTGAACAAAATTCTGATTTCCTCCAGAATTAGAAACTATACAGATGAACCAGTTTCTAACACTCATTCATCTCACAGTTTTTCAAACTGCTTTTTCTTGGTTTTAATTCTACGGCTTTTCTGTCTTTGTAGTCGGGTCTGTTTATTTGTTTTAACCATTAAATGCTAGTTATCTATAGTAGTCTGTCTTAAAGCATCTGTTTTTCTCAGTCTATATACAATGCATGGGTGACTTGTGTTCCCCCAGGAGATGCAGCCACACATCTCTACGCTAAATCTAAATTTTCTATATACAACCCAGTGGAATCTGTTGAGTACATCTGATTGACTACTGTGTTTTTACATGGAAACGCTTTAGGTACCTTTAATTTAATACATCCAAGAAACTTGGAATCTTTACTTGGAACTGCTACTGAGCCTGTGATTCATGTTGCACTCACTGGCAGCTCAACAGAAAAATAACAAGAGGATCGCGCTGGGCTTTCTCCACGTAATCTCAGTATGACTCAACAAATTTTAATGATTCTGACCTTGCCACTTAACATGATTTACCCTGCCTTTCATTCCCACCATTTCTTCTCTAATAGTATTTAGCGATTCCAGACTGCTACCAAGCTTCCTTCAACAATACAGCCCACTTATCTCTTTAAAATATGCATCTGATAAACCATGCCATGATTCTGATAAGCCCCTCTGCTGCTTAGAATGTTTTGATGGCTCTCCATATTTTCTGGCTCTGTACACTGACCTCTTGCGATGGGCTCTGATGTTAGAATAGTATGATAAGTTATTATTCTTCTGATACTAGAAAAGAGAACAACATTTATTGGATTCAGTCATTTTTTTAAACATTAGGAGTAGGTACAGGTAAGATAGATCTTATCAGAGGGCTTCTATTAAAGAAGATGTAAGATAAAGACATCTTTATCTGTGTCATTGTGAAAATGAAGAAACGATAGAGAATTTGAGTGAAAAAAAATGTTTGAAACTATTGGCTGAGAAAAATGAATATTAAATGCAGAAAAATTATAAGTAAATATTTAACTGTACCTGATTCAGGTCTGATTTCAAGAATTTGCAGTAACCAAAGCCTGAATGGCTATTCCAGTTTCTCCATCGCCACCTAACTAATGGAAATTCTTAGGTTCTAAGGTATACGTTACAAAATTATGAAAAGTGGCAAGCATATCAGATCATGCAGTCTCAATTGGTGGAGGAAGGGAATGAGAAAATCATGAGTACAACAGAGTGGGTGTCTTGGTGAATTCCTGGAGCACACTGACATGGGATTACAGTGTGAAAGTCAAAGGTAGAAGAACTAATTAGAATTAGAGGGTTGGAGTGCCTAGGAATTTAAGATCAAAGAGGTGAGACAGTCTTGGAATAGCAAGATGCAGAGAGTAGTTAAGGGAATGAGTTTCTCAAGTGCAATGTAAGGAATTCTGAAAACTGGGGACATTGGATATTTAAGCCAAGAAATTTATTTAAGAACAGAAGTGGAAACAACAACAAACTGTGGATATGGGAAAATCACCAAGAGAAAACCAATATAGGAACAAGGAGAATCAGTGGTTAATGCAAGGTGATATCCCTGGGTCAAGGACTACCTACAGATATCACAGACACCCACCAGGTGGATGTGGAGGATATGAGAAGGCAGACTTATTTCAAGTAAGGTAAGGTAGTTAAAATCATATTTCAGTTGGGGTGAGGAGATATGTCCACTGTGAGCTAGAGGTGAACAATGGGAGAAGTTTGTTTACAATGGAACGGCCGTTCCAGAGAGCATGGTACAAATTGAGAGTTCTGTCTACAGGTGGGAAGTGAGAAAGAGGATTCACATTCAGATCCATATGAAGATAACATAAGTTGTCTCTGGAGAGCATGTAATTCTTGGAATAGTGCCAAAAGATTACAGACAAAAAGTCATGAACTTAAATTCTGCTAATATCTATTTTTAATATTTTGTCTAGGCTCTATGAATTACCTTTCTTCTTTTCCAAATGCTAACCCTTAAAGTCATGCAAGTGCTTTTCTTGGCCTGTAGTAATGGCCTACACAGCTCAAGTATCTCAAGGGGTCCCTGAGCAAGAACGAGGCACAGTTTAGAGCCCAGGAAAGAGATGGTATTTGTGTGTGTTGAGGTAGGGAGGAGTGAAGGTGTGTCTAAGTCCAGAGATCTGCTTCTCTGGCACCTTCTCTCTCACTCTGTCCCCAAATCTTCCTTTCTGAAAGCATTATCTTTATGTTCCAAGAACAATGCCTGACTATTTGCAATTGCTGTGCATGATTTGGTTAAATGTCCACATACTGATTTTTCCAATCCAGCTGCCTCCAAATTCCTTTGAAACTTTGCTCTTTGATTTATCCTCACCAGCAGGCTTTAAGAGAGTTAATTCTTTCTTCTGTGCTTTTTTTTTTTTATACTATGTACAAGAATTTGCATCCTTTATGACACTTTCTTGAGCTTGTGTATTTACAAGACTCTGCAATGTAAGCTGTCAGGACAGTGTTAGAGAAGGTGTGGATTTCATGAGAGAGACATGTCTTGGGAACAACACACCAGTGTGAGTATACATGTATTTTTAATCAGTATTTTTGCCATTTTTTTTCAAAAGAAGTATAGAAGAGTGCACAGAATTATTACCTATTTGAAAAAGAAACATCTCCTGAAAACCTATAAAAAGAATTTTATTTTTTCCCTTTTTCACATGTTGTAGATCATTACCCATTTAATGATAATTGTTCCTCCATTATAACATGAAGCCATCTGTTCAATTTCTATAGAGATCACTAAAAATATCACAATGATAATAAAAGTCAAACACATTTTGGTAATTCAGAGCTACTGCAAATTTCAATTTATATGTGTGTATTTGTGTGTGTAATGTGTGCGTTATTGTTGTATAAGACCATTAAGGGTAAATACATTCTCTTCTTACTGTGCCACGTGACTTTGGCTTCCTTGTTACTGAAAAATGAACCCACTTCTAAAGGAAAAAAACCCAGAACAAGCATTTGACCAGTTGCTCAAAGATCTAAAACTGCTATTAAAATGGTGTGAACATAAGCATTTGGTGGTAAAAATCATTACAGCCTGAATTGTGAAAAGAATCTTGAAATAGATCAAAATGGAACAGATACATGAGTGGGACATGCATTGATTTCTACAAGTGACAAAGCAATTCACCACATATGTGAAATAGTTATTATGCTGTTATGCAATACTTAGGAATGCATTCCAAAAAACAACCCATGGATTCTAAATTTGCAAGAGAGGTTAGGATTATGCTGTTAGTGGAGGTCCTCAAGAAGACATGACCACCAGCTGATATATGAGCTGAATAGGAGGCTTGTAAGCCCCTCCCCTGTCCTTGGAATGTGCAACCCTCTTCCCTTCCTTATTCCCACAGGCTGCCCCAAGGTCACAGCCTTGAAATAGAAAGGTGGTATTGAGGCCATCTGGATTAAGTATGTGACTAAACCCAGGAAAGGTCATCATATAAACTTTTTTTTAGGATTTGGCAGACTGGGGTGGAGATCTCCTTGTCTTGTGGCTGCCCAAGATAAGCCACATATGTAAATTCCCTTGCTTTCTACATCCACCACCTGCTTATCTGGAATAGCCTGCCTCCTTCTTTAGCATCTCCCTGATCTCCATTGGGAACCAGTTTCAGATCTCACCTAAGAAACTCTCAAGAAGGTTGTAAAACAACAAATGTAAATATTGTGATAAAAGTATCCTGGCTCAGGGTGAATGCTAAATATTGCTCTAAGTGAGGTCACTACAAAGAAAGGAACACACTGTGTATATTCAGGAAAATAATAAGGAAGTGTTTAGGGAATCACTTATAAAACTTCTTAAAAATTATTCTAATCTAAAAAGACCTATAATCTAATTTTAAATAGTTTTCACTTACTTGTGGAGTTAGAAATAATTTGTCAAAGCAAATAATATATAAATGTTAAGTTATATGCAGAAAAAAATGAAATGCACTTTTGCTAGCTGCTTTTTGTACATAAACAGGTAACTCCTCCACTTCTGAGCCCAAAGAAATAAGTAAAGAAAAGAAGAAGAAAAAGAACAGATTAGGCAGCTATGGTTTTGTGATCCTATGGAGCTGAATAGCTCCTCTGTTGGAAACTTCCTTCTCACCTCCTATTTGGATCTCTGGAGCTAAAAGTAAGAATTCACCCCATCTCCTATATTTATGATTATACATACCAAATTTATGCAGTGGAAACATGGTCAGCATATTAGAATTTTAGATGAAATGTCAATTTCACTGAATGAGAAAATGTAATTTTCTAAATGTTAATTATATTTACTTAAAAACCTACTTATTAATTCTAAGTAATAGTGGTTAGTTAAATGGTGGATAATTCAATTTTTAAAATTAGTAATCAAACCTCTTACAAATTAAATTTAAATATTGAAATCTAATTTCCATGGAGATAGATTATGGTGGGACTATATTATAAAACCTACACTTTGGCAAAAATAACATTGAGTAAATTCCTTTATTCAACAAATGTGGTAAAATAATGATTTCTAAAACATCCAATGAGGTCTGTTAAGCATCATGGTTCTTTATGCTAGATGATCATAAACTCGGAAGACATAAAATGTTTTGAATAAAGATTGTATCTAAGAGTTGCCTCACAGGGAGAATTCACATTATAACATCTTAAGTGGCATTGCTTGGTACTCCAGTCTCATGAAGCATACTCAAGGGCTCTCTCTAAGTTGACAGACCAGAGTGAAGTGCCTCCCCCAGATCTGTGTTTCTGAAAGATATACACTAAGATACACATTTTCGATACAAAAATTGTTTAAAAACAAAACTATAGAAAGTAGTGTAGAGAGAAAATATATGTAAAGGAAACATCAGTCACCCACATTTCTTGGCTCCTGCCAAAGATATTTCCTTGCCATTCTCCATCCAGCAGGACAATGCAAGGTGCATCATAGAAGACTGTTGGCATCCCACTTCGGCAACATGGTGCTTGGCCCCAGGTGAGGTAGGAAATCCTAGGATCCAAGAAAGAGAGTGGGTCTCCATTACTGTTCTGAGGTGGGCACTACATGCCGTCATAATATTCATATCCTGATCTACTTTGGAGCTCTCTCTTCAGAGATACAGAAAGGAAGGCATCCCTGTGGAGGTGGCTAGGCCAAATCAAGGTGGCATATCAGATAAAGACATTGTCTATATGCAAAAGAAATTGGCTGGGAGGAAAGTTGGTTGGCCAAACCACTGAAGCATACAGTTTCCTGAGCAGTAGGAACTGGAATCACTGGGAACCCCCAGAGACTCTAAAAAGGTGGAGGAGAAGATGCAGGCTAATTGGGATTACAGTATTTAGACTGGAGACACTTGGTGAAGATACCAGAGAGAACTGGAACAATAGCTCTTCACTAGTTTGAAGCCATTTACTGATATATATATATATATATTTTTTTTTTCTGTTATTGGATAAGGCCCACCCAACATTATGGAGGGTAATCCTTTTCTAAAAGTCAAATAAATGATTACAAATGTTAATCACATGTACAAAATATCTTCATAGCATAACCTAAATTAGCAATTTTTTTAAGATTTTTTTTTTTTTTGAAAGAGAGAGCATGTGCAAGGTGGGGCAGAGAGAGAATTTTAAGCAGGCTTACACCTGGCACTGAGTCTGAGCCCTACACAGGGCTCAACCTCACAACTCAGATCATAACCCTGAGATCAGGACCTGAGCCAAAATTGAGTTGGAGCTTAACCAACTACATGACCCAGGCTCCCCAGATTAGCATTTGATCAACTACTAAGTACTATAGCCTAGAAAGTAAAAAAAAAAAAAAAAAAAAAATCATAGAAGGGTTCCTAAAATCTCTGCAGGTTTAATAATTCACTGGAATGACTCACAGAACTTGCCAACAGTATTAGATGTCTTCATTATGCTCTGTAACTTAGATGAACTGTCCTGTAGGAGATACAGTTTATGAAAGATCCATGTTATTAATAAGTATTCGTTTGGAAATAATAACACTAGTTCTCAAAGTAATTTTGATTTGTACTTCCAATTCAATAGAATTGTTATTGTGTCTCCTGGCGTATTTCTCTCTTTGAAAGTATGATCTCTAGACTAGTGGAAAATAAGGTCATGGGAACAGAAAGCAACCAAAATAAAACAAAGCAGAAAAAAAAAATTGATAGTGGGTCACTAGGGGTAGGAGTGAGTGGTGCCAGTCTCATTTCCATCCTTTGATTCTTGGACCCGTGAATCCCGGAGATAAAAGCACCATCTATTTGACACTGATTCAGACCATAAACAGCTTCTCAAGAGCCTTGACACAGCCCCATAAAGTATTGCTATCTAGCTGGCATTGCAAATAAATCTTCAAAAGGCTAGTCCACCCCTCTATCAAGGCAACTGGTCCACGATGATGGAAGCATGATAAGACAATGAATTCCATAAGCATGAGATCTTTCCTACCCTTCATTTGCTGTGCAGTGAGTTATTTGATTAGAAATAATGCTGCATAAAAAATCATGACCGTGGATAAGTCCACAGATGGTAGTTTTGGCAAAAACACTTCATCTATACCCATAGAAGGTATATATTTCAGCCAGAAAAAAAAAAAAAAGTGCTAGCCCTTTCACGATGGAAGTTGAGCATGCTCAAATTTATGACTTGGTGAATCATACAACATCCAGTCCATGATGGGCAGGTTGGGTTGGAGGCCTAGGGTTAAACATGTAATCCCGATTAAGGCTCATTTATGGACCAAGAGCTTTTGCTCAAAAGGAAATCGTTTTCTGAGAGGAAGGCAGGTATTTGTTTCAAAATCCTCAAGTCCTGCACTATGATTCACCCCCAAAACCTCCACACAGAATCCCTACCTTCCATTGCCACTTCAGGTACCATTGGATCATCTGGATCATACTACTCAGTTGGAAGAGCAGCTCATGGCAGCTGCAGAGCCTTCCCTTGCTCTGGACACTACTTAAAACTAGCAAGTTTTGGGTCATTCACTAAATAAGAGTAGCACAAAGCCCTGGAATTTTTTTTTTTCAGTTGCAGGAAAGGCCAAGTGCAACAAGTTATCCTCCGCCTCAGAAGGGATACCTTACCATGTCCTTCACTGCTGGACCCCCTAGAAATTTCACTGAGATGGATGACCCCTCAATTTTTTTTTCATCAGATTTATCTTCCATCATCTGATCTTCAAATGTCTTACTAAGAAGTTTAGAATAATTGCTACTTCTTGCTCAGTAGGTCCAACCAACATGTCATCAATATAAGGGACCAGTGTATGTCATATGGAAGGAAAGAATTATCAGATCCCTGGACCAAATGATGACATATGTTTAAATTAGAATTTGAAGCCCTGATCTTATCCCTGTCTTTCCCCAATTGATCTAGCACAGTTACAAGCAACGAGTCAATTTCATTATACTCATGATTTTGACAAAAATATTCTAAGGTGTGATATATATATATTTACTCAGAAGCTTACCTCTGAATATATATTGATTAGGACGAGCTAATGGTGATATTTTGTTTATCTCTGTTGCTATATCATGCCATAGACTTTTAGTGGTGTCTTTATTACTGGAAACAGGATATGAAGAGATATATTATAAAGAATTGGCTCATGTGACTGTGTGTGCTGTCCAAGCTAAAATCAGTAGGGAAGGTTGGTAGGGTGGAAACTCTGGCACACTTCGAATCTCCATTCTTGAGGCAGAATTTCTTCTGTCTCCAGGAAACTTATTTATGAGGCCCACTGATGTTATCGAAGGTAATGTGCTTATTTAAAGTGAATTTATCACGGAGAGAAACCACACTACAAAATACCTTCATGGCAAAACTTAAATCAATGAATGATTAAATAACTGGATATTATAGCCTAGCCATACTGACACATACAATGAAAATTAACCATCACAAGTGGGTTCCTAAATCTTTCTCAAGTTTCATAATTCACTAGAAAGAGTCCCAGAACTGATTTAAAGCTAGTCTGCTGGGATCCCTGGGTGGCGCAGTGGTTTGGCGCCTGCCTTTGGCCCAGGGCGTGATCCTGGAGACCCGGGATCGAATCCCACGTCGGGCTCCCGGTGCATGGAGCCTGCTTCTCCCTCTGCCTGTGTCTCTGCCTCTCTCTCTCTCTGTGTGTGACTATCATAAATAAATAAAAATTAAAAAAAAAAGTTAAAGCTAGTCTGCTAAAAAAAAAATAAAAAAAATAAAAAATAAAAATAAATAAATAAAGCTAGTCTGCTAATAGGTACAGTTCATTATGGGAAAAGCACAGATTCAAGTCAGTCAAGGGAAGAAGCACATTGGAGTCTGGACAAGTATTACATGTGGAGTTTCCTCTCTCTATGGAGTCGGGGTGCATTGATTTCCTGGTGTCTTGTGGGGAACTACACACAGAGTGTGTTTGCTCACACCATAGCTCACCTGAACCTCAGTGTTCAGAGTTTTTACTGGGTCCATTAGGTGGTATAACTGATTGATTGCCCACATGGTTGATCTCAGTCTCCAGGTTATCTGATAAAATGTCACCCAAATTCCCTACCTTAAATCACATTTATGGTCATTTTTGGTATTGCTTTCCTGCACCCTAAATCACATTATTACACTCTGGCCAGCCCAAGGCCATGACAGAAAGATTTTCTCCAATGACGGGAATACGGGGTGAGGTGGCAAAGGCCACACACTTTTTGTGAGAGGTTAAGTTTTCACTGCACATTAGGCATAAGATTTTTCTGGTGTTATTTTGGTTGTTGCTTTAGGTCAACAAAAGTATATATCTTTGATTCACACAGTCTGTACTTAAGTGATAATCTACCACTTGACACATAACAATGTAACAATATTTAGGGTTTTATATCATTGTTATCATACCAGTTACTTGGTAAATACTGTACAAGTTTACCCACATAGTTATCACTGTTAGTGTTCTTCATTGTGTAGATCAGTTTTCTGCCTGCTGTGATTTCACTTCTGTCTGGGAGACTTCTTTTCCTAGATTTTGTCATGTGTTTTCTTGTTTATTTAGTCCAATTCTGCTCAGTATAAATTCTTTTACGTTTTGTATGCCTGAATTTTTTTTTTATTTTTTAATGAGATATAGTTTTACCTGGTACAAGTTCTAGGTTGACTATTTTATTATATTGTGTATTTATTTGTTTGTTTCTTATTCTTTCTTTTAATAGTGTAATGTCTTTTGTAATGATTCTGAAGAGAAATATGCCATTATGTTTATCTTTGTATCATCATTAATCTGTATGCAATATGTCTTTTTTTTTATTTCTGGCAACTTTTAACATTTGCTATCATCATTTTTGAGCAATTTTCCTGTTATGCTTTGGTACAGTTTGGTATAAGTTTCTTCATGTTTCTCGTGTTTAGAGTTTTTTGAGATTTTGGTTATGACTATTCACAATTTTCACCAAATTTGGAAATCTTCTAGCTATTATTTTTAAAATATATTTCTGCCTGCCCATCTCCTTATGGGAGCCTAATTATACATATATCTGCATGAAGTTCCATAGCTTAATAATTAAATTATTTTTCTCCCTGCATTTTATTGTTGATAGTTTCTATTGCTATACTTTCAAATTCAGTAATGTTTACTTTTGCAATGCCTAGTCTGCTTTAATTTCATTGAGTACATTTTTTTTTTTTACCTCAGACATTGTATTTTTCTCTCTCTATGTCCACGCTGGATCTTTTTAATCTTTCATGACCTTGAAACACATTCAGAACAAATGGGATATGAACTACTCCATTGCCTATACCTGCTAATTCTAGTATCTTTGCCAGTTATTAAATAATTTAGATTGATTTTATTTTTCTTCATGTAAGGAATTGTATTTTTCTGCTTCTCCTCATGTCTGGTAATCTTTAATTGGATGTCAGATATTATGAATTATAACTTATTGGGTGCTATATATTCTTTAGTCCTGTGTATATTCTTGAGCTTTCTTTTGACACACAAGTAAGGTACTTGGGGACAGGTGGACCCTCTATATATTTGTTTTTAAGATTTATTTGGTAGGTTAACAGGCATGTTTTTCCCACTACTAAGGCAAGACCTTTCAAAGTAGTCTGTCAAATACACTGAATTTTGAGTTGTTTTCTAGGTTGATTCTATTGCTGGTTCTCTGTGAATTCTCAGTATTGTTCCCTCAAATACTTTTGGATGAATCTTTCTTTGATCTTGCATAATTTCTTCACATTGTTATTTGCTGAATACTTGCAGAGAGTTCTTCCCCCACCTCTCAGGTTCTATCTCTGTGTAGCCCAGTCCTGTGCAGTGTGTATTCAAGGACTCTTACTTATACAGTCTTTGACCACAGAGTGAGAAAAGCCTATGAAACCCAAGAAGCAATGCACTTTCCGCTTAATGGTATAACTTACTTGTAATGAAAATTCATTGCTTCATATCCCATATTATTTCCTGCACCAAATTTTCTCCCATTCTTTGACTATTCCTCAATTGAGAGACTGACTCTACCAGGGGTTGTCTACTGCAAAACTATTCACTTTATTTTACATATCATTTCACATTTCATGTTTAGGGTATGAGCAGTAGGAGATGCATCAAGGAAACTGGAAATACTGTCTTTATACTTTCATCTTACAGGGACAATTACTCCATTTGTTTGAGTATCACCTGTTCTTGACTATCCATATTTTCAGTTACAAGAATGCTAACACAATGCAGCATCTCCTTCTTTATCTGGTTTCTTTTTTTTTTTTTAATTTTTATTTACTTATGATAGTCACACACAGAGAGAGATTGGCAGAGACACAGGCAGAGGGAGAAGCAGGCTCCATCACCGGAAGCCCGACATGGGATTCAATCCTGGGTCTCCAGGATCGCGCCCTGGGCCAAAGGCAGGCGCCAAACCGCTGCGCCACCCAGGGATCCCCTTTATCTGGTTTCTTGCAGACAACTAGGTATGTTCTCCAGAACTATTTGAGCTATATTTCTACCTACAGAATATACACATTATCCCCAATCCTATATACACTTTTTTTTTCCCTGAGACTTCTGTCTTAAGTGAAACAAATGTTTCTTTCAATTGATACTTCTATATATGGAGGCATGGAGGCACTATGTCATTTATTTAGCACAAGAAAATAAATTAATCATTATTATTATTCAATAATTATTATTTAATAACTGGGTTATATCTAAAAGTTATTATTTTGGAAGTTTCATGATACCACATCAGTTTAGAACAGCCTGATAAGATGACTATTCAATAAATATGTAGCATATTTTTATTTTATCCAAATTACTAAAGTGGTGCAATAAATATATTCATATACCAACTTTTTATTGCCTTGTAGATCATTTTATGTAAAAAAATAATTACGGAAGCAAGACTAACAGTCTAGAGTATATAAACATTTTTAATGATCCATATAAATATTGTCAAATTGCTTTTCTCAAAGCCTGTAGTAAATTAAGCTCCCATAAGCATTACATACATACAGCATCAACAAAAAAAAGAATAAATTAACTAGTTTTATTGATTAAAATGTATTTCTATCTTAATATTATTTGATTTCCATAGAGTAAAAGAAAACATGATTTTATGTGTATTTGACTTCTTTTCTTTTGTAAACTTTCCATTTATGTTTCATTTAATTTCTTATTTCATTGAATTATAATCAAAGGATACTGTTTATAATTTAACTTCATGTGTCTTACTGATATTTCTTAGTTATCTAATATATGATTGATTTTGTGAGTTTCATGTGCACTTTTAAAAAAGAAAGATTTTTATTTTTCATAGGACAATATGGACAACACACATTGGGGGACAGAATCCATAGGGAATTCTAGAAAGGTTAAAGAGATTTGGAGCGGTATATACAAGTTAGTTTGAAAATCTCCGTGTTTACTTAATATTTAAACAGAAACTTGAAGATGTGTGAGAGGAAGCCATGAGATATTTGTGAGGAGAGGCATAAGAAAGAGAATGTGAAGGTTCTTGAATTAGGATTTTCTATTTTGAGAAATGACAGAGAGTCTATTGCTGCCATTGGAATAAATAAAGAGGGAACATGGTAAGAAATGAGACTGTAGTGGTAGCAAAGAAGCTATTACAAATGAGGATATATGTTGCAACAAGAGAGCAAAAAAATATAGCGGTTAACACATAGTGGACATTTATTTTTCTTGCACACAGCAGTTCAAACACAGGCAGGTGTTTCTGATGGGGAGGCAGCACTTGATCACAGCTTCATCCAATACCCAGTTTCCTTCTATCGTCTTATTTCATTATTTTTTAAAGTCTCGCTCTCATTTCATGATCAGAGCAGGGTCACAAGCACCAAGTCCATATTCCAAGGTTCCAGTGTACAGAAAAGTGAGAAAGAAAAGAAGTGGAAAGCAAGAAATTACCTTTAAAGTCCATGAGCTATTTCACACATTGTGTTCTCTTGTGCAGCATGGCTAAAACTTAACCACACAGCGGTTGGAGCTGTGTGGGAATCTGAGAAATATGACACTAGACGGGATTTCCATGTGCCCAGTAAAACCCTCAAGTTCTGTTGCTAAACGGAAGTGATAGGAAGCAAATCCTGGGAGTCGGACAGAGGAACAGATGATTTTGATCCTTGTAGGTCCTTATAAGTTTGTCTTAAACATGGAGTAAGATAAAAAAAAAAAAAAAACATCAGATTTCACCAAAGGAGTAGTATTGTCTATTACTTAAGATTACTTTGATTGAGTAACATGTTGTCCTTATGGCACCCAAATAACACTGATTTATTTGTGAGACTTCATTTTACATACAAAGTGTGATTTTATTTTATTTATTATTTTTATAGATTTTATTTATTTATTCATGAGAGACACAGATGCTTTTATAGGAAAGGTATTAGTATGAGTATTTCTATTTTTATTATTTTTTAAAATTTTATTGATTTATTCAGGAGAGACACAGAGAGAGGGAGAAGCAGGCTCCATGCACAGAGCCCAATGCGGGACTCGATCCCAGGACCCCAGGATCACACCCTGAGCTGAAGGCAGACACTCAACCGCTGAGCCACCCAGGCATCCCAAAAGTGTGATTTTATATACATAATTCTGTTTCAGGAATACTTTTTCTGCTCATCAACATACTATTGGTTGTGCAGTTTCCACTTTTAATTACTGTAGTTGTATACAGAAATATGATACATAATATACCAGATAACACATTGAGTTCTAGTGCAGGTTGTTTGTGTTTACCTCCCAAATAAGTTAATTTCTATTATGAGACTTCTCCATGCCTCAATTTCTTTATCTGCCTCAAAGGCTTTTGTGAAGAATAAATGTATTAATAAGTACTTAAGTAGCTCCTCATCCATAATATACCCTCAAAAGCTAGTAGAAAATAATTTTCTTATTGTAGCATATTTTAATCTCATCAATTTATTTTTCTTTTTAAATTGGATTTTAGCATTTTCACATTCTTATTAACACCCCTATTATATTATTATAAAAGTTCAATATATTTTCTTAAGTTTTTATTGCAATAAGTTAGTTTGTAAAAAAATTTCACTGTTCCAATACTCAGGCAAAGACACTCAGGCCCAAGATACTTTCTTTTCTAAAAAAATATTTCTTATTATAACACCTAGTCTTTATCCAGTACTTTCTACATATTTCTTGTTAGGTTTTTCAAAGAAATGTTTTCTACTGTTTTCTTCATAATTATTTATTTTGTATGTCCTACTAAAAATTATGTGCAACATCATATTTGTATGGTCTTATGTGAATGGTATATGTTTAAATACATTTTCCAGGAAGTGCTTCATGGCTTTATGGACTTACAAAGCAAACCTCAAATCCATGAATATTTTATTTCAGATATTTTATGTTATAATTTCCCATATATAACCTCATAGCAGACTGTGTTTTACAATAAAAATAGTCCTGTGTTCTCCTTAATGCTATTGCCTTAAATTCAATTTAGTCTGAAAACAAATAAATCAACCAAGCAACAGAGCAACAAAAACTCTGATATGATTTTTGTGTGCTTGACAAAGTATGCTATATCAAAGTGCAGAAATTCCACATTCATATATAATGTAGGTGTAGAATTTTTAAGACAAAACCATTTTCCTTTCTTATCTCCTCAATAAACGTGAAGGACAAGCCATAAACTTAAAAATGACAACATTTAGTTAATGGATCGTATTTTTGTTTTGTTTTGTTTCCCTTAGATTTAGCATCGAATATTTCTGAAATTATGCTTACATTACCTTTTAGACTTAAACTTTAGTCTTACAGGTTCCTTCAGGTTAGCACAGCCCATGCATCCCTGAGGCATTTATCATTCTTTATTGCCGCATCTCAGTCTCAATTGATTAATAGTTATTGATCATTCCCTAGGGAATGGAAGGTCGCCCCAAGAAAGAAGGGTACTCATAGTTTCAACCCTTGCACCACATCATTTATATCATCAGTATGTTCTCTGATTGATGGAATGACTAGGCAAATACAGTGACAGTTGTCCTCAACACCTTGCATAGTTTCAATAATGCATTACTCTTCTAAGGAATAATTTTTCTTTAAAACAAAGTGCTTTCTATAACATCTTCATGATTACACATCATTCTAATTAAAAGATATATTTTTTCTGTTAACAAAATTTATCCCCATAGCATAGCAATATGCATAGCTCAAAGTAAATGAATTCATAAATGCAGTGTTTTCACACTTTCTACCCATTCTTATAGCTCAAGTACTATACATGTTTGATAAAATCAAAACGCCTATCTGGTAATTATCTCCAGAGACAGCTAAGTTAATTGGTACAAACTTCATTGTTTCTTGTCTTCTGCAAATGTGTATCTGTTTTGGAGGAATATTTATATCCTATTCAGTCTTTTTACACTGTTGAGAATAAATAGGACCACTTAATATTGATTAAATTGAGTTCAAACCAAAGCGTATCAACTGCCTTGGATGAGGAAAGTTTCAATTTTTGCTTACAGATTATTAAAATGGTTTGGGTGTTTATGCTTAAAAATGAGACTAAGATGAGGACAAGTAATTATAATGTATGATTCCTGAATGGAGCCCACCCTGTATAAGCACTTTACTACGTTCTTCATACACATCATAAAAATCAATTTATAAATTATCAGCAATGTGCATTCCAACTCATCTGGCTATAATTACAGTGTTACTGTGTAGTTAGTTTCTAAATTTGCCTCAGCAAGTAATTAGAAACAAGTTTGGAAGAATACTTAAAGTCATTGTCCAATTTGTACTCTGATCATCTCTGATCATGTAATTCTATACGTTGTTGCCAACACTGCTTCTTACTAAGCCCAAGGAAGTAAGCCTCCATTTTATCTTTTCCCTAAATCAGATTAAATAACTTTCCAATGAAACAGACATTGAATCTTCTTTGCTAGTGATAAACAATCTTTAAGATTGTTCTATTCATACCATAATCTTCTTATGTTAATGATAGCACATTTTATAAAGACTTTCTTTAAATCAGTGGTGTTCGTTGGACAGAAATGTATTCTATCCCACAATGGAAACTGTCAAATGGAACACACTTTCTATAATAATTTAACATCAAATTTCGGTCTTTCTGTTATTTGAAAAAGACACTTTTTAGCACACTTAAAAAAAAACAGATGTTGAATTGAGAAAATATTATTTGAAACATTTAGCAGTACAAGCATTAGCATTATGTTAGTGCATATTTATTCCAAGCTATAAATTTTCAATTAATTCAATTAGAGTGAGTCTCATGTTTCATAGCCTATATTTCACTGTGAAATTGGATGCTATTTTACCTCCTTCCTCAAGCATTAATAATGAAACAAAAACACGCCAATCATGTTACTTTAAGGCAAGTGGCTTTAGATCTACGTATATTTAAACTTCCTCAGCTACTAAAGGATTTATTATTTTCAATTTGTTAGAGCTGTGTTTCATGCCAATGGTAAATATGTTTGTGGCAAGAGAAAATAACATGAAACAAGATACAAATTAGTCTGTAATGGTACATATTACGTTAAATGTTCGGTATACTTTTCATATTATATATTATTCTTATGGAGGTTTTGAACCACAAAATAGAGAATGAAATAACAAGAGTGGCAAGGTAATGGGAGAAACTTAATTCATGTGCAGATCATATAACTGGACAATTTAAAGAAAAACAGTTATAGTGGGAGAAACTCTTAAAACTCTCATGCTTATGCTTTCATAATGAGTTTTTTTAATGAAAAAATGAAGGCTTTTATAGGAAAGGTATTAAGAATGAGTATTTCTATTTTTATTATTTTTTAAATTTTATTGATTTATTCATGAGAGACACAGAGAGAGCGAGAGGCAGAGACACAGACAGAGGTGGAGGCAGGCTCCATGCAGGGAGCCCGACGTGGGACTTGATCCCGGGCCTCCAGGATCACATCTTGGGCCAAAGGCAGACACTCAACTGCTGAGCCACCGGGGCTGCCCAGTATGAGTATTTTTAAAATCAATCATTCTCTACTATAATAAATGTAGACACGTGTCCTTGTAATGTTTGTATATGTGTTTATATACCGGGGCACAAAACAAATGTCATAAAATGCAGATAACATTCTTTGGAAATAATGAAAGCAATAGTATAGATAAGAACTGCTAATGGCACCACCATTTATTAAGTACTAAATATGTGTCAAGCGTTGCATAAAATAAGAAATGTAATCAGAGTTCATTACCCAACCATCAGAGCTTGAATGTAGATTCATCATTCAAAGTTCATATTTTTCACTGGAATAATAATGCATTTTAAAAAGTTTGAACAAAATTATTTCAACAAATTGGAAATTAATAAAACATGCATCAGAATAATTGTAGTTGAGAAGTTTTAAATTTTGTCTACAGAATATTTAAATATAACAGCAATAAAAATATTACCCATTAGTACTTATGGAAGATAAACAAGTGTGTCATCACATATTTAAAAAACATTATTAAATAATTCTCTTATTTCACAAATTAGAAATAAATAAATAAATACTATTAAAGTTTAGTAATATAACCACAATGAAGATTTGAAGAAAACAAAATTTCAGACACCTTAGTTTAAAATATAGACAATTTCAGTGACATCTGGGTGACTCAGTGGTTGGGCTTTTGCCTTTGGCTCAGGTCATGATCCCAGGGTCCTAGGATCTGGTCCTGCATCAGGGTCCCCATGGGGAGCCTGCTTCTCCCTCTGCCTGTGTCTCTGCCTCTCTCTGTGTGTCTCTCATGAATAAATAAATAAAACCTTTAAAAAATATATACACAACTTCCAAAAGAATAAAATCAAAATATAGACAACTTCCTGGAGAAATAGCTAACTAAAAATAAAGGTATAAAACAAAAATATTTATTTAAGAAAAAGAAGGGTGCTACTACAGCAGAAAGATTTGTTTTATTTTGCTTTTATAACATTGCGTAATGATACATCTACATGTTAATCATTTTGAAACTATCATCACAAGTGAATTGTTATAATTCTTTTAATGATAAAAATTGCCTGAAAATTTTTAAAATCCAAATTGAACAATATGACAAGGAAAAAAATGATTGCTCCCAAATTACCTTCACAGATGCTCTAATTCTAAATGGCTTGATTTATAAATTCTTTTCAACATCCATATAACTAAGTTTCTAAGAGATATAGAAAATGTCATTTTATAAATCCAGAAAAGCTCTCATACTAAAACAAATGTAAAACAAGAATAGAGACTCATTTTACATGTAACCATAAATGCAACTTTTTTGTTTTAAATTAGCTATTCTGCTCCAACAATATATCACGAAGACTGATGTTCTCTATCAGTTTATCAAGAAAAGATCAAAAGGAACATAGGGATAATGGTAAAAAAGCTACCTGATAAAATTCAAAATCTACTTATGATTTTAGACAAATACTCTTAAGAAGTGAAAGTATTGATCTATAAATACGATGTTATCCCAATAAATATATCAACCTTATTTATAATGAGACTTGAGAAACTGATTCTAAAATTTATTTGCAAAAAGAAAGTATAAGAATATCCATACCCTGTTGTAATTAAGTGTTGAGTCTCTAAATCCTACACCTGATACTAATATTACCCTATGTTAACTTAACTGGAATCGCGTGCAATTTTCTACAAATAAGATTTATGTATCCATAAAAAAATTCCATACCCTAATTATGTTTTTATCTAAATTATTGTCTGAGGTCATGTGTTTTCATTTAATTTTTTTAACAAGAAACTATATAAGGATATCAAATCTTTGATCTAGCAGCCTTGATTGGTTATAAGTCTTGAATATAAATTTCCCCTGCTATTATGTTGGAGAGTCTCTATGTGTATTAGTAATAATTTGACTTCAAATTTACCATATGTTCCTCTTTAAATCGCAAACTAGGTTCAGTCTATACCATCTACTATGTAGCTGGGTATTCTTATAAATTAATGGCCTTCAATCTCATTTGGACAATCAGCATGCTTGACAAAATTTGTATATGTCGCTGTACTAATTTCCATTCCTCTCCCACTGTTATAGCCAATTTTATTTCCATGGCATGTCTACTCCATATTTCATCATTTTAATATTTAAAGGAATGTGGCAGCTGTGTGATAGATTACTGGCCACAGGGTGGGAACACTTAGGCCTGCCTAGCGTATATTTTTTTTAATGGCAACATGCCTGAAGTAGCTTCTTTTAACCACTCTGCATTTCACTTGCTTTACCTAAAAATTGGATTTAAAATAGCTGACATATGCTTTGCACACTAAGTAAACTACCAGCGGAGGACTGGATGTTTGCTATTCCAGGACCAGAAGTGGAGGTTACTTTTTAATTTTTTTTAACATATTTCACTCTTAGTGTCCATAATTTATTTTAGAAATAAGTAGTTTAAATCATCCATCATTAAAAAAAAAATCACTCTGAGTGAAAAGTTTAAAAATGCCACGGGCAGCTCCCTATCTTTGCAAGGAGACCAAAGAACTTTTCCAGAGCTTCTCACTAATTCCTACCTTCCTGACTTTAAGGTATATTAATTACTGTATCAGGCAACCTAACTTTCTGACTGATTGTTCTCTCATATTTATTTCTTTTTGAGCTATGAATATGAAATCTTCTTATTTCAAAAGTAAGATTCTGGCCAAATACAAATGATGGCTGCGTGAATTTTCTCAGGTTACTATAATAAATTGCCACAGACTTGGTGGCTTAAAACAACAGAAATTTATTTCCTCGTGGTTCTGCAGACCAGAAGTCAGAACAAAGTGGAGGCAGGCACACTCCCTCTTGAAGTCTCTAAGAGAAGCAATCCTTAGTCTCCCAGTTTTGTGGATCCAGATTTTCCAAGATTTATGGCAACGTAACCCTAATCTCTGTCTCCTTCAATCACGTGGTCTCTCCCTCTTTGCCTAAGTCTTCTTTTCTTGTAAAGGCACATATCACTGAATCTAGAGCCACCAGGTAATCCAAGACAATTTCATCTTGATGTCTTTCAATTAAATGTGTCTGCAAAGACCTTTGTCCGAATAAGGTTCTGGGCGGACATCTTTGGGATCCATCATTCAATCCAGCACAACTGTTAAGAGAAAAAGAAAACATTCAGAAAATATGTGCAAGGTTTTATATACTTCATAAAGCTACTCGGAGCCTTATTCATGTGATAATGCTGTAGGAGAGCTACAGAGGAAGATAGGGAAAAGGAGAGTATGCATAGTGGGACAGTAAAAAGCACAGTTTTCCTCATTTTAGAACAAAACAAGACTTTCATACTGTTTCAGTATGAAATTGGACTTCTTTCGGACAAAATGGCACTAACTTTGGGTATACGATTTTGAACCCCATGAGACTGATAAAAACATAAAAGACTGTGTTTCTAATTCTTGGAAAACCTAAACCATCTTCTCTCCTATCATATCTTATCAGAATAAATAATAGTAAAATTTTTTCATAGGTTTAAACAAAAAACAAAACAAAAAAGAGATGACTATTATAAATCATTCTTGGATATTTGATGATTTTTCTATCAAATAGAAACATAATATTTATATATCTATGTATATATATACAATATAATGAATTTCATAATTAATCCGAATATCAGAAGTATTAAACTTTATAGAAACACTAAAATACCTTAATATTTGATTATAAGAGCCATGGCCAGAGGCAGAGGCAAGTTTCCAGAAGATTTGCATGCTGAGTAAAATGTCTTGTGTAGGTTTGTCATGAAAAACTCCTATTTGGGGGCGACAAGGAACTCCTAGGACTCCAAAATCCAATCCATACATATGCACAATTAGATATGCATTTTCTAATTATGTAAGGACTGTAAAGACCTGAAAGGTGATGGGTGACATTCCCAACTCCCTTGCACAATAATTACCTCTAAGTCCTACCCCCTTCACCCCTGAACCCTTCTAATCACTTTTATGCAATTCCAATGATAAGCAGGTCATTGTTTTTGGAGTCCCTTCAGTGTTGGATTAGATATGGCTTGATGAATCCTTCAGACCTATTTTTTGTAAAGGCTGTTCTCTGATCCAGTGCTATCCCTTGGGGCCAAATAGACCCTTTTCTACATGGTGGAGCTTCTAACAACCAACTTTTCTAATTTTCTGCCCACATTTTTTCCTTTTCCAAACTAAATATACCCAGATCCTTTGCTATCCTGGCTGTTTGCTGCTAATAATATTCTAGGATTAATATTTTATTTACAGAGTAATACTGAAAACAGAAAACCAAACTCCAGGTATAGAGAATTGCAATTAACTACAAAATACTAAATTTAAATTGCTTTATACTTTTGTCAATGGAAGTAACTATTTTTAGTAGCCATACTCTTCCCTTGATGCATATTTTCTTTATTGCCAGTTATCTCTTCCACAATTTCTTTCTGTAAGTTCTTTGGTTAAATAGAGTGACCTCCTTATCTTGTCTACTACAGTTTCATGTTCATCTACAGTACCTTTTAAACTTTCTCTCCTGAAAATGCAGAAAACTTCGCTGATTTACTAATATCTAAGGAGGACTCCAAAGAAGAGAAGCTTCTGTTGAAGATTTTCAGAAGAATGCTTAATATTTTAGTACAGTACTTCCTCCATGTGAGAGTGAAATGTGCATAGTTTGTCACGAGATGCTGAGAAACAAGAAAAGCAAAGAAAAACCCTCCTATGATCACAGTGTACAAGGTGAAAGAGGGAAATGCCCTTATATGGCCTTTGATGAAATAGAAGAGAAAAATGATGGCAGGTCACATCCAATGAGAAGCACTTGTAGAATCTCAAGGATGCAGGCAGCCTCCTGCGGGCTCTGGAGTGCCTTGCCCTGGCTGGGGAATTGTCTGCTGACAGTGTGGTGGCTTCCTTGGCCCTGAAAAATCCTACAAGCTATTGGACACTAGGCAAGAAGGCACTTAGCACAAGCCTGCTCTGCAGCAAGCCCTTGGCTACACATATTCACCGCATACACACATCACCACTGTAGCTCTATCTGGACCTAATAAAGTCAGTTAAACCCAGAAAAAAAGGGGGGGGGGATGCCTGGGTGGCTCAGTGGTTGAGCATCTGCCTTCAGCTCAAGGTGTGTTCCTGGGATCTGGAATTGAATCCCATGTTGGGCTCCCTGCATGGAGCCTGCTTCTCCCTCTGCCTGTGTCTCTGCCTCTCTCTCTCTCTCTCTCTCTCTCTCTCTCTCTCTCTGTGTGTCTCATGAATAAGTAAATAAAATCTTAAAAAAAATCTTTTACTGGATTTATTCTAATGTAGCTCCTTGAGGTTTCATGAGTTTTTCACTCAGTCACCCCAAGCAGGTTGGACCCCTCACATATCTTTAAATGAAGAACATAATTATTAAACATATCTTCATCCAGTTCATTAAAAAAAAACAATGCTTAGGTAGGTAGGTTGAAATCAAAGTTCTCTTCTACGACAAAATTGACGAGTAACTGTTAATGTAAGCATTTCAAATAGTCACAAGGTCCTGTCATTGAACCAGCAGTAAGCCTGTATTTCTTCATTTCCACAGAAATATCATTTACTTTTCTAGTGCTTTCCAAACATACCATTATGCATTCCCATTGTTTAACACGCAAGCAATATTGTCAGACAGCAAGTTATTCTTAGCAAACCAGAACCCATTTGAGGACAGACATGACACTCCTCGAATAGTACTTTATGCGATCCTTCCAGTCTCAATGTCAAGCTTAATATTTACAGTAATCCTTTCACTTCTGATAATTGGAATACGAGTGGCCAGTTATTTACCTTCTAGCACCCTTTCCAAAAATTACTTATAGCATTTCAATAATATTCTAATTTAAAAAAAATTTATATGGACCAAAGCCTTTGAATACATTCATATGTGATCTCTTAGATTATTTTGTTTAATTTGGCCTTCATTTCACAATTGTTCCACATTTTAAAAGAACATGATCTCTTGAAAACACAATGTTTTTCCTCTTGAAAAAACAATGACCATTTGGCTGATAGGATGACACTAAACATAAGAGGACTTATTTATCAGCAAAATTGATAAATTATGTTGAATCTATGTGACTGAAAATCAGTAATTATTTCATAAAAAGTAAATAAATGTTAACTAGAATATTTAATCCACTAGAATACTTTATTTTCTTTTTGAATAAATTATCATTTCCTGTAATATAGCCTGGTCCATCACAAAACTCATGACTTACGAAACTCAATTTTACATATTGATTAGTTAAAAAAATACTTATTCTTACTTTTGAAGATCATGGATAATCATTTAATTTCTGTTCCCTAAAATGTTAGATAGCAATGAAGTAAAGGAGCAGTAATGGATCACAATAAAATTTAAAAGGATAAACTATTCACAGTCCTCTGAGGACAGTACTGCGTAGTCTTTGGCCCATGAAGACAGAACAGATCAGATGTATTTTTCAATATTAGTTTGACAGTGTTATATCTTACAGCAAAAAATTCACATTGAATTGAAATCAGGTTTTCAAGTGACTCTCCATTCTTACTAAATATACACTGAATTCAGATTTTTAATTTTCATTTTGAGGAAACTTTGCAATGCAGATATAGGTAGAAACACTAAAACTTTTAAAAGTAAAAGTCAACACCAGCTAGCATTTCTATGTAGTAGAAACATAAAAGCTATGATCTGAGAGGTATATCATTATATATTTAAAAAAATATTTTATTTACTTATTCATGAAAGACAGAGAGAGAGAAAGAGAGGCAGAGACATACGCAGAGGGAAAAAAGGCTCCATGCAGGAAGCCCAATGTGGAACTTGATCCCAGGACCCCAGGGTCATTACCTGAGCCAAAGTCAGATGCTCAACCACGGAGACATCCAAGCATCTCATTATGTATTATTCTAAAATAAAATAATTTACATTGAATTGTGTGGGGGGGTGATGTAAGGGTCTTTGAGATAAAATATAAGCTAAATATGTTGGATTCCTTATTAAACATTATAGGAAGATGTGTTTAAACAATCACAAAATTCATTATATGTGTCGCATTAATAATGGTTGAGACAAACCAATGAGTGATATATTTCATAGAGAATATTTTATGAAAATAAGTGTGCATTTTTTCAATTTGTAAGAGTAACTGATTTATGTTACACAAAATTGAGAATATGCAAAACACTGAAAAATAGCATTAGGAAGTATTATATCCTTTATTCTTCTTTACTACTTTATTCTAGAAGAGGGCACATCAGTAGATGACCTGGTCTTCCTTCCATCTTCAAAAGATTCATCTTCAGTCTCCTTCTTATGAGGTAAAGGTTTTAAATCATTTAGAGGATATCTGATCATTTATCTTGAATATTGAGGAGCACTGATGACATTCTTGACATCAAAGAGCAAGAAAATCTGAGAACATGTGGAAACTTTGCAGGGCTGACTATATGTGTAAAGTTTGATGAGCTGTCTTTCCTCATAATGTCCCACTTTTCGTCATGGTATTGAAAATACAGAGATTTTAAAATAATATAAACTTTCACTCCCATATAACCACTTTTAAAATTATTATTTCATTTTATGAACATAGAGTAAAAGTAATTCCTTAGGACATAGAGTAAAAGTAATTCCTCCCAAATACAGGGCCATGGAGTCACTCTCGTGTCAAGACGTGGAGCAGTTTCATCCCTCCCTTTGTGCCCATAAAAACAAAACTCCCTCTGGTAATCCATTGTAGTTTATAGTCCACTTCCCCAACTCAGCAATTTCTGTTCCTATTCTCTTGCCTTTTTTCAGAATGCTATACTTTGCCATCATGCAGCATAAAGACTTTTGGGTCTAGGATTCTTTCATTTATATAATGCATTTGAGGTTAATCCACACTGTTGAGCATATTAGTACTTTGTTCTGTGTTGTTACTGAACAATGGTCCATTGTGTGAATGTGCCAATGGTTTATCCATCTATCCATTGAAGACTATATTGTTTCTAGCAATTATGTGTAGGGCTATTATGAATAGTAATTACAAGTTTTGTGCAAATGTAAATTTTCATTTCTTTTGGGGAAATATGTAGAAGTGGGGCCACTGGCTCATATGAGGTATGTTTAACTTTACAAAAAAAAAATACTGAAATATTCTCCAATGTGGCTATAGCATCTTTCATTCCACTAGCAATTTATGAAATTTCTAGACCTCAGCATCTTTGTCTGAACTTGGTATTGTAAATACATTTTTTTTATTTCAGCAACCTAAAATATGTGCCAAGGTATCTTGTGGTAATAATTTGCATTTTCTTGATGACTAATGATGTCAAGCATCATTGCATGTGCTTATTTGCCATCTGTATATCTTCCTTGGTGAGATGTCTGTTCAAATATTTTGCCCAGTTTTTCTGGGTTGTTAAATTTTAAAAGTTCTTTAAGTATTCTGGTTATAAGCCTTTTATCCAATGTGACTTTCAAATATTTTCTCTCAGTTTGTGGCTTTTCATTTCATTCTCTTAACAGTATCTTTCACAGAGCAAATTTTTGTTTATTTTAATTTTTTGAAGTCTAAATAATCATTTTTCCTTCATGAATCATGTATATAGCATTTGTATAGAGGTTTATAACTGTTGTTTAACCAAAGTCATAATGATTGTCTCCCATTTTCTAATAACAGTTTTATAGTTTACATTTTATATTTAGGTCAGTGATCTATTTTGAGTTGATTTTATATCAAGTGTAAGATATAGATTGAATTTCATTTTCTGGAATGTGAATATCTAGTTGCTTCAGCACCATTTTTGAAAATTATCCCTTTTCCATTGAATTCTCTGTGTTTCCTCCTTAAAAATCAATTAACCATTTTTGTGTGGGTCTATTTCAGGGCTTTCTACTTTGTTCCATTGAGCTATGAATCTATTTGTTCACCAATATCACTTCATTTCCAAAGCGCTATAAGGAGTCTTAAAATCAGGTGGTGTGCATCCTCCAACTTATGTGTCATTTTTAGTATTGGGACAAATTATGCATTGGGTATCTATAAAGGTTAAAAACCTCATGCTATAGTAAGCATCTCTCTCTGTCTCTGTGTTTCTCTGTCTCTCTCTCTGTCTCTCTCTGTCTCTCTCTCTCTCTCTTTTTTTCCCCTGGAATGACAGGACACTTTATTTTTAACTCTGAATTGTGCTTCACCTCTCAAGGATCCACATCTAGGAGGCCACTGCCTGTTTTTAAATCAAAGTCTAGCAGAGCCTGTTAACTTTCACCCTTATTAATCACATTATTAACCATACCTATGTCTTTTTTGGTTTCCTATTTTTTTTCTATTTTATTTACAATTTATAATCATTTCGTGTAGAAGAGGAAGGTAAGTGCCTCAAACTTTGGGGCCATGTCAATCACATGTTTCATTTTATGTAAATTCTTCTTTGATGATTATCATGTTTTATAGAAACATCTATATTATAAGTGATGGTGAAAAGACAGTTATTTGCACATAACTATTTTCCCATAGCTCAAATTCACCTATAATAAAAAAGTTAGAATTGCTTTTTCAAAATATATTTAAGCTTCTCAGCATTAGTTAGCAATGATTAACTTATTAATTCTGGTCGCTTATTTATCATAATTGCTTGAATGTCATTTTACCACACTCTACAAAAGTAGATGCAAAGATTTAAAAAAAAAACTTTGTGATGGTAACACTTAATATGAGATCTATCCTTTTAACATTTTTTTACTGATATGATAGATTATTGTTGACTATAGATATGGTGTTTTATTTTTTTATTTTTATTTTTTTAGATATGGTGTTTTACAACAGATTTTCTAGAGTTCTCTCTCTCTCTCTCTTTATTTGACTAAAACTTTATACCTGTTGTTGAGTAATTCCTTATTTCTTCTACTCTAGGCACTGGTGAACATCATTCCACTATATGATCCTATAAATTTGACTATGTAGATGCTTCATAAAAGTGGAGTCATGGAATATTTGTCTCTGCATCTGGCTTATTTCATTTAACATAATGGTTTCAAAGTTCATCAATATTGTTCCAAATTGAAGAATGTCTTTCTATTATCAATGCTGAATAGTATTCTATTGTATGCATTTACCAGATTTTCTTTATCTGTTTATCTGCTAATGAACATTGATATTCCTTCCCTATTTGGCTATTATAAATACTATAGCAATGAACATAGGAGTGCAGCAAGGAACATAGCAGTGCTAATATCTCTTTAGATCCTGATTTCAATTCTTTTGGAAGAAAGCCCATAAGTGTGATTTCTGGATCATATGAGAGTTCTATTTTTAATTTTTTGAGGAATCTCTATCCTGTTTCCATTGTGGCTACATCATTCTACAATCCCACCAACACTATATAAGAATTCCATTTTTTTCTACACAACCTCCTCAATGCAAGTTGTGTTCTGTGGTTTGTTTGTTTGTTTGTTTGTTTTGCTAATAGCCTTCCTGACAGGTGTAAGATAGTATCTCACTGTGGTCTTGATTTGCATTTTCCTGATAAGTAGTGATGTGGAACATTTTTTCATATATGTGTTGGCCATTTGTATGTCTTCTTTAGAGAAATACTTATTTGAGTCCTCAGTCCATTTTTTATTCAAGCTATGAGTTGTTGTTGTTGTTTTCTTAACTATTGAGTTGTAGGTGATCCTTCTATATTTTGAGACTAATTCTGTATTAGTTCCAGAGAAAGAGAATCAGTGGGAAATAGATCGATGATAGATAGATATACATATAGATATTATTATAAGGAATTGACTTAAAATTCCCATAATGTGCTGTCTGCAAGCTGGAGACCCATAGAACCAGTGGTGCAATTCCAATAAAGGCCTAAAAACCAGGGAGCCAATGGGTAAATTAGAGTCCAACAACACAAGAACAATGTGTCAGCTCAAGCAGGCAGACAGAAAGCAAAAGGGTGGATTCCTTCTTCCTTCTCTTTTTTGTTCTGTTTAGGCCCTAAAAGATTGCATGACACCAGCCACATTGGGGAGGACATCTACTTTACTGAGTTGACTAATTCAAGTGCTAATCTCTTCCAGAAACACCTTCATAGACACACAAAAAAGATAATGTCTAATTTGGACAACCCTGACCTAGTCAGGGTTGACCTAGGTTGACTTGACCTAGTCAAGTTGACACATAAAGTTAACTATCACAAGTCTTCCTATTCACATTGGCACTTACTTACATGCCATAGCTTTTAACCAAACTTAATTTTTAAATAAAGACAATAACAAGGTGATTAACCTTTCTGACATGATACAACTATCCTATGGATAACCAGAAACATACTAACCCCTTCCACAAAAGAAGAAATACAGTTCTCAAATAACATTTGCCCTTCTCTTAGTGTCTCATATTTTAAATATCTATACTGCATATTAAGTTATCAGATGTTTGGTAGAATTCACTAGTGAATGAACCTCTCTGAGCCTAGTGCTTTCTGTGTTATGAAGTTATTAATCATGGATTCAATTTTTCTAGTGGATATAGACCTATTCAGATTGTCTATTTCTTCTTGTGTGAGTTTTGGCAGACTGTGTCTTTAAGGAACTTGTCTGTTTTATTCAAGATATCAGATCTGTGGGCATAGAGTTGTTCACGGTATTCCTTTATTTCTTTTTAATGTCCACAGTATCTGGAGTGATGTCCTTTCTTTGATTTCTATAAATAATTTGTATAATCTTTCTTTTTTCCTTAATTAGCCTAGCTAAAGGCTTACTGATGGTAAAGTACCTATTTTTTTCCCTCTCTCAAAAGTCAAGTAATATCTGAACAGATTATCTCTTTCTAGAACCTTTTCCTGCTGCCAGACCCCAAAGATATCTCAAATGTTCAAAATGCCAATACAATAAAGCATAGTGTCTTATTCAGCTCAAGCTACTTTAGCAAAACATTGTAGTACCTTAAACAAAACCCATTTAATTCTCGCAGTTTTGGAACCTGACAATCTGCTGACAGATGTGATGCCTGAGGAGAGTCATCTTCTTAGATTGTTTCCTTCTTGCCATATCTACACATGGAGGAGAAAGAGAGATCTCTAGTCCTTCTTATTCTTCTAAAGACACTAATCTCATCTTGGGAGCTCCATTCTCATGATCTTATTTAAACATAATTACTTCCCATAGCCCACACCTTCAAATGCCATCGCATTGAAGGTAAAGACTCAACATATGGATTTGAAGGGGGACAAATATTCAGCCTATAACTTTCTACCCTTGGCCTTCAAAATCTATGTCCTCACATGCAAAATATATTCAGACCATCTCAACAGTCCCCCAAATCCTACCTCATCCCAGGATCAACTCTAAAGTCTATAAAGTCCAAAGTCTTATCTGAATATTGTCTAAATCAGGTATGACTGAGCCTTGACATATAATTTATCTTGAGGGAAAGTTTCTCTTCAGCTGTGAACCTATGAAACCAAGTAAGTAATGTGCTTCCAAAATATAATGAGACAGGTATAGGATAGATGTTCCCACTTTAAAAGAGAGAAATCAGAAGGAAGAAAGGGGTATTGGTCCCAAGCAAGTCCCAAACCCATCAAGGCAATGCCACTAGATATTAATGCATGATCCCTGGGTGGCGCAGCGGTTTGGCGCCTACCTTTGGCCCAGGGTGCGATCCTGGAGACCCGGGATCGAATCCCACGTCGGGCTCCCGGTGCATGGAGCCTGCTTCTCCCTCTGCCTGTGTCTCTGCCTCTCTCTCTCTCTCTGTGATTATTATAAATAAATAAAAATTAAAAAAAAAATTTCAGTAGCGATGCTGTGGAAATGGCCCGGGGCTGCCTTTCCATTAGGGGTGAGCAAGGCCTGAAGCGGGGCCTGGGGCGGGGGCCTGCCCCCCTGCTCCTCAGCCCCTTGCTTGCAAGTCCCCTGCTCTGTCGGGGCTAATTATTAAAAAAAAAAAAATCATGGATTTTTGTCTGTATCATGGATGCTCTGCTTTATGATACAGTAGACCCACCCTTGGGATTCATTCAAGCAATAGCTCTGCCTCAGTAGCTCCTCTGCAGACAGTAATTGCACCCTGAAGCCTCTCAGTGGCTGCCTGACCTGCGAAGACTGAGGCAGTTCCCGCATGTTTAAAACTGAAGAGGCAACCCTGAAGACTTCTGAATTACCTTTGGGGCCATTCTTCTTTGATCTTGAAGAACAGTGCACAATTGCAGTCAGATAGCAAAATGGTTTGGTCCGCTAGGAACTAAAAGTCTGGTAGCCTTCCTTCATATTGTTCTGTCTCTGTCCCCTTCAGTACTGTCCCCTTCAGACGGGTAGTGTTTCTGCTGGAGTAGCTAATTGAGGTTTCCAGATCTTTAAGTTCTGGTTCTTAGTTGTGTGAACTTAACAAGTGATTTCTGTCTGCATGTCACTATTTCCTAGAAAATAAATAAATAAATAAAAATAAGAATTATACACATCTTAAAAATCATTTGTGGGGACTGAGTGCAATAATGCACATAAAACTCTCACAACAGGGCTTGGCTCCTTAATTTATAAGAATTCAGTGTATGTGGACTCATATATGATTTATTTAAAATTATTATTGTGTATTGTTATTAGGAACAAGAACATGCAGGGAGAATTCATAAAATCATAATGCTTATTTTTATATTAATATAAATAAATCTAGCTTATTTTTTAAGTGCTACTTAGTATTTCATTATATAGTTTCATCAAGGCCGATTTCACAAGTCCTGTTCTGATAAACAATTAGGTGCTTGTTTTGTTTTTGTTTTTGTTTTTTTAATTTACGATTTGAAAACAAAATTTGATGTTAAAAGCATTCCAAAACAAAATGTACCTTTGTAAAGGCCTGTGTGTATATTTTCAGGTTAAATACCATAAAGCTTAATTGTTAAATCAATAGATACTAGTATAGATAATGCCAAACTGCCTCCTAAAAATATTGCACCAATATGCACTAGCCACACTGGTTTGCCAGCATATGTGAGGGGATTTACAACAATATAAAAACTACTTCAAACTGAAGACATTTGAGATACAGCAGATGCAGAAAGAAGCATTTTGGAAGGTTCCCTTTTCTTCATAAAAACAGAGATTCTGGGCATGAAGCTGTCATAAATCCCTTTGGGAAGCTTCCATTGGGGAAAGAGACTGACCATTAGCACAGGGATGAGAAGTTGCACAAACATTACCACAAACTGTCTTACCTTCCATTTGTTCCTCTAAAAGCCCATTTGTCTCTCCTTAAAACTCATTTACAACCCAGAGAAGTCCTACCCTGTCTTTTTCCTCCATTAATTTGGTATATAAACCTTTATTCCTGTCTGTTTAGGGACCTCTTCATTTGAATTGTCCCACATGCATAATAAAGTTTTCTCTCTTCATCTGACTATTGTCAGACCTAAATTGGTAGATGGATTTTTTTTTCTCCCAGCATATGTGTATATTTGATGTAGGATTACTGGACTTAGCAAATAAACATGAGAAGATAAATATTTTTTTCTGAGCATAAATATGACCCATACAATATTTAAAATATACTGATACTAAAAAATTTTTAAATGATTGGTTATTTAGATAAAATTCAAATTAATTTAACTAAGTATCCTACATTTGATGCCTGATTTGAGGACATCAGAAATCCAATCTCCTAGGAACCAGTATTAGTAAGTGGTAAACAATGAAAGCAGTTGTTCTTGGTGCACTGAATATATTGGGAAACATACAATTATTATGAAAAAATAAGCTTTCATTTACAACTATCTTTTTATTTTAATTTTACAATTATTAACTATTAATCATGAGTAAAGCCAATGTGTCCATGCAGCAGCTTTGCTTATTTTCCTCAAGTAGGGCAGCAGGCAGTGCTCATAGGCATCCAGGATCAGGCTGCACTTTTCTTGGATAAGAGTGAGAACAGACACATGTATTTTACTTCTGTGTGACTCTTTTCCCCTCTAGCTTCCCAGGAAACCTCAAGAACCCACAAAAGTGCTGATATTTTTTATAACAATTATCAGATTGTAGGGTCTCAGCAATTTAACAAAGTATTTTTAAAAGAGTAAAAGGGTTTTTCTTCTAATGCTTAAGACAAAGATAAGTCAACTCTGCTTTATATTTTGATTTGCATCTATTTTCTTTTCTTTTAGAATATGAATATTAGCAAATTTTACAAGGGAATAATACTGATAAGGTAATTGAAATATTATATAGAAAAAGAACCTCTTAAACATTTCAAAATAAAATGTTAACCATTTGTGAACTAGAATAACCAATATAGTAAAGGTGGTAGGCTGTGCAACAGAGGTATTGAAATTAAATCCATAAAAATGTGAAAAATATATTTTGTCATTCTTCTTTGATGTGTAAGATACCACAAAGTTAAGTGATTGCCAAGTTAAAAAATCTTGGACCCATGAAGTCTAGTGTTTTGTCTAAAAATAAATTGAGGCATCTTAAAAATTTTAAGAGTTTGAGAAAAAAAAATCCATTCAAATTAGGCAGGACACTATCTAGCAGATAGAAAGGAGCTCCAAGGAGCTATACAAAATGAAAGACTGTTATAGGCAGAAGGGCGCAGGAACAAAGAAGTTATACTAGTATATGGTTACTGCAAGGTTAATTTCCCTTAGAGGACAGAAGTCTGTCAGCACTGTTACCTCACTAGTGCTGGTCAGACAATTTCTGATCAACTGAGAGAGCTAAAGCTGTAATTATATTAAGTCTTGACTTGATATGTGTCTTAGCATGAGCGACTCCATTTTGGGCCTATTGTCTTGTTTTCTAACAGTTGTGTTGTCCAAAACTAGTGTCTAAACTGATATAATTATCCAGTTCACCAGGAATGGATGATCCACAAATTTTGACATATGGGGATTTCTAAGTGTTGAGAAATCTAAGACCTTATATCTGGAAATCACATAGCCAGATATCCACTTTATTATGAAAAGGTATATTGCCACCTACATTTTTTTTTTCTTACCTAAGTGGGAAATTTGCTGTATTATAAAGAGGGAACAAAAGGCTGAGTCCTCTGGGGAAGGAAAGTCTTCTAATGTTACCTCCTTTGTAAAGGCCCAGATTCCCTTTAATAAATACTGATTGAGTGATTTGTAATTCCAGACAAAATCAGAAATGGTTAAGATCAATGGATATTTTGGCAAGCAAATGTAACTTTTATAATAAAATAATTCAGCAATAAAATATAAATATAAATCTTATAAAGATGAGCATGCCTGATTAGCTTGCAAAAAATTAGCACTTTTTGCAAATCTATCTTAGTATAGTTTTTGTTATGTAACTTTTATTTTCAAAAACTAGTGTTCTATTAAATACTTCAATAAGTTTTTTACTGCCTAAAATAATTAGCCCAAAACATATATCAAGAATTAAAACCAAAGGTAAGTATAGCTTATGTTTCTTTTTAGAGAATATTGTTAAAATATTTAAAGGTATTTCCTTGTGGAGTCCAAATAACTAATGACATCATTTTGTGAAAGCATAAGTTAAAAAATAATAATAGGAAAGATTGTGTGTTTTACAATGTATTTTAAGTCCCAGAAATTCAAAGAAAATGATTCATGATCAACTGAAGCCCAAAACCCATCTGGAGACCATTGTCCTAATTGTAATTTTAAATTCTAAGATAAAACCATTCAACATTAGTGAAGAAAAAGATTTCAAGTGGTTCCATGTCACAGATATCACGTAACAAATAATAGATTTAAACACTTTAAGTGCTCATGATAAACCAACCACATAATCCCCTGAGAAAAGACTCTGGAAATGGCACAGTGGGAGTAGTACCTCCAACCCCCAAGGACATGAGAAAGGATGACTTTAAGAATTCTATGCTTGCCTGGTTATCTATAAGTTAAATCAAGGGAAAAGTTGAGGGAAGACAAACATCAGGCATTAATTTGTGGTAAAAGTTTGTTCCCTTCATATTCTACTGTATGAAAAAAATCATTTTCTAAGAGAACTTTAAGAAACATGGTGTGAAGGCTTATTTAGCAATGCCCTTAGGGAGTAGCATTGTTTTAGTTTTATCTTTTAACTATTTTTCTATAAATTATTTAAAAGAATATCTTATGTATTATTATAAATAATTGTGCATTATATATACACACAGCTGATGCTTGAACAATGCAAGGATGAAGGGTGCGGACCTCCCACAGTCAAAAATCCACACCTTTTGACTTCCAAAAACTTAACTACGAATATTTGACAAGAATCTTACTGCTGACATAGTCAATGAATGCATATGTTAGATATGTATTATAAACTATATCCTTACAATAAAGTAGAGATAAGAAAATGTTATTAAGAAAGTCATAAGGAAGAAAGAGTACATTTCACATCCTTCAGTGTAAAAATTTTGCCTGTATGTGGACCTGCACAGTTCAAGTCCCTGTTGTTCAAGGATAAAGGGTTTAATTATCCAAAAATGCACATTAGTTTCTAGTAAAATTGCAAAAGACAGCAACGAGGCTTAGGGAGACACTTGTGGTTGTTTTTTTGTATGTTTTTACTGAACATGTTACTGTCTTAATTTAGAACTGAAAACTTCTTTCCAGTTTTCAGAAGGCTGACAAGCCTTCTTTTCTTCTCCTCTACCACTTTTGAAATTTGAAAAAGAACCCAATTCTTCCTAAATTATACTTTTAAAAAATGTTTCACAGTAAATCCAAAATGATTCTAAAAGATGATTTAACACTATTAATGTCATTTTTTCTCAGTAATTGTTACTTTTCAATTAATTTAAGGCTTTTAAGTACACTAAGCAAATATTAACATCTATAGTGAGAAGAGCAGGATTATTGAAACGAAATGTCTTAATGTCTTCAAAATAATAACCGTGACAAAAACTATTCTTCACAGAGTCAAAGTACACAATTAGATATATTGTTTTTTAAAGCATGTACTGGAAATTTCAGAATAAACTTAGAAAAAAATCACAAAACAGAGCATGCTGTAATATTTTAAACTTTAAGGCTCATTTTGGACTAGTAACTTTTGAAAAATAATTATTTATATTGGCTCTCAAGGGCAATATTATAAAAACATATTCACTGTGGCCTAAGAATGACTCAGCCTTCAGGAATCTGGAGAGGAAAGTTGTAAAATGACTATCTTTGTGACAACAAATTTGTTGGTACAATGACCATATCTTTTTCTTTTATGCAAATAAACTGGCCAGTAATATAATAATTAGACAACCCTGCAGTTGGGGACACTGATGGAGTCAAAAGCCAACAGTGGGAATAATTTATATTTGCTTGTGCTTATCCGAGTGTGCAATGTCAATGCTATTCTAAATAATGTAGGAATTGTGTTTTGCTCTCACATTTGTCCTTGACATGCCTGTGTTGAATTTTGAAACTCAGGACCATAGTTTGGAAAACAAAACAAAACAAAAAATTACATTGGGAATTACCTTGAGTTTTAAAAGGTAAAAAATGTCTCAACACTGCTTGGGTTTGCTGAGAGTCTGTTGAAAATAATTTCTTAACCATTTCCTGCAGTACAGAAGGATCGATGGTGCTGTATCTCTGGCTAGTTTGGTCTGCTACCTGCCTGCCCACTCCCAGACGGAACACAGCCAACATCCTGTAAATATCAGCCCTTAGCATCCTTGTCTAATTTACAGGCTTTGGCTTTAGGAACTATCTCACACTGAATTTCACTTTGTGATACTTTCACATCCTTCTAAGTCTTGGCCTTTTTATCTTATATCTTGTCTCTGGCTTTGTACTTATCCCAGGCATCTGATCCGTGATACCAGTATATCTCAGACATATTGTAGGTTCAGTTCCAGACCATTCCAGTAAGACAAATATTACAATAAAGCCAACCAATTTTTTTTTTTGGTTTTCCAATGCATATAAAAGTAATGTTTACACTATACTACAGGCTGTTAAGTGTGCAGTAGCATTATGTCTAAAAAGTTGTACGTGTCTTAATTAAAAAAGGCTTTGCTGCAGAAAAATGCTAACCATCACTTGAGCTTTCAAAAAATCATCACGCTTTTGCTGGTGGAGGATCTTGCCTTGATGTTAATGGCTGCTGACTGATCAGGGTGGCGCTTGCCGAAGGCTGGGTGACCATGCCAATTTCTCGAAATAAGACAACAATGAAGTTTGCTGTATGGATTGACTCTTCCTTTCATGACTAATTTCTCTGTACCATGCAGTGCTCTTTGATAGCATTTAGCCCACAGTAGAACTTCTTCCAAAATTAGAATCAATCCGTTCAAAACATACTGCTGCTTTATTAACCAAGTTCATGTAATGTTCTAAATCCTTTGTTGTCATTTCAAAGTCGTCACAGCATCTTTACCAGGAGTAGATTCCATCTTAAGAAACACTTTCTTTGTTCATCCATAGGAAGCAACTCCACATCTATTAAAGTTTGATCACAAAATTACAGCAATTCAGTCACATCTTCAGGTTTCACTTCTAATTTTAGTTCTCATGCTACTTCTATTACATCTTCTGTTACTTCCTCCAATAAACTCTTGAACCTTTCAAAGTCATCTATGATGTTTGGAATCAACTTCCTCCAAACTCCTGTTCATGTTGATATTTTGACCTCTTCTCATGAGTCATCACACACTCTTAATGGCATCTAGAATGGTGAGTTATTTCCAGAGGTTTTCAGTTGACTTTTCCCAGATACATCAGAGGAATCTCTATCTATGGCAGCTATAGCGTTATGAAATGTATTTCTTAAATAAGAAGACTTGAACATCTAAATCATTCCTTGATCCATGGGGCACAGATGGATACCATGTTAGCAGACATGAAAACATTAATCTTGTTATACGTCTTCATTGGAGCTCTTGGGTGACCAGGTGCATTGTCAATGAGCAGTGATATTTTGAAAGAATTTTTTTTCTTTTCTGAGCAGTAGATCTCAATGGCTTAAGATATCCAGTAAGCCATGTTGTGCTGTAAGCCAGACTTTGCTGTTCTATTGATAAAGCACAGGCGTAGTAGATTCAGCACAATTCTTAAAGGCTTTAGGATTTTCAAAATGGTAAATGACCATTTCACTTGAACTTGAAGCTTCAACTTCAAACGATCAACTGCATTAGCCTCTAGCAACAGTCAGACTGTCCTTTGAAACTTTAAAGCCAAGTGAAGTAGGAGAGCTAGGTTCTTGTCTCACAGAGCCGAAGAATGAATCTGAGGGATGAGGGAGAGTGAATAAAGAAATAGAAGTTTAGGGAGCAAGAATATAGGGAAAGCTTTCAGGAGTGAGAGGGGCCCCAACAGGGTTCGCAATGTGGGGCTCCACTGACAGTCTTTTATTTAGAAATGACCAGGGAGCTTGTGGCCTTATCATTCTTGTGATGTCTTAGTTTGAATAAGGACTGCTGATAACATCTTTAATGACTTCTCTTGGGGGGGGGGGGGTCTGGTTATTCTTTGTTGGTCACAGATGACTGTCATAATCCCTATCTCTGTTTTTTTTTTTTTGTACACCTCAGCATTTTTGGGATTTCTATGAGCTGATCCTGTAACCCCCTACCTATCTCTCCCTATCTAGCCCCACCTGTCCCTTACTCACAAATATTGACTTATCCTCTTTAGCTGTGGAAGTCCTAGATGCCATCTGCTTCCAATAGCTGTTTTGTCTGCATTGAGAATTTATTTTTTGGTGTAATAAAATTATTTATTTAATTATTATTAATTGATTGTCTTAGCTAGATCTTCTGGATAGCTCACTGCAGCTTTACATTAGCACTTATTGCTTCACCTTACACTTTTATGTCAGAGAGATACCTTCTTCCCTTAAATCTCATAAACCAGCTTCGGCTAGTGCAAACATTTGCAGCTTCCCCACCCATCTTAGCCTTCATAGAATTGAAAAGAGTTAGGGTTTTGCTCTGGATTAAGTTTTGGCTTATGGGAATGCTGTGGCTGCCTTGATCTTCCATCCAGACCACTAAACCTTTTATTATATCAGTAATAATGCTGTTTCACTTCCTTATCATTCATGTGTTCACTAGAATAGCACTTTTAATTTCCTTCAAGGACTTTTCCTTTGCAGTCACACCATGGCTATTTGGCTCTAGAGACCTTGCTTTCAGCCTACATGGTTTTCAGGCTGCCTTCTGCACTAAGTGTAATCATTTCTAGCATTTGATTTCCAGTGAGAAATATGCTGCTCTTCCTTTCACTTGAACACTTAGAAACCATTGTAGGATTATTAATTGACATAATTTCAATTTTGTTTTGTCTCAGGGCATATGGAGGCCCGAGGGGAACGGAGAGAGAGATTGATATGGGCCAACAGCTGGTCAGTGGAACAGACATACACATTTATCAGTTAAGATCACCATCTTACATGAGCATGTTTGTGGTACCCCAGAACAATTAGTAACGTCATTGATCACTGATCACAAATCACCATAGCAAATACAATAATCATGATAGGTTTGAAGTTTTGGGAGAATTATCTAATTGTGACTGAGAGAGACACAAAAATGACACTGACAGACTTACTCAACACAAGGTTGCCATAAACTTTTGATTTGTTAAAAAAAAATGCAATGTCTAGGTACAATAAAGTGAAGTACAATAAAATGAAGTATGCCTGTGCTGTTATTTTAGTACTGACTTGAAGTCTCTTCTTCAGTGAATCTATATGTTGCTTTTCAAAGTGAAAGCTCCCTGGAAACATTACATCTGTGGATGGTCAAGGGGATATCTAGTCCTCCTGCTGTAACCCACACCAGCTTGGTCTGAACTCCCATAATATCTTTTCTTATTTATCTTATTTCTTTTCTGTGCCACTTGCTGGGTAAATCATCTGCATGTATTATCTTATTTAATCTTCATAATTGCCATAATTATGCTATTGTTTTTATTTAAAGTCAAGAAAATTCAGGCTGGATGGCCTAAGTAGCTTCCGTGAAGTCACAAACTAATAGGTAGTATTGCAGAGTCAAGCTTCAGTTAATCTCACTCTATACCTTTGACCATCAGATCCTGGTTTGTCATGGAAATGCTTTGGCTATCCTTTCCCCGGAATTCACATTCTCATATAGCAGGCAAATTCAGTGTATGGGGAGTAGAAGATGGGAAGAAAAATGGAGTAGGGAAATATTTAGCAAAGTATGAGAAATTATAGGAATGGTGTTTACAAATCTTTTTTTTTTTTTTTTCTGGAATAAACTTTAAGATAAAGGAGAAAGACAAAGACCCCCAAGGATCAAGGAGTTTAACTTAAAGTTGAATACATCTAGAAGGCTATTTCTTTGAGGTTGCATGTTCATCTTAACAATAGATGGATGGACATGGAGATAAAGATAGAAAGATATGGAAATACAGATATATGCATATTCTTAAGTAACCAAGTAGATAGTTCATATTTATAGTGTGTTTTCTTTTTATACCATATCAGAATATAACTGAAAAATTCTTAGATGATTAAGTCAGCATTAAGTTGGGATTTGTAGGTGTAGACACATTCCAAACTCTGAGGCTCATTTCTTTCTGGTGTGCAATGAGGGATAGGATCAGATTATCACAAAGGACACCAGCTCTCAATTCTGTTCAAGTGATTATACAATCAATCAATCATCAATCAATCATTGCCATAGTAATCTATCAATTGAGAGTTATCAATGATTAGTTCCAGGTGTCCTTGGAATACCCTAATGATAAATCACACATGGGAGTCGAGGTGGAGTTGCCGAAATTGAAGCCCAGCTTCAGGACAAATTCACTCAGGTTTCTCAGCAGTTCAAGCAACATTAGCTTTTAAATATAAGAATGGTTAAGGGCTAGACGTGGAGCCGGCCTGCTGTGGGGAGTTCTGAAGCCAAGACAGAAGAAAGAGATGATGAAGATAGAATGGAGATACACAAGGGGAGAAAGAGACACAAAGGAATCTAACTCCAAGGAATATAGTCTAATTTACATTACAAAGCTTTCCAGAGTTTAGCAGCTGAAACTCAATTGACAGCTTATTCAATTATTCTCTTATTCACCTTTTCAACAATTATTTATCAAGTGAGAGGTACTGGGCAATATGCCAGACACACAGCGCTAAACAAAACAAAACTAGTTTCTGCTGTCAAAGGCCCTTATATTTTAGCAAGCGAGATGAATGTCAAGAACCATGATGTTTCTGAGATCCCACTCTATTTATAAGCTAAAACAGCTTGCTTACCAGTTTCATAGATGTTGACAGAACTTGAGACCTGTGGTCAGAAATGAAAGACTATTTTTCAAACAAAAACAGCCTTTGTACTGCTTTCCTAAGGCACAGCTGCCCAAGGCAGTGGTAAGAGGCCCAGATGATGGCTCTGAAACAGTGGCCCATATTGCTGGAGAGAAACTTGAAATTACAGAGAACAAATTGCTTACAATGGGCAGAAGAGAAAGTTGCCAGATAAAGCACAGGTGTCCAGTTCAATCAGAATTATTGTCAAACAATAGATCATTATTTAGTATAAACATGTTCCAAATATTGCATGGGACATATTTATGCCAAAAAAAATTTTAACTGGTCACCTGCAGTTTAATTTAGTGAAGTTGGGAGCTCTAGGCCCACCTGACTTCTGCCTCTATCGGAGGCACTGTCGCTGTCTTCCTTCTTCTTTTACAATATCCTTGTGAAGATAGGTGAGAACAAAGTAAATGCCTTTGCTGAAAAATTGTACAGAAACGTAAAGGCCCATGAAAAATTATTTCCCAATGCTATGCATCAATCAAAGTAAAACACTAATATACACAATAAAACACAAATATAGCTATTGATTAAGTCATATGAAGAAATTTGAAGGGTACTGTGGACTTGATATACCCTATCAGGATATGCTAATACTATCAGGATATATCTAATACTCTTCGATAACTAAATAGAACATTATTTTTTTTTCTAAATATAACATTAAATTGTACATTCTATCCCTCTGATGAGATCATAGATAATTATTAAATCAACTCTCACAGCAATAGCTCCACCTGTCAGGATCATTTCTAAAGTATTATTCCACTTCTATAATTCAGGGATTACATTCGCCTAACTCTAGCTTTCTTAGCAGAATAGGGCTAATCACTTGTTTAAAACATTCTTCCTCTTAAAAAAGTTTGATCGATTTATTTATTTGATCATGTTATTTTACTGGTCTTTCCTCCAAATGACTGATTTCACTGAGGACGATCACATCTTTATTATTGTCAGGGAGAACAGAGAACTTGATTATAATTTCAGCTTTCTCAACTTAATTTGGGTGCTGGAGATCAACCAGCAACTTTGTGCTGAGGTGGCCTATTTTGGTTTTGAAACATGAGCTTTAAAAGTCATAAAATGTGATAAATTTTTTTTTTTAAAGTCCTAAAATGTGGGACACCTGGGTGGCTCAGTGGTTGGGCGCCTGCCTTCGGCTCAGGTCGTGATCCTGGGATCCAGGATCAAGTCCTGCATCGGGCTCCCTGCGAGGAGCCTGCTTCTCCCTCTGCCTGTCTCTCTGCCTCTCTCTGTCTGTGTCTCATGAATAAATAAATCAATCTTTAAAAAAAAGAGAGAGAGAGAGAAGTTAAGAGAAGTTATAAAACGTGGTATTCTGAGTTGGCTTGCAAATAAATTTCTGTTCATGAAAAATGTGATTGTACTATATGGTTGCATTTTGAATATATGCCAAAACATTTTGAATTATGTAATTAGCACATCAACTACATAATAATAAATTTTGGAGTCCTGCTTGATTCTTTCATTGCATTAATTTTTATTAAGTTTTTAAGTAATTCAAATACCAGTTACAAGTTTAATGGATGTGATTAAACCACATTTTCTGATGTCCATGGAGATTTTGTGCTAATTGTCTTCATTTACCATAAACTCACTTCTTTTGGAAGCTCCATTAGCAAGTTGTCTGCAGTTTTGATTCCTCCTCAAATCTCCTGCTTCCTGCGGAAGGGAGAGTTGGATACTTGTCAATCCCAATGACATCATATGAGAAGCTGCTCTTCTATGCATATGGTTACATTTTCCTCTTTTGTTAGAGAACAAATAAGCTTTCCTGATATTTGAAGATGGATTTTTAAACATATTTTTGGAATATAAACTTCTCATTGTTTATAAGGAGACAACCAGATTTAATGAGGATATTTTCAGTGGAGTGATAGTTGAACACTTCTCTCGTATATTCATTGTGTCCTTGTGTGCATTGTTGATTTAGACTAATCAGGCTTGCTTTTCACAAGAAGCCTCTCCCTTGCACTGTCTTACCATTTTCTTCTCTACATTTTGCCTTGTGCTTAAAACATTGCGTTGACACCATGACTGTGAAGGTAGTTCATAAACGCGGTCTGACACAGCCTTTGGTGTCATCAGCTATTGCTGACCTCACTGGTTCATTTGTTAACACACTCCTTCCACAAATATTTACTGCGCACCAGACCAGACAGATGAAATTGTTATTATTTATTCCTGTTAAATTCTGTGACAACTTCCTCTTATTTTTCTTTATTATAGCCACTCTTTCTCAGATTCCCTAGCTGGCATCCTCCTCTTCCTGTGCCACCCATTAAATGTTGGTGTTCTTTTAGACACTTCCCTCAATTCTTCCTTTAATCTGTATATTCTGTTGGAAGATTTCATTCATTCAATAATATTTAGTCATTCATTTCAATTGTCATTTATTCACAAATGACCTCCCCATTCATAACACTGGGACAAATTGTTCTCCAGATCTACTGATACAAATTTCAAACTTTCTACCTACTAACTTCAGAGTTCCGCAATCTTTCTAAGAATGTTTTAAGTATTTACCAAATCAACTTCTTAACTGCTCCTTGTTTTTTGTCTTTATTAATCATTCTGCCAGATTCCAGTTGCTCAAATTGAAAACTTAGCACATCTGCTGCCACATTTTCCATCATCATCCCAACTGAATCTATGCCCCTCCCCTCCATCCTTCCCCCAGGGTTCTCTGCATGCCCATGGCTTCCCCAGAAGTATCAGCCACAAGCCACAGCTCAGGCCCCCAGTTCCTCAGTTCCTCAGGTGCTGTCCTCTGCATAGCTTCCCCTAGGCCAGCTCAGAATTCCTTGAAAGATTTGTAGAAACTTTTATCCATATATAATAATCCTTTCATGACTTTTCCTATTTGGAACATTCTCCCAAAATTCAGTTGCCTCTATCCCCCTGAACTTGGATTTCTGTGTCCTCTATTCCTTGTCTGGGCTCTATGCCCTGGCCCTCTGGGAAAACGATGGGGAAGCTAGAGGGCTCACCGAGGGTGATCATGGTCTTACTCTGGTTGCTTCTTAATGCCTAAAATAAGTGTTTTATTATTTTTCCAGTTTCTAAAATTATAACAGAAGGAAAAGTCTGATTTCAGCTACTCCATTAGGACTGGAAGTGACAACTACTTCCAACTTTTCCTAAATAATACGACTTTATCAAAATAAAATGAATCTACTACTATTACTTAGATTAATGGATTGTAAATATTATCAATTCATTTTTTATAGAAAACTATTCTATTTATTTATGTTTTAATTCTACCCTATTCAATTCTCCTATTGTAAGTTTTAGCTTTCCAGTGGTTACTTTATTATTTCGTGTACTATTATTATATTTCCTATTTTGTACATTGATTTCTCATGGACGTAATAGTCTTATGTTTTAAAGTTTACCTTGTAATCTTCATACATATAGGTCGTTATTTCCAAATACACACTAAATACCAAAACCTCCTCTTAAACTGATCATGCACATCCCTATGCCCTTTCCACTTTCTTGAGAACATTCCTTCTGGAGAGACTGTTGGCACAGCTGCCATCAGGGACTTCACCCTGATTTCCCTCTCTCCCTCCTCTGCTCTGCCCAGTGCTATATCTCTTGTCTCTCAAGTCCGTCTTCGTGTTTATCTACACCATTGTTTAAAAACTTATTGAAGAGGATGCATGGGAGCCCTAACCTGCCTCACTCTTGAATGATAATTTGGAAATAGTTTTCCGTTAGAATTTTAAAAGAACTGATTCATTGGCTTCCAGCTCCCAGTACTGCTATCATACAATTTGGTGTCATTCTGATTTCTATTTCATCCTAAGTGATCTATTTTATCACTTTTTTTTAAATTTTTTTTTATTTATTTATGATAGTCATACAGAGAGAGAGGGGTAGAGACACAGGCAGAGGGAGAAGCAGGCTCCATGCACCAGGAGCCCGACGTGGGATTCGATCCCGGGTCTCCAGGATGGTGCCCTGGGCCAAAGGCAGGCGCCAAACCACTGCGCCACCCAGGGATCCCCTATTTTATCACTTTGATAGAATTTTCTCTGAAAATTCCTGGTGTGTGTACATGCATGTGTAAGCAAATATGTCTTCGATATGCATCCTTTTGCATTCCATTAGACATCTTCTATCAGGTAACTCATTTCCTTCAGTTTTAGGAAACTGCCTTTTTTTCTTTTTCTTTGCATTCAAGGGTATGAACTTCAAGTTTGTCTTCTAACACTGATCTTTTTACCTCTTTACTCTTTAGCTCTATTCCTACAAGGATATTTCATAGGTATATCCCAATCTTACTAATTATTTTTAGAGATAAATTTTTAAAAAGTCTCCCTAAATTTTATTTTATTGTTTAAAGATTTTATTTATTTATTTGAGAGAAAGAGAGAGGGGGAGAGAGAGAGCACAGACAGACGGAGACAGAGGAACAAGGAGGCTCTGCAATCAATGAATCTCATGACCCTGAGATCATGACCTGAACTGAAATCAAGTCAGACACTTAACTGACTGAGCCACCCAAGCATCCCCAAAATTTTTATTAAATTTTAATTGTTTTGAATTCTATTTCTCTACCTTCTTCTCTTTCTTTTAAAGAAGTGTCTCTCTCTCTCTCTCTGGTATTAGCATATTTCTTTAAATACCTATGGATCCTTATCTTTTCATTAGCAATTAAAGGGTGAGGTATATGTAAAGCTCTATTTGGAATTCTGTTTTCATAGGGTTCACAAACAATAGTATGATGGGCTAGATCCAGTCATATGTGGATCCTGTGGGTACTTATTTTGACCTGTTCAATTTACTCAGAAAAGAACTCTATCTAGTCTTCTACCTGGGATCATAATGATATGGGAGAGCTTGATTTGTGTCATGGAGTCGAAGAATGAATCTCATGCACAACGGAGAATGAGTAAAGTGAGGTTTATTAAGTAAAGATACAGAGAAAGCTCTCAGGAGTGAGAAGGGTCCTGATATGGTTGTCACTGGGGTCTTGTAGGGTTGGTCTTTTATTGGAAGAAAACCAGGGATCCTAAGTCCTTTTAACATTATCTACCAATATCACCACTGAGTAAGGACTAGTGATAATATCTTTAATGCCTTACTTCTTCTTTGGGATTTGGTTATTCTTTGTTGGTCACAGATGATTGTCATAAAAAGGACAAACTCCCTACCCACACCTAGGGTAGAGTGGTCTGGCTTATCTCTGGTTTCCTTACACCTCAGCATTTTTGGGATTCCATGGTCTCCTTCCTAGCCCTGCATAGCCCCATTTGTCCTTAACTCAATAATACTGGCTGTTGGCACTCTGGAAGCTGAAAGGGATGCCGAGAAGGAAGGGATTCTACTTTCAGCCTCCAGACGTTGCAGCATTACAATCTCACTTCTATACTTGGGCCTTTCTGATGTCCCTCTTTTTGGACTCTCTTCTTTAGTCTTTCCAGAAAATGCTCGTATAATTTTGATGTTAATCTGTAGCAAGTGAAAATCTCAGTTTAATTGGCAGTAAGCCATAAAGTGAGCCAAAATACCTGGATATTTGGATTCAGAAATTGTGGAAAGAGGAGTTTCCACACATCTAGAGGGATGCATCCATCCTCTCACTGGCTCACATATGTTCCTCCTCTAAAGCAAGCATAGTATCATAACCACCAGGAATCATATACTCATATTCAATCAGGATAGAAATCCTCACAAAAGAGGGATCTTTTCTACAGAGCTCTTGAAGCTCCCAGAAAAAGAGAAAAAAAAAAAAAAGAAGAAAGAAAGAAAGAAAGAAAGAAAGAAAGAAAGAAAGAAAGAAAAGGAACTTTTAGCGTGTCAATACTTGTCACTTTGTTTAGAAAGATGGACTTTTCTGATGGATCAAGACTCATTTCCTGACTCACCTCTGTGATAGGGAATAGAGAGACATAAGAGTCAACAAATCTCCACTTGCATCCATTTCTATGTACATACAATTTCAAAGATATCCTGCTCATAAAAAGAAATTTTACTCTGTGTGTGTGTGTGTGTGTGTGTGTGTGTGTGTGTTCTCCCTCTGGGTGCTAGTTATTCTTTAGTTCCACATATCAGTGCTTAAGTTCTAACAATTAAGCTAGCAATAAATTTGACTACATCCCCAAGCACATCCAGCATGCAGTATGAAAAGAAAACAGGAGGGCTGCCATTAAAGAGAAAACAAAACAAAAATTAAAACATAAATAAATAAAACAAAATGATAAAAAAGGAAGCTATTTGTAAATTGCAGACAGTGGAATCAACACACAGCACTCATCCACAAACATCCATAATTTACACAACCAAAGGTTTGGAAGGGTTCCCTTGGTCAGTCAACAGGGCTTCCCTAGAACTTCTCTAAATAAGTATCGCTTGGGAAAGTTTGTGTGCAATATCAGAAAATTCTACTCAGATTGAGTGAAAAAAAAAAAAAAGCCCCTCACCCTTTGCTAATTTATTCATAAAATTACAATGTAATATAGTCACAGGAATGATTTGATCTCAGCTCTGCTCAGCCTTCTTGGAAGCCAGCATTACACTCAGGCTGACCTCTCCTGATCTGAGGAGCTCTCACTCTGAGACCACACAGCCAGAGAGGAACAGTTTTTCTTCTTCTTCAGTCACCAGAGAAAATGGCATATAGTCAGTGTCCCTCTCCTCCCTCAGTGGGTTCTAAGGTGGAAGAAATGTTCAGTGGTGTCACCGGGGGATGCCCCAGGACGGTAACCCATTGGAATCCCAGCTGTGCTTTCTAGTCCCTACTGGCTTTGCTGGCACTTACTCTAACTTTTTTTTTTTTTTTTTTACTTACTTTAACTTTTGAGAAATAATTTGTAATATGTGACACTGTAAAGGACAAAATAAAAAAAATCAAATTTTATAATTATGTATTCTGTTTTATTACAAAAAATATTTAGACATACACAGAAACAGCATTAAACTCACCCACATTTTCATCTCTGGACCCTAGAACTCAATTTATCACAACATGTATTTAATTTGCCTTCTTTCTCATTTTTCATTTTCTTTTCTCTCTTTACTTTATCCCTCCCCCCCTCCCCTTTTTGGATGAAGCATTGTAAGGTAAATAAAAGACATACATTATTTCATGTCCATACACATCAGTATGCATTTTGAAAAATAAAAACAAAATGTATACATTCTCACATTTATACTGTAAATGGGTTTCTGAGGGTTTTTTTTTTAAACTACTCTGAGTCCTTTTTATTAAAAATTAAGATTTCAATACCAATTTCAATAAGATACTACAGTATGGTTGAATTTTAATCTACTATCATGTTTATCGTTTTCTATTTGTCTCATCTGCCGTTTCACCCATTTGTCCCTCTTCCTACCTTTTTTGGAGATTAAATTGGTGTTTTTGTATAACTCCATTATGTCCACTATTGTGTTACTCATTATAGATTTTTTTTCATTATAGATATTTTAAGAAGATTTTCTAGGATTTACATTATAAAGCTTATCACAGTATTCCTTCAAAAAAATATACACTTCACCTATAGTGAGAGAAACAAACAATGTTATATTTTTATTTTGTCAATTTCATGTTTTGTTTTATTTCCAAATTTTATACATCTATACATCTCATATATTTATGTTACTACATATGTTACAATTTTTTTCTTTATACTCAATTATACTTTCAAATGATAAAAAATATTAAACATCTCTCTTATATTTACCTTCATATTTGCAAATCATATCTGTTTGATATATTGCAAATAATATGTGGATAAGGGACTTAGCCTCTGAATATATATATATATTATATATATTATTATATATATATATATAAACATATATATATTTAAAAAGCTTTTACAGCTAAACAATTAAAATATTAAAAGAAAATAGAAGTTAGTCAAAGGATCTGAATAGATACTTCTCCAAAGAAGATACACAAATGGTCAATAAGCACTTTAAGATGCTCAATATCATGGGCAGCCCCAGTGGCTCAGCGGTTTAGTGCCACCTTCAGCCCAGAGCCTGATCCTGGAGGCCTGGGATTGAGTCTCACGTCGGGCTCCCTGCATGGAGCCTGCTTCTCCCTCTGCCTGTGTCTCTGCCACTCTCTCACTCTGTCTCTCATGAGTAAATAAATAAAATTTGTTTAAAAAAAAAAGATGTTCAACATCATTAGCTATTAGTGCAATGCAAGTCAAAATCAGAGGACACTATTGCATACATAGTAGGATGGATATAACATATATAATATAATAAAAACGATAAGAAGTTAGAATACATGTGAAGAAGTTGGAACTCTTCTATGTTGCTGATATATTATATTGCAATATGATTTAGAAATTCCACTCCTAATTATATATCCAAGAGAAATGTAAAAATGTCCATATATAATTTGTACGTGAATGTTCATAGTAGCATTATTTGTAATATGCAAGAAGCAAAACAACTCAAATGCCCATCAGTTGGTGGACGGATAAATAGTATGTAGTATAATCCATGCAATATAACAAAAAGAACATTAGGCAACAAGAAAAACACACTACAGCATAAATGACTTGAAATATGATTCTATTTATATGAAATGGCCAAAGTAAGCAAATCTATAAGCAACCTAATGATTGCAAGGTCTGGGCTGTGGCATGTATTGGGGAGAGATGGAGCTTGATTGCTAATAATTGCGACTATTTTGGTGGAGAATGGTGAAATTTCTAAAATTAGATTATGGTTATGATCACATAACTATAAATATACTGAAATATAATTGTTATATAGTGAGTTGTACTTTAAATGAACAAGTTGTATATTATATGATTTATTTCTCAGTGGAGTTCTTTTTTTAAAAAAAGGGTATTCCATAATGACACTCAGTGCTCAATAGTCTCATGGAACTGAACACAGTAGGTAACTAGACGTTTTCCTACTGCATAACATGAATTTGCAATTATTTAGCTGGAAATAGAGACATCTACATCATCCGGGATTCCCTTCAACACAGCCAATTTCATGTTCTGGTATTTGCATCCTAACTCACAGTTACCTCTTTTAAATATACTCTCTTTGTTGCAAAATATAGAAATCCAATTCAAGCTTGTCTAAAGAAGCTTGGAAATGTATCTGCTTATGTAAGTGAAAACAACAACAGAAGTCGACGTGGCTTCCACCTTTGTTCATTGGGTTTCTGTGTGTTTAGTTTCTCCCAGGTAAGCCCTGCTCTGCTGGAAACCCACAACTACTAAACTTCACAAAAACAGCAATGAAAGACTTTTCTACTCAAATTCTCTGGTAAATAAATTCCTAGTAGGGCTGCATATAGTTACTTACCCATCTCTCAATCAGAAATTTTAAAAGTGTGGAGGGCGAGGGAACATATCTTTGTCAACATATCTTTGTAGTTTGGAATCAATTGAAATATAGGGATCGTAAAAACAGAGCAAAATATCAGCTTAATTAACAGTACAGTTAATTGGAGAATGGGGCTTAGATATGTGGCTTCATAAAACTGTGTAGAACAAATTACTGAATTGGGAAGTCACTTCCATGTGGGAGAGGATTTATGCACTGCCCTGAAAAAAAGGACCTCTCAGCACTATTTTACCTCCACTAATCATCCCGCCGAATTTTGTCCATCTTTGGGGAGGAGAGAGGGAACAAAGAAAATTGAAAATAACTATCTTTGTACCTTTATCTTCCGAGAAGGGAAGTAAGATGAAGAGGTTTGGTAAGCTCCCCCCATAGTGTTGAGGGGAAAAAAAATAAGTACATTTATGTACAATTAGTCCTAAGCTAAGGGACACATAAGCGTGGTGAACATGCATGCATACGCATAACTGTAATTATGTCTTTAGTTTTTTTCTGCACTTACACAAAAAAATGTTGGGCATCACTGTTGCCTATCCCTTTGAGTGGCTGTTCTGAAGGAAATGTTTGAATCTGGCAAAAATAACTAACATTGAGTAGAGTTTTCTTGGCTACATGGATGATGCTTTGATGTATATTACTGTGTCTTAAACCCATGACAAGACTTTAATTTGATAAATCAAATAATTATGATGAAGTGACGAAGTATCATCATAGCACAGTACAATAATGCTGATTTAAATGGAATTATAGGAACCTCAGAATTAAAACTCATCTATGCTGCAATATTTTAGAAAGGTGATTAACTTTGTAATGAGGCCCATTTAAATAGTTTAAATGCCTTTGAAATTAAAGTACATTTTCCACTTTAGAAATAACTAGTTCTTTAAATATTATTAATTATAAACTAGCCATTAATTTAAAATGAACACTAGGTTAAAGATATTATTGTATTCATTATTATTTTATCTTCTGATGTCACAAATGTGTTGAAATACTAATGATAGTGATTTTCCCCATTCTTAAAGCACATAAACTACTAAAGGATTATAAAAAAAAATACATAAACAGGTAAAACAAATTTTATAGGTGTGTTTCTTTCTGAAAAATAAATACATATAATTTAGGTCCCAAATGAATATCTTAATTAAAATAAAACTTAATGGATAAAATGTCTGTGACTTCACACTTTAAAACAGTTACAAGTGGTCATACCTATAAGTAATTAAGTTTTGACACAAAGGAATTTAATAAATCTATGCCCTCAGCCAGTTCAATAACTTATAATTTTCACTGTAAAGTTAATTCATTGTCAATTATTAAAAAACTAGTGATTGAAAGAAAAATATTCCCAATTTCACATCACAAATATTTCTTTTTTAAAGAGTTCTTTTTTTTTAATTTTTTTTTAAATTTTTATTTATTTATGATAGTCACACAGAGAGAGAGAGAGACGCAGAGACACAGGCAGAGGGAGAAGCAGGCTCCATGCACCGGGAGCCCGACGTGGGATTCGATCCCGGGTCTCCGGGATCGCGCCCTGGCCAAAGGCAGGCGCCAAACCGCTGCGCCACCCAGGGATCCCCACAAATATTTTTAATATGGAATTCAATTAAACTTTCTAAATTTAGAAAACTACAAAAATATTTAAAATGTGATCTATGAAATTAAAAAAAAGAAAAACCTTCTAAAATTTTCTCAAATGCCTATTGGTGACAGCACTACAAAAAAAATTCTAAGTTCCCCACTTAATTTATGGTATTATTGATTCATTTTTTATAATTAATATATTTTAGTTATTAAAGAAGGACATATAGACTATTTCTCAGGTATTAATCACATACATGGGCTAACTCCATGACGTACAATCTCAACATATATATAATCCATTTCTGCTCTCAGTTTTCAACATGCTGCTTTCATTTCTCCTTTTCTATCCGTCCTTCTTATGTCAATTTTATATTACTAAATAATAACAATAACAGGACCCTTTATATTCCCCATTTTCACAGGACTTCAAGGCAGTTTACAGTTTAATCATTGGTACAGCATTCCACACTAGAAAAAAGTTCATAGTCTTACAGAACGAACTGTAAGTTAAAGAATTGTATGGCTCCCCCAAACAGAGAACTAGAAAGTTTTGGGTTGAGTCCTATGACCTTTCATATCTGAACCCACATTCAGGGTTCTTTCCATGGCAAGTCCTGTTTTTCCTTCTTAAATGTAATGGAAACATTGTAACATCTAAACCTTAAAGGACCCACTTTCCTAGTTTAACCTAATTTCAGAAAATTAACTATACAAGAGACGAGGTAAAAATTATGGATGTTTTAAATAAACATAAATAAATAAACATTAATAAATAATAAACATTGCTGAGATTTCAGCAATGACTAGAAAACACTTGGTCTGGGGTTTGTTATAATACATGAACCATAATGAGGAAGTGAGGGTACAGTTTCTAGAATTAGTCTTAGACATAGACAAATAGGAAGAAGACTAGTAAAAGAAAAGATATGAGAACTGGGATAGGTGAAGAGAATTTTAGTAACACAAATAGCTATTTGGTATGTCTACTAAAGCAGATGGATTAATACCCAAGATTCTCAGCTAATTTGAAAATGAGTTCACAGACATATTCTTGAAGACATTTGGAGAAACTTCGTAAAACTTAGAAGTTCTAGAAGTTTGAAATTTGACAAATAATTATTACACTTTGAAAAGTTGGATGAAGATTCTGCTTACTGCTGCTGTGTAGCATAATATTGCCTTCCCTTCTAAGGAACACATCATTAAAGTTGAAAGATGATTCCTTAGAGGAGGAGGTGAATATAGACCCACAAAGAACAAATCATGTCAGACTAGGCATTTGTGGACAAGATTTAGAAAAGTGCAAGATCAAAGTGATGGATTAGTAGCTGATTGAAAAACTCAACCCAAAGAAATGATTAATGGATGGATGTCAATGTGTAAAGGTGGTTTCCAGTAGGGTGCCACTGGCTTTATCCTTGGCTATGTCCTTTTCAAAATTTTATCAATCATTTGGAAAAAAATATATAAAAGGCATAAGTAGTAGCAAGGATATATAGCAACTGTGTTAAATGACTAATTAAATAATAGAGGATTTAGATCTTACAAAAATCAATTCAGAATACACCTGGAAAATGAGCAAATAATAATCTTCAAAATATAAAAAAGCAATTATTTAAAATGAAGGGAATAGCAGCCCTATTCAATTCTACAGTGACCCTAAGGATGCCTAGACTTCTGCAATTAGTGAGGCACACTTAAAAGACAAAACACAAATTAAATAAAACCCACTGAAAGGGGAACAAAGAGGGGAATATGCTGTGTGAAAATATAGTTTTAATAACCAGAGATTTTTTTTTTCAGGCAATATTATTGGCTCACAGCAGGAGATATGTTGCCTGGTCAGCGATGGCTTATAAGATGGCTTGTATTTATTGTGTGGTAATGTGTGTTGACTGAAGGAAGAATGGTACCTGGAAACTACTGGAAGATAGATTTATATTCCAGCAGCTGATGAGTAGAAAAATCAGTGAACAGATTCATTAGGCCGTAAGACCCCATATATCGCTTTTGTTCATATGGAGGCTTAATGACCATTTGGTCAGGAATGGTGAATATGGGGACCATCAACTGCAAGATTGAATTTCTTTTTTTTTTTTTTTTAACATTATTTTTTTATTTTTTATTTTTATTTTTTATGATAGTCACACACAGAGAGAGAGAGAGGCAGAGACACAGGCAGAGGGAGAAGCAGGCTCCATGCACCGGGAGCCCGACGTGGGACTCGATCCCGGATCTCCAGGATCGCGCCCTGGGCCAAAGGCAGGCGCCAAACCGCTGCGCCACCCAGGGATCCCGCAAGATTGAATTTCTAAGTGTTTTTCAAATATCATTTCTAATAAGCAAACCCCAGTCACATATAAAAATGAAACATAAAAGGCAGATAGAAATAGCTATTGAGTTTATCAAAGGTTATAAATATATTATATATATATTCAAAATTATTTAAATAATATTTTAATACATTCAAAAATATTTTCTTCCTCTTCCAGAGAAGATTGAGAAGACAACTAAGTTTGTGAGAGTTGTATTTCCAACCTCCCATCAGCATGACCCCAAGAGAGTTTGGCTATTCAGAACATAAAGTAGCATTGATTCTCCAAATTTGAAAAGACAAGAAACACACTGAGAAGTCTAAACAGTCCCCACAGAGGGCAGATTCTCAAAGACCTTCTCAGACACAGCAAAATAAGATGGTGAAAAGGAAGGACATCTCCAAAAGTAGAGCCAATGGCTGTAGAGGAGGAGGCCTAAACAACATCCATCCTAAATGTAAGAGCTTCTCAAAATATCCATCCAGCAGGTTTAGGGGATTACTACAGACCAGGGATAGCTGGCTGCTTCCAACTGTTCTCTTTTCTGATGAGAGTTTTTATCGCAGTTCCATTGTTTCTTGTTACTCCACTGAATACGGAGAGTGTGGGGAGGCATTTAACTTGGTTTTAGTTCATAGGTCTCCTCACCAAGAAGACACAGCTCCAGCCCAGACGCAGAGACTGCTACATGGCTGTGATGGACGATGTTATTAGGATTTGGGCTTGATGCCTTCGATGAGGGAGTGCATATGCCCTGTGAGGGGAGGAAGAAAGCAGAAGTGATGTCTAGAAGATAGACCCTGCTGTGTTGTGACGCCAAATTATTCTTTGCCCCTCACCAGGGTAGAAAGACACTTCTCCATCTTACTGACATCAGTGCTGGCCTTCTGACTTCCCCAGTCAATAAAAAGAAGTAGAAGGGACATATTTGTCCCTGGCAGAAATTGACAAGCACTTTTGTCCCTCTGCTCTAGGCTGAAGCCGCCTCATCAGCTTGTGCCCATGTCAGAAGGATGTGGAACAAAGCTGCAGCTCATCTGTTAATAGATAAGCATTCCAATCTCTAAGAAAAGAGAATCTTCTTTTAAGAGGCCAGTTAGCTTCAACCAAACAGAAGCTATAAAACAGGGCAGCTAGCCCCATAAGATGCATCCTGGGATGCTAGGCTATACAAGGCCCTACTCTGAGCAAACAAGACAGCTGGTTATTTACATACTTTTAAAAATAAAAGAAAAAGAAAAATGAATACAATAACCCATTTGCTGATTTATAAGAAGTAGAAACAATGTTCTTAAGATTATGCTCTTGTTGTCTAAGAAATGGATTATCTCTGCTGAATTCTGTTAACATGCAAAGTAAGAATTGCTAGTTGTAAAATTCTTTCAATTAAAGACTATCTTCATCTGACATGTAAATATCTAGGTTTGACATATGTGGCCATAATTGGGTTAAATTTGATCAATTCAATCCTAACGTATTTTCTAACAATCTGGAGAGTGTAATTTAACTTCAAAACCAATGTCATGAAGCAAATTCTATTTATTAAAAATATATTCATCTCGGGATCCCTGGGTGGCGCAGTGGTTTGGCGCCTGCCTTTGGCCCAGGGCGTGATCCTGGAGACCTGGGATTGAGTCCCACTCCCGGTACACGGAGCCTGCTTCTGCTTCTCCCTCTGCCTGTGTCTCTGCCTCTCTCTCTCTGTGTGTGTGACTACCATAAATTAAAAAAAAAAAAAAAAAAAAAATATATATATATATATATATATATATATATATATATATATTCATCTCTAGAATAAGAGAATAGCTTTCCAGAGAAAAGAAACTAAAATGAAATATATTTATTTTGTGAATGCTATAACACAGAACTATCTGTTAAACAATGATTTTGGAGAACATCTTTCTCTTTTGACTTTTCAAATCCAAAGATCACTGCTCAAGCCAAATATTCTCATTTTTAAATGTTTTTATTTTAATGTAGTTGACGTCCAATGTTACATTAGTTTCAGGTGTTCAACATAGTGATTCCACAAGTTTATATGTTAAGCTATGCTCACCGCATGTGTAGCTCCAGTTGTCACCATACACTACTGTTAATACCACTGGCTCTATTCCTTATAGTGTGCCTTCTGTCATGACTTATTCACTCCGTATCTCCCACTCCCTGACACCCATTATGCCCTTCCTGGCAACCACTAGTTTGTTCTTTCTATTTACAGATCTGATTTTGCTTTTTGTTTGTTTTTTTTTTTTTAATTTTTTTAGATTCTACATGTGAGTGAAATTTTGTGGTATTTGTCTCTCTGTCTAACTTATTTCACTTAGCATAATACTCTTTAAATCCATTCATGTTGTTGCCCATGGCACAATATCATCTATTTTTATGGAAGTCAAATATCCTATTGTATAGATAGATATAGATGATAGATCGATAGAGAGATAATTACACATTCCTTATCCATTCATCTATCAATGGACACTGAGGTTGCTTCCATATCTAGACTATTGTAAATAACACTGACACGGTACCCATGTTTTCAAATTAGTGTTTTTGTTTTCTTTGGGTAAATGCCCAATAGAGAAATTATTGGATCACATGGTAGTTCCGTTTTTTAATTTTCTGAGGAACCTCCATACTGTTTTCCACAGTGGCTGTACCAATCTACATTCCCGCAAAATGGGTACGAGGGTTCTTTTATCTCCACATCCTCGCCAAGACTTGCTATTTCTTGTTTTTGATTCTAGCCCTTTCTACAGATATAAAGTCATATCTTACTGTGGTTTTTGATTTTCAATTTTCCTGATGTTTAGTGATGTTGAGCATCTTGTCATGTGTCTATTGACCATCTGCATGTCTTCTTATCTACCGAAAAGAAGAGGAACAGATTAAAATTTCCAAATATATATTTCATTGACCTCTAAGTTCTCTGGGTATTTCTTTGCCTATCAAACCAAATGTTGAGGTGGCATATGGCACTCCACAGCAATTTTTTTTTTTAAGTTTTTCTTATGTCTATGTGTGGCCTGTGACTAAGTTATGATTAGTGGAAAGTGAAGTTCTGTGTGTAATTTCTAAGAGTGTTCTTAATGCTGCTTGGAATGTGAATATGAAACCTTAAGCTTGAACTGATAAAAAGCAGCCCAAACTCAAGGAAAGGTGGAGAAGAAAGTGGGAAGAAATGTAGGAAGCTGTTTTTTGTTTTTTTTTGTTTTTGTTTTTTTTTTAGTATTCCATGGAGCTAAATCAAACTTGCCCTCAGTTGCTTCCTGCTCATATTGTAAATGACAGAAACATTAACTACCATAGTTGTTTTGATTGTTGGCCACACCAGGCTTTAGCTAATGCTAACTTATATGGCTACTGTCTTAGCCCCTCTAGGCTTTTATAACAAAATACCATAGATCAGGTGGCTTATGAAACAACAGAAATTTATTTCTCACAGTTCTGGGGTTTAAAAGTCCAAGATCAGCTCTGGCAGAGTCAGTGTGTGGTGGGAGCCGGCTCCCTTGTCCTGAGAAGACTGTCCTCTTGCTGTGTCCTCACAGGCAGAAGGGACCAAGGGAGCTCTCAGGGTTTCTTACAAGGGCAGGAATCCTATTAATGAGGGCTCCACCCTCATTACCATTATCATTTCCCAAAGACCCCCTATCTCCAAATCCCATCACAGTAGGGGTTAGTATTTCACATATGCATGGGGGGAGGGAGACCAAATCTTCATTCTATTGCAGCAACTTAACATAGTTTCCAATAATTTTCTTTGGAAAAATTCTAAGATTATTTTAAGCAAATCTGAAGGTTGGAAAATTATGATCTAAGTTGTAATATTTGACTGATCAAAAAGCTTGTGAAATTATTTTTATTTGTTTTTGCTGAGTTTTAATTTACAAGGATATCATTTTCAAAATAGGTATATTGTGTTTCAAAGGTTTTATTTTTTCAATATATTCCTCACTAAAGAAATCATTTCTAGTTTCTTCAGGATAAATTTATTTAACTAATCTTTATGTAAATTTAGTTTGTTGTTCTAATAATATTTAAGATATTTCCTCAAACACTTCAAGTCACCCAAATGTGTGTTTGTATTTTCAATTTTTTGATATTTTTTCTTCCTTGTACTAAGTTAGCATCCACAGTAATAAATAGCAAAGTGATCACCTTCCTCATTGTCATTCTGTTTTCTCCAGCAAGATTCATAATTTTTCTCATATTTCTAATTTCCCTTCTTTCTTTGTATTATCAACTTCTTTGATGTTATTTGTACCAACTTTTAATTTATAACTCATGAATTTAATTAGAGCAACAGATTACCTTTGAGATCAACAAGATATTGAATTGGGCTCATTCCAGGAGTAATTTAGCCCTATTTCATTATAGGCTTCCCTACCTGAAAGCAAAACTACACCTGACTGGTGTGGTTTTCAAAGTTAATTGTCAAGTCATTATTAAGTATTATATTTGGCTTAGTCATTTAATAAGCATTTAATTTATTATTTTTTCAATGTATATACATCAATGGAATTTGTGAAAGTTTTCATAATTGTACTGTTCTAGAAAAATTTTAATGTTACAGTTAGAAATAAAGTGCTTTTTTAGGTGATGGCAAGTACACTTTAAAGTATTTCATGAATGGTATTCAGACTAATCTGAGCATCAGAAGAAATCAGAATTTTCTTACAGGACTTCTAAAATCACTCAAAATAGGATTTTTACTTTGAATAATAGCATAGGTTGTTTAAATATACATTAGAATCTACATATCTGAAGGATAGGCACTCTTCTGAATTTGGATGCTGAAAAAAGTACTAAGAATAATTCATCCCAGGTAGATTTTTAGGATAGAGTTGGAAAGAACTGGATAGATGTTAATAACAGCTAGAAAGACAAATTGTGAATAAGGAGATTGATATTTAGTTGTAAAGAAAATAGAAATGTGGCAAAATAATAAGAGTCCAGTAGAGAGCACACCTTCTGGTCATAATGCCCTGCTGTTTTCCTGTCCTAACCTTCTCCAGCTCTCTTTCCCTCTCACCCAGTGGATGATATCACAGCCTGCTCAGGTCAGATTCTGGAAATAACCATGACTGCTCTAAGGCTGAAGGTAGCTGGTCAGCACCACTCCCCACAGAGGAAAGCCACTTTTCTTGACATTTTTCTTCTTCTCCTTCTGATGCTCAACATCTTTCTGATCTAAGTGACTTTCCTCAGGCCCCTGTGCCTAGCTCTCAGCTTTGCTGGAGGACACCTGGTTGAGGGAGGTATGTGGAGTATAGGGGCTGATATATAGCTTGAGCTCCATTCCACCCCCACCCTCTGTGTCCTCCCTGGGCCTATATCTGCACTGGGCAAAATGACCTTTCCTGATCCCAACTTAGACTTGTTTGTGGAGGCCCTGACCAGCCCTTGGTAACCCTGTCAGTCACCCACTATTTAGCCCTGGTCAGTGTGTTTCTCTAGGAACAGAATCTACTGTTTACCAGGGTGCCTGGGTGGCTCAGTTGGTAAGCATCAGACTCCTGATTCGGCTCAGATCATGGTCTCATGGGTCTTGAGATCTATCCCCCTCGGGCTCTGGGGTCAGCATGGAGCCTGCCTAGGAGACTCTGCCTCTCCCTCTCCCTGTGCCCCTCCTCCTGCTGGTGCACATTCTCTCTTTCTCTCCCCCCCGCCCCTCTCAAATAGACAAATAAAACCCTTAAAAAAAAGAATCCACTGTTTCCCTTTGCCTTCATTTTGGCTATTCTGTAATTTCACACCCTTTGTCTCTCCCATAATCTCTGCTTTGAGTTTGTGAAACAGTACACCCATCCAGTTCCTAAAACTATAACTCTTTAGATCCTTTATTCCTGAAATTAGGTTGGGTAGGCAATCCAGCTGTCTAACCATGGACAAGTTACCTAATCAGTTTTAACCACCTCTATTTGCCTCTGGAAAATGGGAAAGGTACTCCGGCTCCTGAGTTATTGTCAGGATTAAATTATTTAGTCTCTGTAGGGAACAATGCCTTATTCTTAAGAAGTATTCAAAAGTGTTGGATTATACCACCACCAAGATCGTTATCATTTGCTGTTTACCCTGCCTGAAATTTATTTCTATGAATCTCTACACTCACCCATTTGCCCAGTTATTTAAACTACTATTGATAAAGAGTATTTATTTGGTGGGATTCAAACATGTAAATGTGAAGGCACTAGACCAACTATTTTGGTGTGTATATGCCTAATTTTGCCCAACCAGTTGATTTGTATATTTGTCATCAACTTTCTTAAACCAAATAAGAGCTGGTTATGTGAAAATATAGCAAAAGAATAGAAATGTTTTGTTTTCTTTTTACTTGGCACCAAAAACTTCAGAAAACTTATTAAAAAGGGGGGACATATTTCTTATACTTTAAAAGTTACTAATTGGCACCGTAGTTTTAAAATAGATTTTAATGTCAGTTTGAAAACTGAATCCTTCCTTGATAATTAAGCCAAAGAAACATCATCCAGAGCTATATGATGTGAATAGTTAAGCTTCACTATTTTCAGTCTGAGAGTCCAGTTATTTACTTAGATTTTGGTTATCATTACCAAATTACTGATTCATTCAGAATACCATGCATTATTACTTCATTATTTCAGAGAAATTTATGAGTCTTGATACTCTCTGCATTCCATCTCCTATTTCATTTCTTTCTATAGTTTTGCATGTATCAGGCTTGCTCAGTATAGTGATATTTTAAAGTTTCATAATATATTTATGATTAAATCAAATTGGTGACTTAAAACATAATTTAATTCATTATGCTGCATAAAGCTAAAAATAAAGGGCAAATTGCTGATTCTTATCTGGTAAGAGAAAATGCAGAAAAACTCAAGAGAGTAAAGGAAACAAGAAATTACTTTTATTGAGAACAAATAGAATTTACCTTTAACAATGCTATTTTCAAAAGTATTCTTCCTTCTTGATCCATCACATTCATTTGTGCTCTTCCTTGCTACTTGATTTCATCATACATCATTATCCAACAGATACATTAGCTAAATACAAGAGAAGTCAGAGTTTCTTTTCAGTGCTTTTTAAGAGATGCCACTTACCATGATTTATGTCACGAAATGGGAAAGGGCTGATAATGATCCAGGTAGAGTAGAATAGCAGAGCAGGTGGGGAGGGTGGGTTCTTTAGCTCTGTAATAGGAAAATGCAGAGGAATAGAGTTCATTCACTTCATAATGCCACAAAAAAAAAAAAAAAAAAAAAAAAAAAAACTCTGAGAGGTAGGCCACTGATTATCCTCAGAGATTCAGAACAGCATTTCAATATCTGTGGCTCTAAACCCATGAATCAGTAGCATTCAAAAATCTAACCAGAAGGTCAGGCAGTGGTTACCAGGATTAGCACTGTCCAGGCGACAAGACCTCAGACACTAAACAGAAGTGAAGGAAAAATGTTCTGCCAATAGCAATAGGAGATGAGGAGAGGAATGTGTGGCAAGAAGTCAAGACAATGCAAGACTCAGAGAATAAAAAAGGGAACCAATGTCTAGAAATGGGTAAAATTTATGGGTTGCATCTTCTAAATAAGGCAAGAATTGTTGCTGAAGTTCAAAAGGGATAGGCATGAAGATAAATGCATCACCAAGCCCATAGGGTTGGCTGAACTTCCTTGTGGATCATTTCTACAGATTCTGGTCGCTAGACCCTAATGTGTGATGCCACGTTAATCTCATTATGAACTCTTGGGCACACTTGACCTTTTGCCAATGCTCAGCTTTCCCTCAGTGATGTTTTTGCTGTTCTGTGTCTTTTCATTTTCTATAAATTCTCCGTCAAATGTACCAGCTAACTTTTTTTTTTAAATTTTGAAAATAATGGTCCTGCTATACCACAATAAGTACTTCCCTAAATTCTATGTGATTTTTCCATTTAATGAAACGATCTTATTTCAAACATCTACTGGCTCTCAATTTGATTTTTTTTTATTCTCTAATTCAGATTTTTAAAGTTGAATTACAAGTATTTTCAAAGGCTTTGGGGTTTAGGTGTTTCTGAAATAGTAATAATTAGCCCTTTATTCATAAAAAGAATGGCAAGTATACTTTAAGATAGAATTTTATCTCTACTAGGATACATAACATTTTATACATATATATCTCTTATAAACATATAAAGTTTACAGGGTGCCTGGGTGACAGTTGGTAAGTGGCTGCCTTCTGCTCAGGTCATGATCTCGGGGTTCTGGGATCGAGTCCCACATGAGGCTTCCTGCTCACCAGAGTCTCCTCCTCCCTCTCCCTCTGCCCCTCCTCACTGCTTATTCTTTTTCTTCTCTCTCTCTCAAATAAATAAATAGAATATTTACCAAAAAAGGATATAATAGAGTTTATATTAAAATTTATAACTGAGTGAACCTTAAATTTTGTTGTATTTTTAGATGTTATAATTTCTGGTCATTTTATTTACTCACGTGCACTGACTGCCCTCTATATCATGGAATGTAGTCCATGAACAGTGTTCAAGATGTGCTGTCTCTTCTGGGAATATGAAAATAAATCTCCTCATGCCCACACATTCCCAGGTGGCTCCTATTTCTGATGGTGGCTAAACCTATGGAGGATATGGAGGGAGAATGCTTATTCCTAGATCTGTGGTATGTTTGAACGCTAACTTCAAACAAAATCTAATGTTTGGATACAAAATGTGTAACAGTTTTTACATACCAGAAATTATTTTAATCATATTTATTTCATTTGAAAATCGAAGTGCTGAGTAGCTCATCAGATCTGTTTTCAAACAGCACTTAGTGTATAGCAGCAATGCATTATCAAGAAAGACCACTTAGGGATAAAAAGGCAGTTACATACAAAGAGGACAACAGGCTATAAAATCACCTCCTCATCTTGATTATCAAATTGAATAACAAATACCTAGTCTTTTCTATGCATCAATTCACACATATGTCAAAAAAATAGTTGATATTTTATGATTTATACTGTGTAATATATATGACCAGGCAATTTATTATTAAAATGATTTATTTCCACATTCAATATTTATAAAACACAGGATATTATAGAGTAATATTGTTATTAATTACTATTATTATATTTTTAGAATTTTAAATTCTAAAGGAGGAAAGAATGGATTATGATGTGAAGTCTAGAGTTTACTAAAGATCACAAATGATGGGTCATTTATTTAGCTTGTGTTTAATTCATATCTAATAAAATTTCAATAAGAATATTTAAAACCATTTTTTTGTAAAAGATACTGTAAATATTTTGGGAAATTTTTGTTAAGCAGATATTTCACTGAGTTATAGAATTTAAAATGAGCAAGAATTATAAAAGAGAAGATTTCTTTAGAAAGTCACAAAGCTGAACTTATTTGGGATAAAACTTTTATTGTTTTCTTCATTTAAGCTTCAAAAACTAACAGGTACAGAGTTATATCCTATCTACTGGGGGCTGGAATAAGATGAACTTATGCAATTCAAAGGAACCACAAAATAATCCTGTTAGACACAGGGATGTAAATGAAATCAGATGTCAAATGTTTGTCAAAAGCACATTGAATTTTATCAGAGAGAAACAAAGAAATGAAGGAAGGAAAGAGGAAAGGAAGGGAGGGGAGAAGGAGAGACGACTAGGAAGGCAGGAAGATGGAAGATTTGAAGAAATGTGACCTTTGATTAGAATTTTTCTCTTTTATTTCATGTAACTAATATGTACCAGTCCAAATCTTTGGATTCTGTGAAAATGATTAACATCACAATGTTTTAATAGAACCAATTGGTTCTACTTAACCTTCATCAAGTGACACCAGAATTGTAGAGTGATGACTTGAGAAAGGCCACACCATAGTGTCATTTGTAGCATCCTGAGGAGCATAAAAATCTAAGCTTCCAATTATGGAAGGAATAAGTCATAGGAATAAAAGGCACAGCATAGAGAATGTAGTCAGTGGTGTTGTATTCACGTTGCATGGTGATCAGTGGTAGCTACACTCAAGGTGAGCACAGCATAGCATATAAGATTCTTGAATCATTTTATACACCTAAAATAATGTAACATTGTGTATCAACTATATTCAAATTAAAAAAAAATAAAAAGAAAAGAAGAATTTCAAAAGGAAAAAAAAAAAAATCTATGTATTCCAGAGAAGATTCCAACAGAGCTTACATCTGTGCCATAGCTCTTAATATCAGACCCAGGCACAAATTTGACATAATTTAGTGAACACAGTCCACTTATTTATATATTAGTTATCTTGTCTTCACATGTTTAATACTTATCACTTAGTCCCAAATATTCCCTCTCAAAATTAATCGAAGTGTTATTTAGGAGAGTGTATCTTTTTACCTTATTATTTTTTAGAATTTTCTTATCTTAGTGGTGATAAAATCCATTTTTATTCATTGTGGTTAGATATACTGAACTGCATAGTTTCTGTGTTGGATTTTTTTGTCATTCTTGAGAAGTGATTAATTTTGTAACCATTTTGAGCATTCAAAAAATTAGTATTTCAGTTTAGAATGTATATATATTTTTATAAATAGCTAGTAAACCAATGGAATTAATTAGCTGGTATTTTTGTTTTTACCACCCATTGGTAACATATAGTAATGTCAACATCTGACATTATTATTGGAACTTGAATCAATGTTGCTGAGCAATGGAAAGAGATGTTGTATTGTATGTTTTAATATTCTACTTGAAGATAAAATTTTCATTGTGGACTTTTTCCCATCATTAGAAAAATTATCTTTTCATACAATTTGATTTTCTTTTGCCATGAATCTTTCTCCTTTGGATGTTGATTACTTTTTCTTCTTCACTTTATTTCACTTTACATGTCCAAGCAAAATTTAGTGCATCCCACTTTTTAAATTTAAAGATTTAAAAATGAATTTTTACATCATAGGATGTGTGTTTCTAGGCCTAACTTAAAAAAGGAGGGTGGGGAGGCACCTGGGTGGCTCCATGGGTTAAGCAACTGACTCTTGTTCAGGTCATGATCTTGGAGTCCTGGGACCCGGCCCCATGTCTAGCCCTGGATGGAGCCCTGTGACTGGCTCTGTGCTCAGCAGGGAATTTGCTTTGGGTTCTCATTCTCCTTCTCCTCTGCTCCTCCACCCATTTGTGCTCTCTTTCTGTCTCTTAAATAAATAAATAAAGCATTAAAAAAAAAGAATTATCACATAGTGTCTCAGTAACAAATATATACTCATATTTTTACATGCGGTTTTCTAAGCTATGGGCAAAACAGCATAAATATGAAAAGAAGTATCAATATTATTGGTTTTTGACTTCCAGATGGTTGTTTATATAGAACAAGTTCAATAAGATTTTAAGATGAAGAGCTTTGACTCCTGCCAGCAGGCACCCAGCACAGCCATGCTGCTCTACGCTCTGGCTTCTTCCACAACCATGAGCAGCTGACTGCACACATGTGAGAATGTCCCCTTTCCTGCCTTCGTCTGTGCATTCACCATCCCTCAGGCCCAGGGCATGCTCATTAGCCCAGAAATCTTCCTTTGGAGAATCAGGAGCACGCTGGCACTAGAAGTGTGTTGGGGCCAATTTGCAGGGAGTTTTAAGTCCTAGGTAGCTGGAGGACATTTGGAAAGGGATTAGAAGGCTTGCTGGGGTCTGTCACTGGAAGGATGGACTTACAGCCATGGAAGTGGCTGGAATGGAGACCTTCCTGCCACTCTTCTAAAGCCAGCACGGACACTAAGACCAAAAGACGAAGAAAAGCAAATGCAACTTAAAATTAGAACAATTGGCAGCCTGAACTTCCTGATGATACATTGAATAAGCAATGGGCACCTTTACGGGCATCTTAAATCAGTAGATCCACTTGTTTTTTGTTTTTGTTTTTGTTTTTCAGAAATGATCAGTATTTAAACGATGGGCAAATAATAATTTCCAAATGGGTACTGAGTTAAATAATAAAAAGGTAAAAGAACTTGAATTCTAAGGACTTATATCTATTATAAATTAATCTGGGGATCCCTGAGTGGCGCAGCGGTTTGGCGCCTGCCTTTGGCCCAGGGCACGATCCTGGAGACCCGGGATCGAATCCCACGTTGGGCTCCCGGTGCATGGAGCCTGCTTCTCCCTCTGCCTGTGTATCTGCTTCTCTCACTCTGTGACTATCATAAATAAATAAAAATTAAAAAAATTAAAAAAAAAATAAATTAATCTGGAAATGCTCAGTATTTTTATCACAACTTTCCACTAACACTAGCACTAACAAGACTGCTGTATAAAATGCAAGGTATTGGGAAATACAAACTGACACACATAATCTAGAGGGACATTTGGAAATGTGCAGCAAGCCTTAAATATTTTTTTAAGCCTTAAATATTTTAAAATGACTTATCCCATAATTCCACTGACAGGAATTTATTTTAAAATGAAGGACATATATTTAAGGAAAAACATTATAGTTTCTTTGTTACAGAAAAAGTGACAGGCCACTTAAATGACTATGTAAATGTATCGAACTGCATTCTAAAAAAGTTAAAATTGTGTTGTTATATAAATGTTTTTATACATGTAGGTGGTCATGACCTATTGTTAATTTTAAAAGTTATAATATTGCATAGAAAATAAATATTTCAACTCAGTTTTTTCTTGTCTTTCATTTTTACTCTTTCTTATAATGAGTTTCACAAGTACTTAATCTTACATCCCATATTCAAGAGAAAGCCAGTTTCTTCGCTGATATTTCTGAGTCTTTTCTTTTTTCTTTTTTCTTTTTTTCTTTTTCTGAGTGTTTACAGATGCAGGTATCTCTGGCAACCTGGGGTTGACTCTTATTGCTGTTGGGGGTGGGAGTGGTCTTACGTGACTCCAAGTGCAAATCAGTTCTTTTCTCTTTCATTCACATAGATATTCCTAATAGGCTGCTGCATGAACTGACTTGCCTGGATGACTGGACATAATAAAAAGGGATTATAGCATAGGTAAAAATAGGGAAGAGTCTCCATTTGAATGTTGGCCATCTTGGAGTTCCTTGGCACATACTACAGACATTTATCATTTACCATATTTCCTTTTAGATTTTGTATGCTGTGTATTCCATGGGTTAACTGCTATGGCTAATTACTCTCAGTTAAAAACTTCTTATTTCTGTAACCTGTATAATGTGGGTAAATCCGTTCATTAACCTATAGCAGGACTAGCCTTAATACATAACCTTGATTATCCAAGATGCTCGCTGATGGTTAATCTAAGCATACTCTTAATAGATATCTAACATAATTACATAGACTATTCTGATACATTCCATACTATAGTAGAATGTGATCTATTTATTCCTGCTTTGTATACAGAGGAAAATGACTAGATGTCATTCATCCACATGTTATATAGACTGAAATTTTCCTTTATGCTCCTTGTTTTCTGATCATTTAAATTTAGGTTATATTATCTTTGGAATCGTGCTGTGTCACAATACTAACTTATACTTTTGTTTTATCAGAAAATAACTATGACCATATTTGTGAGAATAAGCAACATACCATCGTGTCTTATCTCCTGGGATTGTAGTAGCCTCAGAAGAAACATACACACAGAGAGGTATAAAGAAGAGAGTGTAGGTTCATGTTATTTTTGATAATTCATTAAACACATAATGATCTGATGCCTTCTAGTGTCAGATTGGAATTTTAATGCTGAGTAAGTCAGACATGTCCTTACCTGCATCGCAAACGTTCTAGGAACTATATAGCACAGGAATAAATAAGTAAATAAAATAAATACTGACTGCTGGAAGTAATGGTTGATGGCTTGTAAGAAGTTTTTTAAATTCTGTGCTGGAATCTGTACTGCTTTGCCCTGGACAATACCTCCTGCCCTGAGTGCTGGTGCAGAAGAAAGGGTATAGAAACGTAACCAAGAGAACAGTCGGCCAGTCCAGCAGGACAAGCCCCTCATCATTTATGCCTCTACTCTCCCCTTCAAAAACCCCAGTGGGTGAAATACCAAGGAGGATATTTTCTTCACAAATACTTATTTTCATGGAAAATTGAAAGTCAAACACTAAACGTCCGTCAGCATGGGATTGCAGCAAATGCCAGTGGTCTTTGGTGACTTGTGACACTCTAAACTCTTGCCCTAGTGCTCTGCTTCTCTCTTCCCTTAAAACATGCCTAGGATGCTGGAAGGGCCTCACACGATAACATGCATTCACAGGCCAAAGTCATACGACATTTGAACAATACAATGACCATGAAAGAAATGCAACAAACCATCTGAGATAAGGTTTTAAAGCAGAAAAACTCAGATCTGCTTTTTATAAGTATAGATTCATTGGTATTTTCTAGGATTCCACATAAGTGGAATTATTAAAAACTATACTTTTTTTTTTTTTTTGTATCTGGCTTCTACTACTCAGTGTAGATTTTGAGATTCATCCTTGCTGCTGCTCTACTAAGTTTATTTTTGGTGCTAGCAAGATTGATCATGGGAACACAGAAAAAGAAAAAGGAAAAGGAAAGAGGAAAAGGAGGGAAGGAGGAAGGAAGAAGATGCACTTGAAATGTTGGACGAAAAAAAGGAAATCATTATAGACACAGAGGAGCATCAACAAAACAGGACAATGTTATCAGGAATTGAATGCTAATAAATTTGAAATCCGGGTTAAATGAGTAGGCTTTAGGAACAAATGTAATGTCAACAACTGGCACAAAGCTACCTATAGATTTTTTTTTAAAGATCTTGTTTATTTATTCATGAAAGACAGAAAGAGAGAGGCAGAGACACAGGCAGAGGGTCCTGGAACTCGATCCCGGACCCGGGATCACACCCTGGGCCACCTGGGCTGCCCGCTACCTATAGACTTTTAATAAACCAATTAAAGAAAATGAAACTATTGGAAAACCTGTCCATGCCCCTAAAATCCCCAGACCGTGATGACTTAATGTGTAAATATTACTAATTTTAAAGTTAATTCCTATATTACGCAAGATAGAAAGTAGAAAAGAACTACAGCTGCCATTTTTTTTTTGCAGCTGCCAATTTTATGTTTTGAATCTAGTGTGCCCTAATAAAGGGTAACGACAATAGAATATAATACAATTCCAATAGTGAATAGATACAAAAATCATTAAGTAAAATACAAGTTAACTAAATAACAATAGGAAATGAAATACAATGCATTATAATCAATTAAGGTTTATTCTAGGAGTTTCATGATGATTTAAAGTAGGAACGTAGGGGCACCTGGGTGGCTCAGTCCATTAAGAATCTGACTCTTGATTTCCGCTCAGGTCATGATTTCAGAGTCGTGAGATCGAGCCCCTTGTCAGCCCCACGCTGGGCGTGGAGCCTGCTTGTGATTCTCTTTCTCCCTCTCCTTCTGCATCTCTACCCCTGCTCACATCTCTCTCTCTCATAAATAAACAAATAAATAAACATTAGAATGTAATTTATTACATTAATTTATTAATTGTGATTAATTTAAAAAGAACATCTTATAATATTTCATCAATGCAAAATAACACATACACACAAAAACCAAAAAGTCTGATTATCTGATAATGTTTCATACCTTATTAAAAGCTACACAACAAAACTAAGAATGGGAAAAATGAACTCCTTTAGCTTGCAAAGATTTTATGATACATGATAGATAGATAGACAGAGAGATGAGAGGTTAGACAAAACTGAACCACAATTATATACTCACCAGGGACCCATTAGAGACATTCTCTTCAAAATCATAAATAGCAGAATGTCCCCTAGCCCCCATGCTATTTAGTGGGGTGCAAAAATAATTCCTGACCAGCATTAAAAGGAAAACAAATAAGGCCTCTACATCCTGGAGTAAAAAAGATTGAACTACCGGCACTTTAAGACAATATGATCACCTATTGAATTGGAAAAACCAACTGAAACAAACAACCAACAGCAAATTTTAACTAATTAGATTAGAAACATTTCCAATACTTTAATTATCAAATTTTGTGTACTGATCATTTTAATTTAGAAAACACAAGATACTACATAGTGAAGCAATAGAATTATAAAGTATCTAGGAAGTTGTTAACCAAGCAGATACATGAATCCCACAGAGAAGACTTTGCAACTATACGGAAATGGCAGTTGAATAGATGAATAGCTATCTCGCTGATTATTTTGAAATGTAAAATCTCATAAAATTAATCTATAAGTACAAGGTCATTTAAATACATGATTGGAAGTTTTAAATCCTCAATAATCTTTCTGTACGTGTGTTGGTGGGGCATGTATCGTATTCACAGCATAGACCTACAGCAGGTCCACAGGTAGCTAAGTAACCTGGAAAAATTGGTGAGGGACGGGCATGACTTTTCAAATTTAAAATAGATTTAAAACTATAGTATTAAAAAGTGCTTATTATCATTGAACAGAGATATGTATGGAACAGAGCAGATATATCAGAAAAAAACAGAATAAGAGATAGTTCAGACACAAGTCCAGACATACATGAAAATAATATATTTTGAAGACGATAACATAATTAAGTAGGAGACAGGTATATCCAAAAATATTGTTGAGGCTATCTGGAAAAATAAAACTGGATTCCTACCTCTTGCTTTGTTATTAATCTTTACTTCAACACGAAGAAGGCATTGAGAGTTAAAAGCGACCTCTCTCCAGAACGTAAATCTCCAGTTCTGTGTTAGAAAGTGGGATCTGGTGTGGTGTGGAGGTGGAGTGTGGAATCTCCATACTCCTAGTGGATCATTTGAAACCCAGCATCTGTTTCACTCCCCTGCTTCCGAAGTTCCTGGTACCTCCCAGCTCTCAGCCTTCCCGGGGTTCTAAATTATGCTTATTTTGATTCCCCACAAAAACTCGATTTCAAATGTCTCTGTACTAAAAAGTTACCCTCGTCATCCCTTCTCCAATATCCCACCTGGCATGAGTTATTTACCTAAATATGTTTTTAATGGATTATGAAATCAGATAGCTCATTACATAAAATATTAAAGGTTGTCAACTTTAGACAGGTTATTTTAAAATGTTATGAACGAAGAGATTTCAATACTGGCCACACCACGTTGAGATACTTCCATTTGAATTTGATTACAATTCAGAAAAAAAAATTAAATGGAAGATTCATATACATTTTGAAATCCAGGGTAAGGTATGTCAATCTCTTCATATTTATTGGACTCACCAGAATATTAAAGTGCTTTAAAACAGCTGGGTAACCAGCATCGATAATATGTCCTTGTCAAACAACTATCCAGCACTGATTTTTACTTAGGAGTGTAAAAATCCTACTAAAAATATCTGCCCCATTTTTTCATTATAACCTTATATGACACAGATATTCATGCCAAGTAAAATGTCTCTCTATGGGGGTAATCATTATCATGAATATAATATACACTAATTCTTAAGCTGGGTTCGTGACTGACACTGAAGTAACTTCGAAAATTGTTCATGATTTAAAAAGCATAATTAGTGTCAGCTGACTTTCACCATTATTAAATTTAGCTTTAAAATGCTACAAAAAGAAGAGAAAAAAATCATATAACTGAAGTTACAGAACACTTACGCTTTCACATTTGAATGCTTTTAATTATCTTTTGATAAAGAACTAACCAAGATCATAGACTCCCTGCCTAGCCATCCTACGTGCTGCTCCAAATCAGGGCGGAGCATCCTCTCAGAGACTTTTCATATTCTGCTTTGTGGCAGTTTCTTTCCTAACGCATAGCCAGGTTGGCAAGAAGTGACATTAAACACCATGGCTTTGTGACTTGGGGGGTTATTTTTTCTACTCATAAACTTGGGGAGAGAGAGGAAGTACACATTATGATGTCTAAGTTATTGCTGATGAGTCACTTTTTATGCTGATTTTTAGAAGTTTTAGGCTTCCAGTCTATTCCTTCTAGAATTTTATTTCATCAACCCCATTCCTATATTCTGAGTGTGTTGAGGAAACAAAAAAAGGCACACGATATAATTAAAAAAAAAAATCCTACCCTGTCAAGTCTTGTTATACAAGACAATGTGTGCAGCCCTTGATACTTAGTCCACTCAGTACTCACATATGGCATCTGCGTGGGAATAGTCATTGTTCCCATCCGACAGACATGGCCGTGGAGCCTGCATAAATTAAATTTGCACAGGAATTCACAAAGTAAGTATACGTCATACCAGGTTCCAGCATTGATTTATGACTCAGGAGCCCTTGATCCCGTATGCTCCCATCTTCCATCATAATCATGTTCATGAGACTATTTCCTGCTGATAGTGCTGGCAATGGTGCTGTCGATTACCATTTTGTGGTATGAATATTCGTGCAAACACGTGTACGTACACATGTGTACCTATGTGTGTATGCTGTGCTACAGAATATATTATAGACGTATATGTTGTAAACTGTCAGTAAAGCACCGATCTGAAACATTGCAGTCTTGACTAGATGTGCATACATGCCCCACAAAGGACTTCCCTTCAAGAGATTTTTGTTTGTTTCATTCTGTTTTTAGAGTTTAACATTTACTTAGAAGACAAGTAATTTTTAAAACAAAATATAATTTAACTTATCCAGATAGAGAGATGAATCTACACATTCCTTCTGAGTGATTCCTACTGACAGACCTATCAAATATAAAATAGAAGATGGATCTATCTATCTATATAACTATATTTATATCTATATCTATCTTTGTTCTTTTCAACTTCATGGTAAATAATGATTACTCTTTTTTTTTATTTTATTTTCACACGCTAAAAATATGTATTGGATGCCTGATAAGGGCAAAACACGGTGCTGGGTTCTTCCCCAAAGAATTACAATGAACACTTGCCTTTGAGAAGTTTACAGTCTATTGATTAGTAAACTTGTAGGCAGGAAACAGCCGGAAAGATCACGTGTCATCCTTGAAAGCAGTTCTGTGGTCTGACAGCCCTGTCTCCACCTCACTGCTCATTTCCTCTTGACTTTCACACCAACATTTTAACTCAAATGTACTGGCAAATATTACCAGTGATCACCTGATGGCACAATTCAGAATACCTCCTAGTTACTTATAATTTTCACACTCTAAACTTTGTGGGGTATTTGATGATGATCAATTAAAAAAAATAGACTTTAAAAAAATACTGTTAAATTTACAGGAAAAAAAATGTAGCAGATAGTAGAAAGAGTTCCAATATGCCTCCCTACACATATACACACACAGTTATATTAGTGTGGTGCATTTGTGCCGATTAGCAAGCTGATATTAACTTATTAAATAAAGTCTTCAATTTATTTAGATTATTTTATTTTAACTAATATTCTTTTTCTGTTACAGAATGTCATCCAGAATACCACATCATGTTCAGTTGTCAAGGCTGTTTAGGCTCCTTTGGGCTGTGACATTTTCTTAGGCCTTCTTTGTTTTTGACGACCTTGACAGTTTTAAAGACTCAGGTATTTTATAGGATATGTCCCTGCTGGATTTGTCTACTGCTTTTCTCATTACTAGAGTGGGTTATGGGTTTCTGGGAGGAAGAACACGAAGATATATTGTCATTTTCATTACAGTGTTTCCTACACTATGAACCAGATTTCTGACCACTGGTATTGATATAGATCACTTGGCAGAGGTAAACTGTCGGGTTTGTCCACCATTGTTACTCCTATTTGCCCCCTTTCCATAGTGTACTCTGTGAGAGGAAGCAATCTATGTGTAGTCTGCACATAAGGAATGGGAGGTTATGTTCACCTTTTAGGATCAAGTTTACTAATTTATTCCATTATTTGTTTATATCAGCATGGACTCATAAATATTTATTTTATATGCTATGTCATAATCCAGTACTACTTCAATTATTTTGTTGCTCAAATTGGTTCAGATCTGGCCATTGGGAGTTCTTTCATTTGGCTTCTATACCTATTTTGATATGCCTCCATCAAGATGTATGTATGTGTGGCTGTGTGTAGGTATGTATATGTGTGTATGTATATATGTATGTATATGTATGTATGTATGTGTAGGTATGTATGCATTTGAGCACTGCCTTACATTCTGACACTACAAAATACCCCGGATTTACTTTGTCTATTTCCTTTTCCCGTCTTACATGAAGTCACTTCTCCAAGGAGTTTCACTGCCTATTTTATTTTATTTCATTTCATTTATTTTATTTTATTTTATTTTATTTTTATTATTTATTATTTTATTTTATTTTATTTTTATATTTTATTTCATTTTATTTTTTGAGAATAGTATTCAAAAGCAAAATCTAAACACTAACAGTTCTCCTGGCTGCTACAGAGTCATTTCTTTAGGTATCCCAAGCTGACAGAGCAAAAAAGTACATGTGTGTATCCTGTGTATATGCATATATCTACGAATATATCTACATGTAGTCATCTGTATCTATATTAAGATAAATAGGAGTCTTATTCATGTATCCAACTTGAATTTCATTGTTCTAAAAAATTCTCTATGCATTCTTCATATCTTCCTTCTGAGTCCCTACAAATCATTTTAGTTGTCTTGTTCCTGTTATGTCTTTTTTTAAACCATATTATCTTCTCATTTTTACCTCCCGATTTTCTTCCTTCTCAAGTTTTAATTGAGCATTTTATATGGTTTCATGTTCTTAGTATATGAATTACATTAAAAAAATTAGTGGATACCCTAGAGTTTGTCATATACATTTACAACTAAGTCCACTTTTAAATAACATTAAACCACTTCTTGGATGTGGCAGGTATCTTACAAAAGATCCTTCCCAAGTTCATGTTCCCATCTCTTATAACACTGTGGTCATTTGGGACACCTGGGTGGCTCAGTGGTTGAACGTCTGCCTTTGGTTCAAGGTGTAATCCCGTGGTCTCAGGATAGAGTCCCACGTCGGACTCCCTGCATGGGGCCTGCTTCTCCTTCTGCCTGTGTCTCTGCCTCTCTCTCTCTGTGTCTCTGTCTCTCATGGATAAATAAATAAAATCTTAAAAAAAAATTGTGGTCATTCATTTATCCTTACCCTATAATCACCCAGTGTAGTACTGCTATCAGTATTTTAAAACAAATAACAAGGAAAAACAGCTATACATTAAATCAACTAAGACTGAGAAAAATAAAAGATTATTTCAACGTTGTGTATTCTTTACCCAACCCTCTGCCATCCGTTATGTGGATTCAAGTTTCTGAACTGTAACATTGCCTTTCTCTCTAAAAAACTTATTTTAACATGTCTTGCAAGGCAGTTTTATTGTTGATTGTTTGTCTCAGTTTTGTTTATATAAGAAAGTATTTTTTCTTCATAGTTGAAGGACAGTTTCAATGATTATAGACTTCTAGGTTGGTAGGGTTCTTTTTTTTTTTTTTCTTTCTTTCAACACTGAAATACTTCACTCTTTATGTTTTTTTGGTGAAAAGCCCTCTGTACTTCTTATCCTTGTTCTTCCATAAATGTTTATTCTCTCTGGTTTCTTTCAAGAATTTCTTTTTGTGGGGTTTGGGTTTTTTTTTTTTTTTTGGTTTTTTGTTTTTGCAGTTTTGATATGTATGTCTAAGGAATATACTTCCAGTATCTCTTCTACTTGAGGTTTTATGAATTTACTTGATCTCTGGTTTGGTGTGTCATTAGTTTTGGAAAATCCTTGTCCAATCTTCTATTCAGAAAATCTACCTTTTTAAATAATCATTTTATTTTATTCTTCTGTTGTCTGGACCTTTATTTCTTTCCCCTGCTCCATGTTCTTGATCATAATGTCTTACTACAGATATATGAATGAAATGATCCTCTGTATGTCTTAGGCTTGCTTCACAATTCTGAAAGCTTTATTCCTGGTTGTTATATTAAAATTGGTTATAAGGGATAAGATTCTGTATTTGCTGAATTGTTGCATATCCTTCATGGTGCAGATAATCTTAAACGTGAGTATATCTGTAGTTTAAATTCTCCTCAAGTTCTTCATTCATTCTAACCCTGTATCCCACCATATCTTGAAAGGGAAAGTAAAAATGGATCCTGGACTTTTACTCCTCACTTTGATAATTGTGGTTTGGGGATAGACTAAGCCTGATTTTGATTCAAGTGCATAAAAAGCTAGTCTTCTGTATTCATCTACTTCTTTTCCCTCCCAAGTATTGCTAGCTGCCTGTGAACTGCAAACTTGGCTGCAAGACTGAGGAAAATTCATCTTTTTTTCTGATTTATAGGGTTAGGACAAATTCAAGATGGCCACACATTCCTTGACATTATTCCCATTGTGAGGTGGGGTCTAATTGGACTCTTCTTGGGTCAAGGGTGAACTGTTTGGGCTAGGGATGTGTAATGGATATGTATTGGTTTGAAACCTGGGTGTTACAAGGACTGGCCACTTTTGCCCTAGTTTTTTGGAAGCCTGAGATGCCACGGAAGAAATGCAAGCATTCTTCTAGGGAGGCTATGTAGGGAAAGAGGAGACCACCTGAGCCCAGCCCTCTAGCTGCCCCAGCTATTTTGTATCTACAGTCCAGCCCAAGTATATACATCAAGTGACTCTAGTCAATGTCATGTGAATTGGGGTTGCCCAGCCAAGCTTTGATTGACATGTTAATTCACAAAATACAATAACAATGTTGTTTTAGTTCTGGGTAGTTTGCTGTGCAGGCATAGAAAACAGAAACAGGGATAAGTGGAGAGTTACCCAAGTTTTGAATGCCCTCCCTTTTCCTACTGTAGAACCTCAACTAACCTTCCTTTTAATTGTTCTGGTCCAGGATTCCAGCACATCCAAATGTGAAATGGTGCTAGTGTTACACTCAGTTTTGAGGTGTTTTTACTTTCCTCAAGTATCTCTAACTGTATTTGGATGATATTTTACTTTAAAAAAAAAATAGTGGCCCTCTAAGAAGAAGGGAATGTGTCCTTTGGTTTGCCACATTGATACTGCTATTTGGGGGGATGCTTTGGCAAATATCATAAAGATTCTTTCTTCCTTATTGAGTGTTAATTATTTAATTTCTATAACTTTGAGCAAAGAAGTTAGAATCATGAAAGACAATATTATCAATATTCATTTTATTCAAAGAAAACCCTGTATGTTTTACTCAAGATAAAAACAATAAGAAAATATTACATCCAATGCCCTCTTATCTTTGAGGGATGAACTTTCTTTCCATATTGTCAACACAAAATGAACCTTTTAGAATTTCTTCAGAAAAGGAAAGAGTTTTGTTCAAGCCCAATTTATGACAGCTGCTCAGGATACATATTATTCACAATAAAGAGTGCTCTGGCAAAGGAATATTTTGTATAGGGTTAAATATATTTTTCCATAAAAAGTTACAAATTATCAGACAAAGGACATTTCAGAAAGTTGTAGACTTTAGTTTCTAGTATATGCAGAGCCATATGACTTCAATCTTATGGGAACCAGGGAAGTTTCTTCCTTTTTCTAATATTTTGTGTTCAAAATGCTCTTTTTTGGTTATTTTCTTTAATGAAGCAGATGTACCATGTGTGCTTGGGGCAAAAATAAAGACCGTGCTTTGAGATTTTGCCAAGTCATTTTGACCTTCATAAATGATAAGGTATGGCTTCCCTAGGAGACCAGGAGAAGGCTCACAAACCTTGAAAGTTGAAAATTTCTTTTATCAATATGAACTCAAAGTTCTCAGCAATGAAAAGTTGTATTCAGAAGGGTAATAAGAGGTTTTCAGTCATGTCTAAATTCCAAATGTATGACCTGGTTATTTCTCCTTTATAGCCATGGTGAATGACTAGGATAACACCACCTACAACAAATTCCTTTGGAGCATGGTGTCATGTCAGGCTTCTCTATTCTCATAGATAAAAGTATCAAGAAGACATAATGTCTCAGGTCAGAGACCAACATATCTCACTTAGCAGAAGAATTCTTGCTTCCCTTTCTGTCACTGCTCCTTTTGGGACTGGAGAGAACTGTCACATGTGGATATACTCTATCAAGATTAATGAGAATTGAACAAATATATACTTTTCCAGTTGAAGTAAACTTTGTTAAAATGTTATTGCCAAGTATCTTGATCGAAGTGGCAGGGATTTCCAAGAGTCTCCTGATGGGAGAGAATTATCTTTCTAAAGTTCACTTCTCTGAACATCACACTGCTTTAATTGGCCCACAGAGTAAAAAATATGTCTTCAAGCTTCACTGTTAGCTGACTTGACCTGGCAGGATTTTGCCCTGTTGAACTTGCCTCTATTATGTCACAAAATCTTCCAAACATACAAAATATTTTCCATCAGTTACAAACTCTATACTTTTTACAACTTGTTGTCTTTACCTTGATTTCTTTTTCTATATGCCTAGTACATAAGTGCTCAATCATCCAAAATTCAGAGAAGTATAATACTCTTGGAAGCATATTTTCACTCATGTGTGTTTTAGGATATCATCCTCCATATTTCACATACACATAAACAATATAAGTTAAATGTATTCCTACTATGAGACCTATCATATGTTTTATGATACTGTATTACTTTGCTGAGTGTCCTAATAGATTGTGAAATTCTTAAGAGCAGAAATACATTTTTCAGCATCTATTCTAGATGCCTAGAATAATGCACCAAAAGTTGAAGTACACACTTTTGAGAATTTATTACTGTTTCTAATGTATCATTTTATCTCAAATATTTTTATTAAAGTTAAAAGCATTTTTAGGCAAGTTGTAACCTTCTTTGTTAACCTACTCAGTTAAATGCCCTTCCATCTTTCCTTATAGCTTAATGGATCCTGATGAAAAAAATTCCAGATGCTTTTACATAGACACACACATAGACACACACACACACACAGTTCTGGGTGTAAACTCTAAGTAAACTTTGGTCTACATATGCAGAGTCATATAGAAGAATCTTTGTCATGGTGGGGAAAAGCCTTTTTAGAAAACTTGGTGACTTTATGTAAGTGAATAACAATGAAATATGAAATATACATACACTATAATACATTTCAATTGAATTAACTAGGACCACACAAAGATAAATGGACAATCTTAAAAACATAATATTCAGTGTAAGTAGATCCAATAATATAGGAATTTTTTAATATAGGAAAATTAATGTAAATTTAAAATACATAAAACACTGATAGATGTTCTAAATGGATAAACATACATGAAAACAAATGTGTGGAAGATGAATTGGAATTACACACATTGAACACACAAAAAATGGGCAGCAATGAAAATAAAGGTGAGTGCAATTGTGTTAGGAAACAAAGAACAACAACAACAAAAAAAAACATGAAAAAAAGGAAACAAAGAACAATTGATAATATAATAAAAGGAGGACCATTATATAAATGATAATAAAATGGTACCATACCTTGTGGAGTAAAATCACTTCTGTGCTATGTTCCTGACTTCCTTCTCCATCTACCCCTAAAAAGAAAAGAGGATTTCATCTGTCTAGATGTCTTTATTCTGACAAATCTAAAATAATTAAAAAATAATTTGCCGGACATTACATTCTATGCATGTTAAATGCAATTCCAAAAATATTTTCAAGTTCATACTATGTAGTGTTGTTTACAGCAAAGATGCTCTATAAAATATAACAATGCATCAATATAACTAAGAAAATTAAAATATGAGAGAAATTAAAGAGAGTGTTCATAGTGTGATGGTTAAGAAAACAAGGACATTAGCATTTAGGGCCTTCAGTATTTCAGCTGTGTTTTAACAATATGCAAATATATAGCAGTAATTTTACCATTTTTCTCAAAGGAAAACAGTTCTACTTTGTATTCTTAATAAACACAAACTCATTTTCTCTTACCCTTGAAACAAGAGTGTACTAATCTCAGTCATCATCATTATCATCATCATAATCCTTTTACGTTTGTGTGGAGTCTACAGGGTGCACTCTATTTAAAGAAGGTATGATCATATAGAAGTGTGAAATTAAACAGTATTAAAAGCACATGACCAATACCCTTAGGCATTTCTTATCTGGATTAGATAAAACAGAAGAAACAACATCAATATTTTGCACAACTATAATGAAGTCTTCATACTACTTTACTCTTCTACTTATTTCAGGGTTCCCCTCTAATCAGTGAAACCAAACATGGATCAAAGTTCTACATCCTGAGACCTGTCCTTAATTAAGGGAGAAATGCCAAAAATCTCAAAAATGAGATAACCTCAGAAAATATCTCCCCAGTATTGCTCATCCTAGAGTCCAGAAAATTATTATTGCTTATGTGTAATGAACACTTCCTGTGAGCTTCTGGTGTGCTGAGCCTGTCACACAGGTTATCTCATGCAACCCTCCAACTCCCACAGAAGCCATTAGAGACTATTACTATTGTCATTTCCATTTGTTATAAAACTGAAGTTTAGAGAGATTAAGTACACTGACCTGGTCATACAAGTGGTAACTAATAGTGTTGAAGTCAAAAGGGCATTTGTCTATCTGCCCTCCAAATAAACCACTCTGAATTTTTATATCAAATTATAATTTGAAAAAAGAAAATGATAACTGAAGAAATTAATTATTAGTGTAAGCCATATCAGGAGGAGTCAGTGCTATAATAGTTTTTATTACAAATGTTGTGATTTATTGACTAATGTAATAAACACAATGTATAAACACTCTAAACATATCATCTACTATAATCCTTCCTATTGGTTATGTATAAATATTCTCAATGAAAAAAAAATGAGAAACTCAGGAAAACCAATTCTTTTTAATATGTTCCTGAAAATGGAAGCAGAAATAATTCTTAACTCATTCTACAAAGAAAACAGTACATTAACACCAAAATAATGCAAAACTATTATAAGAAAACTATAGATCAATATTTCTCATGGACATAGTTTCAAAATTCCTCAACAAAATATTAGCAAACTGAATCCAACAGTACATAAAAAGAATTATACAACACCAGCCAGTTGGATTTTTCAGATATTCATGTCTGGTTCAATATTTAAAAATCAGTTAATGTAATTCATCATACTAATAGAAAGAAAAATCATATGATCATATCAGTAGATGGAGAAAAACATTTGACATAATTCAACAGCTATTCATAATAAAAAACCCTCTGTAAACTGGGAATAGAAGGAAACTTCTTCAATTTTGATTTTTTTGCATAGTGTTCAACTTTTCATTTTAATAAAAGCAGATTATACATAGTGCATGCAGTGCTAGCATCTGAATTAATACAGTAACAAATTACTGAAGCTGCAGTGATTTGAGGTTGAATCTTTACATTCAGCAAGTTTAAATTCATTTTTATATGATTTTTGAACCCTTATTTACTAACATAAGATGTGGCTTGAAGATAAATTATTGAGATCCACTCAATTTAATTAATATTTGGAAGCAATAAAACATCCCTTTGTCTCCTTCTATATACATACACACACACACACACACACACACACACACAAGATAGATAAATAATAGGTATTGGATTAGAGGTTGATAGAAACACAATGTTGCTATGTTGCTATGCTTGATATGACTTTCTATTTTGTTTAGACTTAGTATATTGTGTCAGGTAGCTCCAAGTAGTAGAAAAAAATAATTTTGGATACAGAACATAGAGCAATAGAACATCCCCTCCACTCCTTGGCACAGCTTTAAGGGTCATGTAATGTAGGAGTAACACAGCATGGACATCCACAGGGAAAGTTAAAAGGACATGGAAAGGTGTGTGTTGAACCATGATATTGGGGAAACTTACAGAACATACAGTTAGGTAAAGAAGATCTTAGGACTGTTAAGAACCTTTGACGCCGGGATCCCTGGGTGGCACAGCGGTTTGGCGCCTGCCTTTGGCCCAGGGCGCGATCCTGGAGACCCGGGATCGAATCCCACGTCGGGCTCCCGGTGCATGGAGCCTGCTTCTCCCTCTGCCTGTGTCTCTGCCTCTCTCTGTGTGTGTGTGTGACTATCATAAATAAATAAAAATTTAAAAAAAAAAACATTAAAAAAAAAGAACCTTTGACGCCAATACTTGACCTAAAGACCAGAGAAGCCCCTAAATTATTTACCCAGAGTGAACTTGGCACTCTTTGAAAGTAAAGTTTCACTGATAAAGAGAACTTGGAATGATCCTTAAATATAATAAAATAAAGAAGTAAATTTTAACAATGTAGACTACCAAAATATAAGAACTTTGATGTAAATTCAACAGAAAATTAAAGTTTTAATTTAGAAAGACAGATGTTTATAAAATGTAAACCTTTATAAGTTTTGCACTATAATAATTGAATATTATCAATTATCCTGGATGCCAAGCCCATAAATTAGAAAGACATTGGAAAATTGTCTAACAAAATTTGTTATGGAAAACAGTGTTTGAATTTAGGGTGAAGAAAATTATAAGATGATCAGGACTTAGACTTTCCCTTGCACTTTTGTTTTCACATTTAACTTTTATTGATATTTTCAGAGAATAAAACTATAAATGTTGATACCCAAATACATAAACAGAATGCAAAAATTTTTAAAGGAGGACATTTAAGACACATTGATTTATTATTAGTTTTCAATATTTATCTCATACAAATTCCAAGGTACAAGTATGTGAAAATTGACTGAATAAAATCAATTCATACTATAAGCCTATGAAACTCACATAGGATGTGCTAATAAGTGATGATAATTTTACTGAACAAACCTGAATGTTGTAAATATTGGCATCTGTAGTTATACTGATGGATGTATCCTGGAGATGACTTTATATACTCTGCCCTTGGTTCCCATAGGTTCATAAACACATGTACCTCTAAAACTTCGAAATAAGAAAAAAATAAGATTTTATTCTGATAATTGAATGCAAATAACTGAATCATAAATATATGTGTGTATATATATGTATACATATAGTAGAGGTGGGAGGGGCAGAAGAAGAGGGAGAGAGAGAGAATCTTAACCAGACTCCATGCTCACTCAACGCCAAGCCCAACATGGGGGCTCGATCTCATGATCCTGAGATCATGACCTGAGCCAAAATCAAGAGCTGGATGCTAAACTGACTGAGTCACCTAGGGATCCCTGAATCATAAATGTTTACACAGGGTTTATGAAGGCAAAGTAGTTTAGAGGCCAGAGCAAAATTAGCATATGACCCAATTTGCAACATAAAGGAATACTATGCCAGTTAGAAGGAAGGATATTGTCAGGTTGGAGAACACAAAACAATTGAAATAGGCACAACTTAAAAAAACACTTTCTTGGGAAGATGTTACTCTTGAAAATCAGACATCAATATTTCTCCTTCAATATCTATGTTGAGGATAGAGTTGTATCAGATTTTGTCATATGATGTTTTAAGTCTTCAAACCATGTAAAAATTGCCTTTTTAGCAAACTCAGGACTGATTGTCTCTTTGTGTATTGTATTCCTAGGGAAAGAATATATTGGACAGGTCTCTATAAAGATGGTGGCCTGCCAATCTTTTCCATTTTTCACTGAAAAACTAATCAATTGACAGAAGTTTAAATCATTTTATTTAATGAAATTTCGACATAATAAATCATAAATTCACTGGAATGCAGTGAATTCACTTACTACATTTTATAAGGCCGCAAGACATAGAACCAGAGAGTATCACCCCTGGTAACTCACCTAACCCATTCTGTCTCTAAATGCCTACAACTTCTATTGGGTATATCTAATGGATTGCTTGGGGTTAGCAGTCCATTTTAGACAATAAAATGGAGGATTGTTCAAAAAAAACTGAATTCAAATGTGTGTAACTTAACAAAGAAAATGTATTAATCAACTGAATTAACTATAGAATATATTTCATCAAGTTCTAATAAAATCACTACAATATCAGATACAACATGAAAAACACAGTCCATCATCCATTCAAGTTGTAATATAAAATCCCACATAGAGCTATAGATATGATCAATAATGCCTGCAGAGACTGGGATGGGGAATATTAAATCTAATGTTATTCTCTAGATTACATGTCTTGATGACACACTTGGGAAATGTGTTTTATTTAATATTAATAATTCCCTCAAATATTTGCTCTTTCAGGAACATATTACTTTTGCAGTTCTTATCAGACTATTCAGGGAGAAAATATATTAAGATTAAAGATATGCTGGAAGTAATAACATTTTCATAAATCTGATTTATAAATCTCATAAAAACCTGGAAGTACACTCTTAGTTTTTGCCATATCATTTATAGATAGCTATGTTTTTTTGAATGAAAATTATATAGTCTCATTCATCCCAAATGTTTGTTGTTGTTTTTTTAATCAACAGTTTTGAGTAGTAAAATTTTATGTTTCTAGATGACTCCATTAGTATCTAATGTACCTCTAAGAATCCATTTTGAATATTAGGATTTGGTATTTTTTGAAATTCACTTGTGTCTTTTATACATTGAAACTTAAAACTATAGTTGTGTCTTTAGAATAGCACCAAATCCTAGAGAAGACAATTATGAATAGTAAGGCTGATGATTTCATTGTTCAGAAATCAGTCTTGATGTTTCACATGCTCAAGGCCTTTGCTTGCCACGTGAGACATCCTACTTATATATTCTAAACCTGAGCCTTTGCCTTCTGTGGATCACTTGGTATGAACACTTAGTCCATGCCCACCGGTGTGTTGTAAATCGCAGTAGGCAATGATCTCATGGAGGCACTATTCCTGTGCTTTTCATAAACTAACATTTATTAAGAATGATATGCTTGTTACGTATTGTTATAGAGCCCAGGGATACAAGGTGATTAAAAGAGATGGATCCTCTTCCCTCAGAGAGCAGAGAGGATGATAGCATAGATTGCCATGCCTTAAACGATAACAAAAACAAGAACAAAAGCAGAGCTTGTCAAGGATAAAGGTAAATGTACTAAGACTAAAATCAGAGCAAAATTCTATATTCTGCTTTTCAGAAATAAAGCAAAATGATAAATAAACAAAAAGGTTCCCATGAACTTATGAAAAGGGCATATTCTGAGACTAAAATACCCTTCATGGGATCAAAAATACAGCGTCCATCCAAGTTAAAACATAGAAAGAAGGCAAAAACAACCTCCAAAAAACAACTTCTGTAAGAAGCAAATCGATAAAATTAAAGGTACCCTCTCTATAATAAATAAAATTCAGAAAGGGAGACAGAACATGAGAGACTCCTAACTCTCGGAAACAATCTAGGGGTGGTGGAAGGGGAGGTGGGCGGGGAGTGGAGGTGACTGGGTGACGGGCACTGAGGGGGACATTTGATGGGATGAGCACTGGGTGTTATTCTATATGTTGGCAAATTGAACACCAATAAAAAATAAATTTATTTTAAAAAATAAATCAATTAATTAAATAAATAAATAAAATCCAAACTATGAAAGGGAAATATGAATTTTTGAAGGTAAATAATGAAACCCTTCCTCATGTATGAAAGAAATTACCTGATTAAAATATAGATCAGTAGAAAGGTAGAAGTAGCAAGATGAATAAAAGAAATATGTATTCTTCTCTGAAGTCTCTAGATTTTAAAATTAATTTCCCTAATTGCTCCACAAGTAGTGAATAAAACCCAAACCTGCAGAATTTCAAACTTACTAAAAAAAAAGAGTTTCCAGTACTCAACATAAATCTACAAATATATTTTAAAATCAGAAGAGTTTCAAATTTTTATTTTAAATGATTAAATATACATAGAGCTTTTTGTAGAGTATGTTATTACTAAATATTTCTACATACTCTGTGAGTCAAAAAAGCAAGGGAGAAAAACTATGTATCTAATGCTCTCAGAAAAAAGTTCTCACATAGCCACAAGTTACACATCTGAACTTGTTGACTTAGAGAGCCAGCTGATCTCACAAATGGAAATGTGATCAGTCATGAAACACATCAGATAACAGAAAAATCGTTAAATCGGAGCAAATATTTAGCATACTTTTGTAACAGTGTAAAGTTAAAAAAACCCTTAATATGAATAAAACAATATTTAGTAGCAAAATTTAAATACAGATTTAAAAACTAGATTATATTTTTTTCAGTGAATGTTGTGTAAGAAAGGACAAAGAAAGCAAAAGTAAATGTAAATTTTATTTTATACATGTGAATTTCATAGATGCTGCTGTCTTGACACACTAAAACCTAGAGAGAAATAGTTGGACATATGATATAAAGAGCAAGTAGAATAAAGTCACAACAAAATAGATTCAAATCATCGGAAAAGAGGAAGAAAGAAAAGTAGGAGTCAAGTCTAGGAGATGTCCGACGAGCCTATAACTAAATGTAGAAGACCTTCAAATGAAAACAATACCTGAACCATGTTTTTCCTCAGGCTGTCATCTACAGGCTACACCTGTATTCAAAATATGCTGTGTATAGAGTAGTCTGCTATTTAAGAAGCCATTATATACACGTGGACCATGCAAGAACATGCCAAAAACTACCAATAACAGGTAAAATCTGGGACCTGCAATATTTGTATTTAGGGTGACATAATAAATAAGATAACTGAGAAAGTCAGTACAAGCTTTCTTACATGTGGTGTGCATCACTGGAACTTAGTGTCTGTTCTGAAACGTGTTCCCTAGCTGTCCTCTAAATTAATACCTCTGTGCCTATGATCTCATTAACCCTAAAGTTAGCCAGTGGCTAAACGTTCGCTCATGAGATATGTATGTGAGTCGGACCTTCAGGATATAATACAGGCATATTCTGCATCCAACTATCTGAAGAAAAAAAAAAAAAAGAAGGGAAAAGAAAAAAAATGAAGTGAAATGAAATGAAGAAAGATTTAAAAGCTACTTGTGGATATCAGAATACATAAATTTTGCTGTTATCAGAAAGTAGAACTTCTCCTACTAAAAAGCACGGTCTCAATTGTTGTCCACAAGTAATGTAAGAATATATAAGGGTGTTTAATATAAAATTAAGGAAGAAAACACTCATGCATCATTGAGTGAAAAAAAATATTATAAGATATACATACATTCTGGTGTTAGAATTATAAAAAAGTATACACTATTTTTTAATGGGAAAGATTTTATGTATATATGTATTATATATATAAAGAACATAGATATGTGTATGATTATATATAGAATATATTGTATATATATATTTGTTAAAAATATTATTGTTAAAAATAGTTGGCTCTAATATGCAGTAATTCCCAGTGAGATTCATTGACTTGTTCAAACTAGAATCTCCCTATGAACTTTGCTAATGAGTTTAAGTCCATTCAATCTTAAATGTGCTCAATTGTCCACATACCTAGATGTATTGGGGTTGTCTGTACATACAAATCTAAGAGGGAGAGAGAGAGGGATAAAGGAGAGGGAGAAAGGGAGAGAAAGTCTATAGGGGAGGGAGTTATTATGAGTAATTGGTTCACATTCATGTGCTTATGGAGGCTAAGATGTCCCACCAAGTGTTGTCTGCAAGCTGGAGGTCAAGGAAAGCCAGTGGTATAATTTAGTCTGAGTCTGAAGACCTGAGAAGCTGGAATGCTGACTGTAAATCCCAACTGAGGACAGAAAAGATGAGAGGAGATGCTTCAGCTCAAACAGTGAGACAGGGGGAAAAGGGGGGTAAATTCTACCTTCCTCTGTTTTTTGTGCTATTCAGGACCTTAAATTGGATGACATCCACCCACATTGTATGAGTATCGGGTGTGGGGGCGTGGGGGGGCAATATACCAACTCAAGTATAATCTTACGCAGAAACACCCTCCCAGACACATCCAGAAATAACGTTTAATCTGGGTTCTCCGTGGCCAGTCAGCTGACACATAAAGTTAACCACCACAAGGGAGAAAAGAGATTAAAAAATGTAACTCTAATGAATCTCAAAACACGAAATCTCAAACTTCTCAAAACATAAAATCCAAACATTGGTATGCTCCAGGTTTATTTTGTGATGCTCATGAGCAGTGTACTGCCTACAGAACCTCCAAGCCTGAATGTGCACGGCTTTCTATTTCCCATCCCGTTATGTTCAGACATATGTATGACATCAGCAAATCATCAATGAGACTGCACGGTAATATAGAGGTTAACGTAGAGGTACCTCAATGACAACACTAACAACATGGTGCTAGCTCAAATTTAAATATAAACTTTCTTCCTATCAATTTTAAAGGAAATATAAATATTAGAAAATAAATGTCTTCTAAGTTACTTTGAAGTCCAAACATGTAAAATGACAATTAAATTTAATACCAAATGGGTAATAAAGTTACTATAAAGTCCTCATCAATTTCTTAATCTCATTCTCAGCTAAAGAAATCTTTATTGCTTGCACGGAGGAAGGTTCCCAGCCTCCTGGACTGTTTCTCACAAGGTTAGGTGTATAGTTTCTCCAAAATATGTCAGTTAGAAATGTTTATGTTGAAGGAGTTGTTCTATGTGGTGCCAGGTTGGTCTATAAATGGCTCCATGCATTTGCCAAAACTCTTTAGAACCCTACACCACAAAGGATGAACTTTACTGTAGGCAAATTTAAAACATCAACCAGAAGGTGGGAATCCCAGAATGGAAGGCAGAAGGTGTCAAATGAGTCTAACTGCATTAAAAGCATACAGCATAATTTCATTGGCTATAGTGGATGGAAAAAGGAGCTCACCCTTGTAACTTTGGAAAACATCTTCTGAGCTGACCACGTGAAGCCTGAAGATGGAAAGAAGTGTGCACTCTGTGTAAACCCCTTACCCTAGTTGGTAGATTTGGTTCTCCCCGAGGTACAGTCAGCAATTCTGAAACCACTTTATGTATACTAGCATTGAACAAATAAGTAAATAAATCGTAGTTAATAGGAGCTACGTCTTTTGCTGTCAAAGAGGTTATAAAATAGCAGGAAGGAAAGTTAGAATAAACCTGGTGGGTGCTAGATTAAAACAGGAGGGACTAATAAAAACTCATGTTTATTTGAACAGAGATGAAGAGATTGTACATGGATAGATTTTGGAGGTATTAGAGACAAATGTTTGATGGATAGACATTGATACCTCGATAGATGGGTGGGTAGATAGACAAATGGGTATGATAATCAGTCACATGACTTCAATATACTTAACTAAATATATGAATCCAAATACTGCTAACTCTGTCTGCCAATAGGGCCTGGAACCAGTGACACTCTGATAGCAACAAGCACAACCAGTGTCCGTATTTATTCTCAAAATACTGCTACCCAGCAAAAGAAACCAGAGCTCTCATCATACATGATTGATTCTGGGGCATCCAATGATTCCCTGCCAGGTCAGGAAAAACACGAGATGAAGCAGACCATATTGGAGTGCCAGAAAATAATGAAATGCTTTAAAAATAATAAATAGAAGATAGGGTCTTGTCAAAAGAAGCCAATCTGAAAGAGCTCTCAATGATCAACGCTGGAACAATTTGTGCAATAGAGGAAATAATGATAGTGCTGTGTTGAATAAAATAAGCATCCTTGAGTCATGTTAATGTAAGTAAATCATTAAATACATGAATAAATGGAAGACAGGGGAAAATACTGTTACAAAAAATTCTGAGTAATATAAAGGAATGCAGGAATAGCAAAATCACCATTATAATACTATAGCAACAACTGCTGCAGGCAAGATCCATGGATGAATTTCAAAATTACTGGGTAAAATTTTAAAGGAAAACAGCATATTTGCACAGTCTAAAGTATCTTTCTAATATATTAAATATATATATGATATTATATATGATATATATATCATATATAATATCATATATATGATTATTTGTACAGGTTATATATTATATATATTAGGATTATATATATATGTAGATAGATACGGTTATAGATGTCACAAAATTCCATGATTGCAGGACTTAGAAATTTGCTTCTAACAGAGGGTAGAATGGGAAGAAATAGTAACTTTATAGCAGAGAAATCCTGCAGACTCCTCCTTAATCAAGGACTAAAGGTTAACATTCATATACTGACAATATAATAGGGTGAGAAAGGCATTTGCTTCTGCATTACTTTCCCCCCTCAAAATGTGGCTTTAGTTTAATCTTGAGAAAATCACATGGAAATACAAGGTTTTATTCCTTTGTTTTTAGGGAGAGGGAGAGCACATGAGAGCAGAGGAGGGAAAAGGAGACAGAGAATCCATAAGCAGACTGTGCACTGAGCAGAGAGCCCAACGCAAGGCTTGATCTTACAGCCCTGAGATCGTGTCCTGAGGCAAAATCGGGAGTTGGCCACTTGACTGAGGCATCCAGGCACCCTACAACATGCAAATTCAAACTGAGGGACATTCTACAGCATAGTTAGACCTCGCAGCTGTGTCAGAGTCATGGACAGCAAGAGAAAACCTGAAGACTGCCACAGATTTGCAGAGATTAAAAAGGCACAATTACTAAACACACCATGGCATCCTGCATGGTATTCTGAAGCAGGAACAACAACAACAACAAAAACTGGTGAAATCCAAATCAAATATATAGTTTAGTTATATTCGAGCAGAAAAGTGAAATCTTTGACATTCGTGTTTCCAAAACTGTGTAGAATAGTTTGCACTTTATTCTTTGTGTTAGAAAATCTCGAGTTCAAATTTGGAAATAAAAATAAACCCTACTAAAAAAGAAAAAGTCACATTATAAAGTATATTTAACACCACATCTCTCAATGAGATTCACATCTTAGATTCTCCATGTTAAAAATTATTACAATGTTAGCTTCATACTAAAGGCAGGGAGGGAGCAGCCCAGGTGGCTCAGCGGTTTAGCACCACCTTCAGCCCAGGGCCTGATCCTGGAGACCCAGGACAGAGTCCCACTTCGGGCTCCCTGCATGGAGCCTGCTTCTCCCCCTGCCCCTGTCTCTGCCTCTCTCTCTCTCTCTCTCTCTCTCTCTCTCTCTCTCTCTCATGAATAAATACATAAAATCTTTTAAAAAAAATAAAGGCAGAGAATATGTCAATGCCCATTTCCTAAAGCAGAAATCCTAGGACAGGTTCTGTTTTCCTGAACACTATCGGTGTTGCCATAGACCATAGTTATATCTAAACAGGATGGAGATTAATTCAGGGTGAGCTGCCTCTTCATTCGTTCTTTAACTCTGAATGCAGCTAGTTTAAATACTTACCCAGGTCTAGGTTATAACAAGTTCAGGGTACAACCTAACTGTGATCTGTAGTGAACACAAAGCCCAATGGCACTGCAATTTTTAAAGCTATAAAATGTTGTACTCATCGATGTCTAAAAAGCTCTAGGCAAAATTCTGCCTCAATTTTTGTCTGCAATATGAAACCAGGCTGCACTTGTGTGGTTCAAGTTCAAACTACAGCAATCTGTGCTTTAGGGTCACTGCTATTTGGCTAAGGGATCCTCAGCCCCACACCCCGGCCTATATAAAAATAGTCACTCACATTTGGACAAGCTGCTATAAACTGCAGTGACCTGCCAAGGCCAAAATCACATGTGCCCTAAAATGTCAAAGTCCTGCTGAGCTGCAATGGCTAAAACCCAATAGCAAAAGGGTAAAAATGAGTCAGGGGACCGGTATAGTTTCCTGCAAATTACCAGGAGCAAAAGTCCTTGTGGCCTTGCCCTGCCAAAAGCTGTAGTCAACAACTGTTGTTTTCCTTAACGAATTCTACTCAGAATCTTTGCACCAATCTTAGTCCAGTAAAACAGTATAACACAAGTTTAATATAAAGAATTATTAAATGCCAATGATAAAAAGCAGTTACAGGATATAAGGAAACTCCATGGCGCTCTAGGGCTGAGGGGCTACACGCATTGGACAAGCTTGGAAGAGATGCCACTGCCCAAGCCTCATTAAGAAAGGTGTGTTGAGCCCTCTGGACCGAGGAGGTTTGCAGATTTGCCCAGGCTGAAGCTAGTCTACAAGTCACTGAGATTCGGAAGCAGCCCTTCAGAGTTCAGGACTGACCATCAAGTGGCCAGCAACCAATGATGTGGGCATGGGACAGTGTGGGGTTGAGAAGGAAGCTGCTGCTTAGCGCAAACAGGTGCCACGGTGTCACAGAAACCCTCGGGGGACTGGTTTCCACGTGGAGAAGGCAGCAGGAAGGGTATTGCCAGGCTAGAGTAAGTGCTCAAGGGGAAACGAAAACAGCTCTTTCCCCCTATAATGTCCTTTCTGAAACTTTTGTTGAGAAAGCTTAATTAACATTGTGCTCCTGTATGGGGGAAATGCTTAACAGAATCCTGTCCATTATGGCAGAACACGTATTGAAATAAATTGGTAGCTGGCAGACCTTCTTCTAAAGGTTGCCATTGCAACGGCCCAGACCTTAATATCACAACTGAGTTGACAAAAAAAAAAAAAAAAAAAATGAAATTGACAACCTTTAAAAACAAAACTGCATTTCTTTCTCCAAAAACAGAAGAGATTGAGAGGAAGAAACAAAGTTCTCTTTCAGAATGAATGTGGGAGTGGAAAAACAAGCAAACAACAACAACAACAACAAAAAAAACAGACAAACAAACAAAACAAAGGGCTGTCCCTCTAGGAATGTCCCTCCACCACCGGTAAACAGAAAGCCATAGGAAATGAGATCCTTTTTCCAAACAATGGGAGGGGTGGTTGAGAGATACTGAAGTCTTTCCTTTTGTAAAAGGAGTCACAATGGTTCTCCTGCAGATCTGTGGGGTTTTTTAGAATTTATAGGGATCCTGGCGCTAGAGGTTATCAGCCTCAAAAGGGAAATAGAGGCTGTAGTTGGCATTTCCTCCAATATTCTCTCAAAACAATGAATTCTCCATCCCATCTTGTAAAAATATCCCTTATTTCAGGGGTAGCCCTTCCACCTTACCTCCTGACTCCATCCTTTTTGTAAAAATATCCCTTATTTCAGGGGTAGCCCTTCCACCATACCTCTCAACTCCATCTTTTTTTCATTCTTTTAAGATTTGTTCCATCTATGGTTCCTATATCTTTATGTTCAGCTTCAGGTTTCAAGGCATTACTTTCAGACAGGCTCAGATTGTTGCAGAAGATTAGGAATTACACAGAGAGAAAACATTAAGACTTGCTTCGTGAGTTTAGATAGAAATTTGATTTCATTTATTTTACTTTTTTAAATTAATTGCTTTAGCCTTCATATATGATACGCCTGTAGGAAACCCGAATCTTCAGTGTTAAGCCACATAAATTATCCAAAGATCTCAAGAATTTATGCATTCTGAAGAAATGATCAGTAAAATCCAAGAAGTCAAATTGTGCTTTAATAATTCCAAAACTATTACTGCTTGTAAACACTTTTCAAAATATCAAGCTTTTGTGATTCAGTTCTGAGCCTGCATTTACACTGGAAGCACTGGTACCCAATCTTGGATACCACATCTTCCACATACCCCCAGAGCTCCACGTGGATACTCTCCTTGATTGTGTTCATATATTCTTCCCCAAATACAATCATCTTGCCATTGCTTCTGGATCTGGAATGAGCTTCAGGATCATTAACATGCTACATAAACCCAGATCTCCAATATGTTGAATCAAGCCTTGCTATCCTTGCCTTCTTGGTTAACACCCATCTGACACTCTAAATCCACAAGTCTCTGGACACTCAAACTGTAGGCTCTCCAAACTCTGAACACAGGAACATATGAATATCAATATACAGAATATCCAAATTAATTCTAGTTCATTCTCTACTTCCAATTTCCTTCTTAATTTATAATGTTACATGCGACATCGGTTTACTGTGTCTTAAGTATATTCACTTTGGCTATAAATAATAAGTAAATCAAGCAGGAAGGATAAAATCCATTTGAGCTAGTCTCACAACTAGCTGGTGAGACATGTTACACAGATAATAAGAAGTGCATATGTGTGATAAAATAGACAGGAAGGTGAATTAAGGGACTAATTAAGTAACAAATACTCCTGAGACACCAACTCTTCACGATAGTCATTGCATCCACAAATCGGCCCCCCATGCGTGATGCCCAAATGGTCTCCAGTGCTCTCTATCTAAGACTTGCCTATAAAAATGATAGCTGCTCTGTAGATTTTTAGTGAGTTATAGCTCTGGCCATATGTTCTTGCTCCTGTATCTCTTCAATAAAACAGGGATGTATTGAGTCGGCTTGCTAGTTCTTGAACCACCACAACTATCCATAGGGAAAGCTGACTCATCAGAGAGAAAAGAGGGATATATGCCATCCATGATTATATATTTATACACACATGCCTTAGTTTAATGCAGGAATTATTAAAAATTATAGTCATTTGCCTTTTCTAAACAATTGGATGATAGTTTAACCACGATTTAACTGGTTGTTCAGAGAGACACCTGCTTCCTCCAGAGAAACACTGGATCAGGCAATGTGGTCCTTCCGCCTTGCGGGCAGCCTATCCTAATTTGTAATCTTCCTCTTCTCTGTCTCTCTGCCTCCTGTGTTATGCTTTATTCTGATTCAGAAAATCAGGTGTTCAGAGCCCTTTAATTTTGCTCTGAGCCTTTCTGTGGTGTCTCCTGAAATGCTTTGCCGGGTGGTCTACCTACAGACCATAACAGCACTCTGTCTACTTCCCATTTGTGCATGTTCAGATCACTCAGAAATTTTTCACCTTCACTCTGTCTTCCTTATTAGCTAAGATCTATTTTCCTCCTTAAACCCTAAAATCCATGTAGCATCCCCTGAATGAAAGCCCCACCCTCTTCCACTCATGACATTTAGAAATGCCTTTTAGATCCTACAGAACTGGTACAACAATTATATAAACTGCACATCAGCCATCTTACACACACACACACACACACACACACACACAGTACAGCATTATATCAGTACAAATGAAGAATCAGTATGAGTAAGGAATATTTAAGCCGCTGAAAGATAATTTGAGCCAGGGCTTAACCACCTTTTTACTTTTCCTTAGTGGTAAATGAGATTCCAGTAATTTAAACTTATTCAAGGGTAGATGTTTTAAAATGACTGCAATGATGACCTTCTTGGAAATATAAATGCTTTAAAATTAGCTTTAGAGCTTTAGTAATTGTAAACTCCGCATTCTGACATCTTTTTTTCTTTTGTTCAATCATTACTATGAGACTGCAAGCTTCCCAGGGGTATATCTACAAGACACAGCACTCCTCTCTTTCAATTTCCAATGTTTATCTGTTGCAAATAGCCAATTTAAGGAGAACTACATCAAGCCACTGAGATTCTGCATGAACACTTACAGGGATTGATCTACAAATCAATAGTGTGCCAATAATTTTAAATTGCCCTAAGCCATAATTCCTAATATTTACTTTACTATATCCTTCTGAGATATATCTTTGTAAGGCATATTCAGACATTTTTAAAATGCATTTTAGTTAGTCTCTGTAAGAATCAGAAAAAAATAGTATCATATACACATGAAAGAGCAACAGTGAATCAAGGGATTAAATAAAGAAATATTAAATCAAAAGATGAACTGTGTTTATATGATGATCTTTTAATTTTACCATAAGGACTGCTGTAATTATGGATATTGGCAGCGAGGCCACTATACTTTTTGCTGTATTTGATGATGGAACATGAGTAGAAAACTCCTGATTGTCTAGCTGAAATGCCATATTTCAGGATATACAGGGAAGGCATAACGGGTCATGTTCATTCACTCCAACTACACATCTCTGACAGACACTATTCTGAAGAGAGTCAGAAATAGTCCTTGCATTCATGGAGCTTACAGACTGGCAGGCTTTCTTCCAAAAAAAGCCGTGTGATATTTTTTGTTTTTCTAATGGTAAGAGTAAATTTATGTTCTCTGTAAAAAACAGTCAAATGTGCACTAGGATAAGAGGAAAAAGTAGGATCCTCCACTAACTGGTGTCCCAAAGACAAACACTCTTATGTACCTGGTAAACATATCATCAGAGAAATACAACTCTTAATCATCAACCACGTGTCAACTTTGTCCTTACTACACAGGTGGCAGATCCTGTGTTAGGGAATGAAGAAAAGTGATGAACAATAATAGGAGATATTTCCCCCTCAGGGTGTATATAAGTCAGTGCAGCTGACGATGGGTATCAAACAATCACAGGCTATATATAAAGAGCAGCTTTAATAAGAGTATAATGGAGAGATTGGTGATCTATGAAAATACCTAATGTGGGGATTTGATGTAATGTGAAGAACATGACTTACTTAATTTTTGAAGAAAGTTGCCTGAGATATGAAGGGTAAATAGGTGGATCCTGGATCCCTAGTCTGGCAGTGGACATGTGGTGTAAGAGAAGAACGGAGTTGTTGCAGTGCACACGAAAGAGGAGTTATGTTGTGCGATGAGTCTGAAGAGCTGGATAGGAGCCAGATCACATAGGGAAGCACAGATTGTGACAAGTATTATCTTCATTATCCTAAAAAGAAGTCATTGCAGCATTGTAAGTAGGTGGGTGACGAGATCAGATATTTTTATACTTTGAGCAGGGACCAGTAAAAGTAGGGATAAAAGTAGGGATGAAAGACATGGTGACAAGTTTTATTATTATTTATAATTTACTTAATTTATTTGCAAATCAGCACCACAGCAAAATACAATGTACTCAAAATTGTTTTTGTATTTAATAAAATATTGTAGATCAGTGTAGCGTGCTTTTAACAAATCCATATTTAACCCCTCTTTTCAAAATTTCAAATAATGTTATTAATAATAACCATGATGGGATCCCTGGGTGGTGCAGCGGTTTGGCGCCTGCCTTTGGCCCAGGGCCCGATCCTGGAGACCCGGGATCGAATCCCACATCGGGCTCCCTGCATGGAGCCTGCTTCTCCCTCTGCCTGTGTCTCTGCCTCTCTCTCTCTCTGTGTGACTATCATAAATAAATGAAAATTAAAAAAAATAATAATAACCATGAGGTCATAACTTTGAAACAAATGAAAATATTTACTTCTAAAGAGTAAATTTCTAGAAATTCCAGATTAAGGCTAGACCCATTTTATTTTTCACAGATAATGTCAATCTATTAAAATATTGTGACAATTTACTCCCGCCCTTCCCATAAATAGGGAAAACATCCTGGATTCCCACCACCTTTATCAATGATGTGTGTTATTTTCTTAGAACAGTTGAGTTTCAATGCCCTTCAATTACACTGAATTGTATCCACTTATTCTCATGACCATGCTCTACACCTTGTTTTTACTGGGACTACATGTCATGTATTGTTCCCTTATTTTAATTATTATGATTGTGCCCATTTTACAGATAAGGAAATCTATTCACAAAGCAATTAAGGAACTTGCCCAAAGTAAATATGCAGAAGGCTTTCACCATTACACTTTTTTACTTTAGAAAAGCTTTGATAAAATTCAAAATTGATTCAGGATTTTTAAAACTTCTTAGTACACTAAAGTAAACAGTGGCTCACTAGCTTAATAAGTATTATATGACTCCTAACAGTAATTAAAATCACGTTTTATTGAGGGATTCCGCAATTGTGCCATTAAAATAAAGCACCAGACAAGTTTTAATGAATCTCTAACTACTTTATAATATTCTTAATGGATTGTTTCGCCAGTGAAATGACCAAGTAAAAAAAAAAAAAGTGGATGACTATCAGACTGTAGGAAATAAAAGTAGTCATTTCTTAATTTAACTATCAATTCTTAAGTCACTACTAATACCAGTTCTATGCTCGGCAGTGAAGATTCATAGGATGAAAAGTAGATATGTGATTTGCTCCCCACCTTCATTCTTTGAATCGATTGGTAAGGATCAGTAGTTAAATAGAATTAAGTTAAAATTTGCTTTGTGCTATGTAAGGGCAAGTTCAAGAGTCAATTCAGGAATTTTTAAAAAATATTTTATTTATTTATTCATGAGAGAAACAGAGAGAGCGGCAGAGACATAGGCAAAGGGAGAAGCAGGTTCCCTGCTGGGAGCCTGATGTGGGATTCGATCCCAGGACCCTGCGATCACACCCTGAGCCAAAGGCGGATGCTCAACCACTAAGCCACTCAGGCATCCCTCAGTGAGGGAATTAATACAGAGACAGTCTTATTTCTAGAGAGCTGTGCAAAACCATCCTCTGCAACCTGTTTCAGTGGAAAGACTAGTAGCCATAGCCAGGCAAAAACATGAGGGATGAGCCTTCCCAGGAGAGGTGATAACAACGGGAGCTGACACAAGGGAAAGTATTTCAGGATAGGATACAATATTAGGTGCGGATTGTACAATATGGGGTTGTAGTAAATAAGTAGAGGACTCCTCATTAAAACAAACAAAACTTGCAAATCAATTCAGTGAGTATGACTTTTTTTTTTAATCTGAAGATAAGCAAAGAATAGGTGAAAGATTTAGGAAAGGAGTTGCAATGTTAAAATTTACAGGTTGGAAGAATCACTTTGACTACTGTACGGATTATCAAGAGGTAGGAGAAAGGCCAGAGGTAAACCTGTAATGATAAAGGTTTTCCAGTAAATAAGAGGGAGATTATGTAGTGGGATTAACTTGAGTTGTAGATACAGATATAAAAAGAAAAAGAAAAACAGATTTGAGAAATACTGAATTGGTATGATGGCAGAACTTAGTAATTGTTGAGCTATAGAAGAAGGGAGAGAAAGAAAGTGAAGGAATCTTCCACTGTGATGGGAAAAACTGCACAAGGAGCAAATATAGAAGATAAACAGGGATGACGAGCCTAATTTGGGACCTGTTGAATCTGAAACATGACCAGGAAATCCCAATAGAGATGTGAAGGATGCAATTGGAGTATGGGTTTAAATTCAGGAAACTGTCTTAGATATAGAATCATTATTTGTGTATAAATATAATAATATAATATAATATAATATAATATATATATATAATATAATATAATATAATATACAGGAATAAATGAAATAAACAGTGAGTTTTTACAAACTTTTCTGTTTGTAAAATGGAAACAGGACCTAGGAGAGAAACTTGAGAAATAGTCACCTTTAAGTAGAGTGAAGAAAAGCCTGAAATGGAAGCTGGAAAAAAAAAAAAAAAAAAAAAACAGGAAAGTGGAGACATGGATGACTAGTAGAGTGTAGAATCAGAAAAGACTAAGAGAGGCTAATTCTCAAGAAGGAAGGTGCAGTCAAGAGTCTTACCTCCTGGTAAAACACCAGGTTAGAAGGGGCTGAAAAATTATCCCCTGAAATTAAATATTGGTAATTTGTTGTTGACTCTGGAATGAAATATTTTACTATTGTGAGGAAACAAGAAACAGTTCATCTTGATTACTCATGAAAGTGAGTGAGGAACAAAAAAACTTTGCATATAGAAAATAATTCCCGCAACTCAAATTGCCACAAGGTAAGCAGGTGTGGAATTAGTAGAAGATTTAGAGCAAACTGTATTTTAGATGGGAGGAAAAAAAAAAAAAAAAACAGAATATTGTATTGATGATCTTAAGGAGCCAATACAGATGGACTGTTGAAGATGCAGAAGAGAGTAGGGCTCATTAAAATAAACAGAGAAACAGGGCAAGAGGAGTGTAGGAAAGCACCTTACTGCGTGCATCCAGGTAGCTCACATAAGCAACTGGCTTGGGTTATTTACTGAACTAGAAAAAAATATATATTACGCGTGGTGGTGTCAGTTGTGACTTTTATCTTGGAAATACGGTGTTCGGGGTGATGCTGAGATTTCCAGATGAAAACGTTTGGGAACATCTTAAGTCCAGAGTTCAAAACGGAAAAGCACATTAGGGAATTTTCAGAATGTTTATAGTAATTAAACCATAAGATTGGACAAGGTTGCCTCATGTCAAAGATGCACACGACTACAAATTGGTTCAGAGCTGTCCGAAGCACTTTTATGTAATTCGGTGCTGCTAAAAATGTCCTGGAACGTGGAGACAGTAAGTTAACAGCTCTGCCAGGCGCCGGATGCTCGCCAAGCTCTCATGGTGAGTGGCAGAGAGGGTTCAGTTCAAGTTCGAGAGTTAAAATAAAAGTTACCACTCAGGGAGGCCTTTCTGTGCACCAGGGTCTCCTCCTTCCGCCGATCTACATCTTTAACCCATTCCATCCTCACAGCAACCCAAGAGGACACATGCGATGCCTATCACGATTTTACGTATTAGGGAATTAGGTCATAGACAATGGCTCAAGGTCACATGGCTGGATCTGGTAGAGCCAGGCTTCCAGCGTAGGCCTCTGGCCCAGGACTCTAAATTCCCCACCACCGTGCAATATGGGACAGGAGGAAGAAATATAATACTGACTCTCCTGGGAGTCCATTTAGAGCAAAGTGAGGCCAATGTGATCACCGTACCCACAGAAGACTTGCTACAGTGATCGAAACCCTACTTTACGACTTTGACATTCTTACAAACAAGGATTCTGGGTTTCATTCTAGAAGGAGACAGACGGGCTCTGCGTACCACAGTTTGACAAGCCAGTGCTCCTTATCTCTTTGTACACACTATCAAGGAACACAGCAGAGAAAACTGTTGCTGATGACAAAAAACAGAGCCTTCGTCATATTTAGTCTTATTTTATCTTGTCCTGTTCAGTTAGTAAATGGATTCATTGTTTAAGGTCCTGATTGGAAAACAGTCTATTTCTTTACACTTTCCTTATTATACAGAAGACAATTTATAACCCAGGATCATATCATCTCTGAGGGCTGTGGTGGCTCTGGATTGTGTGAGCCGAGCTAGCCCGCGACTGTGTTTCCCAGAACTCCTTTCCCACATGGCTCCAGGTTAGGGCCTTGGCCATATTGGAAATGTGAAGGAGACTTGCCAGGAAGAAGAAAAGGGGCAGATATTTTGCGTATGTTCTAAAAATCATAGTAGAGTACCGGACATGCCTGATGGGTCACCTTACAGGAACGGCACGTGCCCTGGATTTCTTATTTTAGCTTTTCTGTGACCCTGAGCAGCTAACCCTGCAGCCCTACACATGACTGATGCTAGAAATGATAGAGGCAGACAGACTCTGTCCCCCCCCCCCCCCATTTCCAGCATGTCCCCATTCTCCAGTCTCTCTACCTACCTTTTCTCCCTGACTGCTGGCCCTGAGTCCTACCCCCACTTCATGCTCATCGCCACATGCAGAGGTAGCAGCTTTCTGCACACACGTTTTCACTGACTCTGCCGTTGCATAATGAATGGTATGAATTGCTATGAGAAACCTGTTATCCCATATTACTCATGTGGTCGGCTTCCCTGAGCTTCCCCTAACTGCCACAAGGTCCAAATGATTCAGTTCGTGTTTCCATTTAATTGACAACTGCTCAGAGGGAGATTTATATAAGCTCCCCCTTCTCCAAAGGAGAGTGCATGGTGTTATGTGCCTTCTGTTGGGAGAATGTGAGTGAGAGAAGGGCTGAGCTCCACAGACCACCAACACTTGAAGTAAGAGAGGGGACACTCAGAGAGAGAAAAGAGAAATAGGAGATCTGAGTTTGGAAGGGAAATCAGGAGACAGGGTGTCAAAGAAGACAAGGACAAAAGCATTGCAAGTCAGAAAAACATATGGTGCATCTCTTCAAAGATAGCATGAATACTGTTTTTCATTCTGACTTTACGGTTAAAGTTACAGCGTAACATTTCTCCAAAAACTTAACATATTTTTCTTGGATGTAGTTTTAAATTGAACCAACACAGTTATATCAGACTTTCTTTAAATAATTGTCTATTTTATGTGTACAGATTATTTTTAATACCTTTAATTAAGAAAATCTCAATAAATATATTAATACTTATATTTTGACATAGTTCAGTAATATTTTTACAATACAGTTTTAGAAGTGTTTTTTTTTTTGCTAAAAATGTGGGGTTTTTTAATATGCTGTTTATTTCATAAAAATACAGAGAGCCCTTCAAGGAGACCAGCAGTAGGACTAGAAGAGATTTCTAGAAGGAGGATCATTATCTTCATGCACCATCACAAGCAGACTTTGTCTCAATCAGATGACAAAAGCTCCAGGATTTGGGAGCCTGAGTAAGGGTGAGTGGTTGTGTCGCTGCCCCTGCTGATGCTATTGGTATGGATCTGCTTCCCGATGAGCTCTCCAAGGGGAATCAGCAGAACAGGATAAAAGCATGGGGGCAAGGACCTGCCCCTGGTCCCAGAAGGAGGTTGTCAGTCACGGTGATCTGTTGAATCTGAGCCAGGGTCAAGGTTAATCCCACTTGAGTTGCCCATCCTCCTCCTGGGAGAGAAGTAAACATGAAAGCTGAATTTCCCTGTCCGTTATGGTGGGAGAGGACAAATCTAGGAGGCACAGACTTGTGATTTTTTTTTTATCTTTCAATGACAGTGAGATTCACAGCATTCACGGTATTTCAGAAACTCAGTTGCGAACTTAGAGAAATCAAATAATGGTAATAATAACCAAATGGCAATTGATTGTCTGAAGCTCTTCAGAAGCCATAATGAAGAGCATTCATTTCAGCAAACAGAACACAAAACCACTCTGTTTCTGCTAGAGGAGACATGGACACCTGCGTGCATAATGGCCATGATGGTGCTGATGACAACAGAGTAGACAAACATGCAACAAGCAAAAGAAGATTTCCAGAAGCTCAATTAAGCTTTTCAAACTAAAAATAAAAAGTAAGCAAACAAATAAAACAAAAACAAAACAAAGTTTTGTAGATAAATTGAAGGAAAGGACAATGATTTAAGCACCCGGTCTTTTTTCGCATAAAGAGTCAGTTGTTCAATTACATTTCCCAGGCCCCTTTACAGGAAGTACGTAGACAGGTTACACCAATCTGTTACATCAAGTGCACTTCTTATTTGAATGTGAACAACATGGAGGAAAAGGCTCTATGTAGAACTGGCCTTTGCCAGTGGTAACTGATACCCTGGCATTTTCCCTGGCTCCAAGGTAAGGCTCCTAATGGAGAACTGGTAGCATGTATGGCATGGGAACAATTGCAACAAACATAATTTTCTAGCATTTTACGTCCAGCCACAGTAGATGGTGGTAACATCAACATGTTGTGTATGACTTGGGTTGGGGCGTTACGTCTGAAAGCTTAAACTCGAGCCTTTCTTGAGGCTCTGTCTATAATTCTATTATCTACTCTGTCTATAACTCCATAATTTACCTTATATCTGTTACTAAATCTTGGTCTGTTTAAAGTCACCTGAATCCCTCCTGTTATTGGTAATTAAGAACATATTCTAAATTGGAATAAACAAGTTAGTGCCATGTTACAAAGGAACTTTCAAGCTGACTTAGAAAACTAAACAATGTTAAAGACGTTGGGATAAGGATGAGATCACGCAAAGTAACTATCTATGACACATACATTTATATAAAATATTTACTTCAAAAAAATAACAGATTCATGAATGACCTAAATCTGTATGTAAACCTAATATACAACAGAGTAACATAGCAGCAATTAATGTGTGGAGCCATGATGCTGGAGCTGGGATTTAAATGAGAGAATTGAAGCAGTAAGAGTGCCACTGAACAAGTAGAAATCACAATACCTAATGTGTGGAGCTGTGGACAGAGATTCCACGAGTGAAAGAGGGGGCCATGCAGCTGCCTTGCCTGTGAACGAATCTGAAAGTATTGGTCGGGGTACACTAGCTTCTGTAAGAAATAATTCCAAAATCACAATGCCTGAAAACAACGTTTCAATTCTTTCTTATGTTGTGCTGGGATGAAGGTGGAGCTTACAAGTGTCTTTTTCACATGATCATTTGCAGATCCTGGCTCTCTCTACCTAGTGACTCAACCATACTCTTGGCCTTAAATTATTCTGCTATTTGGAACCCAAGTGGCCAATCAGAGATGAGAAATTATTGTAGGATCTTGTGAGAGAATTTAGAGGCCAGACATGCAAATGACAACTATTATCTCTGTCCCTAATCCTTTGGCTCGAATTCAGCCTTATGGTCTCATATGACTGCTCCATATTTCCAATTTCTCAGTATTTGTGCTAATGTTATTGTTTTGCATTTTTACTTTGGTTATTCTTGGTCTTTGAACTCTACACTCAGTGTGGAGTCTGCTTGAAGATTTTCTCCCTCTTCCTCTGCCTCTCCCCTCACCCGTGTATCCTCTCTCCCCCTCTCTAAAGTAAATAAACAAGTAAATAAATAAATAAATAAAGTGTAAATGTTTTTTTTTAATTGTGTTTTCAAAAAAAATTAGACCAATAGAATAAGTTAAGGATTTATTTCCTTTCTCTCTAGAGTTTATATATTTTCAGAATGTGACAACAGGGACAAGACTTTCAACTGTAGATGGTTTGCTCTCACCAGTAAAGACATAATTTATTTTGTTAGTTGATCCCACATTGTGTGAGACACCATCTTTACCTAATATTGACCAAACCGTCCAACTATGCTAATTCCATCTTTAATCTTGGATTTAGCTTAGGTCATACAGAACATCTTAAATTCCAAAACTTAGCTTATTATTTCTTTAAATAACCTGTCTTTCGTCTTTTACTGATAATTTAAAATTATATATATTTAATGTGTACAACTTGATGATTTGATATATGTAAACATGGTTAAATACCACAATCAGGCTACTTAATCTTAAGCTATATTGATCACTTCACCTGGTTACCTTTCTTTCTTTAGTATGTGTGTGGGGTGGGGTGTACTTGTGTGTGTGTGTGTGTGTGTGTGTGTGTAATGAGAACACTTACAATCTTCTTACAAGTTTCAAGTATACAAAACAATATTGTTAACTATAATCATATTGTAGTCCAGATCTTACTCATCTTGTATAACTGGAGCTCTGCACGTTTTGACCAACATCTCCCCATTTCTTCTACCCATCAGGTCCAGGAAACCATTGTTGTGCTCCCTGCTTCTAAGAGTTCAACTTTTTATAGATTCTTCATACAAGCGAGATCATGCAGTATTCGTCTTCCTGCATCTGGCTTATTTCACTCAGTGTAATGTCCTCTGCTTTCATCCATGTTGTTACAAATGGTAGAACCTTCCCTTTATTTTAAGCCTGCATAATATTCCATTAAATAGATGATTTATAGATAGATGACAGATAGATAGCTAGATGATAGATAGATAGATAGATAGATAGATAGATAGATAGATAGATAGATAGATGATAGATAGATAGATAGATATTGTGTGTGCTTGCTTTAATAATCACATTTTCTTAATCCGTTCATCCATTGATAGACATTTAGATTGTTGGCTATTATGAAAGTGCTAAAATGAACATGGGGTACGGATAATTCTTCAACATCCTGATTTCTTTACCTTTGGATGTATACCCAAAAATGGATTGCTGAATCAAAAGATAGTACTATTTTTAATTTTTAAGGAATATCCTTACTGCTGTCAATAATGGCTACATCAACTTATATTCTCAACAATGTAGAAGGGTTTTCTTTTTTCCACAATTTCATTAACATTTGTTGTCTCTTGAGTTTTTCACAACCATCTTAACAGATGTGAAGTATCCCACTGTGGTTTTAATTTTAGTTTCTCTGATGATTTGTGAAGTTGAGCACCTTTCCATATACCTATTGGCCATGTGTATGTCTTATTGATCCATCTCCTATAGGGTTAGTAAACCCTATTGTTTGGAGTACTAATCTGCTTTTAGACTCAAAAATTTTCAGTTCAATTATGTATTTATTGAGTCGAGTATTTCAATTTGATTTTCATGGATTCAAAGTTTTAACTAAAATTCTCCATTGATTCCTCATTTTTTCTTTCTTCTCTTTTCTTGAGCATATTATTCATAATCACAAAGAAGTCCTTACCTGATAACTTATTATTAAGTTACCTTTGTATTTGTTTCTATAATTTGCTGTACTTATTAAATTTTCTTTTACTTTGATAGAATCTTTTGATATGCTTAGCTATTTGCCACTGAGTTGTGAAAGAAACTCGTAGAAACCCTAGATGTACTTTTTCCATGTAGAAGATTTAACCCTTTTCCTTTGTTGGCAGATAGAATGGGGTTATACCACCTTAATCCAATCAGTAACTGAAAGCACTTGACACAGCAATCTTGACAAGTTTTCATTCATGTCTGGTTTGTTCTTGTTCCTAAATCACGATTATCTTTTCCTAAATATTAAATTTATTGTCTATCTGGTATAGCTTTTGCAATCTGTTATTTTCTAAATCTAATGTTGTTTTGTTTTAACTGTGTTTGTAAAAGTCTGCTAGTTGATATTATGAACCACTATATTTTGGAAGATAATTTGGGAACCTTTCAGATTCTTATCCTAATTGAATAGAATAAATTGCTATCAGGTTATAAGCATTGATATCATCTTTGTGCTTTCTTTCTATTTTTTCTCCTGAAATTGTTTCACTATTCCTTAAATTCCATGTTTACATAATTTATAGATTTATTTTTTATCCTTTTGCGGAGTAAAAGGATCTATATTTTTAGAAAATTTATGTGGGAATTACAGTTTCTGTCTTTGTATGATGAAAATGGATTCATTTCTACACGCAATTTAAATTTGATTGGATAGAGAAATCTAGGTTCAGAATCATTTTTCTTAACATGGAAATATATTGCTCCATTGTTTCGTTACTCTAAGGTTGATACCGATTAATCTGCCAGCAATTTTCCTTGCAATTACTTGATGGTTTTACAGCCTATTCCCTGGAAGATTTTTGTTTTTAATTTTTTTCCCCTGGAAGATTTTTAGATCTCTTTTGTCTTCTTGTTTTTGTGAGATTTTACCAGGTTCTCTTCAGATGCGCATGTGGTATGTTGTGTAACTTCTTGTAGACACCCTAGTAATGTGTAGGTTGTTTTACTTCAAATACACATTCTACTAAAGCATCACCTTCTATATCTCTGTTCTTTATTACTAGAATTATTAGAGGTTTCATTTCCCTTCCCTCAACTTTTATATTAAAATCTTATCTTTATGTTCTATTTTTTGGGAAAAAGGAAAAACAAAACAGAAAGATGGACTTTTCTTTCTAGACTGATATAGTTTATTGAAGTAATTGTATTTTTTGACTTTTAGTTTATGTTTTGTTTGTTTCTTCTTCAACCAAGCTATTACCATGGTTTTTTTTTTTTTTTGTCTTTTTGTTTGTTTGTTTAAAGATTTTATTTATTTATTCATGAGAGACACAGAGAGGCAAAGAGACAGCAGGCTCTTCACAGGTAGCCTGACATAGGACTTGATCCCCAGATGGGTATCACACCCTGAGCCAAAGGCAGATGCTCAACCCCTGAGCCACCCAGGAATCCCTATTATCATGTTTAATAGGCAATACCATTGTGACCTGTTTTAAGGACACAATGGAATTTTGAATGTTCTCTTCTCTGATGTATTAATACTTTCTGGATCATTTTTCCATCATTTTCATTTTAATTTTCCTCAAATATCTGTTAATTTTTGATTATCCATTTATATCAGAAACAAGAAACTATTTTGATTAAACTAGATGGCATCAATTTCCTCTGAATGTGGGTATTTCTTTTCCCATGAGACTAAACTCAATTGTCAGGACAGCAGTGAAGACTTGGTCCCAACCACCCATATTCCCTTTAAAGAAGATAAGCAGTTAGTATCAGATATGTAGGCTTTTTCTACCTCCACTACAGGCAAAATGAAGCATTATTTTTTTCTTCTTAGGGATGATTTCTGCCTCCCCTTATGTTTTTTATTTTCTTTTATTATTACTTTTTAAATGTTCCTTTAATTGGGAATGTTTAGTAATTTCTTAGTATGTATAATTGCCCTATTTCTCTCTCAAGTGCCAACATCCAAACTAAGACTCCCAGCTCTTCTCTCATACTATTCTTTTTATTCTAGTTACTGTCAATCCACTTTGTTTCCATACTTGAAAACCAGGCATCTAGAGATAATTCAGCCTTCCAAAAAAATGGTCTTTTTTTTTTTAAATATCACTTCCTACTTTCCAGGAAGGTGATATTTCATTATGCTCTTATTATGTATAACTAAAGTCTCTGGAATAAATGAAGGCCACTCAAATAAGAGCAAATACAGACTAGTTTTTTAGCACTTTTCATAGCAAAGGAGCCAGATACCATTGCATTTGGCAAATACTTAAAGGCATCCAGAAAGTAGGAAAGATATTCTTTTAAAAAGTGAGGGCTGACTGATGTGAGGTGGTATCTCATTGTAGTTTTGATTTGTATTGTCCTGATTATGATTGATGTTGAGAATCTTTTCATATATCTGTTAGCCATCTGTAACATCTTTTTTAGAAAAATGTCTATTCATGTCTTCTGCCCATTTTTTACGGTGGCTAAAATTAACAACACAGGAAACAACAGGTGTTGGTGAGGATGCAGAGAAAGAGCAACCCTCTTACACTGTTGGTGGTAATGCAAACTGATGCAGCCACTCTGGGAAACAGTATGGAGGTTCCTCAAAAAGTTAAACATAGAACTACCATAAGATCCAGCAACTGCAGTACTAGGTATTTACCCAAAAGATACAAAGTTACTAATTTGAAAGAGTTCATGGATTCCAACATTAATTGCAACATTATGAACAATAGCCAAACTATGGAAAGAGCCTAAATATCCATTGACTGACAAATGGATGAAGAAGATGTGGTATACATAATATAATGGAATATTAGTCATCAAAAAGAATGAAATTTTGACATGTACAACCATGTGGATGAAGCTAGAGAGTATTATGTTAAGTGAAATAAGTCAGCAGGAAAAAGACAAATGCCATATGCTTTCACTCATACGTGGAATTTAAGAAACAAAACAAAAGAACATTAAGAAGAAAGAGACAAGCCAAGCCAAGAAACAGACTTTTATAGTTCTATACATTTTTTATACTCAGAGTTATAAAATAATATTCACCTCTTTAGATATGTGAATGTTATTACTTTTCATATTTTTTGAACAATTGTATATCATTAAATTATAAGTAACAATACAGGGACAATGAGGTATTCATTTTTTTACTCTCATTGCTTGAGACACAGGTGTGGAAGATAAATACTTCCAATTCTGTTAGATAAATATCCAGAAAAGAGATTGCTAGATCATGTTATTTTTTAATTTTATAAAGAATCCCTATATTTTCCATAGCAGCTATACCATTTATTTGAACTCCCATATTCGTTTCCACATGAGTGTTCATGGAAGCACTGTTCGTAATAGCCAAAATGTGAAAATAACCTAGATGTCCACTGACAGAAGAATTGGTAAAAAAAAAAAAAAAAAAAATGATCCCAGGATCCTGGGATCAAGTCCTACAACAGGCTCCTCACAGAGAGCCTGCTTCTTCTTCCTCTGCCTATGTCTTTGCCTCTCTCTCCGTGTCTCTCATGAATAAATAAATAAAATTTTAAAACGATAATTGGTAAAGAAAACATGGTATTAAAAAAGGGAATTATGCAGTTTGTAATAACATAGATGAACCTTGTGGACATTATGCTAGGTGAACTAAGCCAAACCTAAAGGGCAAATATTACATAATTTCACTTGTAGAAAGTACCTAAAATAGTCAAATTCATAGAGCCAAAGATTGGAATAGTGGTTGACAGGAGCTGAGGGAGGGGAAAATAAGGAGTCATTAATCAATGGGCATAAAGTCAGTTAAGCAAAAGGAATAAGCTTTAAAGATGTACCGTATCTTTATACTGTACCATTAGGTACATGACCTATAATCAATAATAATGCATTGTGTACCTATAAATTGGTTAAGAGGGTAGACCTGATGTTAAGAGTTCTTACTATAATAAAATTATATTTAAAATTGGCTGAAGTATAGGGAAGTGAAAAAATGTAATGAAGGATAAAAACTTGAATATTATAAAATAAGATAAACACCTGTTAATGAATAAAAGAATCAGAAAACTCGGGCAGACTGGGTGGCTCAGCAGTTTAGCCTCCAGCCCACGGCGTGATCCTGGAGACCCAGGATCAAGTCCCACGTCAGGCTCCCTGCATGGAGCCTGCTTCTCCCCACCCCCCCACCCCCCCAAAAAAAGAATCAGAAACTCTTCAGCTTAAGATTATCCATTTCAAACAAAGACCAGGTGCTATTTGGGTTCTCGTGCTAGCCATAGCTGACTTTTAGCTTTATATTTCATATTTGTCAACTGTTGGTAACTCTGCCAAATTTAGGTTTGCAGGTAATCTAGTTACTAAGGAAAAACACCACTTCACCAGATAATCATTTTTCAACAAGATTGGCTACATTCAACCAAGGGAATAACCCCAATGAGATAGGTAAGAGCTAGGAATTCCTTTGACCCACAACATACACAGAATAAGGCCTATTGAGTAGAAATGGAGCAGTGAATATCTCTGACTATGCTGTTAGTATCAATAGTTATTACATTCTTAAGCTTTATTATAATATTCAAAACAACCAGCTCTCATTTGATAAAAATAAAATACATTAGGTAGTTGAAAAATGGTAATCTTAACAGAGGTCATTTGAAGTTTCCTTTTGTCCAACTATCTCTGCTTGAAATTTTTGATACCTGAAATGTTAATAACCTAATTGAACCTCTTGTTACCTTGGCATCTAAAATTACACATGTCTGTCAGTGTGTCAAGGCCTTCCTTCTGATTAGCGCTAATTAGCTTGTTTGTTTCTCCCATTTTATAGTTTTGACTAGCCAATCATTTTTATGTGAAATGGAGATGATTTGCTTTGGCAAGAACTGCATATTGAAAATAATGGTGAATAGGAACCATGGGTCAAATGAAAAATACAAAAATACCAATATTGTTGAGAGTGAGAAGAAATTAGAATCTTCAAACACTGTTGATGGCAGCATAAAATACAGTAGCCGGAGTGGAAGTTTATCAGCAATATTTCTAACACTGAATATAGGCATACTAGATGATCCAAGAGAAAGTATATATGTGTTTTTAAAAGCTATAGAAATAACTATAACATCACATTTATAATAGCTCTAAACTTGAAAGTATCCAATATGTAAATAAATTGTGATAGATTTAACAATGGAATAATATTCTTATACAGAAAAAGGAAAAAACATTTTCTAGGCTCAACAATGTATAAAATTCACAAATATAACCTTGAGAAAAAAGAAACCATATGCAAAAAAAAACACACTATTATTCTGTGTGCACTCTCTTCTATATTCAATAAAACTTTGCTTAAACGTGTTGGCATAAGCTATAGCTTCACAATTTCTAAATAAGATTTATTCAGCAATCAACTTAGAAGATAGAACTAAAGTATTTGTCTTGAAGCAGTAATTTTAAAGTAATTTACATAAATTTGAAAATACTCAATTTTCCATTTTAAAGAAAGAAGATGCTGGTGGAGGGGATCTAAAGAAACCCACTAAAGCTGAAGCACTTCTTGCCACAAGCTATTGGCTTCACTGACTACGTACGATGTTATTAAGTCCAGATCTACCTGAAATGTGATTTCATGTCCATCTGGGCAGAATAAAGATAAAGAACAGTAAATCTTCTCTGTCTTCTATCAAGGTCTATATCCTTGTGATTTTCTGTTCTATATCCAAGTCTGATAGCTTTTTAATTTAAAAATGTGTACATGCTTTAACATTGAGGTAGACTTTTCTGACCAATATGAGACTTTAACCTGCTCTAACTACAATGTCCCCATTTATAAAGAGGTGTTAAAATACCAACGTGGTATGATTGTTATAATTAAATCACACAGCATATGCAGAGTGATGAGAATCTGGCATTTGAGAGAAGATAAATAAAATGTTAGGTCCCTTCTCGAATTCATTACTGCGTGGAACATGATTGATTCCTTCTTTGTTTGAATAGAAATCCTACTTTCGATGGAGCACATGGCAGCCTGCAGTGATGACTCCAAGTTCTCTAGGTTCTACTCCCCGGCCAGCTGGGTGTGGCTCTCCGCTATGTCGTAGCCAGTGAGAAGCCCATGAGTGTTGGGTCACAGCTTCCTCAAAACCCACTTTGGCAGACAACTGACATTCACCCTGTGCACCTTTTCTCCTGCCCCCTTCCTTCAGTGGCTGCCAGGGACGTAAATGTGATGGCTCTCACCCTACTCACTAAGACTACAAGAAGAACCAGGGTGAGATCACTGGGGTCACAGAGCAGAAATCTGGAGGGAGCATCAGTGCCCGATGACTTTGAGAAACCCCACGTCAGTTGGACTTCCCACATGCAAGCTTGGTATGCTTTCTTGGATTGGCTTTGTCGACCTCCATTGCACCCCTCTCTTTTGTTTAGAAAGTTAAAAAACATGAATACCATATTTTGGAGAATCCCTTTGAGACAATCTGGGTATGAATTCAGTTCCAAAACCTAAATGCTAGTGTGGTAACGCCTTCCCTTTGGAAGGGATGCAGAGGTCTTTCTTCAGTGCTCCTGCCTGATGCGACAGGATAGTAGGGTGCAATAGTCCTCTAGCAGATTCCAATATTTATTCTCTAGAATCAGAAGCAACTGCAAGCAAGGCCAATTTCTTATTCTGACTTCCACACCCCTAGATCATAGCTTTGGGTGACCTGTCTCCAGCTCTAGTGTGTTCTGAGACTGCTCGGGGTCAGTGCATCTCCAAGGTGACATCAGAGGAGGGAGCTCTCTTCGTGGGCCACATTTGAATTGTTCCCATTAACAAATACTGCCTTCTGCCTTTCTAAGGACATGTAAAAAAACAAAAAACAAAACAAACAAAAGAAAAACAAAAACAAACAAAAAAACCTCTAGAATAAAACCCTTCCCTGCTCTAGAATGATTATTCTTCCCTGCTCTGAACTCTGGCTGAGAGGATTTGTGTTATATACATGAGAAGTAAACTTGCATCTCATGTAGGCCACTGTTATTTTGGACTTTCTGTCATTTGAAGCCAAATGTAACTCTAATTCATAAGTCACCAAATCTCTAACCTGGAAAAAAAAGTTTTTGCAAACTTAAAAGATAAAGATCCTTAATATTCTATACATGGCCTTTCTAAAGCAACTATATAGGCAAAAGTTCAATTAGATAATCTCAATGGAGCATTTGTGAGTTGGGCATATTGATAGGGGATACACCAGCGAGGCATAAAACAATGTAGAAGCAGGTATGTATAAGCAGATAAAACACTGTATATAATTTAATTTTGAATTTAACTATTGAATAACATCACAGCAACCTCAGAAATGACTTGTACAAAAGCCTTCATTTTTTTGTACATTTAAACACAATCTGTGGTTACATTTCTATTATTTCTAGTGTGCTCAAATCAGAATAAATTGGGAATTTTCAAACTTTAAAAACATTTAAAAATATTTGCCACTTGATTCTATGCTACAGTTATTTTAATTTGCATCCTAATATCTCAGTGTTCTACTCTTCACATCTTCTTTTAACAAATTTACAAACATGCTTTACTCAGGTAACTAGAGAATGATGTGGTGTGTGGGCTAGTTTAACATTTTGAGCTTTGGTGAGCTGGTTTGCTTCATCACTCTCAAATTCTGACTAACAGAATTATGCATGATGCAAGTCAAAAGGTGAACCCAGACAAAGCCTGGTGATAAGCCCAGAGATGTCATCATTGCCACAGGGCACGGACTCTATTGAGAACAGAGGGGTGAAGTCAGTCTCATTCAGATGAACACTACAGATTATTTTCTGTCTAAAATTCAGGTGGTTGGCCACAGATGGCAAAGATGTCATCAGGACATTGTGCTCCTTTAAATAACTTTTATTTTTCAGTGTGTGAATCTGCTGTTTAATCTAATATTCATTTCAAAACCCGAAGGCAGAATGGAATTATGTTTTTATTTTTATTCAAATTTTTTTTTCAATACACTGTATTTTAGAGCTGGTTTGGTCTTGATGAAAGTTCAGATGGGTGAATGGTGAAATGACAGTAAGCCTGCTGGATATTTGTCATTTACTCATTAAGGTTAAAATTCACAAAGGGGAATATTTTGTGCCAGTTGGGGAATGATTCAATAAAAATAAATCATTATATAACACATGACAATAACTTTCCCTCTATAATTCTGCAGTAGAATTTTTAACCTGTAAAACAGACTGCATATTAGTTTCTTCAAGGGAAGACAAGTATAAACAGTCCTTATTCAAGATTAAAAAAAAATCATTAAATATTTCTTCAATTGAATTTCTTTATGCAACAAATTAGGGGAAAATCACTTTATGAATGTATGGCTATTATTTTAAAATCAAAATGTAAATGAAATGTAAAGACTATGGGTTTTCTTCCCTTTTCTCAGGTTTCATTGTTAAGTGAATACTAGGATGAGAAACAAGCACACTTCCATTTTTACTATTCTTCATATTTCCCTTACTATTGGGGGCTCTTAGGACTAAAAGGGAACTCTGAGGTCATATTGTGAAAGTCCTCGTCTACTGGTTCAGTTCTACACACAGGGTTTTGAGTATCTGGTTTAGCAATCCAAATATATGAAACACACTGATTTTCATGGTAGCCCATTCTTCCCTAAAAGTAGCTGTCTTGAATTTTATAAGTTCTTCAATGATTTCAGGTAATAAAGTAATGTAAGAATATGCAATGTGAAATTATAATAAAGTGAGTTTCTATTATTAGCTTCATTACATGATGGCTGAAACTGGAGCTACGTGCTACAGGACTTACTTGTGTGCTAGAGGTGCCATGGGCTAACATTGTATGTTTACCCCACTACTGCTGGGGGAGAAAACATCAGCTACTCCAGAGTTAGCCAATAAAAAATATCAGGAATGGGATTTAAACCCAATTTTAACTGCCACCTGTATTTATGTTTTTATCACTATGAAAAGTATGGTTTCTTCTATCAATGAAATTTCCCAAGTAAATATATTAATGATGGTGTATCAACATATCTAAAGGACATTATGTTTTAACCTCCATAGATGAATAAGATATTTTTTAAACATCGAAAAAAAACTTTATTAAAAATAAAACTTAAGGGGCGCCTGGATGGCTCAGTCAGTTAAGTGTCTTACTTCAGCTCAGGTCATGATCTTGGGGTCATAAGATCCAGCCCCACCTGGGCTCCCTACTCAGCAGGGGGAGTCTGCTTCTCCCTCTGCCTCTGCCCCTCCCCCTGATCTTGTTCCCGCTGTCTCTCTCTCTCTCTCAAATAAATAAATAAAATTAAAAAAAATAAATACAACTTAAGAAAATGAGAATACATGTTATAAATTTTTATATGCTGCTTCACTTTATTTACTAATATTGTATTGAGGGTCTGTACATAAAAGATTGTTCTATAGTTTTGCAGATTCTTTTTTCAATAATATCTTTGAGCTTGCTACAAATTTATTGTAGTACAGAAACATTTTGGAAACTATTTTTTTCTGCATTCTGAATAATTTTTACAGTGTTAGAATTAGCTGTTAGTTCAAGGCTTTTTAGAAATTTTCTGAGCACAATGTTATTTATGGGATGGTTTTTAATACATTATTTTATGTATTATATGACAATTGGATCACTCAGATTTTTATTTAGTCTAAGGCCAGACTTGACAATTTATAAGCTAGTAAATGATTCATTTTCTCTGTTTTAAATTTATTAGCCTAGAATTGAGCAAAGTAGTCTATGATACTCCTATTGATTCCTCTTACACATTTGGCTGTTTCCACATTTAATTTGTTATTTTGTGTAGTTACTACTCTCTTTCCTCTTCTTTCTTGATTAAGTTAGCTGACAGAATGACTCTTTAGTTATTTCCCTCAAAGAAATTGCTCTTGAATTAATTTATTAGTTATATGGTTTTCATCTGTTTTCTTATTTATTTCTGTTTGTTTTCTTTATTGCTTACTTTTGCTTCTCTTGGGTATATTTTGTTGTTCTATCTCTTTGAATTGGTCCATTAAATTGATTTATTCTCTTGCTATTTCTTGCTTATTAATTTAGGCTTTTCATCTGAGAACAGAATACCTGGTCTTATGTACTATATTATTTAGTACCTCTGCATAAGAGAGAGAGAGAGATTTATAATTGTATGTATGCTCAGCAATTTAGACTTTTATGATTCTTTTTTACTCAAAAGTTGTTTAAAAAAAGATCAGTAAACATCTTATGATAGGATGCTTGCCTGGATCATCTGTAATGTCCTTTTTTTTTTTTTCATTGTAATGTAATGAGTAGAATTTTTGCTCTAGAATTTACTGGCATTATATCTTTGGTCTATTTTTTAAATAGCTCATGGGTACATGGACTCAAATGGATCCCCTAACATATTTTACAATATGATCAATTTGGTAAGAATGAAATTTCTTCAGATGGATTTATTTTTATAGCTGTATTTTGACCTTTCAGTGGATACATCTTGAGCTTTGACTTGTAAATGTATTTTGATGTTTTATTTGTAAACACCACTGTCTTCATTCTCTTTTCTGAAGAGAAAGGTTATCATTTTCATATAGAACTCCCTTTTAAAGTATATCATTTTTTAGAGAAATTATGATAATGAATACTCCTTCAAGTAAAACAGCATGAGGAAAAAGAAGTAGTAGACTAAGAAAGGACAAAAGGTGAACAGAGGGAAGAGTGGAGATACCAGGTGAAGGAATGTGGGCAGGGGTGGAGAAGGAAGGGACACTGGTAAGAGTGGCGTCCAGATTAAAAAAATACTATTGTGGATTTTAATGTTGTTCAAATTTTATTGAGTTTAGTTTATCAACAAAACTTCCTTTAATTGGCACAAAATAACAACAGTAACAGAAAATGCAGCAACCTATAACTCCCAAGAAAGATGTTAGGCTTTATGCTTTGTGACAAGATAATTTCCTAGTTGATTACATTTGACAGATAATATTAAGGGAAAGTTAATTTAAGAGAAAGTTAAAGAAATATTGAATTGAAAAGTCATGTGAGTTAGCCACTTTGACAGCCTCTAATCTGATCTAATAAATTAATTTTAAAATGAAAAGATTGACAAAAAAGAAAAGATTGACAGTTTCATTTCAGTCTTGAGAATTTGTGTAGCTTGGACAATCTACTGCAGAAGGGAACCATTTGTGTATAAACAGTTATTGATAAGAATTTTATTAACTTCTATTTGCAAAAATAAAAGACCTATTTCAATCAACAGGGTAGTCACCAGGTCCAAAAACTAATAAAAATGGTCCAGGTTACCACCACTTTCAACTCTGCTAACTTCACAACAAATGAAAATAGTATGCAGTAATATTAGAAATACATAAAGCCCATAAAATACTATATTTTCATTCAAGAAACACTTAAGTTATACCTATTTAAGTGGAAGCATCAATTCTGATTCCTTAGCTTCTTCTGGTGCCTCCATCTCTCAAAATTCAGCTGCCTGCTTCCCTTCAGTCACTGCCCCAGCCTACCAACTTTGCTCAGACCACAGGGCTCTGACCTGCCTCCTGGATGAAAGAGGATACTGTGCAGCCCTGCTTCATCAGGAGACCAGCTGTACACATCTGGGGTCTTGCTTCCATATCACTTCGATCTTTAGATGACTATATGGGAAATTGAGGAGGAGACTCTGGCTTTTTGAGAAACTGTCAAGTGGATTGAATGTTTCAGTCTGGAAATGCAGAAAAACTAACTCCAATGGGACAGATATTTACCAGTTAAAAAACATAAGAGGGAGGCTGCCAGGTAGGTTTACTTCTTCTCTTTCATGCCCCAAGGAGGACTTTTCTTGGGCATGATTTCTCTGAACAGTCCATTTATCCATTTAGAGATGCCCTGCCTAATTGAGGGAATACACTAGATGAGCAGCAGGTTCTACGTCTCATTGCAAATGGATGGCCAACCTGTTAACGTATCACCTTGCATTTCTTTTCCCTCGCTCTTATGCTCTGGAATTGCACCTTCTAGACAAAGGAATAGTTTTTACTGTCTTGCTTGATCTCTGTTTTCTATGGGAATTATGCTAAAATAACAACTAATTGAATAGGACTCAATAATTTAAGGATTAATAATTTATATCCCCATTACTCCAACCTTCCACACACAATGAGAAATGCGGGAAAATGTAAACTGGAATTAGAACAAAGAAAATTTCTGTGTGTCTCAGATTATAATGGTTAGATTATAATGACTTATAGGCAAAGCTTGGGAGTATCTCTAAAAATAATAGAAGAATTGAATTGCAGGCAACAAATGAAACTTACCTCAAACTTAAGATTTGGAAATGAAAAATAAGCTCCAAATAATATTTTTCATAATCTTGAGCCTACAATCTAGAAGCCTAGAAAGCAAATCAATGTAATGAATAAAATATTTTATTTCCTTTAAGATATACTATTTTTTTCCTTTTTTTCTTTAATTTTCTTTATTTTGTTATTTAAGGTTTTTTTTTTTCTTAATTGGAGTATGGTGAACACATAATGTTACATTAGGTTCAAGTGTACAACACACTGATTCAGCAAGTCCATATGATATGCCCACCCCAGCAAATGTAGCTACCATCTGTCACCAGACAATTCTATCATAATACCATAGACTATATTCCCCATATTGTACTTTTTATTTCCATGACTAATTAACCCCTTAATGGAAAGCCTATATCTCCTACTTCTCTTCATCCACTTTGCCTATCTTCCCACACCCTTCCCCTCCAGCAACCATCAGTTTGTTCTATGTATTTATGGATCCGTTTCTGCTTTTCTTTTTTTTTTTTAGATTCCATATACAAATAAAATCATATAGTATTAGTCTTTCTCTGTTGGACTTATTTCACTTAGCACAGTATCCTTTAGATCCATACATGTTGTGGGAAATGGCAATATCTCATTCTTTTACATGGCTGAGTAATATTCCATGTTGTAAATATCACCTCTTTATTCATTCATCTATCAATGCATACTTGAGTTGCTTCCATATCTTGACTATTGCAAATAATGCTGCAGTAAACATAGAAATGCATGTATCCTTTCAAATTAGTTTTTTGTTTGTCTGTTTTCTTTAAGTAAATATGTAGTCATGAAATTACTGGATCATATGTTATTTCTAAGTTTTTGAGGAACTCCATACTATTTTCCCCAGTGATTGAACCAATTTACTTCCCAACAGTGCACAGGGTTTCGTTTTTCTCCACATCATTGCTCACACTTATTCCTTGTCTTTTTGATTGCAGCCTTTCTGACAGGTGTCAGGTGATATCTCATTGTGGTCTGATTTGCATTTCTCTAATGACTAGTGATGTTGAGCATCATTTCATGTGTCTGTTGGCCAGCAAGGGAAACAATCCATAAAGTGAAAAAGCAATCTACAAAATGGTAGAAGATATTTGCAAAAGATATATCCAATAAGGGACTAATATCTGCAACATAAGAAGAACATATACAACTCAACACCAAAATACAAAATAAAACAAAAAACAAATAATCAATTTTACTAAAAAATGGGCAGAAGACTTGAATAAACATTTTTCCAAAGAAGACATAAGGATGGACAGCAAATACATGAAAAGATGCTCAACATCACTAATCATCAGGGAACTGCAAATCAAAACTACAATGAGGGCACCTGGGTGGCTCAGTGGTCGAGCATTTGCCTTTGGCTCAGGTCATGATCCTTGGGTCCTGGAATCAAGTCTAACATAAGGCTCCCTGCATGGAGCCTGCTTTTCCCTCTGCCTGTCTCTGCCTCTCTCTCTCTCTCTCTCTCTCTCTCTGCCTCTCATGAATAAATAAATAAAATCTTTAAAAAAATGAAAACAAAATACTATTAGAAAAGCCAATGAATACTGTAATCATGAAAGGGTATAGAACCAAAAACTTAAGTTTTTCTACATTCAACCCTGTGTCCGGTGAACGCACCAGAAGATACATTTTACAAATGAAAGTGGTTCATGGCTAAGGAGCATAAATAACTACTTCTGGAAAAAGGCTCAGTATGTGATTATTTACATTTCCTTTTATGTCCCAAAACACCCTGAGAAATAGGAACATTTAAATTATTTGGTAAAAATGTATTTATATGCAGACATTTTCACAATTTAATGTTAATAAAAATACCATTTTAATTCTGAGTTTTATAAAATGTGTATGCACATCCTTTGTAAAAAATACATGAAAATTTTATGTCAAAATAAGTTATCAGGAGTGGCAGAAATATATATTATCTTTATTTTATCCTTTATATCTGTAGCTTCCAAATTTCATATAACTGACCTATTTTCCTCATGTTATTAGGTATTTTATTCTGTACTCCCTCTGCTCAGTAACAATTGTGCACTGAAGTTCTCAATAACAATCAAATCTGCAATGGGTATGTGGAATAAACTTTAAAAGATCATAGAAATGATGCAATGTATTCAAACATCCCTACACAAATTGGCAGGGGACTGTTTGTGTGAAGAAAAATCATATATGGCTTGCCAAGGAACTAGTATGAAAACTGACTAAAAAAGAAAATCACTATGTGAGCCACATAACCCTATATTATTCATTTCCTTTATTCCTTCCAAAGCTTTTTTGTCCCTTCTGATGACTACATAGATAAAAGACCTTAAAGTATGAATATAAGAAAAGAAATGTAAAATCATAATTATGAGAGGAGATAAATGTTCTAAATTTCACATATCACGAACCTTAGCAACTTCTGAAACCTCTAAAAAAATCAATACAATAGTCCTCTTATGGCTAGGATCTCACTATGCTATCTTCCTGAATGGAGCTTTTAGTAATTTTAAAATGAATTAGAAAGTCTAATTTGTCAAAATAATTGAAAATAATTTGAAATAATTAATTGTCCTTAATGAGGATCTTTTCACTCGATAGAGCTATTATGTCCCATGAAACTGAATATTTCAAATATGGGAGCCACGTTGATCAGGATCAGAGTAGAGACTGTCAATTGCACTTCTGGTGGTTGATATGCCAGCAAATAGCAGCAGTACAGCCTACTTTGGGGTGGGACTTTTGTAAAACTAGGGGAAACAATGAACAAAGACTATTATTGGAGAGAGGGAAGAGGCACATAGTTGCACTGGGTTTGGAAGGAGGTAAAGAAAACAGAAGATAGAATTGTTGAGAGTAAATTCTCAGTGTGGAAATGATTAGAAAAATTAGCACCAGTACCTGAATCTGAGTGTGGGTAGAAGAGATGGGATTTTGGTAAATGGTATAAGAGGGAAAGATAATCCTTAACTAAAACACTTTTATAATTTTATATTGTCTTATGTAGTAAAATATATGAATAATAATTAAGTTAGTCGAGAGTCATCAATGGATGCAAAAAAATCAGTGAATAAAAATTTGAAGAGTAAAAGACTATTCACAGCCGCAAAGTATTTCCCCCAAAGATAATGAGGATTTACAAGGGAAAAGCATTATCCTTATATTTGAGAAACTGGGAAGACATCACCTTAACAAAGTGATTAAAGTTCACATTACCAGTAACTGGACAGATCAAGTTTATGTAACTTCCTATATGATGCACAGAAAAAAACATTTCTGCCAAAAATGCATAACCTGGGATTAATCGTGAGAAAATAATCTCTCAATGTAGAGAGAGTCTACAAATAACTGGCTTATATTCTTCAAAAATGTGCATGTCACCAAAGACATACAAAGCTGTGGAACTGTTCTAAATTAAAAGCAACACATAATCCAGAGTTTTCTTATGCTATGAAGAACAAACAGGTAGGTATACCTTCAACATAGTGTAGGTTTAGTTCCAAACTACCGCAATAAAATAAATATCACAATAAAATGAGTTAAATAATTTCTTTTGGTTTCCCAGTACATATAAAAATTATGTTTCCATTATAATGTAATCTATTATGGATGCAATAGCATTATGTTTTAAAAAGTACCTATTTTAAATAAAAACTATTTTATTGCTAAGAAATGTTAACCATCATCTGAGCTTTCAGAAAGTCACAATCACTGATTACAGATCAATGTAACAACAATAATGAAAAAGTTTGAAATATTGTGAAAATTACCAAAATGTCACTCAGAGATGTAAAATAAGCAATAGCAAATGTTGGAAAAATACTGCTGATAGATTTGCTTGATGCAGGGTTGCCACAAATCTTTAAACAGAGTGCTATAAAAAGATTTAATGCCTATAATAGGAAAATGGAGAGCCTAATGTTAAGAGTGGCATAGGAAGACCCTGAACATCTTCCTTCCCATGAAAACAACTAATTTACATCTACATATGGAACAATTTCCTCTGAAAAAAAGTCCTAAAAACTAGATGAATAGCACCTCCACAAATATAAAAAGGCTGCATCGAGATGGGTAGGAGAGGCAGAGACACACTCTTATCTAGTACAGTGATCTGCAATCAGGTAGGATCTCAAAAAAATGTAACTTTTCCCTGAGGGGAGAGGGGATTTTGTTCCACATCAGCCACCTCAACCATTAGATTTGCACAATGTTGATTTCCCAAAATGTAAAACCAATGGGGATTATGTTCGAGAGACCCAAAGAACTATAGGGTACAGAAAACATTCCCACACAGACCCACTCACTCCAGCACCCAGTGAAAAAGCAGCAGTTTTAAGAGTGCCTAGACTACATGTGAGAAGTCTCATCTGCTGATCTTGAATCAACAGCTAGAGAGGAAGGAATCTGTTGGGACTCTCTCTGTGGATTAAAATTGGCAGGCACTATTTTTCCAATATCATTCTACCTTGCTAATGCTGGCACTAATGAATGCAATTTTAGCAATCTCTCTAACTTGCTAATGTAGTTGGGAACATCCGCCATTCCACAGCCACACTATAGTCATCTAAGAATACTCTACCTGGGAAGGTAATCACTCAGAAGAGAAGAGATAAAGAGCTTTCCAGACAAGCAAAAACTAACCAAATTCATCAGCACTAAAATGGCCTTATAAGAAACATTAAAGGGGCATTTTAGTTGAAAATAATTGGCACTAATAAAAAGATAAGAAAACATGAAGAAATAAAAATCTCACTGAAAAAGATGAATGTGTAGTAAAAGTAGTACACTCATCACTTATAAAACTTTTTTTTTTTTTTAGAGGGTTCCCCTTTCTCCACATTCTTTCCAACATTTATTGTTTCCTGTCTTGCTAATTTTCAACATTCTTACTGGTATAAGGTGGTATCTCATTGTGGTTTTGATTTGTATTTCCCTGATGGCCAATGATGTGGAGCATTTTCTCATGTGCTTGTTAGCCATGTCTGTTTTCCTCTGAAATTTCTGTCCATGTCTTTTGCCCATTTTATGATTGGATTGTTTGTTTCTTTGCTGTCAACAGACAAAAGTAATAAAATTAACTAAACTACAATAAATAGTTAAGAATACATGAAATAAGAAGATGTAAAATGTGACATCAAAAACATTAAATGGGGGGATCCCTGGGTGGCACAGCGGTTTGGCGCCTGCCTTTGGCCCAGGGCGCGATCCTGGAGACCCGGGATCGAATCCCATCGTCGCGCTCCTGGTGCATGGAGCCTGCTTCTCTCTCTGCCTCTCTCTCTCTCTCTCTCTCTGTGACTATTATAAATAAATAAATAAATAAATAATAAATAAATAAATAATAATTAAAAAAAACATTAAATGGGAGAAAACTAAAAATATAGTTTTGGTATGTATCAAATTTAAGTTGTTATCAACTTAAAATAGCTTTTCTATGTATAGAATGGCATATATGAACCTCACAGTAACCACAAAGCAAAAACCTATAGTAATTATACAAAAGAAAATGAGAAAGGATCTGAACATACACTAGCAAAAGTCATAGCCACTAAAGAAAGTTATGTCTTTAAAAAGAAAGAAACAGAAAGGAACTACAAAACATCCAGAAAACGATTAACAAAATGTGGGCAAATACATACATATCAATAATTATTTAAATATAAATGGACTAAATTCTCCAATCAAAAGACATACAGTGGCTGAATAGATAAAACAACAAGATTCATCTATATTATGCATAAAGGAGACCCACTTCAGAAGTAAGGACACACACATATGTAAGTGAAAAGATGGAAAAAGATATTCCATGTCAATAAAAACAAAAAGCTCTGTATCTATATTCATATCAGACAAAGTAGACTTTAAAACAAAGACTGTAATAAAAGACAAAAGGCATTACATAATGATACAAAGGTCAATCCAGCAAGAAGATATAACATTTATAAATATATATGCATCCAATATACCTACTGGAACACCTGTATATATAAAGGGCCACCAAAATATATAAAGCAAATATTAACAAAATCAGAGGGATACACTGAGAGCAATACAATTATTTTAATAACTTTAGCACTCCACTTATATTAATGGGTAGATCACCCAGTTTTTTTTTTAAGATTTTATTTATTTATTCATGAGAGACACAGAGAGCGAGAGAGACAGAGACACAGGCAGAGGGAGAAGCAGGCTCCATGCAGGAAGCCCAGTGTGGGACTCGATCCCAGGACTCCAGGATCACGCCCTGAGCCAAAGGCAGATGCTCAACTGCTGAGCCACCCAGACATCCCCATCCAGATTTTTAAAAAGAGAGAGAGAAGAAAAACAAGAAACAGACTCTAAGCTATGGAGAACAAACTGATGGTTCCCAGAGAGGAGATGGGTGAGGAATGAGTGAAATAGGTGTTGGAGTTTAAGGAGTGCATTTGAGCACTCCTTAAGATGAGCACTGGGCGTTGTATGGAAGTGTAGACTCACTATATTGTACACCTAAAACAAATATTATACTGTATGTTAACTAAGAGGAATTTAAATAAAAACTTTAAAAAATCAATAAGCAAATATTGGCCTTAAATTAGATCTATTAGATCTAATAGACTTAATAGATACATTCAGAATATTCTATGCAAAAGTAGCAGAATACATATTTTTCTTAAGTGCACGTGGAACATTTTCCCAGGTGGATCACATGACAGGCCACAAAACAAGTCTCAATAAATTCAAAAAACCTGAAATCATATCAAGTATCTTTTCAACCACAATTATATAAAACCAGAAATGAATTATAAGACAACAACAACAAAAACCTGGAAAAAAAAAAGTACAAAATTGTGAAGATTAAACACACACTTGGAAGTCGGTGGGTAATTGAAGAAATCAAGAGAGGAATACAAGAAGATACCTAGTAACAGATGAAAACAGAAATATGATATACTAAAATCTGGAGGAAGCTCATAGGTAATGTATGCCCAGCTCAAAAACAAGAAAATCTCAAAAAAAAAAAAAAAAAAAACTTACTTTACGTTTAAAGGGTCTAGGAAAAATAGAACAAACAAAACCTAGTATCAGTAGAGGAAGGAAATGATAAAGATCAGATTGGAAATAAGCAGAGACAAAACAATGAAAGAAGAAAGGGAAAAAAGGAAGATCAAAGAAAACAGAGCCGGTTCTTTGAAAAGATAAAATTCACAAATCTGTAGCTACAAAGAAAGAGATGGGCGGGCTCAAATAAACAAGATTTGAAATGAAAGAAAAGCTACAACTAATACCACAGATATACAAAGAGTTATGAGACTACTATAAACAGTTATACACCAACTAATCGGACAACTTAGAAAAAACTGGATAAATTTCTAGAAACATAATCTTTCAGGATTGAATCCTAAAGAAATAGAAAATCTAAATAGATCAATTACTAGCAGGGAGATTGAATCAGTGATCAAAAACCTCCTAACAAACAAAAGTCCAAGACTGTTCCTGGTGAATTTACCAATCATTGAAAGAATTAATGCTTACCATATTGAAACTCTTACAAAAAAAAAAAAAAAAAAGCAAACAAGGAGGATTTGCTTCCACATTCAGTTTATGAGGCCATTTTACCATAATACCAAAATCAGATAAGACACTACTGAAAAAAGTAAATTACAAGCCAATATCCCTCATGAACAAAAAAATATTAGCAAATCAAATTCACACACCATCATCAGATGGGATTTATTACAGAGATTCAAGGATAATTCAACATCTGTAAATCAATGTGACACAGCACATTAAAAAATGAAAGATAAAAATTATATGGCTATCTCCATAAATTCAGAGAAAGCACTTGATAAAACTTAACAACTGTTTATGACAAAAACTTTCAGTAAAATGGATATAAAGGGAATATACCTCAATATAATAAAGGCCATATATGACAAACCCACAGATAGTATACACAGATCAGGAACAAGACAAGAATGCCCACTTTCCTGATTCTTATTCAACATAGTATTTGAAGTTGTAGCTAGAGCAATAATACAAGAAAAGATATAACAAACATCCAAATTGAAAAGGAAGAAGCAAAAGCATCACTATCTGCAGTTGAGATAATATTTCCAAAAACCAAGAAAGCTAATAAATGGATTCATAAAATTAATAATAATAATAATAATAATAACAATGCAACAAAATGTTTTGTGTTTCTATAGACCAATAACAAACTATCACAAATAAAAGTTAAGAAAACAATTCCATTTACAGTTATATTAAAAAAGAATAAAATGCCCAGGATAAATTTAACCAAGGAGGTAAAAGACCAATAAGCTGATGTTGACAAAATAAATTTAAAATGATGCAAATAAATGGATTGCAAAAATTAATATTGTTAAAATGACAATACCCTCCAAAGGAATCTTCAGATTTGATGGAATCCTATCAAAATAGCAATAACATTTTCCCAGAACTAGAACAAAAATTTAAAAACTTTTTATGGAATCACAAAAGACCCCTAATTAGCCAAAGCAATTTTGAAAAACAAAAAACAAAAACAAAACCAGAACTATTACCCTTTCTGACTTCAAACTAATCTACAAAGCTATAGGAATCAATACAGTATGGTATTGATATAAAAACAGGCACATGTGTCTCTGCCTCTCTCTCTCTCTCTCTCTCTCTCTCTGTCTGTGTGTGTGTGACTATCATAAAATAAATAAAAATTAAAAAAAATTGTAAAAACAGGCACACAAATCAATAGGACAGAGTAGAGCCCAGAAAAAAGCCCACAATTACACAGTCAATTAATTTACAACAAAAAAGGAAGAATATACACGGGGGTAAAGACAGCCTCATCAGTAAAATTTTAGTAAAACTAAAATCCTCTGCACAGCAAAGGAAATGATTGATGAAATTCAATGGCAATATACTAAATGAAAGAAGACATTTTCAAATCATAAATCTGATGAGATTAATATTCAGAAAATATTAAGAACTCATAAGACTCACCACCAACCACAAAAATAAGCAATCTGATTTAAAAAATGGGCAGAGGATCTGCGAGACAATTTTCCAAAGAAGTCATACAGATGGCCAACAGGCACATGGAAAGATACTCAACATTATTATTAAGGAAATGCAACTCAAAACCATGATGAGATATTACCTTATACCTGTCATAATGGCTACTATCAAAAAGATAAGAAATGAGTGTTGGTAAGATGTGGAGAAAAAGAAACTGTTGGTGGGAATGTAAATTGGTGCAGCCACTGCAGAAAATAGTAGGGAGGTTCTCCTCAAAATTAAAAATACAACTACCATATGACCCAACAATTCTCCATTTGGGTATTTATCCAAGGAAAACAAAAACACTAATTCAAAAGTTATATGCACCTCTGTGTTCATTGTAGCATTATTTATAATAGCCAAAGTATGTAAACCGCACAATTGTCCATCCACAAATAAATGGGTAAAAAGATGTATATATATATATATATATATATATATATATATATATAAAACATTCCATTGTATATATACAGGTACATGTACATATATATATTCCATATATACATTCCATATATACAATGGATTATTCCTTAGTCATGAAAGAATGAGGTCTCATCATTTGCAACAACATGAAGTACCTTGAGGGTATCATGCTAAGTGAAGTCAGACAGAAAGACAAATACCACATAATTTTACTAATAAGTGGAATTTAAACAGATAAAACAAAACAAAGTCCAGACTCATAAATACAGATAACAGAGGTGTGGTTGCTCGGGCAGGGGTAGGGGGTCAAAACAGGTAAAGGGGACCAAAAAGTACCAACTTCCAATTATAAAGTAAATACATCATGGGGATGTAATGTCCAGCATAGGGAATGCAGTCAGGGACATTGCATCACCTTTTATGGTAACAGATGATAACTAGATTTATTGTGTTCAGTTCACAATGTATACAAATGTCAAATCATTTTGCTGTACACATGACACTGAAATAATATGGTATGCCATTATACTTCAATAAAAAAAGAAAATATAATAAGAAATTGGAGAAATACGAATAGGGATATCACATTAGAAAATAATACTGAACAAATATTATTTTGATAAGCTAGCTTTATTTATGAGAATATTGTTTTTACACAGAGCACACTGAAGTTTTTAGTTACAAAGAGGCACCACGTCTGCAAGATACTCTTAAATTACTAAAAAATAAAATATCAGGACATAGCATGGAAAAAGGCATCAAGCAATAAGTTTGTTGATATTTGGGGAATTTGGGTGAAGAGTTTTGGGGAATTCTTTGTACTATACTAGCAGATGTTCAATAAGAGTGAATTTACATCAAAATCAAAAATGGGGAGAAAAAGTTTGTTTTTAATTATCATTTTCCTGATATTCAGATACCCAGTGTTCCCATGATCACCAAGGAGTCAGTCAAGGCATGATCAATATAGTCCACATAATCAGTCCTTGAATCTGTCTGATTTTATATCTTCAAGAACTAAGCCTTTCATTTATTTAACATGAAGTTGAGACTGCAGAGGTTTTCAGAGTTTTGTATTTTTACAAAGTTTTATTTTTTCAGAGTTTTCAAATTTTTACAAAAAGTTGGTAGGCAAGATTTGAAATAGAAAACAGAACCAGAGAGAGAGTGAGCCAAGTACTCTCAGTAAATCTGTTCCCTACAAAAGAACACCTGTCAGCAAGGAAGATTTGGGATATCAATTTAGGCTCGGACACTAACAAACACTTATGAATGATTTATAGGCAAATAACTTTTACATATTTGTTACCTTGTGAATAAAATGAGATATTTAGACTCATCAAATTCTAACACACCATTTTTTTCTAGAACAATTTTTCAGATGAGAAGAATTACAAGAGACAAAAATGACATTGAGACTGGTCAACATTTAATGCTCTTTCTTAAATAAAAGAAAATTAATGGAAAGGTTTTAGAAAGAAAGACGGCACGTTTATTCTTTTTAAGAGTGACTTATTCATTTTGATAGGTGTGCTGAGGGAGAGAATCTCCCCACTGAGTCCCAAGCCTGTCACTGGGCTGGATTTCACAACCCAGGAGATCACAGATCTGAGCCAAAACCAAGAGTTAGGTATTAACCAACTGAGCCACCCAAGTGCCCCAGAAAGATGGCAGCTTTAACATTTAATACAGTAAGAGTTCAATCCTAACATATATTCAACATCTAATTAATGATATATTTTAAATACATAAAAATACAAGTAAAGGATCTGAAAGAGAAACCCAGGAGTTTTTCTTTAAAAAAATAAAATGATAACTAATGTTCTGATTTCCTTGTTTCCAGTAACTCGTTTCATGAAATTCTATAGATTTACTTACAAAACTGTTGCAGTTTTGTTTTGTCAAAATGTTGGAAATCTCTAAAACCCTAAACTATGATGATTCTATGGTTTGTTACAAGAGCCTGAAGATGTCATTGATCATTAAAAGTAATGATGTTGGAAAATAGGAAATTATTACAAATAGCATATTTTTGACATTGTTTATTTAAATTCTGGGTTGAATGGTTTTTCTACTTGTATCTAAGTTAATATTACAAAGATTCATTATCTGAACATGTCTTTCATGTTTTGTTTCCTTCCTTTGGAAAATTATTTTCCATAATTTTAAACAAAATTGCCCTTTGGTTTCATAGGAAGAAAAAAAAAGCATTTTCTATAGGATGAAATTTCAGTGTTGCTGGGAACATGGTTTAAAATGAGAACATTATGTTTTATGAAATTATTCAAATTGAAATGCTTCCAGTCTAATAAAGTATTTTTTTTTTATTTATGGCAGAGGTTTATGTTTTCTTCTTCTTTTTTTTAAGATTTTTATTTATTCATAAGAGACACAGAGAAAGGGAGGGAGGGAGAGAGAGGCAGAGGGAGAAGCAGGCTCCATGCAGGAAGGGTCTCCAGGATCAGGCCCTGGGTTGAAGGTGGAGCTAAGCTGCTGAGCCACCCGGGCTGTCCTGTTTTCTTCTTTTTAAACCAAATCTCATCTAGTGAGAATTGAAACCCAATGGAGGATCAGGATTAGATAAAGGATCTAGTGTAAAAAGACGGTCCCATAGACTATGTCCCAAGGCGATTTGAGAGCAGTGTGTCCCCTTTGAGAAGATGTTTATAGGATTGATATTTTGGAAAGGAAATATCTGAGTGTGGATTATTGCTCGGTTTCCTATCGAGTTATCTCTTTTAAATGCTAAAAACAAAGTGTATCAGGAACTGCAGAAAGTCTGAGATTTTATTTAATTTGTAAGCTAAAATGTTAGCCAGCCTCACTTTCATGGATTCTGGCACAAGATACAAGACCCCTCAGTTTTAGACAAAGGATTTTATTACTCATAACACTAACCATAGAGAGAATATCAGCATGTTCACATGCCAGGGATCGGATCCCCAATTCCCACAGGATGATATGAGAAGGACCAGGTGACGTCTGTACAGGAACGTCACTGCATAATAAGAAGAAGCATGAGCTTAGGTAACTGGAGTCTATTATAAACCTGTCTAACCTTTGTTCTAGAAGAGACACCAGCTCTATCACTACATAAACACCCTTAAAAGAGAATACAAGACAAGAGTGCATGAGTCTATAATGTTAGGGACTCATGGAGAACTCTCCCCTAGCACACTGATACTGTGATGACAAAGGATGAAAGAATCACATGTGTCGATCACTCTTTTCTTCAAATTTCTATGTTGAGAAAAACTCCTTACCCACTATATTTCCCCCCTTGATTTCTTTTTACCCTCCCTTGATTTCTGAATCTGTTTATCCCATTGTCTATTATGAAATCAGACTCAGAAAGGCCAAGGTAATATAGGTATATGAAGCCAAGATGGAAATATGATCTCCCAGTCGTGTCTCAGCATGCATTCTCTTGACCTCTAAATACCTGCCCCAATGTGAACTCACTGCAGCCCAAATCTAACTCTGATCATTGATTCCTTTCTTAGCAAATGGCCTCACATCCTCTAGCCACCCAGTCTGAATCTTGAGCAACATCTTAAATACCCATTTTTCTTTTCATTCTGTAGGTAAACATTTATGCCACTTCCAAAACCGTCTTTCCCATGACACCATCTTGGCTCAGGCTTCCCTTATATCTAAAAATGGACTTTTGTAAATAAATTGTATTTGGGGTGCTATCTTGCTTGAAGCCTTTTTCAATATTTCAGAATTACACTTTTAAAAGAAAAAGCAGGCTATTGCCCTAAGGAAATTGTTCTATGTTGCCATTTACTTTAGAATAACTCCAGTTTATTTAAAGCATAAAGGCTATTTACACAATTAAACATCCTCATATCTCCCTATCTTCCCTTATCCACCCATTGTCCTGTTCATTCCTGCTTTCCTGCAGTTACCCTAAGATGCCATGCTGATTTAACTGATGCCACTGGGCGCATGCTGATCCCTTTCTCTGAAACTACTTTCTACTGTCTCCCAAGTAAAATCTTAGTCCCCTTTCAATGCTCAGCTATGTGATTGCCTTCATTGGAAAGTCTCCCGTACTCAGTACTAGCAGAGCTCATTTTTTTTTTCATTGATGCCATAACCACATTTTCTACAAAAATTTAGCCCAGGAGTTATTATACTGTTATGAATCCATTGACACCTCTAACAATAAAAAAAAGTTATAGAGACTCTTATACTCACCTATGCATTTATGTAAAAAGGTTTGTGTATGAATTAGGAGCTTCAAACTCAAGGCTTCCAGATTATGAATACCTAACATCCAGTGGATTTCATACTCTTTCCGCCATTGAAAATTTGCATGTTAATCTTGTAATTTGCCTGAAAGTTGTAAATGTATTTTAGATATTTTACTTCTTTCAGATGTCTTGAAAAACTACCCTGTCCTCTTTCCTACAGGAAAATCAGTGACATCCCGACACCTGGGTGGCTCAGCGGTTGAGCATCTGCCTTTGGCTCAGGTGGTGATCCTGGGATCCTGGGATTGAGTCCCACATCGGGCTCCACTGAGGGAGCCTGCTTCTCCCTTTGCCTGGGTCTCTGCCTCTTTCTCTGTGTTTCTCATGAATAAATAAATAAAACCTTTAAAAAAATTAATGACATCATCAGAAATTCTTAGAAATATATTGCTCAAACATCTTTGATGATATTAAAAGTTTTAGTAACTTCAAAAAGACTTCTTGAATTCTCAAAGTAGACTACATTCAAAGTTGGTAAGTATATTTAGAAGCTAACATTTATCAAATTTTATTATAGGCCAATTACTCTGATGAGAGCTTTATATATATATGCATGAATTCAATCATCAAGAAAATAATATTAAGAAGTTGTTATTAATTTCATTTTTAGAAAGAGAAAACATGGTTAACAAGTGGCAGTTAAGATTTGAAATCAGGAGGTATGATTGAGGACCCTGCTTTTAAATATATTGCATTTGTCTCATCCAATCATATTATTTATACAAAAGTGAATTTTTTTCTCCAAAAATAATAATAAAAAAATAAACTACTGAATTGAAGCAAAACCAATCAAACCAATCATTAAATTCCAAATTGAAATATTATTAAGATTATGTATATGCCAGAGAACAAAGTGATCTAGAAAAAGAAGCATTCTATATTGAAAGTTATTTTTCTGGGGCAGCCCAGGTAGCTCAGTGCCACATTTGGTCCAGGGCCTGATCCTGGATACCTGGAATCAAGTCCCACATCGGGCTCCCTGGATGGAGCCAGCTTCTCCCTCTGCCTGTGTCTCTGCCTCTCTCTCTCTCTCTCTCTGTATTTCTAATAAATAAATAAAATCTTAAAAAAAAACTATTTTAAAAAAGTTATTTTTCTAGAAGCTACTTTATTTTCAAACTTGAAAATAGTACTGAAATGAGTCTTTGTTTATTCAATTATATATTAACAGATTGATAATTAAAAATTTTATTGTGTGACTGGAGTTAGAGTCACATAAGAATTCTGACAATCTTTGCTCTAAACCATCTGTTGTTAAGAAAAAAAATCATTACAAGTATAAATTATGTAATTTATAGAAAGCATACTTTCATAATACCTTATACTTAAGTAATACAGCTATTCATGCATCAAAACAGGACAGTATATTAGGGCATTTGTTGGGTCAGTTGGTAGAGCATCTTACTCTTGATCTAGAGATTATGAGTTCAAGACCTACTTTGGGCATAGCGATTACATTTTTAAAAAAAGATAAATTGTTTATTTTCTGTTGTTGATTTAATTTTTGTGTGGCTAAGGCTATTCAGCAGTAGCATATGACTCCTGAGTATTTATTGTATCAAGAGTTATTAGCTGGGGAAGTCCCCTTTATGTACACAATTCAATCATTTTCAGAAAACCGTAAGTTACTTGTCACAGATGAGAACTTTCAATAGCTTTTTCTTGCTGTGGGTGGCATAGTAAATTAAATATTTATATGTACAACCACTTTAGTACGTTTGAAATCATATTTTCTGATCAAAAACGGTAATTTTAGGAAATATAGAAAAAAGGGAGGAGGAATATCACTCTGATAATTCCTACCTTCAAAACTATTGCAAACATTTTAGGTTATTCTGTTTATATATGCTCATTCATACACACACACACTTAGATTTCATTAACTATTTCATTAACCATTTAAAATATAATTAATGTCTATATAATATTCTATTGTATGATAATACTGTAATTAAAGATTCTCTAAACATTAGGAATTGTTCATTTTTGCTATTTTCCTATTAGAATACAAATACCATCTCAGGCATATAATAGGATAATATTTCTATCTTATATAAACATGAACCATTTTATTTAAGATACATAGAATTTCTCTTTTTGAAGAAAAAAACTACACAGTTTTCTCAATCAGGTTTTTGCCTATAATTCTAGGAGTAGTGAGATTTTTTTTTCCTATAATACCAAGAGCAGCAATGTAAAATCCAGAATCCCAAATGAAGAAAAAGTATTCTCTGGCCTCCGAAAATGAAATTGCATAGAATTTCCCATCGCATATATAACCCTTTCTAGGGATTTGTTGAATTTAAAGTACTTCTGCTTCTGAGGTCTACCTTATACACTTTGAATGAGTCTATAACTTATTCAGTCTTTCTTTAAGTTGAGCAAACACACTTTTAAAACCTATGCATATGCTATCCAGCTTTCTAAAACATTCATTGACTATTACACTAGTACTTCTGCTATCAGATCAACCATATACTGACAAATGTTAGACAAGATCCTGCCTTCAAGGGGGGTTTATTTCAGTTGTTGTGATAGATGGTGATGATAAGAAGACATGGGAAAATATCTACGAGGTCAAGCAGAATAGAATGGAAATGAGTTTCACAACCGAGTTACAGGAAATATGTTGAGGGAACTGAGAAGAAGAAAACTTGTATTTACCTAGAGGAAACAGAGTTTCACGAAGATTTGATAGAATCATGAGAAAAATCTACCCTTCAACAGAATATTTCCACCAAAATAAGCTAGAACATAGAATTCCTATCTTCAAGTGACTTTCTTGATTTTAGAGTATTGAGGAACCCATTCATGAAAACACAAAACACTCTAATACTAACATTTGGTATTTGGTCAAGTTTCATCATAAACCATGCTATGGACTAAGAAGAGGACAGATAGGGGTAAGAATGTAGAGTTGGTATTTGATGCTTCAAAATACCATTCATCAAATAAATCAAATTATTTACTTACTTACTTACTTACTTACTTACTTACTTACTTACTTATTTTTGAACCTGGAACAACAGATGCATCTAGCTGGAAGAAGGCTTTCAGAGCACTGGAGAAGGAGCAGTAGTGAATCCCCATCAGGTAGTAATGTTGCTTAGGCCCCCTCTCTCCAAACCACAGCTCCCTGACGGAGGAGGGACGGATTCCTCAATTTTATGCCCTTGCATCTAATTGTGTCCCATGTTAATCATTTCATACTTAAGTTGGCAGTGGAAGTTAGTCAAAAAAGGTTATATGTATAGAAATGACCAGCAATATGTAAATAAATGTATATAAATGCTCAGAAAAGATACTTCGACCATGGTAGAGTCTATTCTCAAATCATCGAGCACAGAGTGTTTTCACTGATTTATCTTTTCTTTTACCTCAAGAGAACTACAGAATCACTTGAGACACTTTTTAAAAATGCTTAGGCCCTCACTCACACCCTCTGAAGCTGAGTATTTAAGGCTACATCTTCTGGTTTCTACTCTTAGATGTTGTATAAGATGATGAAATTTTACATTTCATATTTGAATTACTCCCATCATGTCCTCAAACGATCTGGTTTTATTTTATTTTTTTTTAAATTTTTTTTAATTTACCACATTTATTTATTTTTTTTATGATAGTCACACACACACAGAGAGAGAGAGAGAGAGAGAGAGAGAGAGGCAGAGACACAGGCAGAGGGAGAAGCAGGCTCCATGCACCGGGAGCCCGACGTGGGATTCGATCTGGGGTCTCCAGAATCGCGCCCTGGACCAAAGGCAGGCGCCAAACCGCTGCGCCACCCAGGGATCCCACGATCTGGTTTTAAAAGCCTAAAATTTATAGTAAACCCAGTGCACTGTTTTGCACTTCCCTTAATAAACTATGTGATCCTGGGTGACTCAGTTGGTTAAGCATCTGCCCTGGGCTCAGGTCATGATAGCAGGGTCCTGGGACGGAGCCTTATGTTGGGCTCCCTGCTCAGCGGGGAGTCTGCTGCTCCATCTGCCTCTGCCCTTTCCCTGCTCTCTCTCTCTCTCTCTCTCTCTCTCTCTCTCTATTAATAAATAAATTCTTAAAAAACAAAAAGAAACTAAACTATGTGGATATAGCCTGCAGTTGAAGATGTACGATCATGAAATTTTATGTACCTGAAACTTGGCCTTAAACATATGTATCAAAAACTTACTAAATGGGGTATGTATATATTACATATGTCATCAAAATCCATTTTGTTCACAGTGTAGCATATCCTTTTTGATCAACTAAATTACCTTAAATATTCACATGATATGAATTACAGAATATTTAGTGACAGAAGATTTAAGTAAGTTGCAATCCTTAATTATCTGTTACTTAGCTTTTTAATATTTTATTGCCATTATAATCTTTGTGGTATTTGCAATTACCCTTTAAGTGAAATTGCCACATAAATGTATGAACAAATCAGGGTAGTTTAAGTTGATTTGCCAAATATCTTCTTCAAACACTATAACAATTTACACTAAAGACAATATCCCAGTGTGTGCTGTTCCTCACATGAATTCTGGATGAATTTTTTAAATAAGGTGAGATATTATTAATTCTATCTTTGATAATTAATTAAAATTATTTTGACGAGTTTAGAATTTCTTAGTAAGATTGTTTTCTTTTTCCCCCATAGGACAGGCAATTATTTTGGTGAATCTACGTTTGCGTCCATTGACTATTTTTATGATTGTGTTCATCTTTTCCTCATTGATCTGTAATGCATTCAGATGTAATATATATGGTAATCAACTCTCTGTCATATATGTTCAATTATTTTTCCATCTGTTCTTCCACACAGTTTTGCATATGTGCATATCTAAAAGATAAAAGTTCAGAAAATCATTTTCTCTTGGAGTCTGTCTCAGTAACTTTGCTTTTAGAGAAGTGGTGCCTTGAAGAGACTTTATTCTCTCCTTATTTAGCATTTGTTTAAAAAAATGTGCCATATTTCCATATCAGAGCCTGAGATTTCTTCCGGAGGCATCGCTATAAAGATATTGCTAGGTGTTTTCAGTGTGTTCATAGTCTGCATTGTTGACCTTTTTTTTTTTTTTTTTTTCTTTCAGGCCACCATTCTTTTAGGTTCTGAATAAGAAAATAAGGTGAATATGGAGATTTCACAGAAAATACACAGATTCTTTAGTGTTCTCACAACTGTAAAGATGCATCTGTAATGCAGCCCCTGAATCACATCACAGCATTTGGCCCAGCATTATGGGGACTTTAATATGCATGTTACAAACCAACAAGCACTATGGCTCTCCAAAGGGTACTTTCACTTTGAAATTCACGACACTCTGCCTTTTAGTTTATAGGTGTCTCTAAGTCTTAAAGCTAATAATGCAGGTGCTCTCAGCTGGGTCTGCAGATGTCGAGAATTAGGACAAGCCCACAGCAGGACACTTGCTTTCTCGTCTTCCTCTGAGCATCTGTGACACAGAAGCCGCTGTTCTCAAGAGAGAACCAAAGAGGTCATCAGGAGCCACATAGAAGTAGATTTAAAACCACTGATGCTGGAATTCCATGAATAAAACCCTGTATTGGAAGAGGGTATGGGTTGCTGCAGTTTTAGTGTCGGAGTCATTCTTCTTAATGGAATTGTCTCACTGAAAAAGATGTTCTTGGTTATACCAGGTGCTGAAGAGAGCACAACATACCCACTCAATTTACTCTGTCCTTATGTGGCTTCAGTAACCATCTCCCTCTCTATGCCTTCCTTCCTTCCTTCCTTCCTTCCTTCCTTCCTTCCTTCCTTCCTCCTTTTTTCATTTTTTATTTATAAAAAAAAAAGTCTCACATGTGCTTCATGTTATTTACTGGGTCTAGAGATTAGAAATTTTAATCATGTTGAAGTTTAGGCATTAATCACATTTTATTTTTTATTTATTTATTTATTTTTCTTTTTTTTTTTAATTTATTTATGACAGTCACAGAGAGAAAGAGAGAGGCAGAGACACAGGCAGAGGGAGAAGCAGGCTCCATGCACCGGGAGCCCGACGTGGGATTCGATCCCGGGTCTCCAGGATCACGCCCCGGGCCAAAGGCAGGCGCCAAACCGCTGCGCCACCCAGGGGTCCCTAATCACATTTTAAAACAAATTATTTATGCAATCTATCCCTGATAGTTTTTGGAATTCATTCAGTAGGTATTGAATGTAAATTGTACCATCTTTTCATATTTTTCTATAATTAGTTAGATTTCTATAATGTCTAATTTAAGATTTTATGTTTTCCTCAAAATATCTCCAATTAAAGCATAAAGTCTTTTAGGCTAAGAAGCAAGTATGTTCAGTTTTCCAGGCTTTAGGCAGTAGAGGGATCTCTGGATTAGCAAAGTGGGATCCAGCTTGTGGTCCTAGATCTGCTCCTAAATGTCACATAATAAACCTTAGCATCTCAGGGAACAAAACAGTAGGACTGACCTGAATGTGCTTCAAGGTTTCTAAAATGTTAGTTTCCAAAAAGTTTGTTTTAGGAAAAGGGGGTGCTGCTGCCAAATCAGGTTATTGATGCCAACAGGTTGTTTTACTGGCTTCTCTCTAAGCAAATAATGAAAGGACCAAGCTGATGACTCCACCAGCAGTTTTCTAAAAGCAAAAATGTTGAAATAGGAAAAGCTTGATATCCTGATTCTATAATTTTTCTCCTATCATTTTTCTCAAATGCACTAGAGAACCTAAATCTAGAGAACCTCCCTCTGGGAAAACATACCTGGACATACTACCTGTCGTCTGACATAAGGTTTTCCAGATCTGCTTCTTTTATTCAATTTTTGCTTTTTGGGGAGGTCATTTTTCAACCTTTTTTTCATATATATATTTATTTTAATTTGACAAGTAAATCAAGTTTCCAGCAACCAGTAAGAGCAGCATGATAGATTTTAAACAGTTTCCAAATAAAGGGTTTGTAAAGACAGTTTCTACTCTATGATAGGTGAGGGCGAATGTCTGGAGACAACAGGCTGTCTCTCTTCTCCATTACCCCAACCTGGCAACCACACATCGTCTAAGGGCATAATCTTGGTTTATCCTAAGTAGGTAGGGACCAACATTCAAAGGGCAAGGCCAGTTTAACTAAATCCATATCCAGTCTCTGCTTCCAACCTTTCTGAAGCCAAGCAGGTGTTTTATCAATCACATACTATATCACGGTTACACGGCATTCCTGGAAGCTGTATCTGAATTGTGCCCCACTCCTTACTCCAAAACAGACATTATCATATTCTCAGCAAGACAGTTGGCTTCCAGGAGAACTGTGGGCCTCCTCCTTTATCTACTCTTTCCCCTCATGGGGCTGCTTTCCAGCGTGCACCTGGGTGACTTGGTGCTATAGCCATTGCCCTCTTTTCTGAACGGTCTGTGGGAGGCACTTGGACCCATTTCACACCTGACCTAAGCAACAAATCTGAGACTTGCCACGGTGATGTGTAGGCACATTTGGGTGTTAAACCCTGATATACGGTTTGGTTATGGGGGAAAGAGTCAAAACAGACATTTGTTCAGCTTTTCTTGTCAACCCAATATCACTTTTGGCAAATGAGTTCCACGTGGTAAGCCTAGTTTACTATGGATTGACCCCAGAGTCTGGAAACGAGTCCCCACTTAATACGAAGTTTTGTCATATGTTCATATATAAGTGTGTCTCTCATCAATCTCATTGCCTCAAGAATAAAATGCTGATGAATATGACTTTTCTTTTTAAGGCTTTGGCTATAGTTTAGTATTTTTAAAGCATTTTGGAAATAGCCCCAAGACACATTAAAAAATAAATACAACTATTATCATTCAGGGTTTTATTATCAATATTTAAAAAGAAAGAGTCATAGGGGCACCTGGATGGCTCAGTGGTTGAGCATCTGCCTTTGGCTCAGGTCGTGATCCCGAGGTCCTGGGATGGAGTCCCACATCAGGCTCCCTGCGGAGAGTCTGCTTCTCCCTCTGCCTGTGTCTCTGCCTTTCTCTGTGTCTCTCATGAATAAATAAATAAAATATTTTTTTAAGTAAAAAGAGTCTTAAACGAAAGTGCTCATGCACAGATAAAAATCCAGAATCTAGTAAGCTGAAAATTGAAATAACTTTATATTTAAAAAGTTTATGAGAAATGAAACTAGTAAGCTGAAAATTGAAATAACTTTATATTTAAAAAGCTTATGAGAAATGAAACTTGAAATACTTAATTTGCTCAAGACCACAGGGAAAAGGAAAAGAGTCTAATGAGCCTGAATCGGGGATGGGTTTGTTTGTCCCTTTGAGTCTGATGAGGGAAGGGGGTTTATTTATAATTTAATCATAGCAGTTATTGTGAAGGTATATGGCACACTCTTTGCTCATCCCTATTTTGAAGCTTAAACTGTGCCATGGACTTAAATCATTTTGCCACGTGATTCCCATAAATAGGAGGCAAACACAGTGACTTAACTGTACTTTGAAATTCAGTAAGAAGTATTGCAAGAAAATTTTTGAAAGATGAGATATCCTGGGTAAGCCCCCAAGCCAATAAACTGTGTATTACCTAGTGTGGCTTCACTGCCTTTCAGAGGAAAGAAGACTCTATTCACCTATTTTTCACCTCGATTATTATCTTCAGACTTTGACAAGATCTAAAATTGAAGTCGAGAGGGAAGGATGTGGATAAACAGTTTTAGCTCTTATCAGGGAAATCAGAATAGAAACAAAACCAAACACAAGATCATGGAGCAAATTTCTTTCCATGCTTTTCAGTGGTTTATCCATTCCGACTCTGTCTCTAAAGGAATGAGCTATAAAATTCTTAATTTGTGTGTAAGGGGAGGTAATGGGAATGTCTTTCCCAGCATAGACCAAGTAAAGGATGGGAATCTGTATTAAACTTAATCAGGATGGCCATCATAAGAATTAGAGATACATATGAAGAAACTACTCTGGGCATCTGGAACTTACTGCAAAGAAAATGAAAGCATAGGGAGTTTTAAAATTATTTACAAAACTTTACTTATTTGCATAATCTTTTAATGTGCAATGAATACAATTTTTATTCTATTAGTAAGACACTTCCTCGCTCTTCTCATCCCATCTGCTAGAATAGCCTCGGGGAAAAGGGAAAGAAGTGGCAGTCCTGGACAGCACACATGAGACTACGGTACAGACAAGAGGAGGGAAAGGTGGATGGAGGGAGAGAGAGCAAGCAAGGTCATATCAAAGGCAAACCCCCTCTCGAGGCTGGCTCATCTTGAAGAGAAATACAAATTTGGACAGGCTTTGAGATGGCATCCCATTTGAGGCCCTTGATAGATAGGTTGGCACTTTGTCTCATGTCCCTGAAACAACTTGGAGGAGCCGTGTTAGGCCGAGACTCTGAGCAGTAATCATGAGCTACTCTCGTATTTGGTGTGGAGAGGGAAAGAAGCAATAGTTTCTGTTGGTTGCACCAACTGGGTGTTAAGTCTCGGCTTGGGAGATGGCCAGGGGAGGTATTAGTTGTAGGACCAAAGTGACCTTGACAACAAGGCATCGGGGTTAGCTGTTAGAGTCAAAGCTGAAAGAAGTCACCACCAGAATCCAGGTGGCCGCCAGCCCCAAGAAGGCAGCAGTGGGGCAGAGGCAGCAAGAGGCGACAGAGCCTGGAACAGAGACTGGAACAGAACGTATTGGCCACCCTCAGGGCACTTCATATGGCAGTAGGTTTGATTTCTTGGCAAAAGGCTGAAAAAAATTAAAAAACAACCGACAGCAACTCTTTGTTTAGCCCAAGCAATTTATACCTAGGTGGTGGTATGCTAGACAGAGATTAAAATCATGGGGTTGGAGAAGATGCTTTAGCAAACAAAAAGACAGTTACCAGATTTAATTCACAGCTAAATATATATGCATAGATGCAAATGAAGACAAGCAAAGGCTAACACCAAAATATTTATGAAACTTACTGCTGTGAGACAGGTTTAGAGATTTCCCTCTGGATTTTTTCCTCCTGTTTTCTTCATGAAGCACGCATATTAGTCAGGCTAAGTGACGTCGTGGCAAGAAATAGCCAGGAATCGAAGGAGCTAGACACAAATGCAGTGTGTCCTCTCTCTTGCTACCCCTGCAGAGAGCGTGCACAGCGGGCTCCGCCCCTCGGAGACACTTGCCATCATGATTCCTCAGACAGGAAAGCTGCTGCATGAACATTTCATTAGCTGGAGCCAAAGCCACAGTCCCCCCAAGGTCAATGGCTTCACTGTGAATGAGTGGAGAACCAACCAACAGATACCAGCACAAATCACTACCTCAGCAGCTATTTCGTATTCAATAAAAATAGAATTTTGTAATTTTTTATAATAAATTAGATTTGGGGATCCCTGGGTGGCGCAGCGGTTTGGCGCCTGCCTTTGGCCCAGGGCGCGATCCTGGAGACCCTGGATCGAATCCCATGTCGGGCTCCCGGAGCATGGAGCCTGCTTCTCCCTCTGCCTGTGTCTCTGCCTCTCTCTCTCTCTCTCTCTCTCTCTCTCTCTCTCTGTGTGTGTGACTATCATAAATAGATAAAAATTTAAAAATTAAAAAAAATTAAAAAAAATAAATTAATTAAAAAAATAAATAAAAAATAAAAAATTAGATTTGTAGGAAAAAGTTCCCCAGTTTTCTCTAATGCTATGAAATTCTGAGAATAGTATCAAAATTTAAACAAGACATTAACATATGTTGAAAAATTCTATAAGTAAAAATGGGAAATCAAATTTACAATTTGGAATATTCTCAAATATGACTCAGGGTTTTTTTTTTTCTCTTATTCCATAAGTTATATTCAATTTCACTCTTCCTTAGCTGTTTTCATTCCAATTATTCAGGTTTTATCTCTATAAATGCATGCTTAATTTGAATCTTTGTTCTCTGGACTCAAAAAAAATTGTATGTCAATTTTTCTCTCATCGTTTTAAGTGGTTTTAACTTTTCTCTGCTTTCCCAGAAAAAAAAAATTCAAATTTTTAATCTATTCCAGTGTTAACCATTTTTTTTGCCTCAATCTCCATAAACTATATACACCATCTCCAGTGTGGATTTTTATCTTGCCTCCATGTAATTATGAACCTGAGCTGTTTTTGCCTCACACCTGATTTTCATTGTCTGGACTACACTTTCTTTTTCTTCTTAGATTATCTATTCCCTCCTTACAGTTTTTTGGTCTACTTACATGGGGCTATGCCTTCTAAAATGATAAGGGAATAAAATAGCTTACTGAAATTATTTTATAATGCCTGGGATTAAATTACTGATGGATGTGCTTTACTTTTCAATAATGAGAAAATAAGTTCCTTCCCCTATTCTGTATTTCATTTCATATGTCTCTAGGTTATTTTTTATATCATCATGTTTAGAGGGAATAGATATGCAACCAGACCCTGGATTTCCCAGACAATGTGTGGATTTCCCTCAGCTCTGCTCATTTTCCCACCGATATTGTGGGAGGCATTCCTCTGAGGGGAAGATCTGGCTTATACACATGGTTTCATCCATTGACAGAGTCTGGCAAGCACCACTGTAGCTACTTCCGTCCCTCACACAGGGCCTGGCCTTTCCCCCATGCTGATGCTGAACCACAACAATACACCATATGGAGCCAGCGTGGCATCAGGAGTCCTGCTCCTTTTCTCTTACCAGCTATGAGTGCAAGGTTTGCTTCCTGGTAAACACTCCTCCTTGCATCTCCCTCTTCATGCATAGGCAATGACCCACATCTCCCTAACTGTGCTCTCTGCTTTCTATGATCCTAAATGCCTAGGAGAAGAGAGCGCAGGGGTTAGATGGCGCCCTAAAGTACTCAAGATGTAGTACCCATGTCATAGAGAGATTTGTGGGTAACTCAAATATTCGGTGTTACGTAGAAGAAGGAAGCAGTGCCATCTTAACTTCTTGGTTGGAGCTTCTTTGATAATTTTTTTAAAGTATATTTGCTCTTTTTCTGGCTGAATTAAATAACTAAGCTTTTTCTCAGTCTTGTAAAATGATTTGATTTCATTACATTGACCCTAATTTTAAGATCTATGCAACAATGTTTTTAAAATAAGTTGAATTATTTTTAAGTGCACGGACTTTGCATTAATAAAACATATCAAAGAAGTACCTTTTTAAAAAATTAGTCTCCAAAGGTGACACTCTGTTTTGCTGGTGATTAATTATGATGTGACATCTTAGTGGTTTTATATACAGATGATATATAGATATATAGATGTATTCTCCATCTTATTTATCTTCATTTCATTCTATTACTTTATCAGGGACAAAATATGGCCATCTCAGAATATATCTGGCACAAAATGTTCTATTTTTTAATGATAATTATATTAATTATGTTATTTCCAAAGCATTGAAGTATTTTGGGAGTTAATGTCTTTTTTCTTTCCCTCTTTCTTCCCCTTCCTTCCTTCTTTCCTTTCTTCCCTGATTCCTTCATTCTTTCACTTTATCTTAATTCCAGTTAGTTAACATACAGCATAATATTAATTTCAGGTGTACAATTTAGTGATTCAACACTTCCATGAATTACCCAGAGCTCATCATGATAAGTGCCCTCCCTAATCCCTATCACTTATTTCACCCATCCCCATCCACCTCCCCTCTGGTAACTATCAGTTTGTTCCCTATAGTTTAGAGTCTGTTTCTTGGCTTGTCTCTCTCCTTCTTTTTTCCTTTGCTCATTTGTTTTGTTTCTGAAATTTCACATATCAGTGAAAAAATATGGTATTTGTCTTTCGCTAACTTCACTTAACATAATACTCTAGCTCCATCTACATCATTGCAAATGGCAAAATATCATTCTTTTCGTGGCTAAATAATATTTCATGGCATATATATATACTACATCTTTGTTATCCATTCATCTATCAGTGGACACTTGGGCTGTGCCCATAATTTGGCTATAGTAAATAGTGCTACATAAGCAAAGGGTTGCATATATCCCTTTAAATTAGTGTGTGTGTGTGGGGGGGTTATTATTATTTAATACCCAGGAGTGTGATTTGAAAGTGGGGTGTTAAAGTCCCCTACTATTATTACATTAGTGTTGATTACTTTCTTTATGTTTGCTATTAACTGTTTAATGTATTTGATTGCTTCCATTTTGGGAGAAGAAGTATTTACAATTGTTCTATTTTCTCGTTGGATTATTACCTTTATTATTATAGAATGTCCTTCTTTGTTATCTTATGAGAGTCTTTGTTTTTTAAAGTCTATTTTTTCTAACATAGGTTTTGCTACTCCGGCTCCTTTGGAATCCATTTGCATGATAAATATGTCTTTCTCCCCTCGCTTTCAATCTACAGGTGATCTAAGACCTAAAATGAATCTCCTATAGGCAGCATATAGATGAGGTTTGCTTTCTTATCCATTCTGCATCCTATGTCTCCTGACTGGAGCATTGAGCCCATTTATATTCAAGGTAATTATTGATAGATAATGTATTTATTGACATTTTATTACTTGTGGTTATTTCTGAAGCTTTTCTCTGATCCTTTCTTCTCTCTCATGTTTTGCTTGTTTTCTTCAGTGACATATTTGGATTTCCTGCTCTATCCTTTATATATCTATCAGAAATTTTTGATTTGTTATTACCATTTGGTTTATATATAAGATTCTCAGCTGTAGCTGCCTAACTGAAGTTGATGGTTGTTTAAGTTTGAACTTATTCTTTGCTGTCTTTTCCCCATGTTTTAGGTATATGGTGTCATATTTCATATCCTTTTATTTTGTGATTGACTAATCTTTTTACAGAAATATTCATTTTTACTACCTTTATGTTTCTTTCTTTCATACTGTCACTTTCAGTATTACTTTTCCACTAAAATTATCCCCTTTAATATTTCTTGCAGGCCGGGTTTAGTGGTCATGAATTCCTTTAGGTTCTGTTTGTCTGAGAAACTCATTATCTCCCTTGCTTTTCTGAATGACAGCCTTGTTGGATAGAGTATCCTTGGTTGTAGATTCTTTTCCTTTCAGCACTTTGAATATATCAAGTCACTGGATATATTATTAATATATCATAAAATGGCTTGCCAAGTTTCCCCACCAGGGGATTTTTCTCTTGCATATAACTGTCTTATTTTGTCCTGCTGCTTTTAAGATTTTTTTTATCACTGCATTTTGTCATTTTAATTAGAATATGTCTTGGTATAGATCTGCTTTTGTTGATATTTTGGGGGATTCTCTATACCTTCTGGATTTGTATATTTTTTTGTTTTCTTCCTCAGATTGGGAATGTTTTCAGCTATTAGTTCTTCAAATGAAATTTCTAGCCCTTTTCTCTCTCCTTCTTCTTCTGAGATCCCTAGAATAGGAATGTTATTACATTTTATGGAGTCACTGAGTTCTCTAAATCTATTCACATTTTGCATATTTCTTTCCCTTTTGTTGGGCTTCATTACTTTCTATTTTTCTGCCTTCTAGGTCATTAATTCATTCCTTTGTTTCTTCCAGCCTCTTGTTCAACTCATCAAGTGTGTTTCTCATTTTGCTTATTGAACCCTTTATCTCTGCTGTTGTCCCTTATCTTCATGTAAAAAAAAATATCTCTGATGATGATGATGATGTCCTCTACTCTTTTTTCAAGTTCAGTGAGTATCCTTATAATCATTACTTTAAATTCTCTATCAGGCATATTACTTATATCTGTTTTGTTTAGATTTCAAGTCACAACTTTGTCCTGTTCTTTCATTTGGGACAAATTCCTTTGTCTTCTCATTTTGTCTAAGTTTCTATGCATGTTTTGTGTCTTAGAAAATTCAGTTATGTCTCTTGTTCATAGGTTAATGATATGAAGAAGAGGTCCTGTAGTGCCCTGTAGTGTTGTGTCCTCTATTTCTCAGGGGCTGGCACTTCATAGAGTGTCTCCAATGTGTGCTGTGCATGCTCCACTGTTGTGTCTTGACCAATTTATCCTTCAGGCCAGTCATCAGCAGAAGCTTTCTTCAACTGTTGTGGGTAGTGTTTGGTCCCTGGTCCGAATGTGGTTAACTACGTGTGCTCTGGTCTATTTGTGAAATGAAACCTGTTGCCACCACCACTAGAACCAAGATCCTGCAAAATTCCTAGGTCAGGAGATGCAGTGTGGGCAGGGGTTTGCAGCAGTCTTCTCAGAGATGGACCCACTGAACTGGGACCGAGGCAAGCATGACTGGAAAAAGCAGGTCCAAGGAAGAGTTGATGGGAAAGGCTTGGTGTAACCAAGTTAGGTAGCAGCATTGGTGCTACACTGCTTTCTGGAGGTGGCCCTGTGCTTATGCAGAAGGCCGGAGGAGGAAATGGTACTTGCCCATTTCTTTGTTCCCAGAGGGTTCTCTCTGTGAAAGCTGCCCCTCTGGGACATGCTTCAAGAAGAACAATTAACCTCCCCATAGTGTGCCTCAACTCTTCAAATCATTTCTACACTGTATGTCCACTTGCTGTTTGCCCTGTCTTCACTCTGAGAGCAGCCCTAGTGTCCTCCAGACTCCCATACCAAGCCTACTGACTTTAAAACTCCAGGCTTTAAGCCCACTGGAGGCAAGAACTCATAACATTTGGGCCCTCTGCTTTCCAAGCTAATTGCTATGGGGATCCATCTTCCACATGTGGGCCCCCATCTAAGTCTGTCTCCCTCCCATCTCTGTGATCATGGGTCCTTCATTACCATGGTGGTCATGATCTGTTTCTCTCCCAAACTCAGTCTCTGCACTCCCTACATTCTTTGATGTGGTGTCTTCTCTATCTCTGGTTGTGGAGTTTGTTCTGACAGTCTTCAAGTTGATTTCTGGGGTATTTAGGATGATTTGATAGTTATCTAGTTGTATCCAGGGATGAGGGAAGCCTAGTGTGCCCCTATGCCACTGTCATCTTCCCCATCTTTCCAGTTCTTTCTGACCAAAGCTGAAGAAAACTAAACACTGAAAAAAAGTAAAATGTGCAACAAAGTGAGGAGGAAAAAAAATGTGGCTATTATTTTAAAAAGAGGCTACCGGTATGGCCCATATGATTAGGAGTCTATAGAACAGGGATCTCATCCTTCTCACCACAGATATGTGAACTGTGAAACATCTTTTTACATTCATCATTTGTGATGTGAATGTGAAACATCATTTACTTTCATGTGCAACTACTCTCATCATTTCATAACTGTTTTGACTGTTGTAAAGATTTACCATGAAAACCAACTGGAGGCCACATAAGGAGAAGAGTGCCCCAGGTTGAACTGATGACTTAGGCAACACCACTGCCACAGCTGATGAGGACAGGACAACACATCATGTGTGCTCATCCTACTCCTGCTTCCAGTGTGGCTCCCATTCTCATCCCAGGAAGCTTTCAGTCTCCCTGTAACCCCACCACCAACCATCATGAAGAAGAATGGTCCAGCCTGTCCCTGTCTAGGGGTCACTAGCTCCAAAGCAAAGTCCAGGCAATAAGGGATGAGGGAATAATCTCATGAGGGAATAACCAGCTGCAAAGGAGGCTGGGAGAGTGAGGACTTATTTTCCAACGAGAGTCAGGAGAAACATAATGCAAGTAAGAGGAAAGATCAAACTTTCACTTGTAAAAAGAAGCACTCAGAATTATCCCTTGAATTCCACAAGGACTGGTCCTGGTTTGTTTGGTAGCTAGAAATGGGATCACCTTTGCCCCACTAGAAGATGGGGCAGCTGGAATGGAACCTCTTTTAGTCTTATTCCCCAGACCCTGAGGGTCAGTAGCTCCCTCATGGGCATTGATTTTATGTGCTGGGCAGGTGGCTTTACCAACAATTGATGCACATAGTTCAGACTGTCTGTCATCAAATATTCTGCTTGTACAAGGTGACTATCACATGTAAACCACCAAAAAGGATCAGCAGTGTGCCAGTGTCTCTACTGGCATGGTGAATATCCAGCTTCACCTTAGTCTAAACAGGTCTCTATGGGATGCTAGAGACTGGGTATTCATGCCCTGACTGCCCTTTTGCCTGGAGGTTTCTGCTTGAGCCCTGTATTTCCAGTGCATTCTTGATATCCTGTTACATAATAACGTCAAGACATACGCATACACACCCTAATTCACAGACTAACACTTAACATAGACTTGCTCTCTTTTGCTAGGTGTGCCATGGGTCTTTTTAGAAAATCTAGACAAATCAGGGATCCCTGGGCGGCTCAGCAGTTGAGCACCTGCCTTCAGCCCAGGGTGGGATCCTGGAGTCCTGGGATTGAGTCCTGCATCGGGCTCCTGGCATCAAGCCTGCTTCTCCCTGTGGCTGTGTCTCTGTCTCTCTCTGTGTGTCTCTCATGAAAAAATAAAATTAAAAAAAAATGGAATATTAGCCATTAGAAATGACAAATACCCACTATTTGCTTCAACTGGATAGAACTGGAGGGTATTATGCTGAGTGAAATAAGTCATTCGGAGAAGGACAAGCATTATATGTTTTCATTCATTTGGGGAATATAAATAATAGTGAAAGGGAATAGAAGGGAAGGGAGAAGAAGTGGGTAGGAAATATCAGAAAGGGAGACAGAACATAAAGACTCCTAACTCTGGGAAATGAACTAGGGGTGGTGGAAGGGGAGGAGGGCGAGGGGTGGAGGTGAATGGGTGACGGGCACTGAGGGGGGCACTTGATGGGATGAGCACTGGGTGTTATTCTGTACGTTGGCAAATTGAACACCAATAAAAAATAAATTTATTATAAAAAAAAACAAAAAGAAAATCTGGACAAATCAGTGAAATTAAATTATTAAAAATTAATATTGAGAAAGGTTTTAAAAGCTTCAAATTAGACTATAATCTTAAAAGTATTTTAAAACATCACAAGCATCTCAAACCACATAGTCCTTAAATTTAAAAAGAAAATAAATAAGGAGTACAGAAGTTCCACTTGAAGCTCAGCAAGTAGCAACAACTCTATCTGGAAATGTAGTACTGAAACATATCAATGTGGTTAGAGTTGGGAAGAAGGATGAAATTCTTACCTTCCGGAGAAAATAACTCACAATAACTGACGAGAAGGAGAAGATAGGAAAACAAAGAGAAAACATGTATTGGTTCTGTGACCTAATCATACCAATTACGAAGGAGAAAAAAGGAAGAGCCCAGAGGTCCACATTGCCAGGCTGAGCTTCCTAGGGAAGGTGGCACTCCCTCTCTGAAAGCAGGATGCAGACTTCTGGTCTCAGCCCTTAACTGTGAAGAGCTTGGAGTCCTACTTCCAGTTGATATGAAAAAGCTGAACAAACTGGAAATCAATGGCTTATCTTCAAATCCTTAGAGAGCTAAATTCTGAAGGCAAAACACCACCCCCAAATCCAGAGAAACACCATCAAATTCTGCATATCTGGAATAGAAGCTGCTGGAGCCATAAACTGGTAAGAGCACTTCAATGGTGCTTTTTGATGAATTGCTGGTGGTCAGTATGGACTAGCATGAGACTAAGAAACTCCTGGAAACTGAAGTCTTTATCTCTAGGAATCCCACCAAGTTTTCACAACGAATATCTGAGAAATATATCCTCATGCCTCTGCTAGGGGAAGGAGAAGAGTGGTAACTGAAATGTTTCCAGTATTCTTTAAAATCAAAGCCTACATTTCAGGAGAAAAGACTGCCAGAACCATATTCCACCTGGGGGAAGGGCATTCTTTCTACAGCTTCTGTCTCAGCTAAAAAAAAAAAAAAAAAAAAAAAAAGCCAACAGGAATCAGAGCTTCAGGGACATAGGTTCAGAGGGTTGTAGCCCTGAAACGAAGTAGGGGTGAGGATGGGGAAGTGGGAAGCCATACCAATGGAGACACTCATGGAGATCAGAGACTTAAGCCACAGTTTGTCTGAAACACCACGGTTTAATCAGAAGATTACAGAATGTTCCCACTCTCCCACACCGTCTCACCACACTATCAGGGCTCCAACGGAATAACAATGCATCATAGCTAAAAGGGCTATAAGACACTGACACCTCGGAGAAACCCAAAGTGAAGGAGAAATGAAAAACAAGACCCATAGAGGAATTTGAAACCTCTACCACCTACAGCTGTAGTGTACTTTAAACACAGCTCAATTCCCAGCCCGAGTAACATATATCCTCACACTAAAGGCATAGTTACCTCAGTTATTATCACCTAAGAAAACATGTCTGGCTTCCAACAGAAAAAAAAAATATATAAGGTACCCCAAGTGTCAAGAAAAAAACACAATCAGAAGAGACAGAATTATCAGGACCAGACTTAGACCAGACTCAGAATTACTAATAGGAAATTGAAAATAACTAGAATTAATAGGCTAAGGGCTCTAACAGAAAAAATATACAATATGCAAGAGCATGCATATTATAGGCAGAAAGATGGAAACTAAAAAAAAAAAAATCAAAGGGAAATTCTAGATGTAAAAAACATTGAAAAATAATGAAGGAGACCTTTGGTAGGCTCATTAGTAGAATGGATATGGTCGAAGAAAAAAAATCATTGAAATTGATTATATATTAATAGAAACTTCCCAAGGTGAGATGAAAGGAGAAGAAATAGTATAATAATAATAATAATAATAATAATAATAATAATAATAATAACAACAATAATGCACAAACATGGAAAATCCAAGACCCATTGGACAATTTTATTTTTTTTGTTTTTTTTCCATTGGACAATTTTAAATGTTTTATCATATGTGTAATTGAAATACCAGAAGTAGAACAGAGCAGAAGAAATATTGAAAGTAATAACGTCCAAGTACATTTCAAAATTAATGACAGACACCAAATAACAGATCCGGAAGTTCAGAGAATACCAAGCAGAATAAATATTAACACACACGCACACACACACATACACACACATCTAGGCATATCATATTAAAACTACAGGAAACTAAAGATAAAGAGAAAATCTTGAAAAAAACAGAATAAAAACAAAACAAACAAGCAAAAAGCCAGATTGATTTAAATAGAGAGAGGAAAAAGGGATAAAACTTATTATAGTGGACCTTTCCTGAGAAATCAAATAAGCAAGAGTGAGATATTTAAAATGTTGAAAAAAAAAGAATCAGACACATAAACATCTAATTCTTCTTTTTTAAGATTTAATTTTTTTTCTGAGAGAGAGTGGGACAGAGAAAGCACAAGTGGGAGGGGTAGGGTGAGAGAGAGGGAGAGAATCTCAAGCAGACTCCATGCTGAGTGAGGAGCCAGACATAGGGCTCAATCTGAAGACCCTGAGGTCATGATGTGACCCCAAGCCAAGAGCTGGATGCTTAACCAACTGTGCCCCCCAGGCACCTCAACATCTAATTCTATATACAATGAAATTATTCTTTAAAAGTGAAGGAGTAATAAGGACTTTCTCAGACACACAAAAAATAAATTAATCGATAATTTGACTCAAACTCTCATCTGCAATCACTCAGTTCTGATTTTTATGTAATTTTCAATTATTATTACTTGCTATATATGCCACATATAAGCAGATTATCTGCCCATGCAGCTAGTTTTCTAAATATCTAATATCCCTTTGTCTACCTACTGACATATCTGCCCAACTGTCTCTTCCACCTTCCTAGTTTCCAACCATTACCTCCTCCAGAGTATTATAGTTGGAAGAAAACACAGGAGATGGGATATTGAAGGATGTGTAAGGTTTATTGAAGTGAAAATATTCCTCTGCTTCCACTAGGTCTGTAAGGGGCATCATGATATATACATACATAGTTTCTTAAATTGATTATAGCTAATATGTTATGCTTAAATGTAAGCAGGCTAAATGCTGAGTAGATTGGAGTACCAAGTGAATCTCATACGTAAATGGCATTAATTATATATGACACATGGACTTTCCAGCAAACACTAGCCAAGAAGGCAGATAAAATTGTCAGGAAAACCAGGGTCAGTATCATCATCATTGGGGAAATACTCACTGCTATGGCTGTTAGCTCAGAACTTAATGAAAATAGATTTTACTATAAGACCAACCAATCAAACATGATAATAAGCACTGAAAAAATAAAAATAAATAAATAAAACCAAAATTCACAGCATAGAACATAATACCTGGAAGATTCGGGAATCCTGATGACAGTCCTTTGCACAGGGCTCCAGCTGCATTTATTAATACTTGGATGGATTGTATTTTAAGCTCTATACTCTCTTTCTTTCTACATTGTTTCCTCTAATGGGAATCAATACCCATATATCTGATATGGCTGACTTTTTTTTTTTTCTTTCTTCCTCTGGACTGCTCATAGACAAACACTTCATTTCCTAGCTTCTATTCCAATTTGCATTTTTGTATTTTCTATCTCTGGATTATTTTACTCTGTTTTCCATAACCTTTTGAATCAGTTCCCCTACTTGACCCAGTTAATTTGTTTAAAAATATATTGGCATCAGTACTTTTAATTTTTTTTTTCATGTTCTCTATTCCAATTTCATTACATCATGTTCTTTTGATAAGAATGCAAAGTAGTTCAAAATCAGAGAGTACTGAGTAGAAAATTGTCTTAATTATTTATTTTCTGGATTGCCTGCTTTTTCTGAGGTCAGTTTTTTGTTCATTCATTTGTATTTTTCTCTTTCATGCTCCAAATTTTGTTGCCATCTGTTGATACTATGTTCCAAATCCATGACTGAATCAATAGTATGATTAGTTTTGCATATTTTCCTTTACCCCGCAGGCCTCTATATAGGATCAGTTCCTCAGATCTATCAAGGTAGCTAAATATGTCCACTTCCGAAGACTAGGAACAGAAATAGGTGGAATGAACTATATCACCTATAGAATATGAGGTTAAAGAATGTCCTGTTGACCTCTCTGTACAATTTAATGTGTTGCTGTTTACTTCGCTATGCAATTTAAATTAATGTAATTTTATATTACCATATGCATTTTTTTTTTTTGCATTCTGCACAACAGGACATGAGCAAATTTGATGTGCCTCAGCTCTTCACTGGGTAGCTATGTTGCAAAAGGGCACATTGCAATGTAATTTCATTTATCTCTAATCATCACCGCTATTATCTTTACTGAGATTTCTGGAATGCACCTGAACCATATAAATGACTGTTGGCACATTTAAGACTACCATGTTTACAAAATGGGTCCAGTTGCAAGTATTTGGAAAGGGTCATTAGAATATCCTGAAGATCATACATGACCTCATTCAAAATATCATCTGTAACTGATCATCCTGTGGTGAAGATTTTAAGGTTGGAAGTTTATAACACCGTCTGACCTGCATATATTACCTTTTAGCATCCCTATATCCTACTTGCACTGACTTCCTCTGGTCCATAGATGAGAAAACTCTTGCATCCAGTGTTTCCTTTTTTTTTTTTTTTAAGGATTTTATTTATTTATTCATGAGATACAGAGAGAGAGAGAGAGAGAGAGAGAGGCAAAGACACAGGCAGAGGGAGAAACAGGCTCCATGCAGGGGCCCGATGTGGGACTAGATCCCGGGTCTCCAGCATCATGCCCTGGGCTGAAAGCAGGCACTAAACCACTGAGCCACTCAGGCATCCCATCATCCAGTGTTTCCATTAATACCAATGTACTATGTAGAGTGGTGGGACAAAGCCTCTCTCTCAGGGGCCATCTAGAACAGGCATCTTACTTATGTTATAGGAAAGATCCAGAAAGTCCTCACTCAAAATAATGTCCAATGATAAGTTTAGAGTAGAAGGTGGAGTAGGATTTCTGGTACCCACAAAGAAGACCAAGACTGAGTGGTTGAGTGGTTAAAAATGGGGGAAGTAACAACAGAGACACGGTCCCTACAAGGAAAGAAAGAAAAGCATCAAATTGTTTTAGCTTAAAAATATGGTAGCATCTTATGTAACCATCAAATCATTCTTCTACTCTTGCTGTGAATTTTGGGGTTGTTCAGTTTTACCTATGGTCAGCTGCAGACAATAGTGTGGGGATCACATACACAATGCAGTCTACACTGACCTTACATCCCCTTCACCTTCTCCAACCTGTGACATCTGTTTCCAGTTTAATTCAGCATGGCGGCACTTCTCAGGGTTCACCCTTAACATTGGTTTAATCCACAGCTATTCTATCACTAAAGTACAAAATACTGTTCTTTGCACAAAATCTCAGAATGTGTCACAATAAGCTGACTTTTCATCTCAAAAGAACTTCTGGAATCATTATAAAAAAATAAACAAAGAGACATATTTCGTATTCCAAGGAAAATGCCTGCCACACCACAGGCTCTCAATGTTAATTCCTTTATCCCTTTGCCCAAGATAAGTTCAATGATCAATTAATTTTCGCCAATCCAATTTGCACTCAGCATGCTGTTGATAATTACATACCTGCAGATAACCATATTACAAATGTACTTATTTTGAAGAGACTAATTCTTCAAAAATTTTATGCATGGGCATGAAAAAAAGATCTATTTTCTACAAACATTTACCGAATATAAGACACACATGGAAAAATTTACAATTATAATTGTACAGCTCAGTGATGTATCCAAAGGAAACACCCACATACATAACACATGGGTAAAGTCATAAAAGATCAGCAGCATTCCAGAAGATCCAAGATGCCTTGTCCACACCTTTCTTCCTCCTAAATTCAACCATTACTTAGATTTCTAAAATGATAGATTAGTTTATATCTATACACTTAAATGGACACAGACCATATGCATTTGTGTCCTGAACCTGACTTTGATGAGGCCTAGCTAGCTCTTCACTGGATAGCTACGTTGCAAAGGGACACTTTCAAAATAGTGGAGACGGGGACTGTAAGTCTACGGAAGGCTCAGCTCTGGCTTCAGCAATATCCCACTGGTGAAAAAAAACAGGGTCAACCAGATTGAAGGAGAGTGGACTCAAATTTTACCTAAGAGTGGTAAGAGTGGAAAAAAAAAATCCTCTCACTTTTGTTCCATCTCAGAGATCACCTATGTATTAACTAAAACTTTTTTGTATATATTAATATAATTAAATTATATTAATTTTGTATATATTATTTTGTATATATTAATATAATAGTATATATTAATTTTGTATATATTAAAACTTTTTTGCATATAATAATTAATAAGATGAATTCTTATCTCAGCTTAGATAAATTGCTACCCACACTCATCAGTGGAGAGAGTACTCATTTTTCAAGGTCTAGTTTACTGCCCCATTCTCTGGGAACACAAAATTTTTATCCTTCCATCAAAAATTATGACTTTCACTTCATATTAATTGCATTATGACATTTTTCATTCCCAGCATCATACTTGAGATTTATATTAAATTCCTTTCTGCATGACATAGTAAGCAAGTTGAGAAAGGAACAATATTTTATTCATAATTGTTCCCAAGTTACTATAACCGTGTCTGTTTTGTTAGCTCTTAATAAATAATTGTTGAATAGTTGATGTTAAATTACAACATGAATTAAACATGAGATTAAAATTTTAACAGAAGAAGTTGTGTGATAGGTATAATTAAGTTTAATATTTATTTTAGCAGTGTGCATTTTTGTATTTTTCTTAGTCTACTTGTTGTAGAGAAATTGGAAACTATGAGCAAAGGGGAAAAAAAGACGAAAATCCATAATTTCATGACTCAGATAATCACAACTAAATTGTGATTGATAGATTGTTTGAACTCCCTACTTTTATCAACACTCGGAATTACTTTTTAAGGATATACATGACTTTTCTGTGCTTCAAATTTTCTTCTTACTTCTCCCATTTGAAGTTAACAAATACCATTTTAATGTTTCTCCAAATAACAATGATAAAAACAAAAGCTACCATATCTAATATTTTGTAGCCAGAGTGATTCTTTAATTTCATCTTTAGCATTCATTCTGTTATTAGAAAATAGCTAAGTTTTAATGTCTTCATATTTTTCTGAAAACCAATTAAGATTTTTTCCTGTGTATTATGGGAAATTTTCAGCTTTAGAAATGATGAAAATTTACCTCATGTTAGTAGCATGTAGTTTTTCAAATTAATTAATTAAAAATAACTAGATGTTCTTAGATAACTATTGCATTCTTCAAAATCTTTTGTATTATATAAAAATACTAATTTACATATTGTTGAAATGAATATTGTTTAGCTAAAAATGCCTGTTCACTAAAGATTATTCTTTGTTTTTTAGATAAATTATTTGAAATGGGACAACTGAGAAAAATTATAGCATGTGAACTTTTTTTTAAAGGGGAGGCAAAGTTAAACTTGTTTTTACAAATTATACACCTCTTGGATCATCCTGGTGGTCGTTCTGTGGTAGATGTTTGCTTTGCAGTGCATTTATGTTAATATACATATGTCACTTTTCATAAGTACTTATACTTTGCTTCTTAATTAATAATCAAGGTTTACCTTAACTTTTTTATTTCAAACATAATGGACCATAGTTTAGAAGTAAGCAGCCAGAAAATTCATCAAATATATTAAAATGCTAAATAATGTCAATGTTAATATCTGGGGTTATATAATATGCAAAAATTTGGATTCCACAGTATCTTAGGTGAAATAACTCATAATTGATTTTGACTATGAAAAAGTCAAATTAGGGGCAGCCCTGGTGGCTCAGCGGTTTAGCGCCGCTTCAGCCCAGGGCGTGATCCTAGAGATCCGGGATCGAGTCCCACGTCGGGCTCCCTGCGTGGAGCCTGCTTCTCCCTCTGCCTGTGTCTCTGCCTCTCTCTCTCATGAATAAATAATAAAATCTTAAAAAAAAAAGAAAAGTCAAATTATAGTAAGGGAAAAAGAACAACTCTAAACTATTTTGTATTACTCATCCAAAAATAATTGATTATAATGCAAATAATTGATGATAAGTTTCAACAAATATTGGTAATTTTGTCTTTCTGTTTCTGTTCAAACTCTGTCAGACTCCTCCATATTTTAAAGACACCTATAGTTTCATTCATTCTGTTTCTTGTGTAGTAGTCCACTTGAGGAGTGAACTAAACATTTTTATCCATTAGAAAATGTCATTTCCCCCCAGTTTGGAACATTCATATGTAATGCTGTTGTGGATGTCCTTTGTGCACATACATATACAGTTCTGTTGAGTACATATTAAGAAGTGTATCCTTTAGATCAAAGCATATGTCCATCTTCAGTAGACGACAGAAAACAGTTTTCCAAGGTGCTTGTACGGGTTACATTCCAATTAGCAATTGGTGAGCATTCCATTTATTTTATATTCTCACCAACATTTGGTAATATTGGTGTTTATAACTTTAGCCATTTTGCTGTGTACAAAGACTGAGGATTTAATTTACATTTTCCTGATGAAAAATAATGACTTTTTGTCACTTTTATGAAGTGACTCTGTAAGAAATTTGCTCATATCCCTTTGGTTGTCCTTTTTGTTCTTATTGATTTATTTTTCTTTACATATTGTGAATATGGCTTTTTGTTTGACATATGTACCAATAATATTCTATCCCAGTCAGTGGCATAATTTTGAATTTCTTAATGATGAATTCTTACGAAGAGAAGATCCTTGTTTGAATGTGATCCTGTTTCTCAGGTTTTTCTCTTACAGTCAGTGCCTTTTGTACTCTGAAGAAATCTTTTCCCACCTCACTACCAGTAAGATCAAATGTGCTATCCCCTCTAAGCTTTAATTCCCCCTTCATATTTAGATCCACAATCAGCCATGTATAGTTTTTGTGTACCATGTAAGGCAGATGCAGTCATTCACTTCCTTATGGATATTCCAAAGGGGAAACATTTTTTTTTTTTCCAGTGCTCTGGGTGCATCCATGTGAAAGTGGATCGCAGTGCAAAGATAGGAGCTCAGAGGAAACAGGTGTGTTTGGATTTCACAAGCGCTTCTACTGTGGGCACAAATTACAGATGCTTTCATCTTGTAAACTCACTTGTCGCCATTGTCATAAAATTCATTCCACCCAAATTTGTTTTTTTTTTTTTCTGGATTCTTTATTGTGTTTAATGGTTTCTTTTGGTACTGATACCAAATTGTTTTATTTACTATAGATTTATTATGGGTGTTGATTTTATGGCAATGAAAGTCTACCATTTCATCTTTCATCTTCATTGTCTTCACTATTCTTAGCCCTTTGTATTTCCACAATAACTTTTAGACGTGGCTTGCAAATTTTCACAAAACAACTTGATAAGCATTTTTATTAGGATTACATTAAATTTTTAGATCAATAAGAGGATAGCTGACATATTTAAAATATAGGTACTTATAATTAATGAAAATGTTATATTCCATTTATTAGGCATTTAAATTTTCTCTTAATGGTATTTTATGATATTTTATTACTTACTCTATAAGCTATTGCATAACTTTTGCTGGACTAGTTCCTAGGCAGTTGATTTTTTTTTTAATGTTTAGATGTATAATTCTGTTTAAGTAGCTTCTGTTTTCTATTCTACTCCAGAAATTATTTATTTTTGCCGACAGGGAGCAAGTAGTCTGAGGATGAATCAATTTAATAATCCAATGAGAGGCTGATATGATTTCCCTATGGATTGTGCAGTTTAGACCTTTGAATAGCCCTTGGTGTCCCCAAGTGAAAACCTAAAGAGTTTATTGAGACTTTTCAACCTTGGCAGGTCCTGAACCCCAAAGCCTGCCAAAAGTTCTACTTACTTTATCATCTCAAATGCCGTTAAATATGGGGAATCAGCAATCACCTAACTAGGACAAAGCAGCTCAAATGTCAGAGTCCCCTCTCACTAACCCCTTTTCTTTCATATGATCAGATGATTAGTCCACAGGGTGTCAATACATCATATTTGACGATTTTATTTTCTAACTTAACTAAGAAAACACACTTTAGCAAACTGCAGGACTCATTAAGAAAGGATTTTATGAGATTATTAAAAACACTAATATCCATAGCTTTCCCCAAAAATTCTAATTTAGTAAAATAACTGGGTTCATATATTGCCAATATCGTACTGCATGTTTGCTATAATTGGGTTCAGATATTATATGCTTTACCAGTAAAATAAGTGATTCTGATATTTTCCTCTGAAGACCATAATTTTAAAATGTATTTGAAAGTGAAAATGAATCACAATACTTCTCTGGACGTTAAAAGAGAATGTATATTTTGTGTATTCAAAAATGATGCAGATGTGGTACAATTTGAACCTTTCTTTCACTTAATGACATGCATCACTGTTTTCAAATTCTTTCCACCCAAACTCTGTGTTGTTAAAAACGATAATGGAGATATCAAATATGCCATTTCCAAAGGGAACAGCCAACATCTCTCTCGGCCAGCATTCTTTTTAAACATATAATATTTTAAAGATTTATTTATTTACTTTTCAGAGAGACAGAGAGCATGCACATGTAGGGAAGGGCAGAGGGAGAGCATGAAGGAGGGAATCTCAAGCAGACTTCTGACGGAGTGCAGAGCCTACTCGGGCCCCATCCCACACCCTGAGGTCACAAACTAAGAGGAAATCAAGAGTCAGACATTTAACCGACCAAGCCACTCAAGTGTCCCAGCCATAATAATATTTTTTAAAGCAGCAGTATTTTCATTTGTTAGTTATTTACAGCATATTCATACTGGAAATATTCAGGACATTTGAAATAATAGAATATGTAAGAACTTTCCAAACTTGGATTCTTTAATATACTTCATTGCTGTACATTTAAGGTATTTCTTCTGGACAAAAACTATTTGTCCATTTATATTTATCACGGGATTTTATCTACTCACAATATTTTATTGAATTGCTTATTTTTCTGTAATATCATCAATGAATCCTTTTTAGAGAAACTGAAGTGTTTTGAAGTTCTTGTTTTTTCCTCATTATGATCTCACTCTCCCCTGACTAAATAAACCCACACAATAGTATTTAATGTCATAGTGCAAGTTAGCTATAAATTAACTAACCTATGATAACATGTGATTATCAATGTTTGCTTATTCTGTAGCTCTTATAATAATATTAGAGATATTAACTTCAAATTATTTCTAATTTCTTCAACTGTCATAAATACTACTGCCTTCTAAATTATTAGAAGTCTTTCTTGTTTTTCTTTGAAAAACATGCTTTTATTTTAAAAAAATTGAAGTGAATCTTGTTTGTTAATTTAGAAACAAATTAGAAGAAATTATGAAAAGCAACATATGCACATTGGCACAAATGCACTATAAACCAAATAACATTAGAAAATGTATTATAGAATATTGACTATTAAAATGAAACCATTAAGGAGTATTCATTTACAACTACAAGCAAGCACTCTTTAAAATTTTGTTCATGTACTATTGATGTAGGCTGTTTTCCTCAGCCATCTCACTCCTTACTATTTATCCAAAATATCTTCAATGTACACACTGTTTTACCTAAAAGTTACAGAGTCCAATATTAAGAGTAATTGTAAAAAAAAATGCTATTTTTAATATAAAAACATCCTTGAGGGGACACCTGGGTGGCTCAGTCCATTAAGCATCTGCCTTCAACTCAGGTCATGATCTCAGGGTCCTGAGATTGAGCCCCACGTCAGGCTCCCAGCTCAGCGCAGACTCTGCTTCTCCCTCTACCTCTGCACCTTCTCCCAAACCCCCTCTTGGTCTCTCTCTCAAATAAATATTTTTTTAAATCCTTGAAATAGAAAAATATGGATCTCATTAAAATGATGTTAAGGAAGACCATTTGATATTTTTTTGGAATTTGAGGCAATTTATGATTTGACATGATTTTATTATAATTTGATAAATTAAAATTATAAAATGTTACTATTCTACACATGTCACAAAGAGCTAAAGATAAAAAAAAGTAATCTATTTCTACAAATTTACTGTGCACTACAGATTAAATTGAAGTGTTGACCCCAGCCCTAAAATGTTAGAGAATTTTGTGTTCTCAGTTGTTATTAGTGAGAAGTATTAGATTTATGCGAGTCAACACAATGTTTAATGTGCCGAAAATGCCACGTGTGCTATCTTTAGAAAAAGCTAAGAATGTACATAAAAAGAATATTCAATGAAACTTTGCACGATTATCTGTAAATGATGGATTATTGATGAATTTTATTTTCTTCTTTGTATTTATTTGATTTACTTAAATGTTGTATTATATTCAGAGAGTGTATTTCTATTTTATTTATAATGTATTAGATTATATCATAATATGTAGTAGAAATACCTGTAATTAAAATAAATATTAAAATCATCTTCTCAATATTGCATTTTTCTTTCAAAGAAATACAGTCTTACCATATGATGCAGCAATTGTGCTTTTAGGTATTTATCCAGCAGATCTGAAATGTATGTCTGCATAGAAACCTACAGGTTAAATGTTAGTAGCAGCATTATTCATGATTTCTAAAAACTAGAAGCAACCAAGGCGTCCTTCAACTGGTAAAGATATAAACAGCTATGAAACAATGTACAATGAATTATTGTTCAGCGATAAAAAGAAATGAACTATTAAACGACAAAAGACATAGATGAAACTTAAATGTGTATTACCAAGTTAAAGAAGCCAGCCTGAGAGACTGTGAACTGAATTCAATTATCTGCCCAATCAGCTATTGCTGTGGTGAGAGGGTTGAATAGGAGAAGGACGGGGTATTATCAGGATGGGGAAACCATTCTGTATGATACTGTAATGGTGAACACGGCATATTGAGTATTTGTCAAAAACTCAGGGAACTTTACACGATAATTAGTAGCGTAAATGCATGCTAATTTTTAAAGTCATTTAGGAGTTCAGGGATCCCAGAATAGAATGAAGAATGTGACAAAATAATCTAAATGTATCACATTTGTATGAAACAGCTGTACTGAAGGGAGAGAGAAGGTGCTGACCTATCTATCTTTGGACATTAAGGGGTCTATGACAATAAAGGCAAAAGAAATTATGCATAATTTTATAAATGGAACTTATAAAGCATACTGTACTCTGCTTGATAAAATTGTTTCTGACAGGGTACAGGTTAGCAGCTGACACCACTACACATGGATACTGGAATTGAAAAATTAAGTAAATGAATGGCAATGTGGGAGCCAGGATTCCCACTGTTGAAGTTGGATATGACAAGCAAGCCTGTGTAGGATTGTACAATGGTCTTACGGTCATGAACTAGAATTGGAGACATCTATATGAACTCATGTTCAGCTAAATATAGATATGTATAGTTACATATAGAAATATTTAGAGACATGCATGTAGACAAGGGTTAGTATACCTACACTTGGCTCTATTAGCGGAAGGGCCTAAGAGCAATGATATCCAGTAGCAACATCTAGCACCCAGATCTGATTTCAATACCCTTATAAAAGGAATTAAAGGAAGGAAAGGAATCAGGGCTCTTTGGAGAAATGGCTAATTCTAAGACTAAGGCAGGAAATATACAAGATGTACCTGAAGTATCTTGTATTGCCTGAAAGTAAGGAAGCCATTTAAAAATAAAAATTTGCAACAACAGAGTTATGTCAAAGGGTGACAAGAAGCAACTGAAAAATCTCCTAATGCTCAGACTGGCACAGTTTGTACAAAAAGGTTATTGAAAATGGTATTATCCATGATTCCAGGATGATATATACAAATAATTGAATGAATACATAAATTGGAGACAATAGACAAACCCCTGTGCAGAAACACTGAAAATAACTGATGTAGATATTCTACCTCAAAGAAGCAGAACATAACTCTCCACTCACTAAGTGTGGGCTATATGTAGTAACATCCCCCATGGAGAAGAGTGTGGAAGGAGAGGAGATGATTCCAATGGAGAAATCTGAAAAACTCTACCTCAGTCAGTTGAGCAAGATCAACATCAACAGTAATGAGTCATCAATATGTACACTTGAGAAAATGTGATAAAAATGACATTGTATCTCTGTGATCCTCCACCCCAAAACACATAAACCCAGTCTAATCATGAAGCAAACATTAGACGGGTCACAATAGAAAGCCATTCTACAGGGATGCCTGGGTGGCTCAGTGGTTGAACATCTGCCTTTGGCTCAGGTCATGATCCCAGGGTCCTGGAATTGAGTCCCACATTGGGTCCCGTCTCGGGCTCCCTATGGAGAGCCTGCTTCTCCCTCTGCCTGTGTCTCTGCTTCTCTCTGTGTGTCTCTCATGAATACATAAATAAAATCTCGAAAAAGAAAAAAGAAAAAAACGGAGGGGCATTCTACAAATCCCTGATCAGTAATTCTAAACCGTCTAGATCATCGAAAACAAGGATAGTCTTAGAAACTGTCACAACCAAGAGGAGCTTATGTGTTATCTTGGGTAGGATCCTGGAGCACAAAAAGGACATTAGGTAAAAACCAGGATAGTCTGAATAAAGTATGGACTTTAATTAATAATGCATTGATATTGGTTCTTTATTGTAATAAATGTACCATATTAAGACATAAGATGTTAATACTGAGTAATATCGGTACTATATTGGAATTCTCTGTACCATCTCATACTTTTCCTATAAATCTAAAACTATCTAAAAACATTTCAATGTTTATTTAGAAAATGTGTATTCTTATCAATAAGTTAATTTATTCCTCACTAAATTTTGTAAACCTATGTTTAAGCCATGGTTAAATATCAGCAATTTAAAACACCAAATATTCAATAATTATTTATTAAGGACTAAAAAAGAAAAAAGACACAGTGGTAGGCACTTGGTAAAAATGTATAAATAACTCAGTCTTTTTTCTCAACATATTTGCATTCCAGTGAAGACAGAAATGAATATATTACACAAGTACTATGCTGGGCATGAAGAGCATTATAATTTAATTAAAATGAAAAGAAAGCCATTATCTAATAGATGAATTAAAAAGGCTTCCCAGATAATGGATAATTAAAATACATCTTGAAATATTAGTGCTCTTTCAATTGACAGTGAGGCTGATGAAATGTAGCTTCCAAGTCAGACATTAGGAGATCTGCAAATTCCTTCTTCACTTCTTGGAATGCTCCCTTTGGTCCAAGTCATAAAATGAGAAGTCTAAGCTGTATGGTTTGCTCAGGTGGATGGAAACCAAGGTGCTCTGATCGACCCTTAGCTTAACTCCCAGTAGAGAAATCCCAACGGAGAAATCTGAAAAACTACTGCCTTCTGGGAGTCTGCCATCTGGGATGTCCCAGCCCCCAACCCCAGTATCCAAGACTGCGGTGAAATGAGAATCCATGAGTGTTGGTAGCAGCTTTATGTATTTTTATGTGGGAAGACTATAAATAATCTATAGGTAGTCAATCTCTAGAATTGTGAGAGATATTAAATGTTTTAAACCCTTAACTTTAGAATCTTTTGTTATTTATCAATGTATAATTGAAACAGAAATTGGTCCTTGTGAATTCGGCTTTGGGACCAGGCAAAAGCCTCAGACCCTCAGGCTTAAAACAGGCCATTTACTCATAGAATTACTACTTAAGTCTTCAGAAAAGGAGTCTCAAATTATATATAGTATAACTGCTAGCTAAGTGTTACTTGCAGCAAAATGTAAACAAGGACATATATAAAATGAACTTGTGGATCTAAAAAAAAATGAGATTTCCCGGCAAAAGGTTTTAAGCACCACATGCTTTAAATATGAAAAATTACATGACCCCCAAAAAGAAAAACCAAAAAAGAAAATAACTTAAAAACAACTACTAGTTTTTTTTTTTCCAACTGTCAGTTTTTAAAGAGAATTTAGATAATTGACAACCTAGATCTTGCTGAGTTGAAAAATAAAATAGTTTTCCTAGTTTCTCCAGCTATCCAAGGTTGACCAATTAAGAAATGGTTTCAGGGCAAAGTTCAAATCCAGTAAATATGAAGTCAAAGACATGGCTATGACACATACCAGAAAAATTGAGAAGGGCCTACCTGGTAAGATTTATGGGTGTGCTTTAATATCATAGACTGGATTATAATTTGAAACATAGAAATTTAAACAGTACTTAAAGGCGTTATCCTACCTGGACTGATAGTTACAATATAGTTCAAAATGAAAAGATGCCTTTGAGCCCCCGGACCTCTATAGTCAGAAATCAGGCTTAGATTATTACTCAGTTGCAAGCACAGGCCATTTCTGATGGAACAGGAACACTGAGGACCCAGATGGTGGTGTCCAGACTCATAGAGAAGTGATGTTGTTAAATAAACAGAATTGATTCCTAAGCAAGGACTATTCTCTGTCCCTGGAGCAGGAGAATCAGTAGCATGTGCTTGGTTAGATTTGTAATACGGTAGTCCAAAGACTGTTATGTGTCCATTCTTCTCTTCTATATAAGAGGTGGGTTAGGACACCCCCTACCCATTGTGTCCATTCAACTTAATTAACCTTTAAAGGACTTATCTCTAATGTAACTTATACAGTTACATTCTGAGGTATTGAGGATTAGTGCTTCAGCATGTGAATTTGAGGTCACACAATTCAGCCCATAAGACCTCATTTTTGATCAAGAGTGTCCATTGCACTTGTACTGTTCCCATCACCCCGTTTTGTGTTGGGAATGAGGGAGCATAAGGTAGATAGATCCCTGCACCTGGAAAAACAAAACAAAACAAAACAAAACAAAACATACATGCAAAGAACTTCATCTTCAGTTGGACCTTACTTAGATGAAAAGTCCTAGACTGTAAGCCTGACCATGATGCCATAATAGAATGAGAATTTAAGCAGTTTTAGGAGGGGTGAATGCACTTTGCGTGTGAGAAAAAAAATAAACAATTCTGACCAGGCAGCTGATTCTAGGGATTAAAAATGGCTACAAAATATTTGTCGTTCTTCTTATTGAGAGGTAAAGTCATATCCCAACCTGCTTGAATCACAGCTCCCCCTGTGGCTTATTTTGACCAATAGGATGAGTTACAAGTGATCCTATGCATCTTCTACGACAACTGCCTAAGGTGCTAGAAATGCACTTTCTGGAAACTCGGTGGCAATGGTGAGACAAATGTAAACCACATGGAGATGCCATGTGCAGAAAAACTGAGTTATCCCCATTGATAGACCTAGTTGAGCCCTCAGCTGAGAGCCAACATAAACAGTTAGTTGTTAAGACTAAGACTTCTTGATGTGCCCACCTAAGCGAAGCCTTCAGGAGATTGCAGCTCCAGCCAACTCTAAAGGAAGTAAAGGAACCACCTACCCAAGCCTTACCAACCCACACATCTACAAGGATAATCAAAGTGAATTTCAGGCTCTATGTTTCTGTGTGGTTTGTTATGCAGCAATACATAACTAAAACTGTTATATATTATCATATATTATAGAAACTTTAATAAGCTAATTAATAATTATAAAAATTATAAGTGCTATGAAATAAAACAGTTTTAGATACAGAAAAAATAGCAATTTCAGTGAAATTGTTACATTTAAATCCTCTCTGAATTTAAAGTAGAAATAAAGATTTTAGTATGGGACATGTTAAATTTGACATACCTATTAACATCCAAGTGGAATTTATGATTAGCTGTCAAAAATAAAAGTCTGTAATTTTGTTCCAATGGGAAGTAAACATTTTGGAGATATTTGCCTGTGGAAGATTTTAAAAGTCACATGATAAATACTTATCACAATGAGTGAGAATTCTGAGAAAGAATACTACAGTAGCAGCACAGCACATAAAAAAGGGATTTAAAAGCAGAAATGTGAATGTGCACAGGACACAGGAGAATCAGGAACATGAATGGTCTGATGTAACTAGAGCAGAGCAAAGGGCAGTGAGCAGAGAGGTGTCATACATCCTACACAATAGAGACTAAAGGTACAATATATATGTATTGTACAACATATATGGGATGGCCTGGTTCCTTCAATGAATAAAATAGTGCAGCCTAGCTAAACTGGAGGGTGAATGTGAACTAAGCAGATCAGAATAAAGAGGAAAGTGGGGGGATTGTTTAACAATCCCCAGAGTAATCACTCAACTCTCACAGTATTTTCTGAAACAGGATAAGCTGAGCGGAGGAAAGCTTGGTGGAGAACATAATAAGATTTGATCTGTGAAATGTAAAGTAACTGAAATTTGTCCATGTACAAGTGAGTTAAATATAGTTCTAGGCTGAGGAACAGATGTTTGGGCTGGCCCATTATAGGCTTTCAATATCATGCATTGAATAAATGAGCCACTGGATGAATTCCAACTTTAAAGAAGAGGTGAAAACAGATACTGTGAGAGAGAATTAGAACACCTTTTACTGTAGTAGACACACAAGGAAGACCAAGGAAAGACCATGATTTAGAGACTGAATGGCTCAGAGATATCACCTCACACCAGACAGAGTGGCTAATATCAAAAAGAAAGAGAGAACAAGTGTTGGAGAGAAGGGGGAGACAAAGGAGCCCTCATGCACTGTTGGTGAGAATGAATTGGTGCAACCACTATAGAAAACGGTATGGAGGTTCTTCAAAAGATTAAGAATAGAAATATCCTATGATCCAGTAATATGACTTTGGGATATTTACCTGAGGAAAACAAAACCACTAATCAAAAAGAAAAAAAAAACTATGCACACCTATGTTTATTGTAGCATTATTTATGAAAGCCATGATAGGGAAGCAACCTAAGTATTCATTGGTAGATGAATGGACAAAGAAGAAAATATCGACTATATACACAATGGAATATTAGCCATAGAAAAGAATAAATCTCGCCATTTGTGACAACAGGGGTAGACCTAGAATATATTATGCTAAGTGAAATAAGTCAGACATAGAAAGACAAGCACCATATGATTTTACTTATAAGTGGAATCTGAAAAAGAACAGAAAAGAACAAACTACAACAGCAAGAAAAAGAGACACCGACTCATAAACACAGAGAACAAACTAGTGGTTGCCACACAGGAGAAGTTGAGGGTTGGGTGAAATAGGTGAAGTGGCTTAAGAGGTACACTCCTCCAGTTTTAAAGTAAGTCACAGGGATAAAGAGTATAGGGAATACTAATAGGGGAAAAGAGCCAATAGGGAATAGAGTCAATAATACTGTAATAACTTTGTGTGGTGACAGATGTTAGCTATCCTTGTAGTGGCGAGCACAGCCTGATGTATATAATTGTTGAATCACTATCTGGTACACATGAAACTAATATATATCAACCATATTTTAACAAATCTTTAAAATTAAAAAAAAATTGTAACAACTGAATGTCGCAGAATGTCAAGTGCCATAGAGAAGCCAAGCGTGATACACTCTTAAAAGTGTCGCTTTCACTCAAAGACATCGAGGACTTTAGCAAAGCTTTTAGCAATGCCAGAGGAGTCACGAACTGAAGAGTGACCAGTCAGTGGGGGCAAGTATTGATCAGTGGCCAGCACTGATGATGTGATCCATAGAGATTGTTTTTGGTTACATTTTAAATTTAAATAAAGTCTACAGGTTTACTTCATGAAAAGAAAGAACCAGCAGCAAACTAAATTAATGGAGTGATAGCAGTTTATTGATGAGAAGGCAGGGGTTTTGAAGTCTGAACCATGGATTAGAGGTTTGGCCTTAAACTGAATCTGTTTTTATTTATTTATTTTCTTTAATTCTATGTTTCAGTTCCCATTCTGAGAATTTCCCAAGTTACCCACTATATAACTGATTTTATTCCTACAGTTTGACATTTGTTCTTCACATCTTTTACCCTGGCTTTCACTGCAATTTCACTCATACTTGCCTTGTGAGATATAATTTCAAAAGTAAGCTTTCATGCCTCAGCCCAGATTTTCTTTTCCTTAAATTGCAGTATTTTATCACAGACCACCACCTCCTAAAATAAGGCAACATCAACTTTTGTTGAAAGAAGAAAGATATAATAAGAAGATAAGCATTTATTATAGGATTATAGAATTTTCCTATTATGTTTGTAAAGATCAAAGATATTAGTATTTCTTATTTTTATGGATCATCCTGCAATTTTATCAGTTAATTCACAAAGTAAAATGAAACGATAAAAATGGAAATCATTTGATTCCTCTATCCCCTTCCTTGAAATTCTGTGCACTGATAAAATTTTTAGTATCTAGAAGGAAGGATGTGAAGACCATCTTGCCAGGAGGCTGCACACAGAGTTGAGGACAGGTCATAAAATGTGCATTTAATTGACATACTGAGACTGCAGATCTTCCACTGGTTACGTGTTTGTGTTTGCATAAATTGTTAACCTGATTGTCATCGTTCTCATCTGACAATTTGGTAGGTAGCAACATTTAAATCAAAAGCAGTTTGAGAGATTTAAATGATATAAACTGATAATGATACGGGAGAGCTTGGTTGTCGTCTCGTTCTTGGAGTCAAGAATGAAGTGAGAGGGGTCGACACTGAGGGCCTTTAGTGGCATCTTTTATTGAGAACCTAGGGAGCCCATGGCCTTGAGATTCTTGTGCAGTCTTGGTTTGAGCAGGGACTATTGATAACACCTTAATGACATATTTCTTTGTGGTCTGATGAGTTTCTGTGATTACTTGGTAGCCGTTAAAGGGAGATACTCCCTAAAAGTTTGGAGCTAGGGAGCCAGGTTCATTATTTTTCTCTGTTTTTACTGTCTTATCTCTGTTTTCTTGGGATGAGTAGGAGCCTGGCTCTGGGCCTTTCGATGTCCTTGGGGTTTACAGGAGCCCACAGATTTCTGGGAGCCTGACTCTGAGCCTTTCCCTTATCTTTCCCTGCCTAGCCCTATCCGCCTCTAACTCATTCCTACCTCAATAATATTGAGCTCTGAATAAGCATTGAAAATGGAGCACCACTATGAAAAAGTAGAGTTTACATACAGACGCAATCATCAGCTCATTACCACATCAACCTGAGTCATAGGGTCAAAAGATCAAAAAGTACACATACAGATGAGAGGGAAATCATGGGCAAGTATCAACCACTGGCTGTAGGATATATTTCTCATGGGAAGGTATCAGGAAATAACTGAAACCACAGGACGCAAGTCCATCATACATTTGACTACTAGCATGCAAACAAAATCTATGGCCTCCAGAAGTCAAGAAAGTACAGTTTTGTTGATTTGGAGTTTTCATGAAACGGTGTTTTTATTTGTAAAAGTTATAATATTGTCATCTAGTTCTTTTGCTCATACTTGGCCTCACAATTACTGCTGTGTTTTCTGAGCAGGTGCTGTAGATCTGACAAGAACACTGCCTTCAGGTCAGCCTCTATCTACCGGCTGTTCTAACTGTAGACAGTGTTGCCATTATGCAATGGACAGAACCCTGATCTCAATGCTGACAGCTTCCTCCCTACTTGGTTATTGCTAGTCAAAATTTCTCTGCTCTCTCTTTAGTCATTTGTCTGTGAGTTACTTAATAATCAAGTTTATTGCATTATTAGTAACAACAATGGATGGTGTATGCACGTTAGCTGTAATGCTGGCCTGTCAGTTCTTGTTACCGACATCAGTAGAATTTGACAGTGGATTCAGTTCTGTGCAGTTTCCTTCACAAAGCTATGCCTTAAGATATAATTAGGAACTTGGCAATAGTACCATGATAAATGTTCAGTATTCTGAAATGATCTTTTTTCCCCCACATCAATAAGCTTTATGCTGCATCTAAAGGCAGTCATTCAAAATTTCTTAATGATGGTGATTGCAGCATTTTGCTGACTATTCTGCAGTCACTATAGCTGTAAGAGCTGACAATTAACTTCAAAGAAACTGAATTCATGTCACAGTCTACACTAAGCATAATCCGCATGCTGTCCAAATTGCATATGGGCCATTCAGATGTGAGAGATTACACTGAATTTTGCTGTGTTGGCAGCCGTTCTAATAAACAAAAACTCAAATACCAAATAAGAAAATCAGATTTGACAACATCTGGTGTTAATAACATATGTATAAAGGAAGGTATAGAGGACCCAAGAAAAGGCAAAGAAGAAGAAGAGCAACGATAACAAAACATGAGAGCGATTTATGTGTCAATGACACCAAGGACAAGAGCACTCCGAACTGACCAGTCTACCTGAACTAATCACCCCGTCCTACCTCTCTTTTCTTCCTTGCATTCTGGTAAAGAAAACTATGACAGGAATCGGTAAGAATATGACGACAGGCTGTTTTAGGGAGCTGTGTTGAAACCGGGTATGACACCTACCTGGTAAATACTAGACACTGAAATTGAAACATAGAGTCTCACGGTTGGAAATCGGTTCTATGAAGCCTTGAAACATGTTTGCCCAGGAGTGCTTGAATATTCCTGGTTCTAGAGAACTTAGTTATGCTGAAGGCAAAGTGTTAGCTTTTGGGATCAGTAGCCATGCTTTTGAATCCTTACCCTACTTTTCTAGTCAATCACCTTGAGGAAGTTAAATAAAATCTCCAGTGCTCAACTACCTCATCTTGGAAGACAGACATAATCTCAAACCAAAGACCATAGTCACTGTTTTTCAAAGATCATGTGTTTTTTTCCTTTGGTCTCTCACTTTCCAACTGCTCACCACTTAGTCCTAAGACAATCTTGAATTATGTAGCCCTTGGTATACCAACAATTTTCGTTCTTTGTTTACCTCCAGCATGAAGACAAGAGTAAATATAATCTAAAGTCACATTGCCCTCACAGATGCCAGTATCAGTGACTGAGTCATCATTTTAGGTTATCTTCTAGCATTTTTACTGCCAACTGGACTTAGAAACCACCAACCTCTAGGATGACTATAGTTCTGGGGAACTGCGTTGGCAGGATATTTCGATTTTAAGTCACAGGAAACCAATATAAAGCTAACTGGAATAAGTTTTAACTCCTGTAATTCAAGTCAGATTAGGGTTGGTACATCAGGTCAATGATATCACTAAGGAACTACTTCATTTATGTCTTTCTATTATGCCCTCTAAACGAACAGTTTTATTTAAGGCCGCCCTCACATGGCTACAAGATGAATGCTAATAGTTCCTGGGATAATATGTTCAACACCTGCACAAAAACCCCTAGCTCCACTCCAAACCAAAGGTATGTGTCGACCCTGAAACATTCAGGCCGTCCAGACTACATGCTGATGGTCTTAAATGTGGGTTGGGTACTCAGCCCTTCACCAATTATTGTGATGTGGAGATGGAAAGAGGTGGTTAAGGATGGGGTCAGTCCATCCAAATCACTTTGCTGCTACTCAGCAGATGTTATTGAAGGATGTCCAGGAGGCGATTACATTTCCCACCATATCTGGGTTACCACCAAAACTTCTGTGTTCTTCTAATGTCCTACTATGCTTCTGGATACTGAGTAGAAAGAACAGTTCATACTTATCTCAGGATAGATGATTAACAGTAAATCCTCTCTCACATTTATGTAGCCTAACGCCTACTTTTCTGCTGCTGGTACTTCATCTTGCCTATTGAGAAAGTGGCCATTCTGAGAAGGCTGCATTCAAAGAGTTCATAATAGCAAAATATAAGTTAAATTTTCATATGGTCCTTACCTAGCCAGTGCAAACGAGTCATTCAGGATAGGGATGCATTCATATCTGCTCAAAGGGGAAGGGCAGCTGCAGAGGTTTATAGTGTGAATCCTCAGTTCTTCCACTTGGCCACAGCTACTGACGCCCTTTAACAAATATGACTTGGCTGTGAGTCATTTAGCTTTGTGTCCTATGCTCTTTGGAACCAAACTGGGCTCAGGGGAGCTTCTCCTTCCAGGTATTGGACCACCGCTCTGTTATTGTAAATAAGTAATTGAAATCTTGCCTCCAAGAAGCATTCATTGCTGGCCGTTTCTGAAAGCAGTAGCCTCAGTGTCTTCTCCTGATTGCTTTTACAGGCCTGCCTCCTCAATTTCCACTGCTTTTGGAAGTTTTGCACAATTGGGTTTGTAATTTTGAATGTTTTCTAGTTTCAACAGTAATTGTACTTTGTTTCAAATTAGCTTTATTGCTTTTAAATGCTTCCTGGTGGTGGGGGAGTGGAGATGGGGGTAGGGGGAGATGGAAAGTAACAGTTTTATGCCTTTGTCATTATACCAGAATTCTCTCATTGTTTTTTAACAGGGATATTTGATGCACTATAAATCGATAAAACTCTTTTCAGTTATTCTTGAAACTCTCTCCTCACATTAAGCTACTCCTGTGTTACCAGTCTTCAAGTATACAGTAACTATTTCACCGATTTTTCAGCAATTACATATATATTTTGCAAGACTAATGATTATTTCTTGTGTATAACATCACGTTCTTGTTTTATAGATGTGATCATTTCTTTACTCTCTATTTTTGCTCTCTCTAGATATAAATTCTATTGATTTTAATTTATTTTTGTTTCTTCATTTAGCACATTATATATAATGTGTATATATATAAACATATATATATATATATATATATATATATATATATATATATATATAATCTTTGTCCTAGTTTTTACACTACTTGTTCTTATTAAGTAGCTAGGATTCCTGGATATCTATGGACACCTACAAATGATAAGTATTAATGTTTCTAGAGTGTGTCCCACTATTTACATAAATTTTTTGATAGTAATGCTTACACTATTTTGGGCCTTGTGTGAACTTCAGACAATCTTACTGATGATCTTTTCAGTTGGTCTCTCTCCAGTCTTGGAAGTGGTTTCCTCACACATTGATCAAAGCATAGCTGAATAATACCCAACAAAGACCCTCCACAGATCTCCAGAGAACCGTCCATGCATCTCTGTTCTCTATACTCCTTTGTCTCACAAACCCAATCAACTGGGTCTTCCTTGACTCCTAGCTCCATGTTCTCTGCTAAGGAAACGTTTCAGAGGCCTCTAGTCTTTCCATTCAAAGAGACTTGAGATGGAAGAAAAGTTGAATATATGTATTATTCAGCCTGGGTGTACTTTCACTCAGTCAAGTTACTTGTTTCAAGTTTAAGAAATGTGAAGATATGAGAAATATATGTTGCATTTATAATTAGATGCTATATAGATAATGGGAATTTCCCATATTATTAACAACTTATACCGCTAGACTGATAAAGAGTTATAGACTTGACATCCTTCTCATTTGAGAGAAACTCCTGAATCATTTCAACTATACATTAGATCAACTTGATCATAAAAATTGAGTTATCAATTAGTTTCTTTTCAATGTTTGCTTTAAAATATGGATCAAAAGTGCTTTATCTTCAAATTAATACTTGCATTTGAACATATAATTGTATTGCTTACCTATAATTCAGGTTTAATATATTGTTAATGGTCACTATCTGGAAATTACTTCATTAAAAAATCATTTTTTTAAGCTTTATATCATGGTCAGTAGCAACATCTAAATATGGCTTTTGAGATTACAAAAAAGTCCAAGACTAAAGGTTTAGTGTGTATGTTGTTCACTTCAGTCAAAGGGGGTGTATTTTTCTTGTTCCTCAATACATAGTAAAATCTCAAATTATAGCATCTGGCAAATATGCACATTCAGCCACAGTATATACTATCTATATTCCTTTTGCAAGAAAAAGAAAAAAGATATATGAACAATCAAATTAATGTGTTATATTTATTTCAAAAATCTATAAGAAGCTTAAATCAAAATTTTGCATATAAATTTCTTACATAATACTCAGTTTTCACATCATTTGATTTTTTTAAAATTATGGTATAAATGATACTTAGTTTAAGCTTGTTGATGTACAATGTTTTATATTAACATTTGGCCCCAAAATAAGAAGAAGATAAAAATAAGATGTATAGGTCCATCTTTAGTCTGTAAGAAAATAGAATTTCATTCCATATTATCCAAGAAATGCTTCCTTAAGATTACCATGTGTCTCTGCTTAGGTATAGCATAAAACTTCCTGTTACAGGAAGGTAGAATTGTGTTCAACAAAAACTAAGCCATTTATATTTTAAAAATAAATATTTCTAAAAATCATGGTCTTATTTGTTCATATTTTGTGGGTCCCCTAAGTATGTGTGATAATATAGGTTTTCATCATTGGTGGTCTTTGTGGGACCTAAGCTGGATTTCTTCTGTAATAATACCTTTCTGAAGTTTTTCACCTTACTCTTTTCTATCATTTTATCTTTTTTTTCACTCCCCTAGATTATATATGGGTATTTAAATATACCACCTCCTTACACTTGGAACTTCTTTTCAAATCTACCTACTATGTTTTATTCAACCTTATTAATGACCGTGAAACCAAGGGAAGAACTCTACCTAGAGAATGAAATGAAATTAATAAGAATATCAGTAGTGTAGAAAAGAGAGTAATGACCCTTTGTGAAGACACTGGCAGGTAAAATAAAAGGCAACCTGCATGATATATACAAATAATTATCTTTGCCAGTAAATTTCAAAATGCTTATCTCAGAAATTTACTGTAGGTATTTCCGGTTATTAACTTTGTCTCTAATGCCTTAGTTTAAGAACACATTTAAGTATTGTGGTAGAACTCTCTGAGCTTATGTTGATGGATCCTACTGAGTCTTATAAGGCACAATACAAAATCGGCATGCTGACAGAGATAGTTACAAAATTGGATTCCTGCCCAGGAAATTATTACCTTTAGACCAACTGTGGTTGTGATAGAGAAAAAAATCACAACCCCTGAGAAATAACCAATATCAGAAGCTTTGAAGTTAAATTGGTCTGGAAGTTGAGGCCATCCTTCAGGAGCGATCTTTTACCTACACCCCTGAGAGATTGATTGCCTACAGGAAAACAGAGATTATTGTGGAGATATGACATTTTAATTTTAACATCTTAAGTTTTCTCCACAATAGAATCTCTAATATTACTTGTTAACTATTTAGCATTAGTTATTTTAGGAACTTAAAATATATATGAATCAAATGAAGTTCTTTGTGTTCAGTAAAAAGAACACATAATGTTCGTAAGGATCCTGAAAATTTATTTTTAATGCCTGGCAAAATGTGACTTGGCAGTGCAGACAAGCTAAAGTAATAGATTGTTGTGTAGATATAATATACTATTAGATGTACACATAATGACCCATGGGAATACATAGGAGGAGCTCAGAAATAGCCTGTTCCCCCAGAGATGGCTATTATGGTGAAATCAAAGGACAACTGGGTCTTAAAAGGTGCACAGAAGTACTCAGGGGAAACAACAAAAAATCAGTGTGGTGGATAGAGATCATGTGGAAATTCTTCCTCTCCACAGTGCTTACACACCAGTTGCATTGATATTTATTCTAAAATGCAATAATTTACATATACGCACCAATACAAATATGTGAATATCAAAGAAATGAAGCAAATATCCAGGGATGAGATAAAAACAAAAGTATATCATAAATCAACAGAGGAAATAAGGAGGAATTGGAGCCAAACTCTCAGAAGTATATGAAAAGCAGAAATAACTCAATGGTTGGAATTTTCACAACCACATGGGAGATTAGTCATTCAAACTGAATGATCCATGAAGATTGGGGAACTAGAACTCTAACGTTTCTTTGTTTTAAACAAAATTAAGACATCTGAAGAGACAACCTTGAAAATAAAAACTGGGAATTTTTTTTGAATTGAGGAAAGACATATATTCTAAGACAGAGTAAAGCAGACTATATCCTGAAAAAGATAAATACAACCAAATTTATGCCTGGCCTCATCCAGTGACAATGCACAATAGCAAGCAGAATGAAATTTATTAAAAGTCCTGAAAAGATAATACAGGTCACTTAAAAAGGAACAAACTTCACAATGAGAGCATCCCACCCATCAGAATATACAGATACTGGAAGTTATTGGAATATTATTTTTCAAACTGTAAAGTAACAGTTAATTCAGAGATCTACACTCAATAAAACAGATATTGAAAAATGAAAACAATATTAAGATAGTTTTAGGCATACAAAAGAGTTTATTAATATCCACATTTATCACTGAATTTTTAAAAAAATATTTTTTAGGTAAAAGTCTAGTCAAGTATTTGGCCCATTTATTTTAACTGGGTTGTTTGTCTTTTTGTTTTCTTTTGTTTTTGCTTGCATGGTATATCTTTTCTATTCTCTTACTTTTAACCAATTTTTCTCTTTGAATATAAAATATGTATCTTGCAGGGAGCATATAATTGAGTCATATTTATTTTTTATCTATCTGCCTTTTGTTTGGAAGGATTCATTCATTTATATTTAATGTAATTACTGATAGGGTAGTATTCATATCTGCCACTGTTATTTCTTTGTATATGTCATATTGGCTTTTGTGTTGTTCTTTATTTCTCCATTACTATTTTTTTTATTTTGTTAAATACTTTCTAGTGTGTACCATTTTAAGCTCCTTGTCACTTCTTATACCACAGAATTTTTAGTTTTTTTCTTAGCAGTTGAACTTGAGGTTACAGTAACGTCTTAATTTAAATCTACCTAGTTGAGGGACGCCTGGGGGATCAGGGGTTGAACCACCTGACCTTTGGCTCAGGTTGTAATCCTGGGGTACTGGGATTGAGTCCCACACCGGGCTCCCCACAGGGAGCCTGCTTCTCCCTCTGCCTGTGTCTCTTTCTCTCTCTGTGTCTCTCATGAATAAATAAATAAAACCTTTAAAATCAATCAATCTACCTAGTTCCGATTAATACAAATTTGATTTCATTATTAGATAATTTGCTCCTATGTAGTTCCATTCCCTCCTTTCTCCCTTGTGCTGTTATTGTTATAAAAATTACATATTTATACATTATAAACCCATCAACACAGTTTTATATTTATTGTTTTATGCAGCTGTTCCTTCAATCAGCAGAAGAGAAAGTCATAAACAAAAAATACTTTTGAACTTTCTTTATAGTTACCTTTATGGTGTTATTGTTTTCTTTTTAAACATTTATAAGATATATTTATTATTTTTCTGACCAAAGTGCAATGATTTTTAAATCTCTTTGAACAAATAACTGAAATAACAAGTATTCAAGAAAATAAAATGTAAATGGGAAATTAACCATTAGATGTATTTACTTCATGCCAACCCTACATTTAGTCTAGAAAACAAACAAAAACAGTTTGAGTGAGTGTTACTAAAACACTTAACCAAATCAGTTACCATCACGTGCATTTCAAGGTCCCACTGCTAGGAGTTTTGTTAAGATAAGTTGAGTCATTAATAAGACTCTATAACAGAGCACAGGAACACACATCATTAGATGTGATCATTACCCCTTGCCCTCAGATTCATAATAATAAAGCTGACAATTCTGTCTGTCTCTAAACATCCAGGGACCCCACCCCAATCCTTGGAAGCAAAGAAGATGCCCTGTCACACAACTTTGTATAAGTTATAGCAAAACAAAGAACAAAGCCTAAGTTTTCTTACTTTTCTATAGGAAATGGTCAATGATTTGATAAATACTAAAATACTTCTAGGGCTTCATTTTATGTACTTGTTTGCTAAAAACACATTTTGCAAGAACTGACTACACAAAAAGTCCACACATTCATTTAATGAGCTGGAAATTTAAAACCTGCAAGAAAATGAGGAAGTGGGGAATTCCTAATTCTAGCATGTGTAATTATTAAAGGAATATACACACATATGAAAAAGTTTTGTTCACAGAGAGCAGAGGGCACAAACTATAAAAGGGATATGCTTTTTGAGTAAAAAGAAAGAACTGGCTGATATCCTCTTTGTTTTGGGAGTGCCATATTTAAGATGAAGTTAGGCCTGAATTTACTGTCTACTCCTATAACAAAAAAAAAAAAAAATCTAAGATAAGAAATTTAATTTGCCTTGCTATCTTCTTTCCAGTAATTAATTGAGATGTAATTATGAGAGACTAAAATCACCTTTAAAAAGAGTTGTAATAACAGCTCTCAAGGATTTCAAAGATGCTTTCATGTTTAAATTAGCCTTCTTTGTCAAAAATCTTTATAATCTCATCAAAAACTTCATCAACAGACTTAGAGGCATCTATTTTCTTGACTTTCCTCATTTTTTTTTTCAGATGAGTCAATAACTGGCCTGGTTGTCTGAAGATAGGTCTGAATTTTCTTTTCCAAGCTCTCTGTGTTGTCATCAGTTCTACCACTACTTTTCCCCCTCAGGTCATTGTTCAATACAGAGCTCATTATTACAGTAAAAAAAAAAAAAAAAAAAAAAAACAGAATGAAAAACACATCTGCCTTCCTGTCCACAGTCTTGTTCCAACCTTGAAGGTTGTCTTGATTTCTTGGAAACCCATCGATCAAGAATTTATTCTTCTGAGCAATGGCAGCCATTGTCTGATCCATTTCTCTCTTTAAGTTAAACTGATGGTTATCTCAACTGGCACGATCTTTCAGTCTTTAATATACTTTACAGTGAGGTCACCATACTGTGAATCTAGGTTCTTCCTTTCATCATGAAGAAATTCTCCTGCAGAAAGTTGTGTGTAGTCATATTTCATATCACTCGTTTACTGTAAAGAAGATGTAACTCAGGAACTGCCAGATAGATGCATAACACAAGGGCTCAGAACTTCCATGCCCTCTCCAGGCTAGTCACCCCCTGAATCTCCACGTGTTCATCAACCCTGGTTTTATTATTTCTTTACATGGGTTTAAATTCTTATCTAATGCTCTTTTATTTCAACCTGAAAAACTGCCTTTATTATTTCTTGTAAACCAAATCTGAGATAAAACCTCTCAATTTTGTTTATCTGGTAAAGTTGTAACTTCTACTCCACCTTTGAAACACAGATTTGCTGGATATTAAATTTTTGGTTGGTGGTCCTTTTCCTTCAGTTCTTCAAATATGCGATCCCACTGTCTCTTTCTTCCATGGATTCTTATGATAAATCATCTCTTAATCTTATTGAGGATTCCTTGTATATAAAGAGTCTCATTACCCTTGGTGTTTTCAAGATTCTTTGTTAGATTTTTGTTTTTGATGGTTTTATTATGATGTGTCTAGGACTGAATCTTTTTTAATTTCTCCTACCTGGAGATTTTTTTTTTTTTTAGTTTTTTGTATGTGTAGAGTAACAGTGTTCATCACATTTGAGTTTGGACCACTGTTTCCTCAAGTATTCTTTCTCTGTTGTCTCACCTTCTGGAATTACCAAGATTTGTATGTGGATACGTTCAGTGGTATCTCACAGATTTCAAAGATTTAAATTTTTTTTTCTTCATTTTTTATTTTCTGGTCTTCAGATTAGATATTCTCTATTAACTTTCTTGCAAATTCACTAAATCTTCTGCTATTCAGAAGCCATTCTATTTCATTTGTTATACTCTTCAAACCCAGAATATCCATTTGGTTTATTTTTATAATTTTTATTTGTATCAATATTCTCCATTGATGAGATATTATTCAGATACTTTCCTTTAGTTATTTGGTCATGGTTATTTAGTTATTTGAATATGTTTAAAATAGCTGACTTAAAATTCTTAGTGAGTTTAATGTTTGAGTTATTTAGGGGCAAATTCCACTGACTTATTTTGTGTGTGTGCGTATTGGCCATACTTGCCTACTTCTTTGCCTATCTTATATATTTTTTAAGCTGGATACTCTGATATAATGTAGCAATCAGATTACCCTCTGCTCGGTGTTTATCATTGTCGCTGTTGCTTTTTTTTAATGTTGTTGTTATTGTTGTTTGTTTGGGTAGTGACTTTCCTATACTAATTCTGCAAAATCTATGTTCTTTGTCATGTATAGCCACTGAAGACTCTTCAGTTAGGCCAATGATCAACTAATGATTGGATATTGATTTTCTTAAAACAGTAAGACTCTCAATTTTTGCTGAAGGTCTATGTGGCATGCATTCGGTGCTCCAGCAGGCAGTTTATAACACTGCCTTATTCTTCACTTCCTAGTTGCACAGAGCCTCAAGGTCAGCCAGAGGAAAGATATTAAGATAGCATCAAATCTCTTTTCAGCATATGTCCAGCCCTGTGCATGAATGTGGTTTTCTAGATTCCCAATATGTCAACACTTTTCCTTTTTTTTATATGTCAAAACTTTTCAAAGCACTTATATTTATCTCATGCCACAGCTTTTCCTTTTAAGTTTTGCAGTTAGTTTCTTGTTAGCCCAAGCTACATCACCACCCGAAGCAGTTGCAATATTAAACCAACTGACACTGATTTTTCCCAAACACGCCATAGAAAAGAATTGAGCAAACTCTAAATCACTTCTAATACAAATAAGCCTGGTGTGAGGTATTTCAAGTAACTGCCAGATATGTGAAATAATAACAATTATTTAGGTGGTTGGGAAAGCTCCAAACCTATTCTTCTGTCTCCAACAGGTATTTGGCAGCTGGTTTTCATGGCTGCCATTATAACAAGACTGTTGGTTTGTAAGGCTCCCTTGGAGCTAGGGACACAGAAGGGGAAAAGGGCAATTTAACATTTCATAAAGCTCAATCTTACTGAGATTCAGCTATTTTTCTTGAATAAATATCCCTTAGATTATTGCCAGTCTTTGACTAATTCACAGAATTCTGTAAAAGTTGATGTTAATAATTTTAACTGGCATTCTCATGCTTTTATAGAGAAGTAAATTTTTGGAGTTAACTAACCTCATTATTCTGGAAGTGCTTTCATATATACTGTTTTTAAATTTCAGTACTTGCTAATAAAGCTTCGTTGAAACCAAAGACCTAAGGCTCTAAATAATAGCCTTAGCATAAAAATATCCTTTAAATCCAGTGTTAATCCTAAAGTTTACTTATTCAGCTCTCTCTCTATAATACAGAGATGGATATAGATAAGGTCTGCGTCAGAGACAAGAGAGTGATATTTAAGGCAGTGACTCATACAGTTGTTGGGGCTGGTGGCAAGTCTGAAATCCTGGGCAAACTGGCAGCCTGAAGATTCAGGTAGAGGTTGATGATCTAGTCTTAAATTCAAAGACTGGAAACTCATGCTGAGTTTCTATGTGGCAGTCTGGAAGTAGAATTCTTTCTTCATTGGGAAATAGCCTTTGTTCTTAATGTCTTTAATTAGGTAAAGTCCATCCACATTAGGAAGAGTTATTTCCTTCAGCTAAAGTAAAATTATTTTAAATGTTACTCACATCTAAAAATACTTCTCAGCAGCATTTAGTGTTTCACCAAACCAATAGTCACCATACTGTAGACACACTGAAATATGATATTAATCATCACACTTGCACAGGAAGGCAGAGTTGAAATGGGATTCAAGGCTGCTTCCAGTGACTTCAGACCCATTTCTCCAGTTCTCTTGGGTGTTCCTCTCCTTGTTTTGGCTTTATCTTTAGACAGGTAAGTGCCACAGTATTCTCAGACCTCTCACTCATTCGTGCAGGACAAATCCTGAAGAAGAAAATCACAGCTTCCACTAGTTCACACAAAACAAACAAACAAACAAACAAACAAACAAAAATAATGTGCTCTAATCTCTTTAAAATATCAGCTAGCATTGCATTGGGCAAATGTGTTCACCTACTCATTTGAGAGTTAATCTCTCTCTGGTAAGATAGAATTGACCTTAGTTCGACAAGGTCCATCCTTGTAGATGAGGCTAGGGTTAGCTCCCCTGAGTCCCTTGTATGGAAAAGAATAGGTGACTGAACAAATTGGAGCTCTCTTGGAAATGCTAAAGGGGAATGGATACAAAGTAGCAATCTGCAATGTCCCTCATCCTCTGCAAACCAAAATTGGTTCTAAAGACAGCAGCAAAAACAACAGCAGCAGGAGCAGTCACAGCAAAACTCATCAAATGGACAAACCACAGACAGAAATAATTAAATAAGAAGAGAAATGCCTAAACTAGCACTGTGAGAAATAAAACTGGGGCATGACTATAGCCAGAAAAGTTTTAATTATTCAAGAATACTTTGAACAAATTATACCAATATTTTATTTTAAGCTTATTTTTTGTCATGAAAAGAATGTTTAGAAATTTACAAACTAAAAGTATTTATCTTAAAAACTGTATTTATTTTTAAATGAGTAGAAAGCCTAAGTAAAACAATGTAATAGAGAAATTAAATTATTGTCACCTCTAGTTTTTAATCAAAAAGACCTAGTTACAGACATGGTTTTACAAACAAGTTCTGCCAACCTCCAGAAAAATGAGAAAGAGATAATTGTGAGATGATTCAGGGAATTTGAAAAGGGATGAAATTATTCATTTCATTATATGAGTGTAGTGTAACATTGATACCAAAATAAGACAAATAGAGACAGAAAATAGAAAAGTAAAGCCTGATCTAATTGATGAGCATAGATGCAAAAATCCTAAATAAAGGACAGCAAATTAAAACTAGCAAAAGATCATTACTAGGCAAATTTGGTTCCAAGTGTGCAGACATTTCAACATTATAAATCTATTCATGTAAATCACTCCATTAATGGATTTATCTAGAAAAAAAAACACAAAACATAATTAAGAGAATACAAGAAAATATATAAAAAAGAAAATTAACACACATTAATGATGAAATATTCTGAGTTATTTAATACACACCAGTGACAAAAGTTTTGAGGAGAGGGGTAAACACAAAACTTTAAATGAAATATATATTTTTTTACAAAACCTATAATAAGCTTCACACTTATGGTTCTATTTTACACTATAGTGTTTCAATTAAATTTAGAAGGAAACCAGTCATAACCATTATAACACTTAGTGTTCTATTATCAAACAGAATCAGTGCCAGACTCCTTAAAGGGATAAAGACTGGTTTCATTCAGTAACTTGTAATATGGGAAGAGAGACCTCTGTATCCAACCAGGCTCAATTTTGAATACAATAAGAAAGCTGAGGATTTATAGCTAGGAAAAAGATGTGTGGGGTGTAGTTCAGTGGATGGAAAATTGCTAAAAAAAAAAAAAAAAAAGAAGAAAGAGAGAGATATTAAATGTTAGAGGGGAGTCAGGCTGAGGCAGGCCAAGAGGACCAGATATGAGGAGGGGAAGATGAGGAATTTGACTAGATACTGAGACTAATCACATAATAAGGGTGGGGGAGATTTCCTCTAAACTAGCAGCAGGGCTCTTGCTCAAACTAGGAGCTGCATATCTGGCAAGGATAGAGGCCAAGTTCAAGGCCTTGCTAGAAACAACCTGACTAAAGTTTGGTCAAGCACAGCATCTTGTCACCATTATTTTATTAGAAATTCAAGACAATGAAACAAGCAAAAAAAAAAAAAAAGTAGCAGAAAATTTGAAAAGAAAAAGCTAATTTCTCATTGCTTTAGAATTTTACTGTGTCTATCCAGAAAATGCAAAGGATTCTACAGACAAATTGCAGAGCATGCTGATTTGCTGGATACATTCAAAAATGGGAATGCCAACAGCATTGTAAAAACAGTAACCACTTAGAAAAATAAAAATGCCAGTAAGATATTTTATCTTTTCCTATCAAAAAAGCCTATTTATAAAAATAATCTTGGAAAAAAATATAAAAACATTATTGAAATACATGAAAGATGAAGCAAAAAAAAAAATGAAATAGCCCATTTCATAAATATGGAAAAGGATGGGCTAGAGACAGAATATTGGAGATTTTGAGGTGTTATCCACAAAAGATGAGGAGGAGGATTTAGTGGAAAATACAGAAAAGTGAGAATTTAAAAGGTAAGAACTATGACAGAGATTGGTAATTGGAACCAAGAGACTAGACTTTTAATGAGCGAATGTCCCACAGTATAAACAATAACTTAGTGAAACTAAGACATAGTAAAACAAGAACAGCAGAAGCCCATTGTTTTTGGCAGGATGTTGAGCATCAGATGATTTTGTCAGTTGTTGCACCGCAGCATGAGTTATGGCAGATTTAATGCCTTGAGTTATCAGGCAATGAGAGAGTTGACGTCTAGGAGCGGACGATGCCTGTAAGAAGATTGGTTGAGAAAGGCAGGTGTGAGGAAGGCACAGAGAAGCAGCAGCAAAAAAGAAAGCTGGGATGAGGGAAAGGGGATATTATTATTGTTGTTGTTTAAGAATAAGAGGTTTCTGGGCTGCCTGGGTGGTTCAGATGGTTGAGCGCCTTTGGCTCCAGTAGTGATCCTGGGGTCCTGGGATTGAGCCCCACATCAAACTCCCTGCTCAGCAGAGGAGCCTGCTTCTCCCTCTCTCTCTGTCTCTCCTACAGCTTGCACTCTCTCTTTCAAATAAATAAATAAAAATTAAAAAAAAAGAGTAAGATGTTTCTAATCTTAAAGGAAAGAGTTAACGAGGGAGAGTTGTAAAGAGAAAAATATTTATGAAGTCAGTTCTTAGAGGTTACAAAATCCATGAGCAAAAGTGGAATGCAAGTGCATGTTCATGCTCCATCAGAGTTGTTAGATAGAACCATTTAAGAATAAAGTGTAGCCTGCGAATTGGACCAGTACTCCTCCAGGGGTGGTTCATACACCAGCAATATCAGCAATATTCGGTCCACTGACCTAGTATCTCTGTGGCTGGAACGCAGAAATCCACCTTGTAACAGGATCCCTGGGTGACTCCTTTTTTTTCCCCCCAAGATTTTATTTATTTATTCATGAGAGACACAGAAACAGAGGCAGAGACACAGGCAGAGGGAGAAGCAGGCTCCCGCCAGGAGCCTGATGTGGAGACTTGGTCCCAGGACCCCAGAGTCACCACCTGAGCCAAGGGTCAGGTGGCTCAACCACTGAGCCACCCAGGTGCCCCTCCCTTAGTGATTCCTATGTATTTTATATTTTTTGTAATATCATGAGTGATAGTTCACAAAGAGGTCTGAAAAAGCTTCTTCAGACAAGAATTTTAAATCTACCATTATACTCATATAATCAAGGAAATACAGCACCAGAAAAGTGAACAGGAATTTGAAAAGATGACCTTCCTGTTTCAGGCTTTCATCAAGGGAGGTAAATGTGAAATCAGTTTTCCTTTTCACATAATCTACACTGCCATTAGCTCTATTAACTGTATTTAGTAGTTCCAACTTGTATGTTATGTATTTATATATTTAAACGCATGGGATATACATGCATATATATATACATATATGTATATATGCAACCTGATAAGAAAAAAATCAGGTATCTTAGAAAGCCAACATTTCAAAATATTTATACAACACATACTGAGCAAACCTTTAAAACATTAGATTAAAATTATCATAAATAAGGAGTGCCTTATTATGAAATATAACAAATACATATAATACATCATATACCTATGAAATAATAATTATTGACCTGTTTCCCATTGGATTTGCCTCTCTATGCAATAACAACTCAGTCTTGAGAAGGGTAGCACAAATTGAAGATTTGATTTGCTGGCCCTTTATTAGCTTTTACATAACCTTTTGGTCCTTTCCACTCTGATTTCACAAAAAGTGTCTTTTGTTTCTATTATCTACTGCTAAATATTCTCTTAAATAAACATGACTTTTTGACCCTTAGTTAATATCGGTGGCAGAAACGGGTCTCCCACCAACCAACCACAGGTCTGATTGTTCTTTCCTAAGGGAAACTTCCGCTTCTCTAATCAACCAGACAAGAAAGGGATGTTCTGGCTTTTCATCTACTCCCATTCCACCATATTAAATATGTAGTCTGAAATATGTGATGGTAGAGGATTACATAAATACCATAAAACATGGTGATTCTACTACTGGGTATTTACACAAAGAAAACAAAACCATCAATTTGAAAAAATATATGCACTCCTGTATTTATTGCAACATTATTTAAATCACCAAGATATGGAACCAACCCATGTGCCCACCAATAGTTGAATGGATAAAGAGATGTAGAAATATATATATATATATATATATATATATATATATATATATCCTACATTAAGATATTACTCAGCCATAAAAAAAGAATACAATCTTGCCATTTGCAACAACATTAATGGACCTTGAGGGAATAATACGAAGTGAAAAAAATCAGAAAAAAAACAAATACCATATGATTTCACTCATGTGTGAGATTTAAAAAGCGAACAAGGGGGATCCCTAGGTAGCTCAGCGGTTTAGCCCCTGCCTTTGGCCCAGGGTGTGATTCTGGGATCTAGTCCCGCATCAGGCTCTCTGCATGGAGCCTGCTTCTCCCTCTGCCTGTGTCTCTGCCTCTTGCTCTCTCTGTGTCTCTCATGAATAAATAAATAAAATCTTTAAAAAATAAAAAACAAACAAATGAACAAAGGAAAAAAAAGACTCCTAAATACAGAAAACAAAATGATGGTTACCAGAAGAAGGTGGGTCAGGAGATGGATGAAATAGATATAGGGGTTTAAGACGTACAAGTTTCCAGCTGCAAAATTCAATCATGATGAAAAATACAGCATAGGGAATGTAGTCAATAAGATTGTTATGATTTTGTTTCATGACAGATGGTGACTACACTTATTTAGTGAGCACTGAGTAATGCATACAACTGTGGAACCATTATGTTGTACACATGAAACTATATAACAATGAATGATAGTTACACTTCAATAACAATTAATTAATTAATTAAAGGATATAGAAAGGAAGAAACTGAAATATGTAATAGTAGAGCATTAGAGAAATATATGTAGGAAATTTATGGAAATAAAACTTGGAACAATGACAACTTAGCCATAAGTCTTGCTAGATAGAAAGTCCAAATTAGAGGTCAACTTAATCAGACCCAAGACACCTTCCCATTTATCCAATATTTTGTAATGTCTGTTTTAACATTGAATTTTTAATAGAATTTACTACTAATAATCCATCTATACACAAAGTTCTTTTTTTTTAAATTTTTTTTTATTTATGATAGTCACACACACACACACACACACACACACACACAGAGAGAGAGAGAGAGAGAGAGGCAGAGACACAGGCAGAGGGAGAAGCAGGCTCCATGCACCGGGAGCCCGACGTGGGATTCGATCCAGGGTCTCCAGGATCGCGCCCTGGGCCAAAGGCAAGCGCCAAACCGCTGCGCCACCCAGGGATCCCTACACAAAAGTTCTAAAATAATTTATAGTGGCCTTATTATCATGTAAATCTTATAGGAAATAACTTTCAGGAAAAAATATGTATTTCAAAATTAGAAGAAATAATAGAATATAGATATCTAAAATGAGTAAGTTTGGACTTAAAATGATCATAGGCATTAATTTTTTTTTTTTGCAGAACTTTAAAAGAAATGCAAGAACTGATACAGATTTTAAATTAGACACTAGAAAGGCACGTAGGTGGCTCAGTCGGTTAAGCACTCTTGATTTTAGCTTGGGTCATGATCTCAGGGTCCTAAGATCCACCCCTACATTGGGCTCTGTGCTGGGCAGGGAGACTGCTTAAGAGACTCTCTCTCTCTCTCTCTCTCTCTGACCCTTCCCCCTCCCACTTGTGCACACACACTCAAAAGAAGGAAAGAAAGAAAGAAAGAAAGAAAGAAAGAAAGAAAGAAAGAAAGAAAGAAAGAGCTAGTAGATGCTAGAAATAGAATTAGTTTGAGAATAAGTAAGAATAAGCCATTTATTTTTATATGTGATAAGAGGTAAATCACCTTAAGAAAAAATAATAAGCCAGAACCGGTTAGTTTCAAAGATGAGGAAATAAGATGTTCATGCATATGATCTGGACCTTATTCAAAGTGTAATATCAAAATAAATTTCTTTATCATATTATGAGGTGTGATTGTACCAAATATAACGGGAAATATTTTTTCTGTACTGTGTGACCTATCACATATATCCAGAAACATTTAATCTTGGAGATGATATTTTAAATAGGTGACAGGGAGAAAAGAGGTAACATACAATTTAATGTTAAACCTTAGAGACAATACCAGGATAAGCTTGACAAACAACAGGCAATCTTAAGATTAAAAAATAATAATAATATTCAATTTTCAAAACAGTTTTTTTCATTCTGCTTCAATAACTATAGAAATGCATATGCTGTAAATAACATAATGATTTAATAATCATTAATAAAATGATAGATTCTTATATTCATTGATGGTGATTTAATATTAGGTCTATTCTACAAGGACTCTCAAATTGATTTCATTGTTTCTGCATTAACTGCACAACTGCACTGAAACCATTTTCAAATATGTAACTAAGAAATGTTATAATAAGTAATTTAGTTTATTTGTAAATAATTGTAGAAGGATGTGATTTGGCTTCATTTAATTGGAAGTGAGACTCCTAGATACATACTTATTAAAATTATTATGGTTTTTTTTTTATAAATAAACCCTTTTACCTTAAAGCACTCCATTTTATTGATGTGCTTATTTCTGATATTAATACACCAGCTTTTTTTTATACTTGAAGTTTTCATGATCTATATTTTTCAATCATTTTACTTTCAATTTCAGCCTATGTTCTCATATATCAAGTACCTCTCTTTTAAATAGAATTACCTGAGTCTTCCTTTTTTTTTTAAACACAGAATGGCAATATCTATCTTCTTAATTGGACTTTTAAATGTTTTTTAATTGCTTAGTCCAACTATATTTAATGTAATTATATATGTGATTGAATTTAACTTTATCATCTTGTGGTTTGTTTTCCATTTGTTTTATTTATTTTCTCCTTTACAGCCTTGTCTTGATTAATCAAATGCTTATTTTCAGTATTCTTCTTGTGTTTTAGCTGTCTCACTTTGGGTTTTTTGTTTGCTTATAAATTAGTGTTGTAGAAATTGTAATACCACCCTTAACTTGCCACAATCTGCCATGAATTAGCATCTTATCACTCTTTGTTGAATGAATAAATCTTAAAATATTATAATTCCATTTGTATCTCCTCTCATTTTTTGTGCTACAATCATATATGGTTTACTTCAAAGTAAACCATAGCACATGTTTATAATTTTTGCTTAAATGTATCAATTGTCCCCCTCTATTAAACAATGTTTGTATCAAAGGAGATAAACAAATGAAAATGATTGTATTTCTAACAGAAAGTGATAATGGAAAAAAAATATCAGAATCTCTAGGACATATTAAAAGCATTGATCACAGGAAATTTGAAGCTGCTTTACACGTTTATAAGTAAAAAAAAAAAAAGAAAATTAATATAAATGAATTAAGCTCTCAGCCCAAAAACCTAGAAAGGGAACAACAAAGTAAACCAGAAGTCATAGATGGAAAATAATAAAAGAGAAAACTAAAGTGAAACTAAAGTGACAGGGAATAGAAAAAAGAGTAAAGTTAATAATGAATGGATAAAAATCCTGGTGTTTGAAAATGTGGTTAAATATATATGTCACCGCCTAACTTGCTTAATTAGTAAATTAGTAATATAATTTAAAAATATATTACTAAAGAACAAAAGTACAAAATAAGAAATAAGCAAGAAGGGTGAATAACCATTGATAAAGAAGAAAATAGATATGTTTTTAAATCTTAAGAAGCTATTTTGAAGACTTCTATGCATATGAACGTGAGCACCATATCAGAAGGGGTAGGTTTTTGTTTTCATTTTTGTTTAATTCAAGTTAGTTAAAAAAGAGTGTAGTATAGGTTTTTTAAGTAAAATTTAGTGATTCATCCTTATACATAAAGGCTCATCACGAGTGCCCTCCTTAATGCCCACCACCCATTTAGCTCATTCCCCACCCACCCCCCCTCCAGCAACCCTCAGTTTGTTCTCTGTCATTAAGAGTCTCCTTCTCTGGAAAGGGATCATTTCTTAGTGAAATACAGACTAAGACAATTAACCCACTAGAGGCAGAAAGCCTAAACAACCAATGTCTATGGATGACATAGAAAATCTTACTCCGGAACTACAGATGTTTCACAGGAAATTTCCACCAAATCCATAAGGATCAAGTAGCTCTGATACTCTATAACAGAGCCTCTGATTTTGTGCTACACAACTAGAGTAGTTCCAACAGAGAGAGAAAGAGAAAGAGAGAGAAAAATTCTAAAGAATAAGTCCTCTTGGGTTGGCAATGGACAAGTGGTAGGGAATCAGAGGTCCACCGCCAGCCGCCCTTTAGACTTATTAATTTCACACCTGTTACACTATTTTATTCTGGAACCAGAAAATTCAAAGAGATAGAACAACAAAATATACCCAAGAGAAGCAAAAGTAAGCAATAAAGAAAACACACAGAAATAAATAAGAAAACAGATAAAAACTATACAACTAATAAATTAATTCAAGAGTAATTTCTTTGAGGGAAATAACTAAAGAGTTATTCTATCAGATAACTTAGACAAGAAAAAGAGGAAGGAGAATAGTAACTACACAAAATAACAAATTAAATAAGGAAATAACCACATGTGTGAGAGGAATCAATAGGAGTATCATAGACTACTTTGCTCAATTCTAGTATAATAAATTTGAAACAGAGAAAATGAATCATTTCCTAGCTTATAAATTGTCAGGTCTGGCCTTAAGAGACTAAATAAAAATCTGAATGATCCAATCATCATATAATACATAAAATGATGTATTAAAAATCATCCCATAAATAGGAATGTGCTCAGAAAATTTCTAAAAAGCCTTGAAGGAACAGCAAATTCTAACACTTTAAAAATTATTCAGAACACAGAAAAAATAGTTTCCAAAATGTTTTTCTGCTACATAGAAATCCACAAAAACTACAGAACAATCTTTTAGGTACAAATCCTCAATAAAATATTAGTAAAAAATTAAAGCAGCATATTAAAATAAAAATAATAATCTACAGTTTTATTTTCTTGTTTTATTTTAATTTTTTTTAAGATCTTATTTATTTCTTTGAGAGAGAGAAAACAAGACCAGAGGGAGGGGCAGAGGCTGAGGGAGAAGCAGACTCCCCGTTGAGCAGGGAGCCCAGGCAGGGCTGGATCTCAGGACCCCAAGATCATGACCTGAGCTGAAGTGAAACACTTAACTGACTGAGCCATCCAGACACCTCTTCGGTTTTATTTTTGATAAACTTTTTTTTTGGATGTTTTAAAAAATATTTTATCCATATGTGGAGGTAAAAACATAATGTCCTTTAGATATGTTGGTATACCACATTAATATAGTCATGTGGGAAATTTCATTGATAGAAGAAACCACACTTTTCACAGTGTTTCATAGAAACATAAATACAGGTGCCAGTTAAAACTGGATTTAAATCCCATTCCTGATACTTCTTGTTGGCTAACTCTAGATGAGCTTGTTTCCCTGCGGTATGTAGCGTGTTCTTTTTTCTTTTAGGTTTGTTTTGTCTTAAGATTCCCCCTTCTATTTTGGTTTTCAGCAGTTTGACTTTAATCTACCTAAATGATTATTTTCTTTCTAATTATTTTTGGAGGGAGTTCACTGGGATTCTGGGTTTGGTGTTTTTGATCATAGTTGTGTGATTTATACCCATTATTTAAAAAAAAAATGTTGCCCCAGGCTCTTTCCTGTCTTTTGAGCTCTCAAATTACACATAATTTAGGCTGCTGGGTATTGCCTCACAGGTCGCTGACTTTACTTTTTTCTTTCTCAGTTGTTTTTCTCTATGAGCTTCAAGTTGGATACTTTCTAATTGACCAGTTCTTAATCTGCTTTTAACAACACTGATCCTTTCTTCTGCGGCAGACATCCTGCTTTTAAGCCTAACATTTTTATTTCATATATTCTACTGTTTTCTGACTTCCATTTGATCATTTTTAGAGTTTTCATTTCTCTTATAAAATTCTGTATTACCCATTCCTCCTATATAAAAAATTAAACTTGTTTTAAAGTCCTTTGCATTAATTCCAATGGGTTGGTACTCAGAATGTACTTCTATTGGCTTCCCCCCCTGCTCCCCTTTATTAGACATGCATTTTCTTGTTCCTTTCTGTTTAATGTTGTTTAATTCCAGATATTATTTAAAGATTTAAAAATGCAGAATGGAGCATATTTTTAAATTGTAATTATTATTTTCACAGAGATCACTAGCTCTCCTGTAGCCCGCAGTTATGATGAGGAGCTATTTTGATTCCTCCTTGATTGAGCAGAACTAGGACTGGACCACACTTTTATTTAAATTAAGTACATTTAAAGTGAACTAATCTTTAAACTCTATGCCGGCATCGCCAAAAGGCTGAACTTCTGATCTGAGATGATTGGAACTGGGAGGGAAATGTTCCAGCTTCAGTTAGTTTTTCTTCAACTTTGTATTCAATTTTGTGAGGACCCCAGAATCCAAGCACACTGAGAACACAGGACAGTACATAAATTCTCTTTGATTTACTGCCTCTTCACTACTGTTCCTTTGTTACAGTCTGATGGGAGGGTAGCAGAGAAACACTGTGATTAAGCTATTTACTTCCCCATTTGGGGCTCTCTAGGTATGAACCCATTCTTCTAGCTTATGCTGCCACTCAAAGCTTAATTTATGTCTTCTAAGTCCTGCAGATTTTCCAGTCTAGACTTGACAGACCCACTTTTCTGCATCCCTAATCCATCGATGATACCACGGTTTTCTGCTAACGTGAAGGATTTGTATTTCTACTTAATCAACCAGACCTTTCTCGTACCCACAGCTTATCTCATAGCAATGTATGATTTCATTTTATCCATTAACTTTTTTTCCCCTCTTTTTGTTAAAAGTGACAACCATTAACATTTTACTACATTCTAACTAGAAGTGATAATGGTATCTTTAATTTTTAACTAATAGCACAAAATGTCATTATTATAATGTAATAAACATTATGTATTTAAACAATTTCCTTTAGAGACTCATCTTACTTCTATGTAACCTCAGATGTTAACATCTTCCTCATTGTTGTGGGAGTTTACCAAATAATCTGCCATTTAAAGGATTGATGTTATATTAATTGATAGCACTCATATCATATCATTCCATGATTTGTCATATATTTTACTAAGATCTTTTAATAAATAAACCTTATAGGTAATAATGAAATAAAGAAGTAAAACATTTGATGTTATCTCCCAGAGTGTTGTACACCCATGTTGTGGACGAGTTATAACTGTGGTTTTCTGTTCCAGAAACAAAGATGTCGGTAAAAGGAGTTATTTTTTCTATGAAATAATTTTTAAGGAATGTGTATAGTAGCAACCCCATTGTGTCATTATAAATAATTATGTTAAAATATCATTTCCTCTATGACATTTTCATTCCTTAAACAACTTATATATGTCACTAGTTAAACTTCATTTGTCATATAGGATGATTTCAATGAGTTGTAATAAAAAATTGTTGTACTATAGTCTGTTACATGCTTATTTGTGAAATATTTTGACATCTCATTGAGTCTTCTTAAAACCAGTATCATTGCTCAATTGGACAGAGATATAACTTCACTTGAGTTTTTTAATCAGTGTATTAATAACCCCACTCACATTTACTAAGATTAATTTTCTTTCAATATTCCATGGCTTATCAGGGTTATTACTTCCTCCTATTTTCACATAAAATTGATGTTTTTATCTTGCTGATTAGAAGATTTTTAAATATTCTAAAGATAATATTCAATAGTTTCCCTCTGTATGTCAGAAGTAAGATAAGTCTTTTCAAAATTTTTTAGTAAATGTGTGCAAAACATTTGCTTAATCTTGACAGTTTGCTTGCTTCATTAAAAACAATCTTTTTTTTGACATAGGAGAAACTGTGCACAAAGATATAAAAATAAATTCAATTATTCAATGGAATGTCAATCTTAAACTTTATGAGAGGTTTTCAAAAATATAGTTATATATAGAATAATCAGAAATGTGACAACAAAAAATGAAGACTTGCACAATTTTCTTGAGTTGGTAGCTCAAATACTTAGTCATTGAAATAATTTTCCAAAATAGTAAATTCTTGGAAAAGTTCCAAGCAAAAATATGTATGCATTCCTGGACAACTCATTAAATAATAAATACCTCAAAATATAATTTTTTGATATCAAAAATGGATAATCATGGAGATTTTTACATACATGAACGTTCTGGAGACATCTTATTGTTAAGCAGGATGCACGAAAATTCTTTTAAGAAAAAGATTTTCTCAAATATCATGGGCCACCTAGAACCTCACATCCACACACAAAACATAATTGTACCTTTCAGACATTGGGACACTAAAGAGTTAAGTGATTTTCCAAATTTTATTGTAGAGACATGGCCACTTAGAGAATCATGGCTTAAATAAATTAATAAAAGCAGAAATCACACACGTTAAATTTTTCAATGTGAAAACAAAAGAACTGGAAATTATTAAACAAAGGATATAGTGTTAGGTACTGTCCAGGACTAATAGTATGTCGAGAGAAACCAGTTCATTTTCTCAGCAGTGCTTCTTCCACAGATATGAGGAAAATCCATATAAATTATTTCACTGTGAAAGCAACTGAATCATGTTGGGTTTTATGAAGGAGCTCTTTAAACATTATCTCTATTTCCTCTGTGGTAATTGGATTCTATTTCCCCTAGAATATATTTTGGATTTTGGCTTTTTTTTTTTTATTTGTTTTTTAGCCTTATCAGGGAATTCTTTGTTTTGTTCAAATCAGCCAGTAAAAAATCTCTACGATGCATAAAATTATATATAAAATATAGAAAAAAATATAGAAAATAAAAATATATATATAGAAAATCCCAATATTTGTCCTTCATTTGATATCATGCCAATATATGTAAGGGAAAGTATTGTTCATGCGGCAAGAGGAAAAATGATTTGGGCAATGACCTAATTAGCCAGGCATTAACATTCAAAGACCGGTAAACAATTTTAGTCAGAAAAGCAGTATTGAAAGAGTTCGTCTAACGCTGGGATGTATATGCTTCATTTTCCACTTCCTGTCAGGTTTCATGCACAGCCTGACTACTCTCAATCATGATTCTCTGCCTTCTTTCACAGAAGAAAGATTATTAGGAGTGGTACTAAAGAAGCTCAGGGAATGGCTACGCCAACAGCAAATTTTCACCATGAAAAATAATAGAAATGACAAGGCTTAAAAAATGCATTGGATTTCCAAATAATTTATAAGAAAGTTTACCCTAAATATTTCCAGAACGATCAGGCTTTGCAAAATATTACACAATGTCCTGTGTATGGGCGTCAACATCTAGTTAGCCTGTCGAATTCTGTTCAGTGATTTGTTCTCTTCAACTCTTTCATCTCAGGAAGGGCGATAATCATTTGAATTCCTCTTTCTCTAATGACCTCCTTAGCCTACCTTTAACAATGGAAGAAGAAACTCATATATGGGTTAAGTCAACTGGTTGGATCCCCGTAAGTTTCCCAGTTTCAGTTATGTTTGAACATCATGTAATCATGAACTTAACAAAAGCAGTCTCTCAGTCATGAAAAATTGTTTCCCAAATCTTGTTTTTGTTTTGTTTAAAGAATGTAATTTAATTTAATTTAATTTAATTTAATTTAATTTAATTTAATTTAATTTAAACGTGCAAGACCAAGCACAGGCACTTTCCAAAAACAATGAAGCCAGGCCAGGAAATCACTGAATGCTTGGAGAGAAGAGCTCTGATGGGGGCAAGGCCATGCCCAGTTGCCATGGCACAAGCACTGGTCTTTGGCAGCTCTGGCATTTTTTTCCCTATTTCCGCCACCCCATCCAGAGACCCCAGATCTCACAATTCCGGATCGAAGAGATCTGGAAAATTACAGGCATTAGAACACAGCAAGTTGCTTTCAAACTTGTTCTGCAAAATTACGCGGCCCAAGGGTCTCTTCTTGCTCCTGGGTGAAGCCTTCCTGTCCTAGGAAATAATCGGGGTTCTGGAAGGAGCTTGCTTCCTGACTGAGGGCACGTCCCAGGTTGGCAGGTTTTGCCCCCGTGGATCCGAGGATGTGCTGGGAAGCCCTCCCCCGGCCTCACTGAAGGGCTGAGAGCCGCACCCCCGCGGCCTGGAGACTGCGTGCACCCTGGGCCTGCAGGCCGCGCCCTTGGAGAGCTTCCCCCAGCGTCGCACGAGGAGGCTGTAACTCCTGAGCGCAGGAGCCTGTGCTGCCCGGGGCTCTGGTACTACTGGTGAGCCGCCCCCCGGGACTTAGGCTCCCAAAAAGCCTCCTCCAGCCCCGGGGGGCTCAGCGGTTGAGCATCTGCCTTGGGCTCAGGTCGTGACCTGGAGTCGCGGCATCGAGTCTTGCATTGGGCTCCCTGCATGGGGCCGGCTTCTCCCTCTGCCTGTGTCTCTGCCTCTCTCTGTCTGTCTCGTGAATAAATAAATAAAATGAAAGAAAAAGAAAGAAAGAGAGAAAGAGAGAAAAAGAAAGAAAGAAAGAAAGAAAGAAAGAAAGAAAGAAGAAAAAAGAGAAAGAAAAAGAAAGAAAGAAAGAAAGAAAGAAAGAAAGAAAGAAAGAAAGAAAGAAAGGAAGAGAAGAGAGAAAGGAAGGAAGGAAGGAAGGAAGGAAGGAAGGAAGGAAGGAAGAAAAGAAGAAAGAAAGAAAGAAAGAAAGAAGAAAGAAAGAAAGAAAGAAAGAAAGAGAGAGAGAAAGAAAGGAAGGAAGGAAGGAAGGAAGGAAGGAAGGAAGGAAGGAAGGAAGAAAAGAAGAAAGAAAGAAAGAAAGAAAGAACGAAAAGAAAGAAAGAAAGAAAGAAAGAAAGAAAGAAAGAAAGAAAGAAAGAGAGAGAGAAAGGAAGGAAGGAAGGAAGGAAGGAAGGAAGGAAGGAAGGAAGGAAGGAAGGAAGGAAGGAAAGGGCCTGCGTGGCCGCCCCGGCCTGGGTTGTTGGGCCCTGCTGGCAGGAGCAGTGTAGACCGGTGGGGATGGAGAGCGGACATCCTCCAGCCATCATCACCTGCGCCAGCGTTACTGCTAGAAGCTCTGTCCAGGGTGGGCAGCCCTTCTGGGCCACCTCCTGGGGCTGAGAAGCTCAGTGCTCCCCGCAGGCTCAGCCCCACGCTCCCCCCACCAGCCACCCCCCAGGGATCTGTGTGGACCCCCCCTCCTTCAGGTCCCTGCATCTCCCCCCCCGCCCCCCGCCCCTGGACAGCCTGTGGCTGGGCCGGGCAGCACAGCCTGCAGCGTGCCCAGGAGGTGGGAGGCAGGAGCTCTCCTAGAACATACCGTGACAGTTTTTTTTTTTTTTTATCATTATTTCTAAAGAGAAAAAAAAAAGCCTTTTATTTAAAAATGATTATGATATCAGATGTTGGGCAGAGAATACTCTTTGGATTATTTGCATCCTTTACAATTCATTAGGGTTTTCTTTACCAGGTAATGTCTCACATAAACTTAGCAGGGCTGTTCTCAGCTCTTTGTATTGCAGCGTTGATACGAATCTATAAAATCCGCTTTGCCAGCTGTGTTGTTTGCCTCTGTCTTCCTTGGTCTGCACTGAGACATTTGCTGGTTTCTTCTACTCTTAGCTTGATTCGATTCCTCCAGGCACCTGTAGCTCTGTGGTCTCTCCTGGAAGACAGACGTGGCAGTGGTGCGGGAGTGGTGATACAGACTCATAGAAATTGGTATATTTTCATCGCGGACTCTACCTTTCAGCCTCATGAGGTGACCTTTGCTTTTTCAGTGCTTCCTGGTCCGAATTCTAACACCAAGTATGAGACTCCTCTTCGACTTTTCATGGACCTATTTTTGGTTTATATTTGTCATCCTTTCATTTTTAAACTTTCCAGATCCTGTCTTGCAAGACGGGTGTCTCTCGTACGTGCTAAAATGCCAGATTTCGCTTTGTTAGTTATCTAAAATCTTTGTGATGGGTGGCTTAAATAAGCAAAATTCCATGTTTATCTGATCAGATGTTTGCTTTTGGTTCTTTTCATTATTATTATTAGACTGTAGTCCATGGGAACTATTTTATTTGTTTTGCCTCTTCCTCTGTGTAGATCTTCTGTTATATCAGAAGTGAGTCAAGGGAAAAGTACTTTCTGAGTCTCTGCATGTTTATTACAGCCCCCCTGGCATTTTGAAGTCAATCTGGCTGGATATGAAATCTTTAGTTCTTATTTTATTTCCTTGATGAACTTAAATTCACTACTCCATTGTCTCCAGGCATAAACGATGACTGTCAAAAAGGCTGATGTCAGTTCAATTTTCTTTCTTTTCTAAATAGGAGGATCAAATGCTCCTTTCTGCCGGGATATTTCTGCTTTTTTTTTTTTTTTTTTCTGCTTCACAACCCTGTGCGTTCTTTCCTTTTACTCTCCAGTCTCCTGGGTTGGATAATAAATTATCTGGTCACTCCAATTAAAAGCAATTTAAACTTTTTCCATGGATGCTCTGAGGATATCTTCTTCTTTTACTTTAAAATTCAAAAGTTTTACTAAACTATGCCTCAGCCTTGGCCCACTCAAAGTTGATTTTCCCAAGTATGATGTGTATTCTTTCAATACAGACTTGCAAGGAAGCTTTATTTCAGGAAAGTTTCCTTGGACAATAGTTTTTGCTTCTTGTTCTGTTCTGTTGCTTTGGTTCCCTTCCTAGTGGGCCCCTTCACTCAGATGCTATGTCGTGCCGCTATTGCTTTATATCAAGTCACGTCTATCCATGTTTTATTCATCTTATGGCATCCTACCTGGTGTTAATCCCCTCTTCTGTTCCATCTCGTTTAATCTTTTTTTCAAAAATGATTTGTTACTTATTTCATTAGCAATTCTTATTTTGTTGTTTTCAAATCTCTTCTTTCTCCAATCTTATTTCTGAGTATTTCTAAGATGGGCTTTGCTTCATAAATGTTATTGGGGTTTTTTTGTAATTTATTCTAATGCACTTTGAAATATTAGGTTGCAGATTGCATCTGCTTTGAAGTCTTGTCGTTCTGGTAAAATATTGCCATTTTTTATGACTTATTCTCTTTATTCTTCATATATTGTAGATGAAACTTTTATGGGATCAAACTATAATATTTCCTCTAGTTCGTGTTTAAGTGTGGTGACTTTTCCTCTATTCTTAGAAGAGGAGGTGGATCTCGGTAACTTTTCTAGCTTCACACCCTATAGCTCTAGATTCTGAGACTTCCTTTTATTGTCACGATACAGTTCCCAAAAATATGACTCCAAACTTTTTTGAAATATTGAAACACAGTTCTCTCTCCAACTTTTGTCTGGATCCTTTTTTCTCTTTTGCCCCTACCGTGTCTGTCTCTCCCACTCACAGAAATTTCACCTCCCCATGGGCTTTTTCTTAGGGGGATTTTTAGGTTGATTAATTTAGAGCTTTTAGGGCCCAGACTGCTCCAGCACTAACCGTCTCTATAAAATCCCTCAATCACCCGCAAATTAGAGATTGCACATTTCATGGTTTTGTTGTCTTCCTCAGCTTTCCATCTTTCACTTTTGGACATTAACTGTTTGTGAATGTTATCTCTTCTGGCTCACTGGGACGTTGGAAGTCACTTTACTTTCTATCCACTTCTCTGCTCACAGTTGCAGGAATGACTCACGTTGTCCCACCTTCCTGTGGTTTGGGGAAAACAAGCCTACCCTTTCAACACATATTGTTGTAGGTGGTGTTCCCGGCTCTTTGACTTTACTATCCTGTATATAGTGAAGGCGTCCTGCCTATATATTGCATAGGAATCTGGAAGGATTTTAAAACCACGCTGTTGTTGCCAATCCCTTGTCCTTCCCCCCCACCCTTTTTTAGCAGAAGTCATTCTTGCCTTGATTTCCTTAAAGACTGTAAACAGGATTTTGAGTCATTCTCTATTCCATTAGTTTTTTTCCCCAGGGAACAGTTTCTCGTGGTTTCTATTTTGCATGTAAACTAGATATAGATATAATTTCTTAATAAAATATATCCCTAACATATTTAAATAATGTATATTACATACATATAACTTTTGTATATATGATTCTGTCTATAAATTTTAATTTGGATATAACTTTGAGTGGAACTAACTTCTCTTTTCTTGTTCTGTTCATGTCTTCATTTCTAGGAGTTTTGCATTACCTTTACCCAGGCTCCCAGAACCCCCAATAAAGTGGCAGATATTATGTTGGCAGCAAAGAGCTCTTGCCCACTGATTTAGCCTGTTGGTCAATCTGAGGGTTGCCTAACTCTTTCCTGTCTTATATCACCTTTCAGGATAGTGGGTTCTCATCAAGGACTGTGCCAAGGTACGGCCACCATCATTTCCAGTCTTCATTCACAGGCAGAGAGAACTGCCCCAGCTTCCTCCTTTACACAGGGATTTCTGATTCTATTCCCCATTTTGTAACCTATATTCTCCAGAGAGGTGAATTGTTTTTAGAATTCCTCTGCCAGTCCCAGTGTCCAAGTGGCCTATAACTCCAGCCTTAAGCTTCTGCTTCATAAAGATATGTCTGGTTCCTCGGCACAGCTACATTTGGTGACTAATTTACTGCTTATTAGAGAGTGAGGGTGGATGATGGGAATGGTTGCTAGGAATGTTATTTTCAGGTAAAATCATGGAGCCTTCATTATGAGAAAATTTTGTGAAGTACTCCTCTGTGGTTTTATCAAATCATTTTAATTAAGACTAATAAAATATCAGTGTGCTACTTAGCAATCAGTTACTGGTTACCCAAAGGTAAATGGAAACAATGAATAATCCTCAGAGAATAAAAATACAGATATACAAATAGGACGTATTCAGAAATATCTTCAAAATATACATTAAAAAAACTGACACATGATAAATGGGTACATAAAGCACAGGTACAGATTTTTCTAGGTAAAAAAAAAAAAATCCATGAGACAGTAATCTGGGTGAAATGGAAATAAATATTTTACCTCAGGGAAAACATCCTGACATTTCTATTGTCTTTTTTCCCCACTAAGAATTAAATTGGCATTTCTCGTAGAACAAAAGTGGCATTCTCTACACAAAGAAGGCTCCCATTAAAGTTCCTGATATCTTAATAAATTACCACCAGTAATTTAATTAGAAATGCATTAGGTGAAGCAAGGTAGTCCGTCCCAACTGGTAAAACTTAGATCAGTTTGTTTTTTGTGATGTGGAATAATTTAAGGGTGAACCAACACTTCAGAAAAAAATTTGCAGTGAGGTAAACTTAGCTGGGGGCTACAGAGTCAGTGTAGCAATTACCAAGGGGTTCTTTGGGTCAGCGAGGTGAGGTGGCCTGTCACTCAATCTCCGCAGCCTACACGCTTGCTCCTGCACTGAAGATTAGCAGGTCATAAGGATAGCTGCTGCTGGCAACCAGTTCTTGCAACACTATTCATTTTTCATGTACTGTCGAAACAATTCAAGGAAATATGTGCCCATATATATTTGTGACGTTGTACCCTCCAATTGGTTGGGTTCTTACCTGATTTTAAATGAAACACCTCTGGATCAACTCAAACTTTAGGACTTAAGTCCTCAGAAATATAACAGTGCAATTATAGAGCAATAGTCCAAAATATTTTTTTTCCTTTACCAGTACTAAAAAAAAAATTGAGGACTCATACATAAAGTGGTGCAATATAGCAGTGATTCTCAAAGGCTGATGATACTACCTTCCTCCCATTGCAAATCATTGATACAGCATACCGAGGGGAAAATACGCTGCAGAATATATTTAATATGTATATATTTTACATTGGTGATATGTGTATATCTGGGAATACAGTAAATATATATATATTTTAAATATTTGTGTACATATTTCAAATATGTGGAATGATTTATTACTTGGTAGTGTATTTTTGTTTCTAAATCCTTAAAATGACATTCAAGGAAGAAGTATTCCCTGGTAAATTATAATGAGCGTTATATAACTAATAATTTATAATTACATGATGAGAGATATTTTACAAAGGTTGACTAAAATATTGTATGAAAGATGATTCACTATTCATTTTCAAGCTATAGAACTTAGTTCCACTACACATTAATATTTAAGGAATGTAAATTAGACATCTACTTACTGTCTCATGATTAGTGATAGACTTTAACTCTAATTTCCTGACTCTAAATTTGACTTACTTTTCCAAGTTCCTAAGTGCATAGGCACAGAAGGGAGAGTAAGCAGGACTTAGGTGGTAAGTGATGAAAACAGTGGATATTCATAATAACTGATAGGTCAAGATCAAGGCTGCTACATCTGAAATCAAAGTGCAAATTATTTTTTAGGTTAATGGTTAAAGGACAATGTTATCTCTGTATAAAGTACATTGAAATCACATATTTTTGTTAGAAACATTATTAGGTAATTGAAACTTAAGAGTAAAATCTATTTTTCAAGGAAAAAGTATGAACTGAAATACAATACTTCTTATTTTTATAAGGAACACTGCCTGAATATCAGCCTTCAAAGATTATGAAGTAATAATGTCCTATTTAAGCAGAAATGTTAAAAAAAAACAAGATTTATAGCTCACAATTTGAGAATTCTTTAGTCTCAATGGAGCATTGAATGAGAAAAAGATATTTCATGGAACATTTAAAGGATAGATTTCAATAACATTGTTACTTCATTTATAATGGATATTTGGGGATTGCCAGTGTCTCTCATTCCATAAGAAAATAAATTCCTGAAGACATATTTTATTTATTTATTTGTTTGTTTGTTTGTTTGTTTGTTTATGACAGGGAGAGAGGAGAGAGGAGAGAGAAAGCATGAGATGGGAGAGAAGCAGAGAAAGAAGGAGAAGCAGACTCCAGACTGAGCAGGGAGTCCAACACGGGGCTGGATCCCAGGACCTTGAGATTATGACCTGAGCCAAAACCAAGAGTCAGACGCCTAACCGAGTGGGCTACCCAGGCGCCCCTCAGTGTATCCATGTTTTTTAAAAGATTCTGTGAAGACTTCCAACTCCAGTGATGACAAATGAGGTAATTTAGACCATCGCTCACTCAGGACAACTTGGAAACTTGGTGTGATGTTTAACTTTATGTGTCAACTTGACTGGGCCATGGAGTGCCCAGATATTTGGTTAAACATTATTCCTGTGTGTGTCCCTCTTTCTGTGTGTCTCTCATGAATAAATAAATAAAATCTTAAAAAAAAAAATCAGGTAATTCTTGGTATGCCTGCTTGGCTCAGTGGTTGAGCACCTCCTTTTGGCTCAGGGCATTATCCCATGGTCCCGGGATCGAGTCCCCCATCAGGCTCCCTGCAAGGAGCCTGCTTCTTCCTCTGCCTGTGTCTCTGCCTCTCTCTGTGTGTCTCTCATGAATAAATAATATTAAAAAAAAAAAAAGCAAAGCTTTAGAATGGTAAGCCTCGCATCTGGAAAGACTATTTTTCCATGAAAGCATCTGAGGGACTGTGTAGTGTCTGTTGGCATAATGTACTACGGATGCAAATGCTACATTTTGGGGTCTGCCAACAGGAGGAGATGTGTACTTGTGTATTTTGAGGTAAATTGCCAAAAGTTTGAATAGTATGATAAGGAAGAACTAAAAATGAAGCAACCATTTGCTCAGATTATATTCAAGTTTCAAATCATCTAACACGGAAAAGCTCCATCAATACCTAAAACTGAAATAAAGTTTTACTTAGTGTTTTGATGACCATAAACTTAAAGAAATGCAAAATTTCTCTTTGAAAGAAAATACTAGCAACAGTCTAGGCCTTAAATTACTTCTACAATTTCTAGAAGCAACTTATATAAATGGGCACAAGTTAAAAATAACCAGCACACAAGGAGAAACAAATGTCAATCAATAGAAATGGATTTGCCATAGAAATAGACCAACAAAGCCTCTAATATTGGAATCGTAAAGAATAGAATTTTAAATAATTAGGCAAACTATGTTACTCCTACATTTTTATGTTAAAATTAATTATTGCTACTATAAATCCAAATATAGAAAATAATTCATTGGAAAAGAGCAAAAAAACAGGCAAATCTGTATTTTAAAAAGTCTACAACAAAAATTTGCAATAATTTATGAATTCAGAATGTAGGGTTGACTGCAGATTAGAAAAATTAGCTGAAAATTAATAACTAAATAAAAAAACTATTCAGACTGAAGAACTAACAGAAAAAAAGGTTATTGGAGCACCTGGGCTCAGTGGTTGAGCATCTGCCTTGGGCTCCGGTCACGATCCTGGGGTCCTGGGATTGGGTTCCAGGTTGGAATCCCCACAGGAAGCCTGCTTCTCCCTCTGCCTGTGTCTCTGTCTCTCTCTCTGTGTGTCTCTCATGAATAAATAAATACAATTTGTAAAAAAAAAAAAAAAAAAAAGATCATTGATAGTAAAAGGACTAACAAAATGAAAACAGTAAGAAAAACTGATTTTTGTTTAGTTAAACTGAGTCCCACTGGAATACCCGTGAGAATGGGAGGAGCAGCAGCATTTATTTTGTTATTGTTGCTGTTAAGTTTTTATTTAAATTCAGTTTAATTAACGTGTATTATATTATTGGTTTCACAGGTAGAATTTTGTGATTCATCAGTTGCATATAACAGCCAGTGCTCATCACATCACGTGCCCTCCTTGATGCCCATTATCCAGTTACTCCATCTCCCCAATGCTCCCCTCCAACAACCCTCAGTTTGTTTCCTAGAGTGAAAAGTCTCATGGTTTGCCTCCCTCTCTATATTCATCTTTTATTTTTCCTTCCATTCTCCTTGTGTTCATCTGTTTTGTTTCTTAAATTTTACATATGAGTGAGATCATATGGTATTTGTCTTTCTCTGACTGACTCATTTCACTTAGCATGATACTCTCTGGTTTCAGCCACATCATTCAAATGGCAAGATTCCATTCTTTCTGATAGTTGAGTAATACTCCATTATAAATATATATGATATATATCTCCCATCCTCTTTATCCATTCATCTGTTGATGGACATCTGAGCTCTTTCCATATTTTGGCTATTGTGGACATTAGAAGTAGCATTTGAAACTGATCATAAGACACTGTTCTAGGAATATATGAAGCTCTAAGTACTCCTGTGTGATTAAAATACATAGAAACCACATCTAGGGGATCCCTGGGTGGCGCAGCGGTTTGGCGCCTACCTTTGGCCCAGGGCGCGATCCTGGAGACCCAGGATCGAATCCCACATCGGGCTCCCGGTGCATGGAGCCTGCTTCTCCCTCTGCCTATGTCTCTGCGCCTCTCTCTCTCTCTCTCTCCCTCTGTGACTATTATAAAATAAATAAAAAAATTAAAAAAAAATATTAGAAAAAAAACCACATCTAGGGACATTTATAGTATAACTGTAAGACAGAAATTACTAAGAAAGAAATCTTTAAGGAAGCCAAAGGTAAAACATTGAAGGGCTTAGAAGGAACAAACATTTAAAAAAAAAATGACTTCTCCACAGAAATAGTTGAGGCCAAAAACAGTGAACAGCATCATCAAAGTGTGGAGAAGGTAACTACCAACCTAGAAATAAATACCAAAAGAAAAAATAGCCTTTGAGAATGAAAGTAAAATAAAGACATTTTCAGGGGGAAAAAAACACTAGGAAAATTGTAACCAGCACATTCATCCTAAAAGATATGTACAAGGATGTAATTTTTTAAGACAGAAAAATGCAATGCAGATTAAAGGTTTCCTCCAATCTTCCAGAGAAGGGGGATCACCCTGGGGAGGTAGGGGACAGGTGGAGGGAGGGGATGGTATCACTGAAGGTCCATTCCTTTAAGTATTACATACCAATGCAAAGGTGAAGCCTTCTTTCTTCCAGTGCCCTACTGTGTGTGTGTGTGTGTGTGTGTGTGTGTGTGTGTGTGTGGAGAGAGAGAGAGAGAGAGAAAGGAAATCAATAAAATAAAAATAAAATTAATATCAGAAGGAGGCAAACAGAATTAACCCCTTTGAAGTCCTTTGTATTGATTGAGAAGAGAATAGTACCAATTAATATTACCTAGATTTTTATGTATATTGAAACCTGGAAATAGTAATGTATAACTCACAAACTATAAAAGGAAACATAAAAATACATAAATAAGCTAAAAGAGCAACGTCACTCAGCATCAGAGAAATACAAATCAAAACCACAATGAGATAACACCTCATGCAGGTCAGAATGGATAAAATTAACAACTCAGGAAACAACAGATGTTGGCGGGGATGCTGAGAAAAGGAATGTAAGCTGGTATAACCACTCAAGAAAACAATGTAGAGATCCCTAAAAAAATTGATAGAGTTGCCCTATGACCCTGCAATCGCACTACTAGGTATTTATCCAAAGGATACAAACATAGTGATCCAAAGAAGCACATGCACACCGATATTTATAGCAGCAATGTCCACAATAGCTAAAATATGGAAAGAGCCTAGATGTCCATCAATAAATGAATGGATAAAGAAAATGTATTACAAAAAAAAAAAGAAAATGTATTACATATACATACAACGGAATATTACTCAGCCGTTGGAAAGAATGAGATCTTGCCATTTCCAAGGATGTGGCTGGAACTACAGGGTATTATGCTCAGCTAAATAAGTAAGTCAGAGAAAGACAAATACAGATGATTTCACCCATATGTAGAATTTAAGAAACAAACAGAAAAACATAAGGGAGCGGAGGAAAAAAACAGAATGGGAAGAAATTAGGGAGGGAGGCAAACCATAAGAGACTCTTAACTAAACATAAGAGACTAAACAGGGTTGCTAAAGGGGAGGCCAGTGGGAGGAGGATGGAGTAACTGGGTGATGGGCATTAAGGATGGCACATGATGTGATGAGCAGTGGGTGTTATATGTAACTGATGAATCACTAAATTCAACTTGTGAAACTAACAAAACACTCGCTATATGTTAATTCAATTGATTTAAATTTTAAAAAAGGAAAGAAAAAATAAGCCTAAATCATAAGGAAGCAGGAAGTTTGAAAGTCAAAGAATAATAAAACATATATATCATTTAAACTCCAACCACAGGAAAGTACCTATATTCATTCAGGGAAAAAAAATAAGCTGAAAGCATACCAGGGATTAAGAAGGAAAATGTTTTATTTATCAGGATGTATTCAGCAGAAGTATTTTGCAATTCTAAAGTAGTATGAACCTAAAAACATGGCTTCAAACTATATAAAATATAAAATTGACCAAATACAAGTAGGTAAAGACAAATCACAATCATATCAGCAATTCGTTTTCCCTCTTTTAGCACCTGATAAAGTGAACAATCAAAAATAGTGCTGAAATATATACAATTTAAGCAATACAACCAACTTCACCTAATAAAAATGTTTAGACGTTTATGAATCCACAAATGAATCTATAAAAATAAAATATACAATCTATTCAAGCCCATGTAAAATATTTGAATATTTTATTAGAGGATAAAACTAGTTTCAAAATATTGAAACATTGAAACCATAAACAGTAACTTCTTTGATCACAATTTAATTAAATTAGAAATAAATAACATAAAGAAATACAGGTGTTTTAAAATTAAAGTGTATAACTAAATAACCCTTAGGTCAAAGAATATTAAACTGAGTACTACAAGAAACATCACCATCAAAAAGAGTGGTACAGCTAAACAGAGTTTAACAGGAAATTTATAACCTTATAAGCTTATATCAGAACAACAACAACAAAAAAAAAACAAGCTGCAAAACTCTCGAAAAGTTAGGAGGAAAAAAAAAACAAAGAAAGTAGAATGAGGTACAAATAACCAATGTTTGAAAAAAAAAAAAGAGTACATCACTTCAGATCACAGCAGACTCTATAAATTAGTAAGATGACAATATAGACAAATTTATGCCTTTATTCCAATGAATTAAAATATTTACAAAATACACACATTTCTTTAAAAATGTAATTTATCAAGACCAAGACTGGCTTTTGAAAATTTAGCAAACCTGAATTTGCTTATAATTGTTAATTTTGCACACACACACACTTGCATACACACACACACACACACACACACACACACACTTTCTAGTGTCCAAATGGTTTCCTTAGGAAGTTCTACCAAAAGAGAAAGGATTTTCAAATTGCACAATCATCTCTAATAGTAGGAAAGTAAGTAAATACTCCTCAGTTTATATTACCTTCACATCACAAACATTTTAAAAGGAGAGTATATATTAACAAAAAAGAAAGTCCACTCCTATAAAACTGAAGTGCAAAAATTCCAAACAAATATTGGCAAAAAAAAAAAAATAGTGTGAGCAAGGTCAGCTTATACTTGGCATGAAAGTTTGGATTAAAAGTAGTAGATATGACAGAAGAAGAAGGAGAAGGAGGAGGAGAAGGAGGAAAAGATGAGGAGGAGGAGGAAGAGGAAGAAAGGGGAAGGGGAAGAAGAAGAGGAAGTGGAAAAAGAAGAAAGAATCAATCAGAAACAAGAAGGCCTGACCACAGGCCCAGGTACAGGTCATGTACTTGAAGAGGTGAAGGTGCTGACATACACCTGCTGCGCTATTTGTGTACAGACTTTGTCCATTCCGATTTATTGCTGCCTCTGCTGGGCCAGTTGATTACTATTTTAATTATTACCTCTGGGGAAGGAAAAATCCAATAAAGAGGATATTCACCTAAAAAAAGTAGTGAATCAAATAGTATAATTCTTCACATAAGCAAAATAAAAAGAATAATCTTATGATCATCTAATAGATGCCTAAAATGTATTTGATAAAAATAAACATCCATTCATAGAAAAATACCTTAGCAGTTTGGGAATAGAAAATAACATTCTTAATGTGATAAACATACTAAGAAATATCTAAAACAGTTCTCGTCTTTAATAATGAAATGTTGAAAACTTTTCATTTGAGACACAGAACAGACAAGGATGTTTGACTACAGTACTTGGATCCCCCCCCCAAAAAAATAATAAAATAAAATAAAATAAAATAATAAAATAAAATAAAAAGTACTTGGACCCCATACTGTGATTGAGGATTTCACCAGTACAATAAAACAATAATGAATGAGTGAGGGAATGGATATATGAATGAATATTGAAAGGGAAGAAATCAGGCAATCATCACTCTGCTTCCACAGGGGACAAAAAAAAAGTGAACTTCCTAAGGAGGCACATTTGGTATGTTGACAAAATCATCTACAGATGAGTGAAAAGGATTAGTGAGTTTTGCAAAACTACTGGATACAGGGACAACTTCTAAAACTCGTACTGTCATGCCGGCAGCAAAAAGTAAAACTGAGAACTCAAGAAACATACAATTTCAGTAGGTTCAACATACCAAAAATATACTAATATTTTTAAAGTCAGGTACAAAATTTGAAAGTAACTACCAAATACTATTAAAGAAGACCCAAGGAAAAGGAAGAATGGACCACATTCATGCATTGGAAGTCTGAGAATTATAACGAAGAAATTGTTCCGCCCATAGTGACCTATACATTCAGTGTATGTTCACTCATTAGAGGTTTTATGGTAGACTCTTAGGAGCTGATTACAAATTGTGATGAAAATAGTGTGGGCAAAGAAAAGCTAAGGTACTTTTGATGGAAAATTTATGAAACATTGCAGTGCAGAAGATTGGAAAAAGGATTTTTTTTCTTTTCCATTTTTTAAAAATATTTTATTTATTTGAGAGAGACCACGAGTCTAAGAGGGAGGGACAGAGGGGAAAGGAGAAGCAGACTCTCCGCTGAGCAGGAAGCTGGCGTGGGGCTGGATCCCAGGAGCCATGGATCATGACCTGAGCCTAAGACAGATGATTACCTGACTGAGCCACCCAGGCGCCCCTCTTTTTCAGTTTTATAGAAATATAAGTGGCATATAACATGTATATATAGATATAAATATAGTGACCACAGTACGTTTAGGTAACATCCATCCATCACCTCACATGGTTACAAAAGCCTTTTCTTTTGCAGCGAAGACTTTTAAGATCTGGTCTCTTAGCAACTTTCAAATACACAATACAGTATTGTTAACTACACTCACCGTGCTGTATATTAAATTCCCAGAACTTATTTATCACGACTGTAAGTTTGTGCTTTTTTTTTTTTTTCTTTTTTTTTTTTTTCCAGAGAAAGAGATAGAGAGCAGAAGCAGGGGTGGGGAGGCACAGAGGGAGAGGGAGAGAGAGAATCCCAAGCAAGCTCCACACCCACTGTGGAGCCCTCAGAGGCTTGATCTCACAACCCTGAGATCATGACCTGAACCCAAATCAAGAGCCCAATGCTTACATGACTAAGCCACCCAGACCTCCATGGAAGTGTGTGCTTTTTGACCACTTTTACCCATTGCAACCTCTCCCAATTCCTCCGACTTTGGCAACCACCAATCTGTTCTCTGTTTGTATAAGTTCTTTTTGTTTTTGTTTTTTAGACCTCACATATAAGTGAGATCATACATTATTCAGTGTCTCTTTGTATGACTCACAATGCCTTCAAGTTACATCCATGTTGCCACAATTTGGCAAGATGTCCCTACTTTTTATGGCTGGATGATATTTCCTACCACATTTTCTTCATCAATTCATCCATCAATGGACACTTAGGTTGTTTCCATGTCTTGGCTATTGTAAATAATGCTTGCAATGAAGTTAAGTAGGCATTATTTAAAAGAAAGTATTCAAATGTCCAGCAGGTACCTGAGAAGGTGCTCAACATCACTCATCGTCAGGGAAATGCAAATCAAAACCACAATGAGATGTCACCTCACACCTGTTAGAATAGCTATTATCAAAAAGACAAGAGATAAGTGTTGGCAAGATGTGGAGAAAAGGAACCTTTGTGCACTCTTAGTGGGAATAGAAATTGGTACAGACACTATAGAAAACATGGACTTTGCACAAAAAATTAAAAACAGAAACAAGACTATCATATGATCCAACAACTCCACTTTTGGGTATATTTCCAAAAGAAACAAATCACTAGTTTGAGAGAACCTGCATGTTTGTTTGTTGCAACATTATCTACAAAAACCAAAACAGAATTTTTTCCCCATAAAATGGTGCTGTGACATTGAGAGCTATATGTAAGGAAAATATAAAATGAACTTTATCACATACCACACACAAGTAGCAATTCTAAGTTTATTGTAACTATATATGTCGAAGAAAAAAAACAATAAAACAAATACTTTAGATAGTTTTTGATTTATCATAGGTAATTTTATAGAACACAAAAATCAGTATAAATTAAAAGATTAGTAGATTTGGCTACATTGTTAAGAACTCTTGGGACACCTGGGTGGCTCAGTGGTTGAGCATCTGCCTTCAGCTCAGGTCATGATCCCAGGGTTCTGGAATCGAATCCCACATTGGGCTCCCTGTGAGAAGCCTCCTTCTCCATCTGCCTGTGTCTCTGCCTCTCTCTGTATCTCTCAGGAATAAATAAATAAAATCTTAAAAAAAAAAAAAACTCTGTCAAAGGAGCCTTAAGAAAGTGAAAATGAAGTCCTAGGGAGAAGATATTTGCAATACAAAAGAAAAAAAATACCAAGGAACCCCTATCAGAATATACGAAACCTCTAAATACAAAAGAAATCAGATAATCTGAGAAAAACAAAACATGCAAAGGACATTTATAGCTTTTGATTTATAGATTTTGATAGCTGCAGATTTTGACCAATTTGCCCTATGAGAAATCACAGAATGAAAAGAGACGAGAGTGGGTCCCTAAGAATAATAGTCTAGTAGAGGCAGAGAATCTTACATAGAGCACTCAGAGGACCCCAGAGAAGTGGTAAGGTGAGAGTCTGGAAGTTGAGAATGGAGAGTGTTTTTAAAGTGAAAAACTCAAGAAACTTACATGCTTATGAGACTCACTCCATATAAAACATCCATTTAACAAAAAAGAAATGCAAAAGACCAGCAGATCTCATTTGTAGCCAGGAATACGTAAAATAAAGCTGCAATGAGCAATCCGCCAGAACGGCTGAAATCCACCTGACGAGGGCATGATTTAGCAATGGGTGTGGAAGCAGAGAAACTCTCCTACTGTCAGCAGGACAATAAAGTGGTTAAACTACTTTGGGAAACCATTTGGCAATATCCAGTATTTCCCGTGACCCCACAAATCTAGAGGAATATATCTGACAGGAATGAAGTCAAGGGTGTGCCAAGAGACATATTCATGAATATGAAACTCAGTAGAATGCAAACACACACACGCAGCAACATGAAGGAAGTTTACAGACTTTTAGAGCCAGCCCCCCACCTTGTATAATTCAATTTCTGCAAAGGGCGACAAATGGGAAAAACTGTTACGCGACGTTCAGGGATTCACAGTAAGGTTTAAGTAAAGCAAGGAATGTTTACCACAATGTGTAATGATGATAACCTTCAGGGAAGTGAGGAGGGATTGTGATTACGACGGTGCACAGGGAAGCACTTTTATTTGACCTAGATAGAGATGACACCGATGTTCCACTTAACGATGATTAATGATGTCATACATTTATATTTAATGGACTTTTCAGTACGTAAGTTCTAGTTCACAACTAAAAAGTTAAAATAAAGGAACAATAACACGAAGATTCCAGAGGGTACCCAGGGTGCATTCTTCGTAAAGCATCACCGTCACATCGTGAATCTCCTGGGCCATAGGTGTGCTGGCATCTTGTATCTCAACAACAATCCTCCTGGTCCTCCCCTGGCAAGTATCAGTCTTCGGTTTTATGTCTTTGGGAGGTGGGGTGGGAATAGTATCGATCTAGTTCCCTGACTGAACGCTGATGGCTTCGATCAGATCACAGTAACATCTTCAGTTAGAATCTGAACTAATCTAATCAAGACTAAGCCATTCAACATACAGAATTTGTGTGGCTCTGAGAATTGAATCAGAATCAATTAATTGAATTAACAAGGACCCAGTTAAACTGAACCATGAAAACTTGTTGAGACTTTAGTAAAATGATGTTCTTTGATCTTTTGAAAAATTCCCTAGAGGTCATGGATTTCAAGCCTGGAATTGTTACCGTATGTGAGAATCCAGCCTTAGGAGAAAACAAAAGCAAAAACAAAACAAAACAAAACAAAAACAAAAACAAAAACAAAAACTACCACACTTGGAGAGAGGAAGAAATTAGGTCTTTGTAACCACTAAATTAAGGTAAACCCGGAACTTGTCCTATCTATGGACTTCACAATTTTATGAGTGACTCAATTCAATTTCTTTTTTGTTTATTTAAACCTATTTGCATTGTTTTCATTTCTTTCAACTACTTGCAACATTAAAAAGCACTAGTTGACAAATAGGAACCACAAAATTGCATATAATTAAGATACTATCATCTGACGTGATTGAAAGAATAAATGGAAGACGATTTTGAGTTAAGTATGCATTTATGGGAAAGAACACTGCGCTGACATTTAAATTTATTTTAGACCCAGCTGTGAAAAGAACTGGGGCAGAGTAGGGAACGTGACCTGGGGTAAGGGCATAACCTCTTTCGATTTTAGGTTTTTTTTCATCTAGAAAATGAAGTTAAGATTAGAAATCTATTTCAATGGATTTTCAGATGGTAGCACTACAGTTCAGCAGTTAAGAGCATGGACAAACTCTGAATAAAGTTGGATCTTAGTTCAGCTAGCAAATGCAGATAATGACAATACTGAGGTCATAGGGCTTTTACAAAAATTAAAGGAGATATTTTATCCAGAGCTTTTTGTAAAGTATATATTTTCCAAGGCTCTTTTTACCTGATTTTGTCATCAGTGCTTTATAAACCCAGTCATTTGGGAAGATAAGGGAATTCAAGGAAAACCCAGTATGTGAATTTGTCTAATGGATGTATTTATATCTATCAGAATGACATTTTTAAAAAGATTTTATCTATTTATTTGAGAGAGAGAGAGAGAAAGAGAGAGAGAGGGAGGGAGACTGAGAGAGAAAGCATGAGCAGGAGGAAAGGCTGAGGGAAAGAGAGAAGCAGGCTCTCTGCTGAGCAGGATGCTCAATGCAGGGCTCCATCCGGGACTCCAAGATCATGACCTGAGCTGAAGGCAGGTGCTTAACTGACTGAGCCACCCAGGCACCCTGGAATGACAACACTTAAGAAAGAAATTATTCTGGGGCACCTGGGTGGCTCAGTCATTTAAGTGTCCAACTCTTGGTTTCAGGGTCCCGAGATGGAAGCCCTGCAGATCTAGTCGTGCATTCCAGACTCAGCAAAGAATCTGCTTGAGATTCTCTTTCCTTCCCCTTCGGCCCCTCCCCCTGCTCCCTCTCTCAATCCAAAATAAATAAATAAGCAAAATCTTAAGAGAGAAAGAGAAATTCCTCTGTTGTCTACATCCTCATTATTAGGTTGAACCATATGAAATTGTCTTTTTGAACAGTGAAAAATTGTCAAATAGATTGTTGATCCACCAATTTAGGTTTAGAAGGGAGATTGCTAGCATAAGACTGATTGGGAAGAGATCATTGGTAACAGACAGTGCTGAAGGTAAGCTGACCACTCCATAAACTGAATCGATGCCACCAAAACACCAGGTCCTTAATCTTTGCTAAGGTTCCCATGATGCATTCATTGAACTGTGATTTGAACTCAGTACAACAGAGTCTGTTGCTGCACCACATTTTAAATTAGACCGTGATAGAAGCCATTTCTCTGTGTGTTTGCTGTGGGCTTGTTTGTAGTAATTAGAATGTAATTTCTATTGTCGTTTTGCTGTTACACCAAGTCATATAAAATTTCTGGTGAGAAGGGAGTTTTTAACCATAAAGCTTTTTATTTAAATAGAAGGAAGAAAGGAGATGAAAGGAGCCTACTCCCCTAACAATAAGGATCTTTCCTATATGTCCATAATTCTGTGCTGGGTCTGATTTGTCTATCTATCTGCCTCCTCTGGACTATTTTATTCGACTTCCTAGTTTTAAAATTACAGTTACATTATAAACTTCATGAAATAATGATAGATTTTGACTTCTGTAACATGTTTCCTGTGGGCACCTGGATGGCTCAGTTGGCTAAGTGTCTCTTCAGCTCAGGTCATGATACCAGTGTCCTGGGATCAGATCCCACAGTTTGCTCCCTGCTCAGTCTGCTCCTCCCTCCCCTGGCTTGTGTTCTCTTGGTCACTCTCTGTCTCTCAAATAAATGGGTAAAAATCTTAAGCAAAATAAAACAAAACAAAACCTAATCAACACAACATGGACTCAAGTCAAGAGGGCCTAAGATATTTTTTAATAATCACAGGTAAAAAGAGGCTGTCACACAGATCTCCAAAGTCTGAATATCATCTTAAATTTTGGCAATAATAGTCCAAGACACTTATTTCAATGCTCATGTCTTTCCCCTTGGTTTTTGGGTACTATGTTCAGTTTTGCTTTGATTTAGAAATTTTAAAAAGTGAAATGCTGAAATTAAGTATAATAATAATAAAATTCAAGTGCTGGTCAATAAAAAATAAATATACCTCCTATAATTCCTTTTTTAAAAATGCTACTATTGGATAAGAAAAAGTTATTCTCAAAATCTCTTAATCCTAAATCCACTTATATTTATGAAAGAACAACATATTTATCATCTTCCATAATATAGTTATTTCATGTTCAAATCAATATGTTTATATCTATAAAATACTGAACTGTCAATTCATGTTTAAATTGCATGAGAAATATTTAAAGGAATGATGGGAGTTTTCACTTTTCAATTAATCAATATAAAGGCATTTATACACAAGGAGGGGGAAGAAAAGAAATTCTTTAGTGAATTTAAGATACAGAACAGAGAAAATTTAATGACGCAAAGCTCAAAAGATGGAATCAATACTTGGTAGGAAAAGAAGAGTCTCTTAGGAAATAAAACACGCAGGCCCCATAGGATGTGTTTCTTGAAGCATTCCGTTCATGTAAGAAATATTAGTAGAGTATTGTTCACGGAGTGAGGTAAATTTTTCTATTTCTATCTGTAGTCAGTGCTTTCTTTCAGAAATAATAATGCATTCCAGTGGAAGCTGAGAAATCAGCCTTAAATTCCTCTCCTATTGATGACTACTGCTGTTTATCAGTCATTATTGATTCTTAACAATTCATTGATAAATATAAATGAAATCCAAATGAATGCTGGGTAGGCAGAAGCTAAACAGATAAACACAGCAATCTATATTTACTGAGATTTCACCCGAAATCCATGTTACAAACAATGGCCATGGAGTGAATTTCACATGATTGCAGACTAGAAATGATCTGTCTTCTAGATTATTTTTCAAATTTCTATTTTTAGCATTGGTTATAGTCTTTTCCATGAGGAATTTTTGAATATGGATATGCATTGGCTTTTTTTTATTCTTTTAACACAAGCTCTTCGTTTTTTCCTTTCATATTTCAACCTTTGGGATTAAGCTTAAAAAGTCATCCATAAATTCATTGCTTTCTAGTAACTCACATAAAATAATTTACCTTCCTAGATTTATTTTAATTAATAATGTGAGGTAAACACCTAATTTTGTTTTAAAAACAATTAATCCGTTGTGCATAATTATTTATTGAATTAATATGCCATCTCTCCACCTATTTTATATAATAAGTTTTTATATCAGAGGCTTGATCCACTCATTGATGACATATTTATTTCTAGTGTTATAGTTATCAGGCACAGTGTTAAGTTCAGAATGAGATAGCAAGCAACAGACATGTCCTCTCATGCTCTTTATCATATGGAGGGGAAAGATATGTTAGCCAAGTATCACACAAAGGGGTATCATAGGAGAGCATATTAAAAATGGAACTTGACCCAAATAGCTTATGATGGAAGTCTTCTCCAAAGAAGTGATGCTGAGGTGCAGTCTACTGGATAAGTAGGATTAAATTAAGTAAGCAGAGGAAAGTTCCAGGCACAGGGAACCACCGTAGATATGCCCTGGGTTTAGAGGGATCTAGCCTCACTAAACTGTAGAAAGAAAGCTAGTGTGGCTAGACTGGGAGAGAGAGGGTCAAGGTGGTACAGGATAAGGTTAGCAAAAGGATGGGAGTCAGACCATGCAGAACTCTACAGGACAATATAACAGTCTCAATAATCCTAAAATCATCCAGAAATCATTGAAGAAGTATTAGTTTTGAGTCAAATGATTAGCAGTCCACTAAGGAAAGGTGATTCTAATAACAATATGAAGGGCAGATGGAGAAATGGGCTAGACAAAGGAGAAAGTAGGGTGTGAGATGATGATATTTTGGACCAGGATGATAATATTGAAATAAATGTTAGTAGATGGATTTCAGAATGCTTTAGATAATAAGGCATAATAATAGATTGGACACGGGAGGTAAAGGTGTACAAGCATGAGCACTAGGTTTTAGATGTACCTGAATGAGTGAATAATGATGTCACTCACGGAGGAAACATTATTTAGGGATGCGGAATATCCAGATTATGAATTCTGTCATAGTCTACGGATTTTTAGGGGACTTTATATCACTTAAAATAGTAGTTAACAAATTTTGTCTGTAAAAGGTAGAATAGTAAACATTTGGAGTTCTGCAGGCCACATACAGTCCCTATTACATATTCTTCTGTTTATTTTTTTACTTGTTTTTGTTCATGTATAATTTTTTAAAAGATTAAAAAAAAATTCTAGGCTCCTGGGAAATAGAAAAATGGGGTCAAACTTTGGGCAACAGTCTTAAGCAATGAATATAGGTATGTGGAGTGAGAAAAGGCCATTGGAACCAGCAACAGGTATGTTCAGCCCTAGGTGCCATCAGTGTTTACACAGTACATGAGGCTGCAGATTTTGATGAATTTGCCCTATGAGAAATCACAGAATGAAAAGAGACAAGAGTGGGTCCCTGAGAATAATAGTCTAGTAGAGGCAGAGAATCTTACATAGAGCACTCAGAGGACCCCAGAGAAGTGGTAAGATGAGAGTCTGGAAGTTGAGAATGGAGAGTGTTTTTAAGGTGAAAAACTCAAGAAACTTACTTGCTTATGAGACTCACTCCATTGAACAATATTTACTACATACTGGAGAGATAATTAATAATGAGAGGTTTCCAATAAGGTAGAAGGGGTATAAAGACCAGACTTTATTTGGAGGAGGCATACCTCTCCTATAACATTTTATAAGAAGGGAGGAATGCAGATGGAGGTGGGCTGTAGATAGAGTAGCAAGAAGTTCCCATCTGGAGAAGTTCCCATCTGGAGAATCCAGTAAAAGGACAGGAAGGAGTGAGCGTAGTAGGTCTAAAGAGAGACAGAGAAAGCTAATAGTGCTGGGTAGTGCTGAGAGCCTATTGGAGGTTAAGGATCATATATTTATGAAAGTACTTGTCTTTATTTCTATGAAATTTTCTAGGACAGTGCTTGATTCTCAGATATAGTACAAATATCAAATGAAAACAAATGAGTGAAATGATATATGCATTTATTCTTTGACCCAACAACATCCCAAATGAACTCTAGCAAAAATATGAAATAATATATTTTTGATATCAAAATATTGCAAACAGTTCAGTTACCTACACTTGATGCAGTGAAATAAATTTTCTTACATGAAATATACTCAAATTACCATGAAGTGTTATGTAATTTATTAGGATGGACGTGGGAAGAATTCTGTGTATGTATTTGTGAAAAAACAAAACATGCAAATCAGTGCCTAATGGACAGACGTATGCAACCTTGCTGGGTGGTCTCACATTAACTTTCTGGCCAAAACCTCAAACCATTCACTGTCTCGGTCTCTAGGCTCCTCAAACTCAAACATTTCCCATCCTCTTACTTTCAGCAGTTGACTTTGCTTTTTATTTCACTTAGATTAAGAAATTCAGAATAAAGCATCTTTATACTCCTTCCACCAAAGCTCATAATGTAACTGACACTCGACCAAATAGGAAGATACTCTGAGCGACCATTGGAGGAAAGTCCCCCAACGCTGGACTAAGTCACTTGTCTCAGGCTTCTCACTGATTTTCCTCTGCTAAGTTCTCCTCCCCACCCATCCTCTTGAATCCTTCATTCATTAAACAAACATTTATATCACATTTACTATGAGCTAGGCGATATTCCAAAATGCTTTACAATTATTAACTCATTTAATTATCAGATTTTTCTCTCTACTAAATTATTTCTATTAGAAAGCACGACCTCATCTCCAATTAGTATTTCTCAAGCACAAATCCTCTCAAGTGCATTTTTCTGCTCAGCTCCGTAGGAAAAGTCTTTGAAAGAGTTGTGTATACTTAGCATGTCCACTTTCTCTGTCTTCATTTTGTCCCTTGAAGCCATGCCAATCAGGATTCCATTCCAACAACTCAAACAAACAACTTTAGAATCTCAATGATCCCTACAATGCCAATTTCAATAGTTGAATTAGCTTTTATTTTGTGGACTCAAGAAAGGCAGCATTTGACAAAGCTAATCCCTCCTCTTTTTCAAGTCACTTTCTTATCTTGACTTCCAGAACATCATGCTCCCTTGATTTTTCTTTTATTTCACCTTGCTTCGCTTTATTGGCCCCCTTTAATTTTCCTTACCTCTATCCAGTGGTCCTTCCATTGACTGCAAGTTATAATCAACTGGGGATTTTTTTTTTTTAATTCTCAATGCCCAACCCACACTAAAAACCCATTTCTGAAACTGAGACCAAGGCATCTATAGTTTTACAAACTCCTCAGAGGATTCCAGTGTGTAGCCAAAGTTAGGAGTCACTGCTAGGCAAAGGGATATCAAGGATACCACCAGTGGTTTCCAATGGCACAACCCATTTCCCAACCCTCTCCCCACTGGCTACTCCCCTTTAGCCACACTGGTCTCCCAAATGTGCCACAAACACATCAAACATTATTTCATCTCAGGCTCTTTGCATTCACCTTGAACTCCGTCAGCATGACCACACTTCCTTCATTCAGATCCCTACCCAGACTCCACCTTGGCTGATGACTTCTCTGACCATCCTGTGACAACTAGGCACTACTCTGCCCCATAGCTAGCTCTCCCTACCCTTTCCCCTTGTTTTGTTTTCTCCACAGCCTTATCCTCATTGGATATGTTATGGGATATGTGCTAATCGTGTGTTTCCTTCACCAGACTGTGTCTATTGTCTGTTTTGCTCAGTGTTGAATCTTTGATCAGTGGTAGACTCCACCAGAGTGCTATAGGTAATCTAGAACAGTCTACATAATAAATGGTTGAATTTCTCTTTTTTTCTTTTTTTTAAATTTTTTATTTATTTATGATAGTCACACACACAGAGAGAGAGAGAGAGAGGCAGAGACATAGGCAGAGGGAGAAGCAGGCTCCATGCACCAGGAGCCCGACATGGGATTCGATCCCGGGTCTCCAGGATCGCCCCTGGGCCAAAGGCAGGCGCCAAACTGCTGCGCCACCCAGGGATCCCGAATTTCTCTTTCTTTACTTAAGTTTACTTTTTCTCTCTTATTTATATTATCATAAACTCGGCCTCAAGTTTATTTTCCTTCCTGTTCAATGATGGCATCACAGAATTAATTTTTCTTTGACAGCCTATGTACATCCATAAATTTTGTTCCCTAATGGTCTTGTTATTTTAATTTCTGTTATCTCTTTACATTTACCACTATGATCTAAGACCAGTTTTATCAAACATCTGGTGGAGAAATGCTTCCTGTTCTCTCTTTTCCCCCAACCCCAATCATCTGATTTTTGTTTGTTTTAGTTATAGATTAGTAATTTCACGACATGAAGATTGTAGTATATATATTCTGATCTAGAGCTTATTGAATCCTTCAATACTTTTTCCATAAGTTCAAACCAAATAAAGTGAATTTAAGATCTATGATCATGCAAATATTTTTCATTGTACAAAAAGTAGAGGGATGATAGCCATAATTTTATCTTATAAAATAGCCATAATTTTAAAAGGTAACCTTTTGTCTTTTAGATGTATATAGGTTGAGATGAATCCCAGGCATTAAGCTAATTGATTTTATTTTATTGTTGCTAAATATACTCATTTGTTCCAGGTCAAATTCAACCATTGCTCTCTCATATCTCACATGAATTCATGAGTCTTTTTCCCTACAGCTTATGTGAAGAGTAAACCAGCCTTTGCCCCCTCCATCCTTCACTACCCTGGTTACTGGTAAACAATCTTTGTGTTCTTTCTATACTTTGAGGATTTCCTTTTCATTGTGTGTGTGTATGTGTGCATTCACAGGTGTGTGTGCACACATGCAGCCTCATCTGGAGAAAGACAGAGACAGAGAAAATGAAAAGAAATACAAACACATTTTTTAGGAGCCAAAGCCAAATTTGAAACCACATAAATATTTAACTGTGGGACTTAAAAAATAAAAAGGTTATAGCCACACAAATGAAAACTATTTAGTAATTAAATAATGATGTAAGTCTACCTCTTATTTGTATGGTTATGGTTCTATAACATATAGTGATATTAAAACAGCAGTGTATAAAAAACGAATATTAAAATCTCATTTTAGAAAGTCTTATGTATATGAACATTTCATGGAAAATAATTAAAATCTATACATTATCATCTCAATTTGCCTTTAAATGGGCTTGTAAGTAGTATTGCTTCCTCCTAACTTCTTTTGTAATATTTTAACTGTTTTCCAATGAACATGAACTAATTTTAAAATCAGAAATAAAAGCATTTTGTTAAGAAGTGCCTGGGCAGATCAGTCAATAGACCATGGGACTCTTGATCTTGGGGCTGTGAATTTGAGCCCCATGATAGGTGCAGAGATTACTCAAATAATAAAGCTTTTTTAAATAAGCATTTTGTTAGATGTTGAATAGAATTAGCTCTTTAAATTACTGATGTGTATCTAAAATTCCAAATCAATTTCTGATCAAAGCACACTTAATATCCAATAATTGTGTATTAATTATAAAACACAAATTTAAAACTACCATTGGCCTTACATTTAACCCCCAAGTTCCCCAAAGATTTTTCCTAAAATAAAGCTTAAGAAAAGCATGCCTGGATTCATTTACATTTCTAAATAATTATGAGAGTTCTAGCAAAACAATATGACAAAAAAAGAAGAGTTTATTAATTGAAAACAGAGGAATTTTTTTTCATTTTTTATTCTTAATATGATTGCATTGCCAAATACCAAAAGATAATATTTTTAAAATAATGGAAGAGATAAGAGTACATGAAGATGATAAGTTATAGAATAAAGATACAAAAATCAACTGTTTTCCTTTATATCAGCAAATACTCTTTAAAGACAATAAAATTGATCTGTAGTTTATTCTAAGTTTCGATATTGAAATAGGGTATTTTCCCCACCAGCTTAGTTATCTCAGTAAAATTATTTATAAAATCCACATTTTCCACTAAACAATAGCTACTGAATATCAGAAAATGTTTTTGAAATGAAAAAGTTTGAGATTTGGCTAACACCGACAAGTACTGATCTCATAAAGTCTGATATCAGCACAGTACTTCATCACTGTAGTGAAGTTGGCAGGTCTCAGAGCCCCCCCCCCCAGTAATGATCTTCACATAAACCAAGTCCGTCTACACAGAAAGCCTGCTTCCTCACACAAGTCAATCCCATCCTTTAAATAAATAAAATTGTTACTTATTTTTCCGATGCTTCACCAATGCATTTTAATACATATATGCCAAAGGGAAGAGAATACAATTGATATTTGTCAACCTTTAATGATGAGGTTTTTTTAATGAGACTCGCAGATTTGCCAATAATTTACCTTAAAAAAAAAGAATGAATAATTGTTAAAAGTCTAAAAAATTTGAAGAGAAAAATAGTTCTTTCAAGATTAAAAAAATAGTATTTTTGCTTTCTTCCTTTTGGTGGTAATTACATAAAACTTGCAAAAATTGTATGACCCATGTCAAATGTTTTTTGAAAGAATATGTTATCAACAAATCTTCTAGACAAGAAATTATTACATAAATAATTCATATAGTTTGAAGTAAAATGAAGAAAGCAAGGAAAGCTGCAATGTGATGTGTCATAATCTGTTTCAAAGTTTTGTAGGCTTCTCAACACGGCTTATATATGTTAACTGAGAAAAAAAATAATACAGAAGAAAAAAACACTATCCTTTAAGAAAAATTACAAAGAAATAAGGTTTAGTATATTCTTCTAGTTTTATATCACTGGCTCTCTACTTCAGAAGTCTAGGAAAAATATTTTTATTGCTATTCCAAATGAAGCTGTATGCAATGCTATCCAAAGTCATCAATACTTAATAATGCTAGGGTGTGTAATGAATTCTGTATAAGTGTTTTAAATATGCCAGTTTGATTTGTCCAATGACACAAGAAAGCTGCAATTTACCAAAGACATCGTAATAAAGTTGAGGACTGGTTATTCCATTGGTACGATATGCATCACAGAGCTAAAGTAAACTAAGGCAGACCAATCTGTTTGTCACCATGACTAATGAGTCACTTTTTTGTTTGAAATCTATATACTTTATTTCCATTAAATAATCAGACAATACTTTCAGATATAATAGGTTGTTTGGTTTCTGCTGCTTTACGTTTTCAGCAAATCCCTGAAACACCGTAAATATGTAATGGACAGTCCAATACAAATGTGGGTAATTCTAAATGTCAAGGATCTGAATAATGATCTTCTTGTCATAAAAAAATAAAAGTCATGTCAGCAAGATTTGTCATCATGTGACCCTGAAAATCAATACCTGGCAATGCTTCCAAAGCATCACAAAATCCCTTATGTATCTATTTTCAAATAAATGTGACAGGGAAATGGTTTATGGACTTCAGATAATATATAGACTATTTGCTTTGAGTTTTAACTCTACTTAACTAACTTTCAAAAAAATGTTTTCTTATGAGTTCCATTTCATAGCATCTTCCTAATTTTAAATTAATACTATGGAAAATTAGAGAATATAAATAAATTAATATTTTATAATTATGCTCTATTTTAACCTGCATATAAAGTTAGATATAAATTTGATTAAATTGTACAGAAAAATTTACAGTCTGGTTTTCAAACCTAATCTAATAGTGTATACATTAGTACAAAGTTTTTAAAAGGTGTCTATACATATTCTGGAGGGGATAGCATTTTTATGTGCAAAAGTTGATTGTATGAATCTCAGAATGTACCTAAAAGAGAGGGAAATGTGGAAAAACTAGCACTCATGGGCTCAAAAACATCCTCAGCTAAAACTATGCTGTATATTTCAGATTCTTTAATTTTCTTAAATATTTACCTATTATTCATTATTTTAGAGAGAGAGGGAGGGGTAGAGGGAGAGAATCTTCAAGCAGACTCCTTTCTCAGCATGGATCTGGATCCGGATCCGGGGCTCATCCCACAACCCATGAGGTCATGACCTGAACCAAAACCAAAAGTTAGACGCTTAACCTACTGAGCCACCCATGTACCCCTCTTTCTCTTTATATTTATTTAGATGTGAGTATGTGTGCATGAATGTGTGAGTGCACTTTATACTAATGATTTATTGTAAAAAGTTGAAGCTTCCACATGTAAACTTGTGTTCACAATCCAGGTCATTGAGATAAATTCTTAAAGATAAAGATAAAATAAAAATTATTGCTAGTCCCAGAAGTAAATAAGTACTATTATTATAAAACAACTACCATTGAAATGCTATACATATTGCCTGTAAGTCCAGCTATTCAATTATCTGCATGTACGAAGATATACTAAACCCCAAATACCTACAAGAGTACGTTAAGATGCATTCTTAGAATTTTTTGTACATATTACAATGTAACCATGGAAAAATGAACAGATAAATCTTTAAGGCCATAAGCAGTGAATGAAAATCCGCAGTCCTCATACCTCTGTCAATATTGTATATTTTCTCATGTATGTTTGCTATCTTAATAGTCCGTAAATAGAATGTAATTGTTTTTTTTTAATGTAATTGTTTTTGAAGTTGCTTTTCTTTAGTTACAAGGGAATTTGAATATTTATTTTTAAAAAAATTTAGCATCCAATGTGTTTCTTTAGTGGATGACTTGCTAATGTCTCTTTCTGTGATTTGTTGGTGTGCCTGTCTTGTCCTCAGTGATTTGTGAGAACATTTTCATTAAGGATGTCATCTTTGTTATACCTGCTGCATTCTTCCAAGTCGTCACATGACTTAATGTCATGCTAATGGCAGTTTCTGACACACGATATATATAGTTTCATTTTTGTTATTGTCAGGGAGGATTTTTTTCAGCTTCAATTTCATAAAATATTTATTGGCATCTTACTTTACTATGGATGGTTTACTGTTATTTGCTTTTAACTCATTTTCTATATTTTGAAACACGGAGTGTCTTAACTATTTTTGCTTATTTTTTCCTAAGCAGCCTTTTAATATAGAACTACTATATGAATCATCCATTTTTCTCTGTGTGTAAGTGCTATCTTTATGGTACAATAAAAATAATATCCATTTTAAAATTCTGTGTATTTACGGGTACTTTCAGACATAAGAAGATATTCACTGATAGAGTAGTCTCCCTTATCTATGAGAGATACATTCCAAAACCCCAGTGGATGCCTGAAACCATGGATAGTACTGAATCCTATATACTATTTTATCCTATACATCTGTATTTATGATAAAATTTAATATATAAATTAGGCACAGTCGGAAACTAATAATGATGGCTAATAATAAAATAGAACAGTTACAATAATATACTGTAATAAAAGTTAGGTGACTATGTGATCTCTATCAAAATATCTTAATGTACTATACTCACCCTCTTATGATAAAATGTCTATGTAATGAGGTAAAGAGAGGTGACTGATTTAGGCATTGTGACATAACCTTACAGTAATACCAACCTAACAAAACATCAGAAGGATCACCTACCTGCTTCTGGACCACTGTTGACCAGAGGTAACTGAAACTGCGGAAAGTAAAACCCTGGGTAAAGAGGTGTGGGGATTACTGTATTTCCTTCAGCTCATTGGTGATAGGGGGCACCTGCATGGTTCAGTCAGCTAAGCATCTAATGGTTTAGTTCCAGTCATGATCTCAGGGTTATGAGATGGAGCCCCACGTTGGGCTCTATGCTCAGTGGGGAGTCTGCTTGAGGATTTCTCTACCTCTCCCTCTGCCCTTCCCCAGGCCCCACTCACTGTCTGTCTGTCTGTCTCTTTCTCTCAAATAATAAATAAGCCTGAAAAAAAAAACCCACAAGTGGATAAATAAACAATTTGGCACTTGACATACATGATGAGATAAGGCTGCTCACTGGTCTCAGACCACCTTAAATTATGAATAATTAAAAGGTACTTCCTAAATGATCTTGCATAGTGTGACTTTATCAATTAGGATATGTCTTGTCCAATATCTATCCATATATCCTGACATAACATACAAGAGTTCTTTAACTCAGAATTTTATCAAAACAAGTGGAGAATGACTCAACATCCTGTGATGAATACTCCAGACAATTTGTTATAAAGATTCATGGGACAAACTGTAAAGGATTCCAAGTGGACTGCAATGTGTGTCTTTAGTTCCTTCTCATTAAAGAACTAACGATATTTCTTCAATACAGTGGCTAGAATCTTACTCCATCTGAATTTATTTCTTTTCTTTTTCCTCTGTTGAAGCTGGGAGAGAAGTTATTTCTGTCAGGACTCTCATTTAGGTTGTCAGGCAATTGTTTTCCTTCATGCCCAAGCACTTATTTAGACAATTATGCATTGCTCTGTATATAAAAGTAGAGTGCAAGAGACTGCCTAGTTTGGGGCAGCGGTGGTTCACCTGTGTGATCAGCTACCCGTGGGGTGGCAATCAGGGGCAGTAGGAGGATGGGTGGCCCTTCTTTTTTACAGAAGCAGCTACCTCTTGTTTGTTGTATTTAGGAAAAACCGGTAGCTTCGAACTGACATAGTTTGTATGTATGAGCCATCATGAGATGATATCCATCAGTCAACAACTTGCCTGACATTGTATATGTTACAATGCTAGTTTTTATTTTTTCTAGCAGGTACACCAGTTCTATTATTTAAATTCGAATAGTTGGCTTATGAAAATATAGCTTCTGCCAGAACCCAGAACTGCCCTAAACCATCTCAAATGAACAATGAATCCTCAGGGGTCAGTATTGCTCTGTGTTCACTGACAGCTCACATTATTAAAGAAAATGTTTTTTTGTGCCTTTCTGTCAAATCAAAATGTTTCTCTAATATGTCAAGCAATTGCTTGTTTCGAATATCTGTCGGATTTGCCATTGCTGCTAGATTAAGGTCAAAGTTGACAACTGAGCAAGACATTGATAATACTTCCCAATAAGCAGAGGGTATGATCCTGACAACATATTTTATGTTGGAACCTTAGTTCTTATTTGATTCTATTTAACCACTTAAATATTGTACCAAGTAGGAATATATCTGCTAAAAGTATAAAAAAGCAAGTTTGACATTTAACAGAGATTAAGTTCTTCAAACACAGTCTACGTACCATGTTTGTAATCTTGAGTGTCATTATGAATTCAAGCCAAGTGTCTAGAAATATTTAATCCATGTGCATCTAACAGAGAGGCAATAGTTCCCAAAGTATGTTTGTCGTAAGCACACATCTGTTGGTTGCACATGACTTGCTAATCCTATTTTAGGACTGATTATGTAAAAATACTTGCACCATATGTCATTATCCTGGAGTATTTGTATAGGCAAGATCATTAAATTTTTCAGATGTCCTTTCTAAAAAAAAATAAGATACAATTGTTTGTAGAATTAAGAGCAATGTCGTTTTTTTTAATATGCATAAGTTTTGATGAAGATAACATTTGTGGATTATATACTGATACATATACTCATTCAAATGAAACTTGTTCAAAGTCACCTCTAAGACACTACAATTGATTTTCTTGCAAATGTCATATGATAAGATTTAATAGCAAAAGGGAAATGTTTCACAAATTAAAGGATGAAATTCATTTTCAAGTACTTCAATATGTCTGTTGATTAAATTACTTTCAATAAGGTGACTTTATTTTGAAGGTCAAAAGATTTCCAGCACTGTAAAGAAGGGACTTTCCCAACGTCCCAAAAAAGATAATTATAAAATGTCTCCATTTTTACTAGAAAAACTTAAAATCACTTGGGACCGTAATATACTTTATTTTTTATTTTATAGTATTTTCTCATATACTTATAAACTAGTTTCCAAAAACTTGAAAAGAGCTATTTTTCTTGACCTTATTTTTTAAGAAATAAAGATAAATGATATAACTAAAACTCCACCTCTATATTTGTTGAATACATTCATTTTATTTGTATCTGAGATAAAGTATGTACTCTAAGTACAATCACAGTTCAAAATAAGTCCACAAAGGAACTCATCTACAATAGCTTCCCCCCTAAAACTTCCCAAAGGCTGCTTAGTTCACAATCATCCATAGCAGATAACAGTCCTATATTATGTTCTTTCACTTTGATCGAATACCAGGAGAATCCCTGAATTGCAAAGGACCAAGTTAGTAGAATTTTGTCAAAAGGAATATTCTGTTAGGTTGTGTATATATTGTATATATTGTGTAACTCCAGTCAGAGCTGAGAGAGTTGAATTTTCTTATATTCTAAGAAATACCAACAGATAGTTTTAAATTTTTGTTTTGCACTGTTCAAGTCTTGCACGCCTTCCCACATTTTATGGAGATTCAGAAGAAAAATGCAATTGGATGATTTCACACTGCTTAATATATTCATTGTGGTCATTAATAAGCAAGAATATCTTTAGATGTAATTAGTGGGCACTTCTATACTAGGTTTTGCTTTAATTTAAAATACTTTAAAAGTTTGGTTTCTCTGATTTTACTCTATATTATAAACTTTTAGGAGAAAAAATTACTATTACCAGTGCATCATTAAAGCATCTCACATATTAAAACTATTTACAGATATTCATAGATCATAAGAACCAGAAATATTTTTACAGAGAAAAGCTCATTTTTTGAGAGAAACGATATTAACAAATTAATTTATCATTTAAAAAGTGATTTTAAAATAAAGAATAAAAACTATTGAAAAGTTTATTACTATTAATAGCAAAGTCTTTTACTGTAATGATATTCATTGCATTTGAAGAAATCAGTTTCTTTCTGAAAACTAATGATGCTCAATATGTCAGATAGATAGATGATGATGATAGATTGATAGATAGATGATAGATGATAGATAGATAGACACCAAAGGAGACTAGAAGAAAACAAATTTTGAACTTTTTTTTTTTTTTTGGTCTCTTAACATGACGTAAAATTCACATAGCATAAAATTTATCATTTTAAAATTTATAATTCAGTGGCATTTAGTGCATTTACAGTGTTGTACAGCCATGACTTCTCTCAAGTTTCAAATGATCACCCCTTCTTCTCTCCTCCCACTGCCTGTCAACCTATAATATACTTTTTGTCTCTGTGGAGTTGCCTAGCCTGGATATTTCATATAAATAAAATTGTGTAATATGACACCTTTTGTGTAAAGCTTCTTTCACTTAGCTTAACGTTTTTAAGGATTATCCAAGTTGCAGCACGTGTCAGTACTTCATTCCTTTTTGTGACTGAATACTTTTTCATTGTATTGTACACCACAATTTGTTTATCCATCCATCTGTTGATGGATATCTAGAAGAACTGTTTGGCTGGTGAATAATAGATAATGCTGCTCTAAACATTTGTGTATGTGTATACTTACTTGTGTCTGTATGGTCAGAAGTTTTCATTGCTCGTTGGTATACACCTAGGAATGGAACTGCTGAGTTATATGCTAATTCTACATTTAGCTTTTTGAAGAATTGTCCATATGTCTTCCACAGTGGCTGAGAGATTTTGAATTCTCAACACCAATATAAGGGTTCCTATTTCTCCATGTTCTTGTCAATATAGCTATTTTACACTGTTTTTATTATAGCCATTCAGGTCACTGTGAAGCAGAGTCTCATTGTGGTTTTGACTTGCAATTCTTTAATCACCAATGATGTTAAACATCATTTCATGTGTTTGTTGGCCATTTGAGTATCTTCTTTAGAAATATGTCTATTAAAAAAATATATGTCTATTTAAGTTGTCCTTTTTAAAATTGAATTGTTTGTCTTTTTGTTGTTAAGTCGTAAAAGTATAAAACTTCTTTAATTTAAAGTTAGTATCTTTGTTAGTTATATGATTTTCAATTATTTTTTTGCCATTCTGCAGGTTTTCTTTTCGTTTTCTTGATAACTCCCAACAGGTTTTAATTTTTATGAAGTCCAATTAATCTGTATTTTTCTTTTGGAAACAAATTTGAGAATCCATTGACAAATCTGAGATCAAGAAGATTTACTCCTATATTTTCTTTTTAAGTGTTATAACTATAACACTTCTGTTTAGCCCTTCTGTTTAGATCACTGATCAATTTTAATTAATTTTAAATTTGAAATGGGGTTAAGAGCTCAATTTCATCCTTTTGTATTCTATCTCCCACTACGTAGTTTTGGCACCTTCATGGTAAATCAATTGGCCATATATATTTGAGTTTGTTTCTGAACTCTCAATTCTATTCCATTGGTCAATATTTCTATCCTTATGCCATTATACACTGTTTTTATTATTGTAGCTTTGTAGTAAGTTTTAAAATCAGAAAATGTGTCTTCCAACTTTATCTTTTTCAATATTGTTTTGGCTATTTAATACCCCTTGTGATTCCATATGAATGAGCTACTTATTTGTACAAAAGAGATAATTGGTAGACATTGCCTGACATTCAAATAGAACCTTGAGGATAGGACCCATGTTGCTTCTTATTTGGATGATATTTTCATATTTTGAATTTCAAGGTTGTTGGTAATTCAGGCTGTGTCTATACTAAACATGTTTTCAGCAAAATCCAATTTAAGGACACATTCTAAATAGTCTTCTTATTTTATTTTTAACTTATGGCTTTTTGATTATATTGTTGGGACTAAGATAGGACCCATATTTATTGTAAACGTTTTTAAAAAATAAAATAAAAGTTTAAAGACTTTGGGACACATAGGTGGCTCAGTGGTTGAGCATCAGCCTTTGATTCAGGTCGTGATCCTGGGGTCCTGGGATTGAGTCCTGCCTCAGGGTCCTTGCAAGAATCCTGCTTCTCCCTCTGCCTATGTCTCTGCCTTTTTTTGTGTGTTTCTCATGAATAAATAAATAAAATATTTTTTAAAAAGCTTAAAGACTTTCAAATAAACATTGGGCTAAAAGTATATATGATGAAGAATAGGTGACATGTCAATGTTTTGGCCAGAAATTAGCACTGTCCTGGCTATTTATTATTATTATTATTAAAAAATACTTTTGGTTAAAAAATGCTAACCATTGTTGGAGCTTTCAGTGAGTCATAATATTTTTGCTGATAGAAGGTCTTTCTTTCATGTTGAGGATTGCTGACTGATCAGGACGGTGTTTCCTGAAGGTCGGAGTGGCTGTGGCAATTTTTAAAAATAAGACAATGATGAAGTTTGTCCCATCAATTCTGAATGCCACATCAAATGTGCAGGAATACTCCTTGGCCTATACCCTTTCAGGGAATTTCTTTGATTGGGTATGAAATTTCTTCCACAAATACCTAGATTGCTGGATCTATGAGGCAGTAAAGAACAAGAGTAAATTAAAAATATTCTTCCCATCCCCTTACTTAGATTCACACCTTTAACATGGTATGGAAAACCCATCTAACTACCAAATATGGGATAAAAACAGGTGATTTCGTGTAAAGGTGAGATGGAAGAGAAAGTAGTCATACATAAAGAAAAGGATTGGGATGGCTGGGTTGCTCAGTGGTTGAGAGTCTATCTTCAGCTCAGGACATGATCCTGGAGTACTAGGATCGAGTCCCACACCAGGCTTCCCACAGGGAGCCTGCTTCTCCCTCTGCCTATGTCTCTGCCTCTCTCTCTGTATCTCTCCTGAATAAATTAATAAAATCTTTTTAAAAATGAAAAGATTGCAGTTTAAAATACTGTATCACTTTAAGAAATCAAACCAGATTCTTAAAGTTTATTTGAAAAAATAAGAACTTTTTTGGAAAATGTTGCCACAATGAAGAAGAATAAACTATCATGTAAAAGAAATAATACAAAGAGAAAGAAGTTACACAATGGCTAGGTCGACAGCTATCTAGAATGATTGGACAGCAGGCGGGATGCTAAAGAAACATATGACAGGAAAAAAAAATGTGAAAGTTAAATATGTCAGAAGACAAAAATAAATTAATGAGAAGATAAGTAAGAAAGAAAAAAGAAGTCCTAATCTGTATAAAATATAAATTAAAAAGATGGAAATAGTAATGAAAATAGTAAAACCTTTATAGGTAGGAAGAAATTGTAAGTTCACACTTAAGAAAAAACAGTGAATATTAACACAAGTATACTAATCGTCTACAACATAAAACTTGGTGAAAATTGTCAAGTTCCAGAGTAAAGAGAAAAATCTTAAAAAACACATTATCATAAAATATAGTGTCTGTTTTGTTCTCCACCATATTGCCAGAACAACATACTGCGTGGCAATAGTAGATGTCCAATAAATATAAGTATTAGTCAAATGAAAGTATGAATAAACAAAATGAAATTCAGGAAGATAATATGTCTAACATAAATTGCACTAAAATCCCTGCACAGAGATTTAACACTTGTTGTGTCTCTATAATTAAAAAACCAAATAAATATTACTTGAGGAAAAAAAGGCATCAGAAGGCAAAGATATGGTAAACTCAGAACATACAAGCCAAAGAACTCTCCTAAAGGAAGAATTAAAGGTAAAACAAACAACAAAAGCAAACAAACAAAAAATACAAAACAACAACAACAACACATTCCTGAAAAGTTACAAAAAGAGATGCCACATCTCACCACTTGAAAAGTCACAGTGGAAAGGGACAAAGTGATAAATTTCAGATATTCCAATTAATAAAGCTGAGGGTGATATTAAGCACATTAAAGGAAGCAAAATGGTTGTACAATGGGGGACAGTTAGAAAGGACAAAAACGGTCAATTGGGGACTTATTTTCCATATTATTATTAAAGTAAAATTAGGAAAAAAGGTTATTTTGCAATGAAGTTGTGACTATCTGGCCCCATGCATGGCTCTTTTGTCTTCTTTAATCTGTACTACTTCTTGGGTCTTTCCTTGTCTTTATCATGTGGACACGTGGAGAATTCCATTCAAGTGTATCTGATGTTGCCTCATGACTAGGTCCAGGCTGTGCACTTCTAGAAGGAGGAACACATGCTCAGGGTATCCTATCAGGAAGTACATCTCTCCCATTTCTGGTCACATTAGTTTTGACCACTGTGGTTAAGGTGATGTCTGTTAGATTTCCCACTGTGAAGTAAGTAAGTTATCATTAACATGTACTGAGGGGTTAATATCTTGAAGCTATGTAGCCATGTTGTTCCTCATCCAACTTTTACCACCAGTTTTAGTATTTGTTAAGGTCCTGCCCTGAGTCAATTATGGCCCATGAAGGATGAAGAAGAATGAAGATTCAGTTACAAACCTTGGTTCTGAAAAAATAAAAAATAAATTAAAAAAAAAAAACAAAAAAAAAAACTTGGCTCTGAATACCCAAGACCCTGCTCCAGGAGGACCAGCTTGAGGAAGGGTGATGAAGGAAAGAGAAAAGAAAAAGGATAAAGTTAGTATTAGTGCATATGATTTTATAATAAAAATATAAATGTTTCTCAAATCATTTGTGATTATCTTGGGTATGTTCCAGAACCTACCATGCTCTACGTATTTGAGATTATTGTATTAGGCAGAAATTATGTATTAGGCAGAAATTATGCATCGGAGAAGAGGACAGATTGTCATCTGGCAGTGGAAGTAAGACAACTCACTTAAGTAAATGTAAACAGTGATTAAATGTGCCGGGGGAGAGGGAAGTTGTAAGGACTCTTATCTAATAATCACTGTTTTCCCCACAGTAGAAGTGACATTTATTTGCAGAACATGAGCTGGAGGAAGTTGGAATTTAAGCCTGGAAGGATAGTCTCTGCAGGCTGGACAGGTACTGAGGGCCCAGTGGCTTGGTAAACTGGCTCTGAGAGGGAGATTTGTCTGCACCAATGCAAGGACAGGCAAGGATGGGCAGGGGGAGACGTGGAGCTATGACATCACAATGGGCTCAGCCATCCCAGCAGAGCTCTGGGGCCAGAGGCTTGCCCCTTTAGAGTTTCTTGACTGGATGAGAAGCCCAGGCCTTTATCCATCTACCACTGGTCCATCATTGGAGAACAGCTGCTTCTGGGAAGGGAGTGACCCTTAGTCACACAATTTTCTTCACAGAAGGATAATCACCTGGAGGGGCAGTGCAGCCCTAAGCTCCCAGATGTCCTCACAGCTGGTCACTGTAGTAAAGGGTGCTTAGTCCTGGAAGGGAGGAGGGGTGGGAGGGATGGGGGTAAAGCACAGCAACCGTTACACAAGAACCCAACACTCCTTAAGTGCAGCGGGATACACCAACAGAAGGGAAGGGCCTGCAGCAGGAGCACGGTGTACACAGATCACCGGAAACAAGGCCTGTCTGTCATACCTTTGCGACTTCCACTGAGTTCTATGCTTCCCTTATGGTAATCTATGACAAAAGTAAACTTGGCTTTAAACACTTGTTTACAAAGTGCTGGCACCTGAGTTTCTTGGTTGTCGTAAATTAATTTATCTGTGGAGAGGAGGGAAATATCTGAACGTTAAAATCACAGCTGAGGATGCTTTATAATATTCAGAGGAACATGCACGAGGAAAAACTGGTGCCAGAAGAATGGAATAATTACAATCTCCCTGTCGATTGGCTTTGGGAGTGAAATATCTTCTTCCTGTGTGATAAATAAATAAAATCTCAATATTTAAGGCCTCATCAGAAACATCCAACTCTGAGCAACAGGAATTTCCATGCTGCCTACAGGGTGATCGGTTGCCATTGAGGACCAGTGACTCTTAAATGATGAGATGAATTAAATAAGTGCTTACAGACTCTTCAATTCCTGATTAGACAATGAGACAAAGATTAAGATGATATTTTTAAAAAGGCATTTTACGGTCTCTATTTAGAAATCTTTGGGTGTTGAATCTGTGTTGACATTAAATACTACATCAATGTTTAAACTCATGACCATTCTTTCTCATTGCATTATATTTTGGAAAGAACATATTCTCATGTATTTTAATACATCTATACAGACAAAATAAACTGTAGTTTCAGTGTGTTTGGTGAACATTACCCACCGTCTAATTTTGGAGTTCTCAAAAAATTTTTTTAGTTGCAATGTTTTATTAATATTTCTTTTAAATTGGCATAAAAATTATATCTGTTGAGGCATAAGAGATTGGTTGATATATAAATATTTGCCTCCACAAGGAAGTGAAATTATTTTTTTTCCTTTCCAATCTTTTTTTTTGTATATTTTTTTTATTGGAGTTCTATTTGCCAACATATAGTATAACATGCTCATCCCATCAAGTGCCCACATTGATGGTCTTTCTGACCTCTCCAACCATTAAAAATGACCAAAGATTCCAAAGAGCTTTTATAGGTCATGTGAGTTTTACTTATCATTACTTACTGCCTATCAATCATTATTGGAAACAGAAACAGAAATTTTCTAAATATACCATTGAAAAATAACAGCTATAAAATTATGTATCATCATAAAAACATATTTTTGAAGAAAAACAAACATTTCAAAAACAAAAGTGTACATACTGAGTACAATGGCATCACTTTACATTTTTGCATTAAAAAAAAAAAAAACAAACCTGGCTAAAGAGAAGTCAGCCATTTGAACTTCTGCAGTCAATGATTTGCCAAATGGTGTTTTGGTTGAAGATATGAGGAAAATTTAGCCTCATACAGAAAGAGGTTAAAAAGGGAGAGTTTTTTAATTATCTTTTTTCTTATTTTGAGATAATTATAGATTTACATGCACAAACTGGAGGTAATGGGAGAGATCTTGTGTGCCCTTCACTTAGGTTCACCTGGGGGCAACATTTTCCAGAACCAGAGTCCAACATCGCAGCCAGGATATTGGCTAGAATGCAGTCAGCATCTAGGTATCCAGTTGCCTCTCGTGTTGCCCTCTTTCAGCTGCACCACATCCCTCCTCCACACACGGCAACCATTAGTCTCTTCTCCCTCTTGATGGCACGTCGTTTGCAGAATATTATATAATTGGAATGTCACCTCTTAGGATTGATATTTTCACTCAGAATAATTTTCTGGAGATTCATCCAGGTTGTTGTGTGCATCAGTAGTTTGTTCCTTTTTTATTGGTGAGTATTCTTTATAACGTGAATCACCATAATTTGCTTTGAAGGACATCTAGATTGTTTCCAATTGTTTTGTTTTGTTTGTGTTGGTCTTGGTTTTTTGCTATTATAAACAAAATTTCTAGAAACATTAGTGCCCAGGTTTGTATGTTAACACAAATTTTCATTTCTCTGAGATTGGATCATATGGTACATGCATGTTTAGGTTTTTAGGAACTGTTTTCCAGAGCGGCTGCACCATTTTACCTTCCCAATGTAACATACAAGCAACGGGTTTCTGTTAATGCTCATCAGCATTACCATTGTCACTATTTTTTCCTGAGAAATATGTGGAAATACCTCATTGTGGGTTTAATTTACATTTACCAAGTGGCTAATAATGTCAAACATCCTTTCTTGTGCCTATTTGCCATCTCTACATCGATATCATTGACATGTCTGTTCATGTATTTTGCCTGTTTTCTAATTGGAATTTTTTTTTTACCACTGGGTTTAGAGGGAATATAAAATATTCTAAATACTAACCCTCTGTTGGACATATAATTTGCAAATATTCTGTCCCCTTTGGTATTTGGTTTTCGGTTTTTAGTTTTTTTTCCCTCTAAACAGGGTTTTGATGGAGCAAAAGTTGTTAATTTTAATGAAATTCAACTTTCCGATTTTCCTTTTATGGATCATGTTTTGGTGTTAGGTGTAAGAATTGTACAGTATAGACATTTTTTTGTCTGAAAACTTTGTCCTATTTTTCTCCCTATAAGTGTTGTATTTTTCTATTTTACACCTAAATCTATAATCCATTTTGAATTATTTTTTGTACAAGTTTATACACTAATACTTTTTGTATAATTTTATTTTGTATTGATGTAGGTTGAGATTTTTTTTAAATCTTATTTTGTTTTGTTTTTTGCCAATGGATGTCCAGATACACAAGCACCATTTGTTGAGAAAGAAACTTGTGTCTGATGAATTGCTTTTGGACTTTTGTCAAACTAATTTTGTTATATTTTTGGGGGGTTATTCCTGGGTCCTCTATTCTGTATCTATATCTTTCTCTCGGTCAACATCACACATTACCTTGATTACTGAAACTATATAATACACTTTCAACGTGGGTAGACTGATTCTTCCCACTTTACTTTTCTCAAAGTTGTTTTAGCTACTCTACTTCCTTTGTCTTTCCATATGAATTTCACAATAACTTTGTTTCCTCTTACAAACGTTATTTCTGATGTTTGAGTAGAAATTTTGCTAAACCTGTACATCAACTTTTGGCAAATTGACATCTTTACTATATTACCCTTCCAATACATGATTATAGAATGTCTGTCCATTTATTTAAATCTTTTTTTAAACAAAATCTTTCATCAATATTTTGTCATTTCTAACATACAACTTGAGTACAAGTTTTGTTAGATTTTACACCTATTACAGATTTTACACCAATGTAAAGAGCATTATATTTTTAGCCTCAAAACCCATGTGTTCACTGCTACTCTATAGAAGTATTGTTGATCTTGTATCCTGTGATCTTGCTGAACTCAATTATTAGTTCTGGGAGTAATTTAATAGATCCCTTGTATTTCTTATGTAGACAATCGTGTCATCAGCAAAGAAGGACGGTTTTCTTTCTTCCTATCCAAACAATATGACTTTTTTCTTGCCTTATTGTCCTAGCTAGAATTCCACTCTTGGCATCTGTAAGCCCCTCTGGTACTAGCATGTTGGGGAGAATGAGTGAAGCCATCTGGAAGGGATGAAAGTCTCTTCTCCCTGCTGCCGGAGGCTTTGTTGTCTCTGTGAGGATGGAGACACAGTTTTGTCTGGGTTTTTGGCTAGAATACAGCTATTAATGTCTAAAAGTTTTCCCTTTCACTCTGCTAGAGAGCAGGCTTCTGGGAGGCTTTATTGTCTGTGTCAGTTTCCACCTATCCCACCACCTAGAGACAAACAGGACAGCTAGGAACTCACTCTCATGCATTCCTTTTCTGAGGTCTCTGGTCAGTTGCAACCTTTCAGAATATTCTTAAATTTTATTTTACATAGAGCCCATGATTTTTATGGGTACATAGAAGAAAAGAATAAGGAAAATATATGTCTATTCCATCTTCCTAGAAGTGGAAGGCTGAGTCAAAGACATCTTGAAGATGCTTTCCTAAGAATATGTATTTTTAATTTTTCTCATTACTTTTTCTCAAAAACGAGACCAATTAAAATAATCTATTTGGAAAATCCCTTAGTGATATTAGCTTATGTAAATCTGTGACAAAGTTGAATGCTATTTGTTATCAGTATCTATTATAATATGTTTTTAGACCAAAGCATTTCAGCAAGTGCTTATCTAAAAAGTAGACATTTATAAAATGCAGTTCTCAGATAAATATTCTTCTCTAAACCATAAGAAAATGATTGATAGTTTGAATTTATCCAACAGATTCACATAAAACATTTATAGGTAAAATGCAGTTGGGTTTTAAAACATAATAATCAAAATAGGATTTGGTCATTTGACAGTTTACATAAATCAATAATGGTTTTGAGGTTAGTTTTTTAGTCAATGCAACAAGATATATCTTGAGTCTAACTCAGTAATACCATTGATGCCTTATGATACAAACCTGGTGTTATCAGGAACTCATACTACTTTATGGTTTTTTTATATTAATTTTCAGTTAGTTAAAATACAGTATAATATTAGTTTCAGGCATACAAAACAGTTGAGTCAACATTTCCATACAATACCCAGTGGTCTATCATAATCTCCATCACCTGTTTCACTTATCACTGTCTGAACCCATACCACTTTAAAAATCATTGCTAATATTACGACTTGTTCAACATATATATGTATTTTTTAATAAAATTATGATTTGGACAGCCTGGGTGGCTCAGCGGTTTAGTGCCACCTTCAGTCCAGGGACTGATCCTGGAGACCCAGGATGGAGTCCCACGTTGGGCTCCCTGCATGGAGGCTGCTTCTCCCTCTGCCTGTGCCTCTGCCTCTCTCTGTGTGTCTCTCATGAATAAATAGATAAAATATTTTAAAAAATAAATAAAATAAAATAATGATTTGAGTGTGCATGAAAATATGTGGAAATACCTCTTAGTGCAAAATGGAATGTTAATGTCAGTAAAAAGAGAGCAATATTAAACCAAATTCTCTGGGGAATAATTTTTTTTAGACTTATTTATTTATTTGAGAGGGGTGGAAGGACAGAGGGAGTGAGAGAGAGAATCTCGAACAGACTCCCTGCTAAGTGAGAAGCCCAATGTGAGGCTGGATTCCAGGACCCTGAGATCCTGATCTGAGCCAAAACCAAGAGTCAGAAGATCAACGGACTGTGCCACCCAGGTGCTTCTCTGAAGAAAAAATGTAGAGATGCAGTAGTTTATATTTTATCTCTGATTGCAATTTGAATTAATTCTGAGATATATGCCTTCTGACAACATGTCTAGCTTTACCCTGAAATAATCAAATATTATTATTATTATTCCAAATCTTTGAATTCCACCTCTCATTTTTCAGTTCTTTCCACATTTCAAATGGCAAAGCAAATTTCTTTCCAGGACTCTTTCCTTGGCCGGGTTTGCCCAAGAGGAAAGAGGAAGGCTGTAATGATGAATAGAAGCCACTATTCCTACACTGTAATTATAAAAGTCTCTGTGTTATGTTCACATAAAGAAGGGAACTTTTTAAATGTGTCCCAAGGGAACATTAAAAATGGAGTGTAGGACAAGGCAAGAGCTCCAAAGAAAAAGAGAGAAAGGGAGAGAGAAAGGAGAGGTGAGGTGACATGAGCAGAGAGCAGAGAAGAGGCAGAGGAGTGGGCACTCACATTCACAGGCCCAGGGTGGCCATTTACACCCCACAAGAACAGGTGTGCAGCAAACCTTTCTCTTCAGGGTAACTTACTCCCTGGAATCTCATTAGAACACATTGTTACCCTAGTTATAATCATCTCCCATACTCCCCTGGAGAACCAACTTCTGGCCAGGCACCTCAGAGGACCCCATGCTCCTGCTCAGATCTCCATGCTCTGCCAAGAGACAGGGCCTCTAACCCTGAGGGGCCATAGAAAAAATTCAGTACAAGTCAGATGGTTCATGTCTTCATTGGTAAAAACATTACACTGTTATTTTCCCTAATGTCTGAAAAACCTGATTAGGGAAACTGAATTTTCCCTAAGGAGTCCCATGCCATTCCCTGCTCCCCATACCCTAATTCCACAGTCAGTGGAGACCACCTGATCCAGTAGGAGGAGGAGCACACAATCAAAACTACTATAGAAAAATGAGGCTATAGGTCAGGATTTTCCTGTTTGGCAGATTTTTTTTTTTCCTAACTGCTCACTTTTCCCAATGAAAGTAGGTTTTAAGAACAATAATAACAAGGGTCTGTCTATGTTTCTCACATTCTGAAACACAATAACAACATTGTAGGAATTAAGCAGTAGAATGTAGGAAAATACAGTGCTACTACCCTTTGTTCTATTCATAGATCAGCAGCCTAATTTCTAATCCACTCAAATAAGAGGCAACCATTCAACAATTTAGGAGTATTTCCCCTTCCAACAACTGGTTCACCAGAAAGGGAAACTGGTGGTAATTTATTCCATGCCAACATGTGTAGTCTATACATTGAGAGGTGGAGACTATATGTGTATTAGATATAGAATTTCATGCCCTGCATTTTTTAGAAAAACCAGAGTCCCTCTTATTTTTAGTATGTGGGTTTTATTTATTATCAGTGAACTAGGAGGTGACCAGGAGATTTTATCTTGAAGTTGAGCAGTGCTACATTCTATGACAGTGACAGAATTGGGACGAACTTGTGACAACCTGAAACAAAAGACAGAGGGTTGAACATCTACAGGTACATAGCCCCAGTTCTCTCTGGGTTCCATGGAAAGATGCTTGCTCACAGCACCTCTGAATGTACTTTGGGTCTGTACTCCATCAGAAGGACACGTGGCCCCCGTTGCTTCTTCCTTTTGGAGGGGCAAGCCTGATGGTGGCCTGCAGAGATATGAGACACTCTGGGCTCAGAGAGAAAATTGGAGATTTTAGGTGCCTCCTACTGGTGTAGGAAGCTCTAGGAAGGGGGCTTGTCCTACTCATTTCTCTTTTCAGGTAACTCATCAAACTCCACTTCTCAAAGTCCATCCCCTGACCTCAGGGGCTCCTTAAATATAATCCCGTCTTCAGAACTACAAATGTATTGACCTTCTTTTATTTAAACTAGGAAGAAACTGGGTGATTTGCCTCATCCCACTTCTATTTTCTGGATGAACCAAGCAGGTTCTAACTGGATTTGCACCTGGGAATACAATCACCAATGTGGGATGGTGAGCAGTCTAGACCCAGGCAGCTCCTACTAGGAATGGTCACACAACTGGCTCCACCTGGTGGTAAGGTGGGCCCAGTGATGGCTAAAGGCAGGACAAAACGAATGAGCTCAGTCAGGCTGGAAAGGCACATCAGTCCTCCCCCCCCCCCCCCCAGGAGTCTGTAGTCCATGCTGAGGTATCTTAGTCCCAATCCCCACATCCCCTTCCACAATAACCCAAGTCAGTGCTCTATCATGTGGGGCCAGATAGGAGCAGAGGTCACGGTATGTGACTGGAGCACTTTCATCCATGCCAGAACTCTAGAGAATCCATGTGAGTTTGAAAAGGCACTTAAAAAAAAAAAAAAAAAATGAAAAGAAGGCACTTAACAGGAGCTTAGAGGACATTATCCCTGTCCCAGGGACCCTCCCCCCATTCTCATCTACAACCCCATGGACACAAGAGCTCTATTAATGCAAAGGGGCCAGAGGTCTAATGGGCACCAAAACCAAAACTGTATAGTCCAAAATCTCTAGAAATGGGGCACAGGTCTGACCTGAGTGTTTCTTATCAGTGACAGCATAGCAGATGTCATCTTTGGAATATGGGGATGATTCCTGTTTGCTGGAAGAAAAGAGGAACTGGCTAGTCCCTGATGGGACTCCTCAGTGATCTTTTGGTTGATCTCCCCTTTCCCACCCTTATGCCTCTCATGGCCCTTTATTTAGCTTCAGGGAACGTGACCCCCTAGTGAGCACAGTTGGTGATTCACATCTCTAACAGCTTGCCAGGGTTGTGTTCCCTCAGAGAATCTGGTTATTGGCACCCCACTTCCATTCCAGACTGACCTCTGGGTTAGCAGCAGTCAGAGTTTGAATACGAATTCCCCAGTTCAGGTCACTGTTCTCCCTACTTTTCCCACCAGGCTTTGTGTCTGGTCCACAGCGCTGGGCTGACAGGTCAAGCCGACCAAGCTCTGGGCATTCTAGGCAAACTCTCAGGAGGAAACTGGAGGTCAACTACTCTATGGGAGAATTTGAGCTTTTGCTTTTTCTCTGCTTTTCCCAGATCCTTACCACACCGGGAAGCAGCAATCTTATCACTCTGGGTTCCCCCTTTTACAATAAATCCAATGCTCTGGGATTTCTGTGAACCATTTACTCAGGAATATGGAGGCTCCACAGTGGGTCCTCAGAGCCAGGTGGTCACCAATGACCCACCCATCCATTCTCAGCTATAGTGACCATGGACTGAGCCTCCATGGTAACCTTCCATAGCCCCCAGGGGTGCTGCTCCATAGTCCTCGGATACCCATCAGGACTGTGTTATCAAGCCTACATTCAGCACTACTCCATCCAGAAAATGGCTCAGAAAAACACTAACACCATCATTTGATGCAGCCTAGCGTCCCCAGATAAAAGAACTGATGCAGGGATCCAGCTTCCTGTGGAAAGGAACCCATGAAAGGATACATACAGTCCATAATGGGGCTCTAGGCATTATGTTGCTGTGCTGCAGCAGACAGACCTCAGACATGTAGGTCAAGTGCCTTCCTCTACATAGGACACACATGGGAAGAAACATACATGGATGAAATAAACAGGTAGGTCTGAGGCATTGAGCACTCTGAGCTTAGATGCCACCACAATAGGAGTGTTACGTTAAGTTGGGTGCCCCAGAAGCAGACTCTTTAGACAAAGATTTAAACCTAAGTAGTTTCTTTGGGAACTAAAGGACAGTGATCAAGTATAAATAACATGGCTATCCCTAAACCCTTGCACATCTGTACAAACATGACACAACTATCACCAAAAGATGGAGCATATATTTGTTCTCTTTGATTTGGGGCTGGTTCTGTTTTCTTGCATTCACCAATATAAAGTGGTAAAGGTGGCATACTGAAACTTCTAAGCCCACACTTTAAGAGGCAGCTTCCGTTTTCAACCCATGAGTATCCAGTGAAGACGCTTAGGTTAGATGACTCTATGATGAGAGATCACGAGCCCAGCTGTTCTGAGCTGTCTCAGCTGAGGCAACAGACTTGTGACTGAAGACAGTTGGGTAACGTAGGGCCAGCTGAGCTCTCAGCTGAAGACAGCTGTATTAGTGAGCCCAACTGGTACCACTTATCACAGAAAAACTGCCCAGCTGAGCCCAGAAAATACAGAGATGTAAGAAATTGCTTGAAGCTATTATTTTTGGGGATTGTTTGTTACATAACAGGAGTTAACTAATACAGGAAGTGACGTCAGACGGTACAAATGGGAGAGTGGGGAATTGGAACTGGGAAGGGAAAGAAGCCAAAGACTGTGCATTGATGAACACATTCTTTGTATGCTCTGCTTTGTTGGGGACCTCAGGCAGCAGCATTGAGCCTGCCTCTGTAGTATTCTGCCTGTGAAGATAGAGAACTGGAGTTATTTGGTCATTGGTTGGATATCTTAACCTGGAGATTAATTCCCCAGTATATTGGCTGTCACAGCAAGAAAAAAAAAAAAAAAAAAAAAAAACAAGTGAAGAATCCTGGGTGGTGCAGTAGACTGGTATGAACAGGAGCCATGACCACTGCAGAAATACTTCCCATCAGCTGCCCATTCCCTGGAGATCTGGAGGCCTGGCCCCATGGGATATGTGAAGGATTAGTCTCAGCTTATCCATTTTATTGCTGGGGAAGCCAGAAAACATTCCCAGATCATTTATTCCACTTCCTGCAAGATGTTATGGAAGCCTGAAGCTGGGCTGAAAATAACAGCTCCATGAGAAATGAGACATTTTTCCTGTGAATGTGCATTCTTTCTACATCTAGATGGGCGATAGGCAACAGATGATTCCTCACAACATTTCTTTGTACCGTAGGTCACTTAGTTCTAATTTCAACAGATACCTAATAAGCTGGAAAATCCAAGCACAATACCATGAGCAGGACAGGAAACACTGAGATCTGTCTGGAAGAAGCAGGGACGTACCCAGATGAAGGAGACACACCAAATAACCAGATGGCAGGAGCTGCTTGGCGGCATTAGAAACAGAAGCTGGGTATCGTATATACGCCAAAACAAGTGAGGGATAAAACAACAATTAAGGGAAAACAATGGTAAACTAAATGCAGAATTGAAGGAAAAATAAAAGCTAACATTCAAGTTAGAAGTAGTTGATAATACAGAGGATCGAATCAGCCTTATGAGAAAAAAACATGTGAATCAAGGTTCACAATAAAAGGGCACTTGACAGGATGAGCACTGGGTGTAATACTATATGTTGGCAAATCAAACTCCAATAAAAAAATATACACACAAAAAAAAAGGATGCAGAGAAGATGACAGAGGGAATGGAACATATGAAACTTGTGGGATAGAGAAATATCAATAAATAGATGAAAAACAATAGTTAAGTTTAAAAGAAAGCCTCTCATATCTGAAACAGGTATCCCACCCCAACTTCTAGTCAAGTTGGATGCAGAGAAGCTTGTTTTCTGAGTGAATGTGGAGAAAAAGGAACAGTGCGCAGAGAGGCAGCACGGAGGAATGATTGAAATTACATGGTTTTCAGGGCTTGAATTTAAGCTCCTTGAATGATCAGGTTGCAAAGCCTTGGTTTTTGTTTTGTTTTGTTTTGTTTTTTGTTTTTTGTTTTTTTGCTTCTGTCCTTATTACCTCATTAGTAAAAGGGACACAATGCCACTGATTTCATAGAATAGAATGTGTCACCTCTATTTATTATTTTATTTTATTTATTTTCTTTCTTTATTTTATTTTATTTTAATTTTTATTGGAGTTCAATTTGCCAACATATAGCATAACACCCAGTGTTACCTCTATTTAATACATATAACAGTGCCTGACACATAGTATTAAATAAATATCAGCTCTTATGATTTGAGGAATCAGTGTTCAGCTTCAGAGGGGAAAAGATTTAGCTGGTAGCTGCTAACTTAGCATTCCATTGCCATCAATGCTAAAATCGGTGAGCGTTCCAGCTGGACATGGGCTTCAACTATTTATACATTGGGTTCTGGTATTGTTATTAAGGGCTATCTTTACAATAATGACACTAATTATTCCTATCCTTTTATATATTTTAATGAGCATTTCAGATAAAGTAAGTTAAAAAGTTATTGTCTTCTAGGCTAATCCAGACTTTTCAAGTCAAGATCTAAGCAAAACATCGGGTAGGGATACTTGTCTTTATTGTGTTATTATCCTTTAAAGGTACTATCATAGTCTCCTTTAAATATCTTTCCCAGAATTGCATTTATCCACACTTTTCTTCTCCTATCAATAAAGAGCCTTTTGCTCTATGATGCAATAGTTAATAAGTTAAGTCCTTTCCACATGGTTTTCAAGTGAGAGAATCACCCTCAAGTACCAAGGAATGGCACAAAGGAAATAAACATTTTTTAAGCTGGAACATTTTAGATACTACGCAGATAAATGAGCAATGAGTAATCTTGTTGGTGTGTATAGCTGAATGTGCATCTTATTATCAAATTCCACATTCAAATATCTTTTAAGACCAAATATCTTTTCCTGAATACATTGGCTTCCGCCCAGATCTTAACACAGCTTACTTAATACATCCTGTTTGCCAACACTTTTATCAATCGTACTAGTTAACATAAACCTTTATTACTACTCATAAAATTACTGAGACTTGATATTTATTTAGCCATCTTACCATGACCATGAATTCCACAAGGTGACTATCTGTTGCATAAAGAAATACTCATTTTACTATGCTCTGTATTTACTACCCTCTTAATTTCCCTTAGTGTCTCTATGACAAACTTTATACTCAGGCATTTGGAATGTCACACTCATTCATCGTGTTGCTCATAATTCATTTATAAACCAGAATAACATTCATGCTCTTGCCAGTCGCTGGAGTGCTGCCCTAGACCTTAACAGGTTTAAATGCCAAATTTTAAAACCACAATTAAAATATTTCATCACCTCATGAGGCTGAACTCTTCCTTTTTTATAAGTGCTTTAGATAATGTGGCTCTTTTTGCCATCTTCTGCACATTTTGTTTAAGCACACTAACAGATAAGATGATTCAAATAATCATTCACTTAGATGTGAAATTATGCTTAAAATAATCAAAGTAAACAGATTTACACTACATTTCAAAAAATTGTATGTATGCAATTTACCTAAGCTCTTCTCATCTCATCTTTATTACAAAAAATTATCCTGACTTAATGGAGAATTAAGAAGTTATACTCTAAAATGTGCACTGCTACAACTTCTTGGTAATATTTTCTCATTATTTTCAAATATTCCTCCATCTTCTTATGTTTGTTCCTATGATTTTTACTATGAACCCAAAATATTTATAAATAAATAACAATGTAAATTAAAAGCCCGCGTTTGTGAAAACACGCTATTGTAAAAATTAATATCCATTTATATCTTCTTATATGAGGACATACATTGTTCATACTGTTGTTCTTATTTTTTCTATCTCTTTATTAGTAGCTTTATTGAGATATAATTCACATACCCTACAATTCATCCATTTCAAGTCTTAAATTCAATTGATTTTAGTGCATTCACAGAATTGCACAACTGTCACCATAATTACCTTGAGAACATTTTCATCACTCCAGAAAGTCATAAGTAATCATTCCCATTCTCCCTCAAGCTCCCAGAGGAAGAATAGGACATGTGGTGATGGAAGCAGAGAGTAAGAAGATGCAGGGAAGGGGCCATGAGTCAAGGAACGCATGTAGCATATAGAGCTTGAAAAAAACAAGGAAACTAATTCTCACCTGGAGCCTCCAGAGAGGAATGCAGCTCTGCTGACCCCTGGAATTTAGCTCATTGAGATAGATATCAGACTTCTGACCTATAGGACTGAAATATAATACGTTTACTTTTTTAAGCCACAAAAATCGATGGTAACTTATTACAAAAGCAATAGAATACTATACTAGTCTATAGAAGAAAATTAATTTTTGTATATTGATCTTGTATCTTGCAACCTTGCTTTACTTACTTATTTGTTCTAACAGATTCTTAGTGAATTCTGTAGAATTTTCTATAACAAGATCATATTATGTTCAAAGATTTTCTTAATTATCCTATCTAAACCTCCAGCATGATCATGAATAGAAGTAGCAAAAGTGACATCCTTATCTCGTTCCTGAGCTTAGAAATAATCGTTCGGTCTTTCGCCATTAAGTATAAAGTTAACCGTGGGCTTTTTGTAGATATTCCTTACTAGGTTGAGAAAGTTCCCTTCTAATCCTAATTTATTACACACTTTTCTCATGAAAGAGTGCTGGATTTTTTCAAGTGTTTTTTTTTTTTTTTTTTTTTTTTCTGTCTATTGAAGCAATCAAGTGTTTTTGCCCTGTGTTTTGAGGGTACCTGGAATTTCTTGTAAACAGGTATGGTAAGATATGCAGACTTGGAAGTGACTGCTATGAAGGAATAAGTTTGCTCACAGTTCCCTAGAAACAGGAGGCCTAGAATGTATGCAGGGCCACACAAGGGGACACCAAGGTCAGTAATGAGGCAGGAAGACTTCAGGAAAAATGTTGGTAGGAGCCTTCATTGTCGTGTATACAGGAAGGAATGGGCTAGGCAGGATAATCAGGTTTAAGATTGACTAATTTGAATAATTTCAGTGGGCTCTGGAACGTAGGGAATATCTCTAGTTGTCTGCCCCTGAGGTGATTAGGGCAGGGAGATAGTACCCATGGGTTTGACAGCCAGATAAAAGAGGTGTGTGAGGGGGTGGCCTTTGGATTGATTGGCTTGCATATGAAAGGCACACTTACAGGCAAGTTGTTACTTCTAGGAATTAGCTAACCTTGGGGGTGGGGGGCAGTATCTACAGAATCAGCAAAGCCCCAGATCGAAAAGCACAAAAAAGCAGAACAACAAAAAAGACATGCTTAATACACCGTGTGTTCCAGTGAAATGGTGTTTTACATCAATTAACTTTTTAATATTAAACCAACATTGTCCTCTTGGGATAAATTCCATTTGATCATGATGTATAATCCCTCTTATATGTTGCTGTTTTTATTAGTTTTTTAAGGGATTTTTGTATCTAAGTCTCTAAAAGATACTGTTCTTCAGCTTTTCTTTTTTTCTCTTTTTTTGGGGGTTTTATCAGAGGAGAGTGGTTTGTTTGGTTGATTTTTGTTTGTTTTTTCCCTTGGGATGCCTTGGCCTGGTTTTGTTATCGGGGTAATGATAATCTCATCAAATGAGTTGGGAAGTGATCCCTAGTCTTTAATTTTTTTGCAGTCATTGTGAAGAATTGGTATTAATTCATCTTTAAATATTTGGTAGAATTCACTTATGAATCCATCAAAGTCTAGGCTTTCTTGCGGGAAGTTAACAAATTAACAGTTCAATCTCTGTTTTATGGGCTTAATCAGATTTTCTGTCTTTCTTGAGTCAATTTCAGTTCTTTGGGTCCCTTTTCGGTATTTTCCCGTGCTGAAATATTTTCAGTCAAAGTTTAAATTATTACGTTATTACATGAAAGTTTTCAAATTTAAACACAATTGTATAAACATTTCTCAAATAAGTTGTATCTAATTTATATTTGGTGTTATGTCCTCTCTCAGTGAAACACAGTGGGAGACTATGCAGACGGGAGAATCAAGCTTAGGGTTCCTTCAAAACAAAAATGCAAATATTTATTAAGTTGTTTCAAATGAAACTGCCTTTTACAAGAGTGAAAACTTGACAAAGGTTGTCAATTTCATATGTTTAACCTTATTAGTTACCCCAAAAACATGTCTATCTTGATCTGTTAAAAACTAAACTCATCTTTTCCTTCCCGTTGGCTGTTGCTATTGTCTTACCTTACTCTGCTAAGGTATTTGAATACCCACACAAACACAAAGTGTTACTTCAGACTCCTTAGTCTTCTAGTTTTTCTCCTTCTGTACCAAGTCAATCTTTAGTTACTATAGATTCTTACACTCTAACATGCCTCCATGTCTTTTGTCTGACTCCTCTGGACACTCACAACATGGTTTTGGTTGAAGTCCATGTTTTTTTCCCATTTGGATTATTGCTCCTATTCATTCCTTCTTCCATCACCTGAAATCCTTCCTCTGCTCCACAAATTGAGACATTATTCTTCTCTTAATATAAAACATATACTTCCATCTGCTTCAAAAATCTTCACTAAGACTTCCAGGGAAGATGGCAGAGTAAGAGGACTCTAAAGTCACCTCATCCCATGCCTACAACTAGATACAGTCAAATCAATAAAGATAATCCAGAAAATGATCCAAAAAAAGGCAAAGCACACTTCACAACTCACTGTAGAGGAAAGGCCACATGGAAGAGGATAGGAAGTGCAGAGACATGGGTGGGGGTCGTGGGGGGACCTGTACCTTGAAGGTCTGGCTTCTAGGTAGAGGAGCTACAGCAAGGAGAGGGGCAAGAAACCCACTATCACCCTGAAGAGCCTGGATGAGAAGGACAAATCCCCACAGCATTTAGCTTTGAAAATCAGAGAGGCTAAATTTCGTTGAGTTCTTACAACCCATGGAACTTAAAGCCTAGAACTCTAAAAATTAGAATGTTCAACTCTGAGAGAGCCCAGAGGGTGAATAGAAGCTGAGTCCATGCCTGTAAGAGACAACACAACAAACACGCCTTGGAGTTAACAGTGTAGAAAGAGCAATTTGACACATGCCTGGGGCATAAGAGAGGGAGTTAGTTATTAGTCTCAGAGTTTACTTAAGGACTTCTCCAGGAACAACAGAGCTGGCAGGCATCATTTCCCTCCCCCTCCCCCAGTATAATCAAATAGCCACCTGTGGGAACAAACAGCACAGGCATTCACTACCTAACTTGCTTACACCACACCCCGGCCCCTCTAGCCAGGCCTGCCTCAGACCTAGCAAGGCAAGTCCCATCCCCTAGAAAATCAGCACAAACCCTACAAAAACTGGATCTCTTGAACTCCTGTAAAGGACACATGCACCTTGTTAAAATTGCACCCCCACCCACACACACACACTCAATTTGTAGAGCCACTCATGATGACCCAGCCTCTGCAGCAGGTATGCATCCCCTGCACCCTTGTACTTCAGTGCTTTGTGGAGTGGCTCAGCTGGGTCAGTTTCAGTAGCAGCTGCACATCCCCCGTGAAAGAGGACCAGGGCCACCTTGTTAAAAATGCATGTGCCACCCACTGCTTTCAAGATCAAGAGACATAGCTGACACAAAAACAGACACAGGCAAAACAAGGAGACAGAGGAATATGCCCCAAATGAAAAACAGAACAAAATCATAGTAAAAGACAACAAATTCAGAAAGACTGAAGTCATACTATATATTTTTTCTTTTTTTTTAAGATTGTATTTATTTATTCATGAGAGACACAGAGAAAGAGGCAGAGACACAGGCAGAGGGAAAAGCAGGCTCCCCTCAGGGAGGCTGATGCAGGACTTGATCCCAGGACCCTGGGGTCAGGACCTGAGCCGATGCTCACCCACCAAGCCACGCAGGTGCCCCTGAAGATCCCTTGAAAAGTTAAAAATAGAACCATCTTATGATTCAGTAATCTCACTACTAGATATTTACCCCCCCAAAATACTAAAACTAAATACTAATTCAAAGGTATATGTGCACCCCTATGTTTATTGCAGCATTATTTATAGTATAGCAGCCCAACTCTCCATCAAGAGATGAATGGATAAAGAAATACTATACAATAGAATATTACTTGGTCATAAAAATGAATGAATCTTGCCATTTGCAGCAACATGGATGGGGCTAGAGAGTACAATGCTAAGTGAACTAAATCAGAGAAAGACATGTGGAATTTAAGAAACAAAACAAATGAACAAAAGATAAATAAAGAGAGACCAAAAAAAAAAAAAAACCTGACTTAACAATGAAGAACAAACTGATGGTTGCCAATGGGGAGGTGGGTGGAGGGACAGGTGAAATAGGTGATGGGCATTGAAGAGTACGCTTGTCTTGATGAGCACTGAAGTACCATACAGAGTTGTTGAATCACTATATTGTACACCTGACACTAATGACACTAATGTAATGCTATATGTTAACTATACTTGGATTAAAACTTTAAACTTAAAAAAAAAAGACAAAGCAGGGGTTTGGGTCCCATTGACTTTTATTTATTTATTTATTTATTTGTTTGTTTATTTATTTATTTATTTTTATTTTTTTGTTTTTTTGTTTTCCACTGGCTTTTCTTGATACCCTGGTGAGAGAGGACAGCTGAGCCAAAGTCAGAGGCCTCGTATCTGTAGAATGAAGACCCATGAGCACAGAGAATCTTGTTTGATTTGTTTACCAATGAGCCCTCATGCCTAGAACTGTGTTTGGTAACATGGTAAGTGCTTAATAAATATTGGTTGAATGAAAAATACGCACATACACGCATACATACAGATATACATTCACACATACATATATACACAGTGCACCCAGATATACATGCATGCATACGAATACATATGGACACACAGACATACATGCACATATACATTCATATATCTACATATATACACACAGACATACGTGTATACACACATACACAATCATCTTCACTGACTATAGAACGTAGCCCAAGTCTACTTGAAATTTTCCCTTCAATGCCTTTCCCTTGCCTGGGTCTTCTTTCTGTACCTTTTTGTTCTCTAAATTCCAGTGGTCACAAGTTACTTCTGGTGCCTGAGTCCTTTATGATTCCACTGCTCATTTTTACTTGACTGAACAGAATGTCTTCCATGCTCGTATGTTAACTCTTAGCTCAAATATCTAAAATGCATGTATGTGCACTTTCCTGCCATCCTTTCTACCCCTATAAAAGTTTATCAATCACCTACATATCTCCATTCCACCCTGTACAGGTTCTATCATAAAAACTACAACATGTTCTTTATAAAACATATGAGTGCGCACACACAGTCCGCCTTCCTGTTTCAGATTCTAAGCTCCTTCAAGCCAGGAACATGCTCGATTGGTATAATTTTATTTACCGTTTATAATTTGATAAGAGTTACAAAAATCTGAGAAGACAGACTTACATATGCAATAATGAGGTGCTTTTGTCGTTTAACAAACAAAAAGCTTCAGCAAACAAATGTGTTTTCATAGGAACATGGATTTCTTAACAATGTAAGTGTGCAGAGGGATTACACAGAAGCCCTGAAGGGATGGGAGGGCTAATGGAACATATAAGTGAGAATCAGTGAATAAAGTAATTAATCAAGAAAATAATTTTCACCAAAAGGAATAAAGTAGCCCAGTAACTTTTTAAATTTTATTTTATTCATTTATTTGTGAGAGACACAGAGAGAGAGGCAGAGACAGAAGCAGGCTCCCCACAAGGAGTCCAATGTGGGACTGGATCCCGGACCCTGGGATCATGACCTGAGCCGAAGGCAGATCGTTGAGTCACCCAGGCGTCCCAAGTAGGCCAGGATTTGAATGGGATCTATGTTATTTTGAACCCAGTATGTACCAGACACATTATATTTTGTTTGTTCACACTTAATACAAAAAAATTCTTATAGGGTGAGTAGATTTTTCTCAGGTTAGCTGTAAAGTGTGATAGTTAATGATAATTCAAGGACTGCTTTAAAGAAAAAAAAAAGCTTCTCAGTTTTTTTTTTTTATTTTATTCAGGTTTGGTGGTCATATGTTATCTTAAAGGAAAATGTCTTAAAATTATAAATATCAATTTTCTGTAATATTAAATTACGAAGACTCAGAATATCATGAGAAAATGTTATTCATTAAAACAAGTGACTTCCCCAAAGTAAGTTATTAAATAGGAAAAATAACCAGGTGTGTCTCATCCCAAATTCTGTAGCACCTCCCCCTGCATTCTCCTGGGCTAGATTTAGGCATTTGTTATAGAGGGAAGGGGATCATGGATAGAGCAACTTCTGGCGAAGTTAATCATCAAGTTCGTAACATATTACATGTAGGTAGCATACTTTAGATTAATTCCCATATAATAGAAGGGTTTGCATTGGCAAGCTATGGATACTGCTTCTCCTGGCGGACGGGGTAATGGGCCTGGAGAAATGCTTCACAACATAATTAGAGCAGAGAATCCATCCTGGGGTATTTGCAAGCTACATTCTTTCCATTTGTTGGGTAGGGAACCAGAAGTCAAGCACTCTCCTTAGACTGTGAGACTCTGTCCTCTGGGTTCCACCGGGCTACTGCTGTCCCCTGAGGAATTTAGGGAGGTCACACTGGAGTGGTGCAAATTTCACAAAAGCTTATGGGGTGCTGAGAATAACATTGTCCTTGACATCAAGACCTGAATAATTGGGTCCCACCAACTAGGGGTTATATATGCTTGGCCCTTTCAAGTCCTCTTTCTTGGTTTGACTCTTTCATTACTAAAACAGTGAGAATAATTTGTACTTTACCTATTTCTCAAGACAGATGTGAAGATTAAATGGGAAATTATGCATAAGTGTCTTGGAAACTATAGCTATCTTTCCAATATTAGGTGTTATTATGTAGAGCGGTTGAATAAAAGATTAGATTTCAGTAAAGGCAAAGTCAGTCACACAGCATGAAGAACATGCAGCTGTAAAAGATTATACCAGAGAGAGTAGACATCAAATGTTTTCCCTAGATTAAATGTAGATTGTACTTTTAAGCCTCTTAAACATCATTTAATCCTTCTATGTTTTAAATAAACTATTTCATTTTCAAAACAATTGTTCTTTGAAGTGAATGTGAAAGATAAAGAGAGAGAGAGAGAGAGAGAGAGAGAAATACCCCAGTTTATATAAGAAAATAGAAATACCTGTATCTAAATGCTGATTTAAAATGCTGAGGTTGGGCAGCCTGGGTGGCCCAGCGGTTTAGCATCGCCTGCAGCTCAGGACGTGATCTTGGAGACCTGGGATCGAGTCCCGTGTCGGGCTCCCTGTGTGGATCCTGCTTCTCCCCCTGCCTCTGTCTCTGTCTCTCTCTGTGTGTTTCTCATGAATAAATAAATAAAATCTTTAAAAATAAATAAATAGATAAATAAATAAATAAATAAATAAATAAATAAATAAATGCATGCTGAGGCTATTCCCAACCTACATGGATATTTTTTTAATTGTATTTATTTATTTGAGAGAGAGTGGGGGGAGAAGCCAAGAGAGAGGGAGTGAGAGAATCTCAAGTAGACTCCCCACTGAGCATGGAGCCTGACACAAGGCTTGATTTCATGACCCTGAAGCCATGACCTGAGCCTAAATCAAGAGGAAAATGCTTAACTGACTGAACCACCCAGGTGCCCCTATATGAGTAGTTGTTTTTTTTTTTTTTTAACAACATACTAATATTTTTCTAGAGTTTTAAACATGTTCACGTGCCTTTAAAATTCCATGTGAATTTTCATTTAATGGCTACAGAAAGTTCCTATAATGCACATTTGACTTCTCTTCTTTTATTTTTTGTTTAATACCTGTCCTCCCTTCCCTTAGCCAGCTCCAGTTTCAGAGAACTTTACTTTACCTGAGCCCATTGTTTTTCGTCACTGTCCATTCTCTGCATATGGTTCCTTGGTATTGATCGGTGGAGAAATGTACTCCTATATGTACCTGATGGAGTTCAGGACACACCACCCGAAAGATGCTGTCTTGGCGTATTAAATGTGCAGTTTCTCAAGGAGTTTGAGAAAACAGCAGACAAGAAGGTCACGTTGACCTTCCTCACCCCCTTTGTTTTTCTTCCCTGAAAGCAGAAGATAAATCTCCTTGAAAGTTACCATCTCTGTACCGGGAGGAAGAAGATGTCCTCAGCACCAGAGACAGAATTTAGGGCCAAGAAGATTGTAAAAGCAAAACTTGTTACTTCTTCATCATTTTACCACCCCTAACTCAAGCTCTTACATCTTATCGATCCTTCACAAATTTATTGTTTCACTGTCTGAAAGGTATAAAATCAGCCTGCTCTTTTCAGTTCTTTGAGTCTCATATCATGGGGGGGGGCTCCCTCATGTACACATGTAATTAAATTTGTTTTTCTCCACTTAACTTGTCTTTTTATTACAGGAGGGTCTCAGCCAAGAATCTCAAAAATTAGAAGGAGAATTATTTTCCTTTTTTTATATATCCAACTCCTGACTAGATTCCCCGTTTACGTAGATAAGAGACTGAGGTCAGAGAGACAAGCCCCTATCCCTCCCCGCTTCAACACACACACCTGGCTCATTCTGTAAGGGCAGCACTGAGGGTCTCCCTCTTTCCCTCACACTGATTGCTTCAATCCCCATCATTCCCATTAAAATAAACAATGAAGTTTCCATAGTTGATTCACTTTCTAGGGTCTAGATTAAGACCAATCACTTAGCTGTTCTCCCCCAGGTACCCACATGCTCTAAAATCCCAGGATGCTTCAAAGGATAGATCCATTTCCCTCCCTCCCTGGACCTGGGCTTTCTTTGGATGTGGGAAGCTGGCCGCGACAGGGAAGACTGGGCTTGGGGCTTTGGGCATCCAAAGACAGGATGGGTATGTTTGTCTGATTTTGCAAATCTTCAAGCAAGAGGGCTGCAGGGCAGGGACACCGAAATCTGTCTATTTCTGGGAATGGAAGTTTGATTTATGGGATTTCAGCATCTCAGCTGATTGTGTTTCTGCTTCCTCTTTCACTAGCCCTTTGATTGGCAGAAATCCTTTCCTGATCCTGGGAATAACTATACTGGTAATCTTTGCATTCTTTCTTGTTGTGACTTTGCAGCTTTTTTCCCTATCTTTTCACAGGTGGAAAAAACATTTTGAGAAGCCATGGCTAACCACATACATTTTATCCTGGAAGTATAAATCATTTTCTTTATGTATTGGGGAAGAAAACATTCATTTTGGCTAGGAGAGAGGTAAAGTATGATACCAAATGCTTTATACGATGTAATTGTAAAAGATATAGTAGCAAAGCAAATAACTTCCTATAATTACTCATGCTATGTCACAGATAATTTGGCACAATGATAATTGTATTAGTTTGCTAGGCTGCCATAACAAAGCATCACAGACCAGACCAGATGGCTTAAATAACAGAAATTTATTTTCTCATAAATCCGGAGGCTACAAGTCCAAGATCAAGGTATTGGCAGGTTGGTTTTTCCGAAAGCCTCTTTGCTTAGCTTGTAGGTGGCTGTCTTCTCTCTGATTCCTCTCTCACAAGGTCTTCCTTTTTTGAATGTCTGTGTTCTTATCACCTCTCCTTTAAAAAAAAAATTATTTGAAAGAGAAAGAGAGACAGGGAGCATGAGTTGGGGAAGGAGCAGTGGAATATGGACAAGCAGACTCCCCTCTGAGCATGGAGCCTGACATGGAGCTCCATCTCAGGACCCTGATCATGACCTGAGCCAAAATCAAGTCAGACATTTGACTGACTGAGCCACTCAGGTGCCCCTCTTATCTCTTCTTCTTATAAGGACATCAGTCACTCTGGGCTAGCGTTCACCCTAATAACCTCAATTTAACTTAATTACCTCTCTTAAGACCTTATCTCCAAATACAGTTACATTCTGAGGTACTAAGGATTACAACTTCAACATATGCATTTGAAGGGGACACACTTCAACCCATAGCGGATGTGAAGATGAATCCAAAATGATTTTTACAAAACTGATTAATATATAATAGTATTATACTTCATTGAAAAATAATTATCTACTTTAAGTAGCTACTGATTTATTTTAAATGTAAATTCATACATCACACTATAATTCTCATTAATTCACATAACACTTAAGCTATGCACTCAAGTATTATTTTCTTCAAGTTCATATCAAGACCATGATCATTCATTATGAAGTCAAAATGAAAATGAATTAGTACCAGAAAAAACCCCTTCCACTGGGTTTCATAAAAGTTGCTTTAAAATCTAGCACTCAAGGTAATCAAAAGAACCAGTGTTGTACGTTCCGTTTCCAATTCCCTTGTCTGCTGGAAATGTGGACAGACAAGTTGCCTTCAAGGAAATGTTTGTAATTATTGTATTAACATGCTTCAGTATTCTGCATGTTAAGGAAATACAACCGAATCTTAAGTAATAGAATTTTAAGACCGAGCTTACTTTTTATCATCATCAGCATTCTAATGGTCCCTTGCCAACAATATACCAGGATATTTTAAAAGGCTTTGCAAATAGTACCTAGAAATGAATGCTTGTTTTCACTCCTGAAAGAAAAGTCACATAAAAGAACTTAAATATCCAAAATAAGATATATATAACAAGCCTGACTTCTACAATAACTTTCTCTATTATGATAATTTATAAAGACAAATGTATTTGGTATTTTAGAAGGAACAAGGAAAGTTCAAACAATTTATGGAATTTGGAAATTAAGTATGTCATTTATAGTCAGACAAAAAGTTTCTGTTCTGTGATTTTTTAATTCTAAATTCTTCAGTATTGGATACTGAAAAAAAATGAATTTTTTGTATCCAATACTCCATGTTTGATAGAATTGGTTCTTTTAATATTAAACTATTAAAAGTTTGTGTTTTATAATAGTTTTAAAATTTTAATATTAGATTTATTTATCTTAAAACTGGAAGTTTGTACCTTTTGACTACTTTGACCCTTTCCCTCCACCTAATTCCATCCTCTGGCAATCATCAATCTGTTCTGTTTCTATGACTTTCATTTTGTTATTTTTAAATCTTTTTAGTTTCTGCATATAAGTAAGATCACATAGTATTTGTTTTACTGTATCTGATTTTTTTCCATTTAGCATAATGCCCTCAAGGTCCATCCACGTTGTTGCAAATGACAGTTTGTTTTTTTTTGTTTTGTTTTGTTTTGTTTTGTTTTGCTTGTTTGTGGTTTTTCTATGGCTGAATAATATTTCATTGTATACATAGACCACATTTTCTTTATCCATCCATTAAAGGACACAGGCTTTATTCATGTCTCAGCTGTTGCAAATAATGCTGCAATGAACACAGGGATGCAGATATCTCTTTGAGATTCCTTTAATTCCTTTTCCTTCAGCTATATACCCAGAAGTAGAATTGATAGATTGTATGGTAGTACTATTTTTGATTTCTTGAGGAACCTTAATACTGTTTTCATGAGATTTCTCCTTTTGCCACATACTCATTAATGTTTATTATTGTTTTATTTCATAAATCTTCTATGTATATGCAATAATATTGAGTAGTTCAGAAATATTTTAAAATACATAAACATTTATGGTTGATTGGTTTTTCCTAATAAACTCCACTATTGAAGCACAGAATGATGTGAAAAGTTGAAATTTATTTTATTCCATATTTATGTAGTCTATTATACATTCCCCACATTAATTTTGAACACTAACAATTTGAAATACTTCATTTTACTTATCTTAATATGAACAAAATAAATATATGTGCTATTTTTCATTATGATTTCCTCTTCTCATCCATTTGCATATTCTTTTGTTGTGTGGTGGGAAGATTAATAAGAAATATTGTAACAACAAAGTAGAAGACTTCCAAAGAGTATTATAGTTGACCCTCAAACAACATGGGTTTGAACTGCATAGGTCAACTTATACGCAGATTTTTTTTTATAAGTACAGTACACTACTGTAAAATGTATTTTCTCTTCCTTATGTTTTTCTCAATAGCAATTTCCTCTTGTTTACTTTATAATAAGGAGGAGTATATAATATATATATATATAATGAATGTGTTATTCAACTGTTTATGTTATCAGTAAGGCTTCTGGCCAACGATAGGCTATTAGTACTTAAGTTTTGAGAAAATCAAAAGTTATACACAGATTTTGACTATACAAGGGGTAAGCATCCCTATCCCCCCATTGTTCAAGAGGCAACTGCAATTATGAAATATTACTCAGCCATAAAAAAACAATGAAATCTTGCCATTTCCAAAGGAATAGATGGAGCTAGAGTGTATTATCCTAAGTGACATAAATCAGTCAGAGAAAGACAAATACCATATGATTTCACTTGTATATGAATATAAGAAACAAAACAGATGGATACAGGGGAAGGAAGATAAAAAGAGAGAAGGAGGCAAACCATAAGAGACTACTAACTATAGAAAACAAGCTGAGGGTTGCTGGAGGGGAGAGAAGGGGAAAGGAGGGACAGGGACGGAGGGGAAGGAGAGGGGAGGGGAGGGGAGGGGAGGGGAGGGGAGGGGAGTGGGGGATGGATTAAATGGGTGATAGGTATTATAAGAAGGGCACTTGTGATTAGCAATGGAGAGTGCTAATGAGAGACATGAATAAATAAATGAAATATTTATTTCATAAATAAGTGAAATATTTTTTTATAAAAAGAAGGTATATAAACACTTGAATATAAATGAGAAAACTGTTGTTAAAATTACTGTATTGACCTTGGAAAAATCAAGTAGCCAATTATTTAAAACAATAAGAGTCCAACTAGGGGGCAGGTAAGGGGTTGAAAAAAAAAATGTCCTCCACCACAGATAAAAAATGACTAGTTTGAAAACATAAGAAAAAAAATCCATACATAACGGAAACAAATATTATAACTTATGGAAGTCAACTTGAAATACACTAGACCTTGTGGAGGATATGTGAATAGAGAGCTACTGCGTGTGTATAGTTGAGAAAGCACAACATGCAAAAACTCAATTCTCCCTAAATTAATCTATAAATTCAGGGCCATAACAATCAAAATTTCTATAAGATTTTTTTAAAGAAAGTGGCAAACAGTCTACATTTATAGAGAAGAGTAAATGTACACAAATACCATATACATGTATGTGGATAAAATATATTTGTGTAAAATGTAATAGAGAAACATAGACTATGTAATACACAAATATAGGCTCTCAGGGATAGTAAAAGTCTTTTTTCTTTTTTTTTTTTTTTTTTTTTTTTTTTTTTTTTTTTTTTACAGAGACAGAGTATGTGCAGGGATGAGGGGCAGCAAAGTTAGAGGGAGAGAGAGAATCCCAGGTGCCCCTAGTGAAAGTCATTCTTAAATGGAAAAAGTAAACCATAACAGAAAACAATTAGTAATTTAACTACATAAGCAATTTGTGCAACAAAAGCTTTCACAAAATCAAAACAAGTAAAAGATTTGGGGGATATAGATTTAAAATATATAATAGACAAAGGATAAACATTCAGATTGTATAAAGAATTTCTACAAATTGATAGAAAAACTGAGCTATAAAATAAGGAAAAAATTATATAGAATAGAAAGCACAATGACTAATTTATAGATGAAATTATCTTAACCTCACTAGAAATTAAAATAACACTGAAATATTCTTTTTCAATGGTGAAAATAGGACAACTTGAAGTTTGATAATATCAAGTTTTGATTTATTAAAGAATAAATTGGTAGAGCCTCTCTGATGAGTGATCTGGAAGCAGGAATACATTTGCTCCCACCATTTAATTTCCAGATATCCATCTTAGAAATAGTCCTACAGCTACACAAAGGGGCACAAACAATATCTATCGAAGAGTTCTAATAGCAAAAAAAATTAGAAATAACTAACATACACCTTAACAAGGGAATGGTTTCAGAAATTGTGGTATATTCATACTTTGGAATACTTTCACACAGTTGAATATAAAGACAGGTAGATCCAGATAAATCTCTTGGATATCTCACCAAGATACACTGTAAAGCAAAAGAATAATGTAATACAAGAAACAACATATGCCTTAAAAATTCCCTCAAAACAATACCATATGGTTCATACAAGTACATATGTGTGAAGAAAAATGCCTGAAAATATCACATGTAATTAATATATATGATCAGCTCCAGAGAATAAACAGGGAACTGGAATTGAGTTAGAAGTCAAAAGAGAATTAGCCATCCTCTATAGCAAATCTTGTGTTTATTTATATGTATTTGCTTGTTGTTTGTGTGTTAATTATGTAATTAAAATCGATTTAAAAATAAAATTCTGAAAAAAAATAAAAAAAATAAAAATAAAATAAAATTCTGCAACATGAACTTAACTTCACACACTGTATTTGGGACCAAAACCAAAGTTAGCTTCTGCACTGTTTTCTTTTTAGAAGTACCTCAAATTTAAGTGTAATATCCTGGGCTTCAGGATGTAAAGGCTAGACAAGACAGAGATATATCACTGAGGTCACACACCCTTGGTAGGTGCCAGCAGGCAAGTCCTCCAACAAGGTAGGCCTGGAACAACGTAGCAGGGAAGTGGGAGGGAAAGGTGCCAGGGACACATGCCCCTTTCAGGGAGAGGCAGATTTTCTGCTGCTGCCCTGGTGTGTCAACAGCCTGTGCTTGAGCATTTCTTCCTCCAGCCTGTGCAAGGAACTCAGAGTTGCGTCACGATCTGCCTCATTGTCATGGTCCACAGGAAACCCATTTCCACACTCGGCCACGCTATTATGCTGACACTTTTACCAAGTAGCACAGGAGCCTTCTTGCAGATCCTTGAGTGTCTCCATGTCCTTTCTTTCAAACACATGAAACTTGCTTACACATAAATAATAACATAATGAAAAGTATATCATTCCCAATAACTAAATTATAAAATAACTAAAGTTTAAAACCTCTGTAAGACATATAAATACCACTGAAATTCCCTCACAAATTGAAGGAATATTAGTAAAGTGACTCCACGTAGGTTTATTGGTGAACTTCATCAATCCTGAGAAGCTATTGATTATCCCCAAATATACATGAAAAAAAATTGTTCTTATAAAAATTTTATTAATTTCTTCCATTTTTAGAATAATTTTCCTCTTGTGCTTTTTTGGAATTTTCTCAACAGTTTGCATGACAAACCTATCTAGGTTTTGGATCGAGCACATGTCACTTCTGACGAAACTCCTTTCCCATGCTACGCTCTTCTCAGTTTGCCAAATAATTGTATAGCTACACTTTTGCTTTCATGTCTTTTGCACATCTGTGAGGTTCGGGGAGGCTATCGTAACTTATCCGTGCTTTAAGTTAAGATGAGGAGGTCACTGATTTTGCCTCACAGGGTATCTACCCCACATGTATGTGAGAACATTCTCTGTCTATTCCACTCATGACCCAAGACGGTTGCATCTCCCTCCCCTTAGCATATTCCTTAATTTAACCTATTTGCAAAGCACTTGGCTGGCTTTTCTTATAGATAAAACTGTGTTTATAGGTATTTCCTCATTTCAAAGAAGAGTTTCCTGATCCTTGTGCTCAGAGTAGCATGTTATTAGTTTGAGGGTACAAAGATGGGCATAATTTGTATTCTCTTATTACCTAGACAGTGCTCTGTATTTTTGTGTAAACATAGCCCAGGTTACTACGTATATAAGTAACCTGTTTATATATATATAAACATATATATATATAAACATATATATGACATTGAAAAATTAAAGAAAACCATCAAGTTGTTATAAATTGCAATATTTTGGTAAAATAATATAATTGAGATAATATGCTTGTTTTGAGATACACATATCCTATGTGCTATGTAAATAAAAGCCATTTTATATGTAAATATAACTGTGAAATATGATACAAACCTATACCACTAAGTGAAAGATATTAAGCAAAAGCCAACAGTTATCTATAATAGAGAAGTATGCTTGATGAATTCTGAATTCTTAAATTCTTGTTGATTATTTACAACTGTGACTGACATGTTCATTTCTGAATTTTTAGCCAAATCTAGGGTAGTATGATTTGTATTATAGATAATTTGTGATATAATTATTTGACCTTTCTCTGAAAAAAGTCAAAATAAGTCTTTGTCACCAAACTTTATTGAGTCTTACCATAATAATAATAAAATGAAAGTACGGCTTACTATAGGATCCTTGCCTGATTCTTGTTATAGGAATTGGCAGAAATAGTGGTGACTAGCATTTTGTCAAATAGTAATGACTGGCATTTCTTCATACTCAAAAATATTTAGAGTTTGCCGCTTACTGGAAAATTGGAATGAATACATTCCAAAATCAATTTTTGTTTCTGAATGTACAAATTTTAGAATCAGACCTGTCATAGAACCCGCTTCATATTATGGATATCTATGTACTGAAGAAAGTACCACTTCATTGGGCATTGAGCTCTATGACACTAAGATGAATAATTGAGTATCCCCGCTGGATAACCCTGAAGTTGAAATTTCTAGCATTAATCATGGCTGGGGAAATTTGGCTATGTCATTGGAACAACCACAGTCATTAGGGCCAGGGAGCTTGAATTTTAGGTTGTTCTGATCCTTCAGGCAAGATATTCAATATTTCCTGAGTAGGATCTTACTCTCAAGCAAAATCTTTCCCCTATACAGAGAACTCTGAACCTTGGATTTTTCCATGATCCCAATGAGGTCTTACCTGAGAGTGTCCTGGCATCTTGATGCTGAACCACGATGTCCAGGATAATTTTGTTGCATTGTTGTTCTACTCTAAATGAGATTAGATTGTAGGACTATGACGTATTGAAATGTCCATGATTCTTTTCTGTTTCTATTCTCTACCTTTCTCTTTTTCTTTCTTTTTTCTCTTTCTTTCTTTCTTTCTTTCTTTCTTTCTTTCTTTCTTTCTTTCTTCTAAACTTTGAGCTCATTAATGATATGTGGTCTCATTGAAGGCTTAAGCAATAAATAAATGCATTACTGACCTCTGCTTTGTAACGAAGAGAGAAAATCCAGAAATCTGAGTTCTCCCAATGATTTCTTGCTTTAAACATTAAAAACATATGCAAGCTTGAATGTAAAAGAGCTAATTTAGTTAATCCAATTAACTTCATAATGCAAGTACAACATATCATTAATGCTATTTCCTCCCATTTGTTTAATGGATTATCTAATTTGCTTCATATAAAAAAGTAAGAGAATTAGATTCAGATGTTGACAGGTTTTATGGAGAATGTGGGATGGAAAAGGAACAATGCACTAATCTGTAATGCCAAAGCTAGACATGAAACACATTTTATGCATTTCCTAAACCTTAACTAGATTTAAATTTAACAGAACTAAGTGATGTCACTTATATAAATTATTTGCATTGCCATGTCTGCTTTACCATGTGTTTCCCATATATGGGTTCATCTTAAACTCATCTTTACCTTAAGCTCATCTTTACCTGAAGCACAAGAATTTGAGCAAATCCAGAGACAAATTAGGTGATTGGACGTTGTGTCAAACTGAACACCATTACCTCATTTCTCTTGTTCCCTTCATGTATCCCGAAATTAATGTTCAATTTTGAAAACTAGACCCTTAGAAAGACTTCTCCCACATGTTATATTATTGGGATATTACCATTTACCCTCTCTCTCTCTTTCTTTCCCTTTCTTCTTCAGTTCTTTCATTTTGAGAAGGTAAATACCTATTCAGGTAAATTTTAAGCTTTCAAAGTATAAAGTATCATAAGTCAAAAAAACAAACGAAAAACACATATTAGTATATTCTGGCAGCAGAGAGAACCTCTCTCAAAACTTTGTAGCTAAAATACAATCTTTTGTTTTGTTGTGTTGTGTTTTGTTTCATTTTTTTTATTTGCTTTGTGGTGGAACAAGAACATAGGAGCTATGTTTCCTGGGTCCTTATATACCAAATATGCACTCTTGCTCTCTTACCATGTCACATTAATCTCCTATGCTTTAGATATAACTGTCACATAAAACATGTGACCCTAGCCTTAATGAAATTACTTTTTCAAACAGAAATTATCTTATTTAACATTTTTAAGAAGATATTATTTATTTATTTGAGAGAGACAGTGAGAGGAAGAGCACAAGAAAGGTGAGGGGAAGAGAGAGAAGCATACTCCCCAGTGATCAGGGAGCCTGATGTGGGGGTTGATCCTGGGACTCTGATCATGAACTGAGCAGAAGGCAGATGTTTAACTGACTAAGCCACCGAGGTGACCTTATCTTCTTTTTTTAAGATTTATTTATTTATTTGACAGAGAGGGAGAGAGAGCGCAGAGGGGAGGGCCAGAAGGAAGAGGAGAGAGATAATATTAAGCGGGCTGCATACTTAGCACAGAGCCTGACTCGGAACTCAATCTCATAATCCTGAGCTCATTACCTGAGTTAAAATCAAGAATCTGACACTTAACCAACTGAGCCACCCAGGTGCCCCAAAAAATATCTCTTTAAATAAAACATATGCACCTTAATTTTGTTCTTCTTTTAAATCTTTTATATATTTTGTACTTTTTCTTTCTCCATATCTGTTTTTGTTACAGTACATTTTTTAAGTTAATTTTTGTATTTTGTGTGCTATTTTATCTTCCTAATGGACACCCTTCATGTTGTATAATTAACTATCAATCCATATTGTTCTAACAATCGGAAAATTTATTCAGTGGCTACAAAATAGAAAAATGTAGAATTATTTCCTTCCCTCATTTCATGGTATACAGAGTTTGTTGAGACTAGCTAAAATTTTAGTTCCAGATTATTGCTTGTGTTTATGTCAATAGCTTGCATACCATTCTCTTTCACTTTACTTTTACTGATGAAAAAAAAAGTTGAAAGGTAAACGAATTATAAGATATTTGCAAAACTTATGTGGAAGCAAAATATTCCATTCCCCCTATAATCCATTTTTAATTTTTTTTTCCAATTTAAAAACCTTTTGTTCCCTTCACATATCACTGTTTCACCAGTGCTAAGAAATGGGATTTCGTACAGAGCTCTGAGACCACAGGCTCTCCTAATTAGCAACTGCTTGTGAGAGAAATGCAGGACAGATACAAAAGAGGAAAGAGTGGTTGACTGTGGTGGATGAAATAGAATTTTAAACAATGAAAGCGTGTTGAAGGAAATAATGTATTAGACTTAGAAAATGAACTGATATACACAAGACTATGATCTTTTTTTCTGCATGAAATAATCATAAAATACTTGCCCTTGAATTTCCTCTGGTAGGTAACCTTTAATCTCTAAGGAAATTTCCCCTCTAATTAATCATCATGAGTAATATTCAAATTTCTAAATTTATGTATATAATTTTAAAATATATATAAACATCCTTTCTTTTTTTTTTAGTTTAAAGAATCTTATGTTTTCTTATCTTCTTTTATGCCAAAAAAAAAATTGATGCCGTCTTATTTTTAAAATAATGAGTATGAATGATTGTCACATCTTCTGTCACACATAGGAGATGAACAGCTTCAGACACATCTATTATTTTGGAACATTGTATATATCAAGAATAATACCTAAGTTATTGGCTTTTTATTGACCTTTGATTCCATAGAAAATGATCTCAACTGCATCTCTGTTCATATGGAATCTATACCATGCGAATAATCTATGGAAAGTTCAGTTAAGAACTTCTACTCATGTAAAGTACTGTTGATATTTTATTATTTTTTTTCTTTGTTATTGGTTTCTAAATTACCTGATAATCTTTTGAAGGAACTGAAGACCCACTTCAATGTTAAAAGATAAATGCTATACACAAATTGTATATGCAAGTGATAAAGAAGGCCCAGGGCAGATGAGTCTAAGAATTGTAACATTTACTCCTTTGGTCACAAAAAATAACAACATTTTAAGAGAGAAGATTCACGTTAGCCAAGCATGAGAGAAAAACAAATGACCAGCTAATTCTTTGGTTTCTAAACTTCTACAACACTTCTATCTTAGGAAAAGCTCTGTCCACTTGTGCCACCTCAGCCGCTGTTTCTATACTGGAGTCTAGGGCCAAAGCCCAGCTATGCTTTTAAAAAAAATGTTGATTTTTTAGTCTTTGTCTTATGTACGTGTAATTACTTTCTGGGTATTAAAAGGATATAATTCAGGTGTTCTTGACTTGAATGTGCTTTCTTAATATCACCCTCTCCCTAAACTTCACACACACATACACACACACACACACATGCCTGCACACACAAAAACCCTATAAGCAAGTTTGCTCTGTGATTCCATTGGATACATGTTTATAACCCGCAATACACTGTCACTCATTATTTAACAAAAGCTCCGTCGAGATGCACCTTTCAAAGCAAAGTTTTTGAAAGAAATACAATCCATCTGCATTTGCACTGTATTCTAAAATTTACTTTTTCACATATTTTCCTTTGAAGACCAGAAGCAAGTGAATAGTTTGAACAAATCATATTGACCCTCTGTATAATTAATTTTATGGAAATGAATTTTGACTTATTGTCAACACCCTATATTCATATTAAAAAAAACACTCGATAAAGGTATGCTATTTATATAAATAGCAAATGTTTAACATAATTATAAATTATTTTATATATATAATTTATATTATAAATTATTAATCATTCTCGTTTAAGAGGATTGTCATCTAAAGAAGCACGGTTGAATATCCATCACCAATAATACAAGTAATATCACCAATAAGGTCACCGTTTTGTCATTGCTTGCTAAGAAGTTTAGAACCAAATTAAATCCTCATACTTAGCGAGTTTACAGATCAGTCTGTTACACATTTTGAGGTCATTTAGGTCTCATTTCTAAACTCACTGTTCCTTGTCATTTTTAGCGTTCAGTAGAGGGTGATGAAATGACTAATTTCTTGATAAAATTGTGTTATTACATGTATATGTGTGGGTGTGGGACATGTTATATCAATATCCTTAAAAACGTTCATGTACTTTGACTCAATAATTTAATATCTGAGAATATACTTACGGTCATAAAATATGGACATGACGATTTATGAGTCGTAATTTGTTATAAAGATGTTAAAATTATAAAATAACACCATAATCCAACAATAAAAGAATTTCTAACTAAATTCTGTGCCAGTCGTATATGTTATCATAACACATTTAAGGTGAAAGATAAATTCTCATGATGTTAAATGAACAAAGCAGAATACATACATAAAGTAATGCACTATGGTTTTGATTTTATGAAAACTGTGTGTATTTAATGGAAAGATAAATTGAAAATCCCTATACTATAATGTTCTCAGAGGTTTTCCGAATGACAGGATTTTGGATAATATTGTTGGATTGTTATATTTTTCTTCATTTTCTGGATTTTCTAAAATGTATTATCTTCTATAAATGGAAAAAAGAGTATATTAAAATGGTCATTATGCAAGACTAAAAAAAAAGAAAATTACGTGGAAAATCTAGAAGAAAGCTAGGTTTCGTTTTGTTTTCTTTGCACTTGCCCTTCCAGTCAGCAAAGACTAAAAGAATAAAAACAAACATTTGACATTTGTCTCATGCATTGAATGATTACATTGCTACAGAAGAGACAGATAACTTACTTATGAATTTGAGTATATTTTACAAATTCTAAAACATTGCTAAAACATTTTCTGGGAGCTGTACAAAAATTCAGAATACAAAATCAATCATAATTAAGAAAATTACCAACAAGAAAAGACATAGGATTCCAACATTACCATTTGGACAGCTGATCAGGCAAGGCAAGTGAAACAAAATATTATGTTTCGGGATGGAAGATTAAGAACTGACCTCTGTGGCATTAGTAAAAAATAAAAAGAATGAGAATCTCCTAACTACAGAAAGGTGACTTCGCATATGCATTGATTCCTTTTGAAGTTAAGTGGATATAAAGCAGTTTTGGTAGGCCCAGTCTTTATCTTACTCTCACACAGTTGAAGCCATGCTCAGTCCAGGTCACTGAGCGAACTTTGTGCACGTACCTCAGTCTGGTAAACCTTCTCTCAAGATATAGGATGCTACACAAAAGTATATGTGAAGAACAAAATGATATAATACTCTACGTCCTATACTATAAACATTGTGACTGAGAACAGAAAACAAACAAGAAACTTGATATGTTTCTTCATAAAAACAAATGAATAAAATCAATCCATGTGAATTCAAAAACATATTGAAAATGAAGTCTTGCCTTCAGTTTCTGAGTGTTTTTTATGAAGAAATAATCAAAGATGGAAATACGATAACGCAGACTCTTCAAATTTATGTAGTGGTGGTGTCGTCAGCAAGATGGTTGAACAGAAAACCTAATCTTTAGAAAGAATGAGGTTGCTTTTAATTCAGGGGTTTAGAAAAATATTACATGAAAGATTTCAATGAAAGTATGTCTTTAGCCCAAAGCAAAATATCCTGTAGTTATATATGTAGATGTATATGCACAGTATATTTATATTCAGAAATGCACACAAACACAAATCTACCTAAATTCAAAAAAAAATCTTAATTAAAATATAAACAGTAGAGTTTAATAGTGAGAAACAAACAAACAAAAAACCAAAAAACTTTTTTTTCCACAAAAGTTTGCCGTTCCTCTGCTAAAAAGTCTTCTCCAATTTTCTCTTAATCTTCCTAAGAAAAATTAGTGCTAATAGCTAAATATTTTGAAAGTTTGTAGTATTAAACAGACTTAGATATTACTTTAGAAAATCAGCTGAAGCTCTAATGAGCCTGACTATGCCGGTCTTTTTTGACTGATGATAGCTATTTAAACAAACAAACAAACAAAGCCTCAAGGCAGCTATTGAAGTAGACACAGTAACCCATTAAATTATTTCAAGATAAAACCATAGTAAATGTCTCAGGCCGTAGATTATAGACATGAGATTTCCCTTATTTATTTTCATCGAGAGTAAGGTACATAAACCTTTATGTTAAGAACAGTTTTCATTTAACTCTTGTTTTTATTTTGAACTATTTAGCAAGTTGGAAAGCAAGATACAAAGTTAAGTACTGGCAATTGACAAATCAAGATATACTAAAATGTATAAATTATGAAACTACTGTAGATGTAAATTGGTAATATACTTCTTATAAATATTATATGTAGAAAGAGATAAAATGTTAGATCAAAATCTGCATTATCGTGGCAACAAATGTTGTCCGGTCACAAAAAGTATACTATATTTTTCTTAGTAATTTAATTGCCATATGATTCTATTCCATAAAACTCTGAGATCTTATCATTCTAATTACGGGGGAGAGAGCAAGATCTTATTCCCTTGTTCCATCTTAACCTACCTTGGAGCACACATATAAAACCAAATGATTGCTTGGGACATTTCTAACTAAACTGCTTTCACTCTATGCTCTCTCTCAGGACTACCTCATTTACTCCTAGATATCTCTAAAATCATTTTAGAAATTGTCTTCAGGGCAATAAGGATAAAAAAAGGAATGAAGGTCCATGAGCTGCAGATATTTAACATATAAATATGCTATTTATAAGCAACAGATTTTTGCACTCTGGAATTTCAAGGTAGGTAATGGTTTATGATGAGATATACATTTAAGCTAAAGGACCCAAATGCTTTGAGGGACATAATATTCTAGAATGTTCTGCTTCAGAGAACACTGTTTCTGAAAATGACTTTCAAGGAAAGGGTCTATTTTGGCTCGGTTAAAAGATTTCATTTCCATTGCTGATATCCACTGGGATTCTCTGTAGTGTCAGAGAGAGAGAGAAACTATAGCAAGATTCTGTTATTATCTCAGAAGATATATAAGAATGTGTATGTCTATTGGGCCTACTTAAATCTATGAATATGACTAAAATATTTGGAAATTGTCTATCATACCAAGAAAAGTAATAGCCTTCTGAAAGCAAAGAATTTAAATACTTGGAAAACCATGTGAAGAAAATAGAAAGAAAGTATTTATCTTTGGGGATAGAACAAAGTTAATCTTCTGAATTTGAGTTTAAACTACTGTGCACACCAGACTCTATAGGCAAACTTTATTTGTCTTTACATTAAAAAAATAATTATAAATGCATTTGATTTCCAGAATATGAATGACTACATGGTTCTGATAATATAGTAATGACTTTATTGAATTACTGTCTAAATACCTCTTTCAAATGATTTCTAGTTTTTTAGTGTGTGTGTTTAATTATTTGGTTTGTCAATGAGTTTTTCTTTTCTTTCTTTTTTTTTTTTTTGTTTCTGACACTAAAAGCACATGCAACAAATGTAAAAATAAACAGGTGGGACTGAATCAAACTAAAAATTTTCTGTACAACAACTACAACAACAAAAAACAATCGACAAAATAAAAAGGCAACGTACAGAATAGGAGAAAATATTTGTAAACCATATATTCAATAAATGGTCAATACCCAATAAGTATAAGGAGCTCATACAACTCAATACCAATAAACCAAATAACCCAATTGAGAAATGGGCAAAGAACCTGAATAGACACTTTTCCAAAGAAGACACAGATACATGAAAAAGTGCTCAGAATCAGTCATCATCAGGAAAATCCAAACCAAAACCACACTAAGACAGCACTTCATACCTCTTTGGGGTGTTTACTACAGAAAGGCAAAAGATAACAAGTGTTGGTGCTGATGTGTAGTAAAGGGAGCCCTGGAGCACTGTTAGTGGAAATGTAAATTTGGATAACCACTATGGAAAACAGTATGGCAGTTTCTCAAGAAATTAAAAATAGGACTGACATACAATCTGAATATATGTATTCAAAGGAAATGAAATATATGTCCTAAGGAAATGAAATATCTAACCTATTAGAGACATATGCACTGTGATGATCACGGCAGCATTATTGACATGGCCAAGGCATGGGAACAACCTAAGTGTCCATGGAGGGATGCGTGGGGAAAGAAAATGCGGCACCACTGAAAATGAACCTCTTTTCCTGGAACCCAATTTAGGGCATGGTACCCCTCAACATGTGGCTGTGACCAGCCCTAACAGTGGTTTGATTTAGCGTGTATTATCGTTTTTCCCATCAAAATTTTGCATATATACTTCACATATTTTAATAATGTGTAATTTTTTTTTGTCAAACATCGGTTTCCAAAGGCCTCATTTTGAATTTTTTCTGCATTCTTTAGAGCTGTTATTCCTATTTTAACTGCATTCTACTCTGCTAGTACTTTACTTATATAATTATCTTCTTTAAAGGCTTACAGAAACAATTGAACCATTTTTGGGGAAATCTGTGGCTTTTAAATGAGGTTGCTTTTTTGGGGAAATAACCTATCAGTTACTGATCCATTTTCCTGTCTTGCTTTATCAAACATATTTTCTGTTTTTTTTTTTTTAATGTCTTGTTCTAAATACTGAATATAACTTTGCTAAGTTAATCACCACAGCATTCTTTTCGAGATAGGCATTAACATCAACTTTTACAGGTAATAAAACTAAAACTCAGTGGCTCAAGGAATTGATTTAAATTACCTTGTTCATAAGTGGATGGGTCAGAATTCAGCATGCTGAATCTAAATGCTCGTTCTCCCGTTAGTCATAACATAACTGTTAAATGGGATATGGTCTAAACATTCCCACCTAAATGTGGGATTTTTTTTTCATTCATTAAACTTACAACTTTTAAATTTATTTTCGCCCCAGGGGTGCTGGCTTCATCAGATCATCCCCCAAATTTCCAGTAGAACCAAAATTATCTTCTCAGCATGTGCAAATCAATACTATACCTGATGAATTACTTTTTTTTTTTTTTTTTTATGTTTCCCCTTGGAGGCAGCACTTTCTTGCTCTCCATCATTCAGTTCCAGGCAAATTGGCTGGTTTGGCCCCGATTCCTAACGGGTAGCTGCTGACAGTCATAGATACTTCATCACACAATGAGTTCCCACTGCTTCTCTGGTTTTTAATCACTCAGACTCCTAAGTCTCATTTAGAATTTTAAAGATATTGAGAATGAGGGCACAGGAGATAGATGCCTTGAGATCTTGTATTGCTAAAAATGTCTTTATGCTTTCTCATACTATGGCCATAAATGTCAGGTTGAAAATACATTTTTTCTCATAATTTGAAGATATGTCTCCATCATCTCCTGATGTGTTTTGTTGGCTCTCAGTTTCTTTTTTTTTTGGGGGGGGGGGTTCCTGCATCTTTCCTGCCTGGCACTCTTGATGTATCCACTTTATGTCAGTCTCTAAAAAGGCTGATTGGAAATTTTCTCCTGGGCAGAGCCAAGGCACAGGACTTCACACCAAGGCCGATCTAACGTATATCCTCATGTCAGCATATCTCTGGGCCTTTCTTTGGGGCTGAGCAGTTCATAAGCCTGACTGATGCTTATGAGAACAGGTAAAGGGAGAGGGATGGAGATCTCACATGCAGTACTCTGAATGTCACTCGAGCCCTGATTCCAATGCTAGACCTCGGCCTCCACATGGTGCTTCTCTGATTTAACCTTCCGAGTGTCTATTTTCAAATTTCCAAGAAAGTATATCAGAGGAGGTGATTTTCTTCACCCCAACATTCAGAGATACCCGACTCTGCCAATGCCTCACCTTTCTAGACTTCTGCAACATAGATCCATTGCCTTTTCCTCCCTCCCCTCACAGACACAGGTGTCACGGCCTTTCTTGTGGTTCTTCAACTTTTATTGTCCAACAACTTTGTTGTGCTGCTATTCACTCACTCTACAGATTCCAAAATTCTGTCGATATCTCTTTTTTTTTAATTTTTTTTTAATTTTTTTTATTTATTTATGATAGTCACAGAGAGAGAGAGAGAGGCAGAGACACAGGCAGAGGGAGAAGCAGGTTCCATGCACCGGGAGCCTGACATGGGATTCGATCCCGGGTCTCCAGGATCGCGCCCTGGGCCAAAGGCAGGCGCCAAACCGCTGCGCCACCCAGGGATCCCTGTCGATATCTCTTTGATTGCTCTCTGTTCTCCTCCAGTTTTTGTCTTTTTTTTTTTATTGGAGTTCAATTTGCCAACATAAAGCATAACACCCAGTGCTCATCCCATCAAGTGCCTCCCTCATGTTTTTGTCTTTTTATATGCGACTGATTTTTCTATGTTGCCAATTGTGCTTTATGAAGAGACGGGGATAAATATGTACGTTCAAACCATCATGTTTTACCTGAATCTTTTTCTCTCACCCCCATTCTTTTCCCATCTTATTATTCAGTGAAATCAGAAAACAGTTAGGGATCTATCAATCATGTCGTTTTATTTCTGAGATTTTTGTCTAGTTCTTTTGGAGCACATTCTTCTGTCCCTCCGTTTTGTTTGCCTTTCTGAGTTTGCTTCTATGGATTAGACTAGAACAGGTGCTTCTAAACTTGAAGGAACGGTCTCTTGTATGATAGCTGATGACTTCTGCTGGCTGGCTGGAGCTGCAGCTGGTGTGGGCTGAGTCCTGGGGCTTCCACATGGTGCTGCCTTGGCACCACAGCTAAAGCTGAAGTGGGTGCAAGCCAGAGTGTTTCAAGGCCATGGATGCAAAAGGCACTTTGGTAGAATAGCTGAAGGTGAAGTGGCTGTTAACCAGGTCTTCTGGGGCTCTGCATGCAGACAGTGCCTGGGGTGGCTGCAGCTGAGGACCAGCAGGTCCCAGGGCTTTCTGAGCTGGGGGCACCCTGGCAGGATAGCTAAAACTGAGGTGGCTGCAAGCTGGGGGATTCTATGAAGTGGAAACAAGCTGCGCTGTCCCAAGGTGCTCCGTGCAGGGGGCACCCTTGTGGGGCAGCTGGGACCGATGCAGGCACGGACAGGGTGTTCCTCCACACAGGGGACACTGGCAGGGCAGCTGGATCTGAAGCAGTCAGCCAGGAAGTTTCAAAGCACTCTCCACCAGGGGGTATTCCAGAAAACTGTTTACAGTTGAAGTGGTGTGGGCCTGGAGTGCTCAGGATGCTTTGCACCTGCGTCACCTCGACGTGAAGGCTGGAGCTGCAGTGAGCACTAATCAGAGGTGTCCTGATGTGCACTGCCTTGCGCTCACCTCGAAGGACTGGCTGGGCTGGCGTGGGCTAGGTGCCCGGGACTCGCTGAGGCAGCAAGCCAGTTAGGGCACCCAGACGGTGCTTTCAAGGTGGGGAGGGAGCATAGACCATGTGTGAGCCCTTCCCACCCAGAGAGACTTCCAGTAGCTCCGTTGACATTTGTAGGGCTCTAGGCTCTTTCCCATGATAGTTGTTGGTTTAAACCTTAGCCTTTTTGTGTGCCCCAGGGCACCCAGGGCTGGGGTGAGCAGGCCAGCGATGGGGTCAGGCCCTGCTCTCCTTCACAGTGGTAAGGCAGAAAGAAGGGGTAAATCCTCTCCAGTCCCGCTGACCCAGAGACCATTGCCGCAGCTCCTCTACATCTCGGCAGAGTTCTAGGTCTGGCTGTTTTACAAACTGTTGCTCTTTACACCATGACTTTTTTTCCCTTGTGGCTAGGGACAGACAAATCTGTTCCCAATCCCTCAGCACTATCCCTCCCCACTAGAGTTCACAGCATCAGGGTAGGGGTTCCTTCATGATTACATCTCTGTCTTGCTGTTCTTAGAGATATTTTGTTGTGCAGAAGCTATGTAGTTAGCCCTTAGTTCATCTTCAGGAGGAAATCTTCCATAAATCGGTGCAATTTAGTATGTCCTGTGCAGGAGATGACTTCCTACGTCACCATCCTGAACTGGAACCACTGGTGCTGAGTTTTAATGACAGTTTTTTGTTTTCTGATTATATTTCAGTAAATATAAGCCGAGCATGATGCTTGAAGTAAGAAAGAAAAATTGTGAAATTTTGCCTGTGTTGTGTGTTTTTCTTACTTCTTCCTGATGAATGTTAATTCTCTCGATAGACCTTGGGCTACCTATTACAGTTCTGGAAATGTCTATATATGATTTCTTCTTCCAGAATCAGCATGTGAGCTATGCTTCTACGTAACTATTATTACCAAAAGGGCAATTTGGTCTTCTCGACATGACATTGTTCTTTAAATACAACCCTAAAGACTGTTGAAGATCTACAGTTAGAAATTGATTCCTTTCAAATAAAGTTAAGCCTTGTACCTCTTGTCAGAATTTTCCCTTCCTCTGTCATCTTGTTTAGCTGTTCTGGGCATCCATATCATGATCTCAGGTGTTATTTTCCTCCTCCTTGGGTTCTTTTATTAGCATCATCCTGTATGAACACTACAATTAGCTGAAATTCATTTAGAAAGGGTGAGTGACTTTTGCAATAAATGGGAAGGATTAGTGAATTTTGCAGCGAATAAAAGTATTAGTCCTTTGACATAAGTAGAATTTATAATATAAATTCCAGAAATATAATAGATAAGACACAAGGGCAAACACTGCCACTTAGGAATCCTTAAAAATCCCAGGAAAAAATATTTTGTAAACCAATATTTTAAATAATTGGAAATTAAGGAAAATCTCCTAGAACCAAAATTGACACAACCCTTCACTAATCTTAAAAATTGAAACACTATTAAAGCAAATATATGCTAGGGAGGAGAGGAGTAGGGCATCTGCAGGTAAATAAGCTTCTAACCCCTCCCTGAGGGGCGCCTGGATGGCTCAGTGGGTTAAGTGTCTGCCTTCGGTTCAGGTCATGATCTCAGGGTCATAGGATGGAGTCCTGAATCAGGCTTTCTGCTTGCTTCTCCCTCCCCCCTGCCTGTTCATCCTGGTGCTCCCTCTCTCTCTCTCTCAAATAAATAAATAAATAAGCCCTCTCTGAGTAGACTGCAAAAGAAAACAAATAAAGCAAAATAAAAACCAACCATTTATATGAATTCCAAGCTATAAACTGCCCTTTTCTTGAGGGATTGGAGTGAACACCTTGTGGACCTTAAAACATCAAATCTAAAATTTAATTTAAAGTGACCCTTAGCTGGTAGTGAACATAATCTTATTTTTGAGAAAACATTTTAAACCCATGCCTTTAAAAACTTGTACAGGAAAAATTAAAGCAATATGGCCTCAGAATTAGAAATTAAAGAACACAGAAGGAAATAAACCAGCATGAGGGAGACAGAAGAATCAATACATTTCAGACTGGAATTTACAAAGGTCTTTGAATGATCAATTAGAGAACATACAATAAGATGCCTTAATACAGTTTTGAAAATAAGAGAAGTTTTGACTAAAAATGAAAAGGCAAATGGGGAAGGAAGCCTAACAATGTCTAGAAATACAATAAATGGCTAAACAGCATGTGGGACAAAATAAAGGTAGATTTGAGGAAACTACTTAGAAGGCAGCCCAAAGAAAAAGAAATAGAAATAGAAAATGGAGGTATAAAAAAGATGGGGAGGGAAATGAAGAGGTCAAACGTACTTCTGCTCAGATTTGAAAGGAGAAAAATAGAGATTGTAGGCAAGGCTGAGGTAATATTCTAAGAGATAACGGGTGAGAATTTTCTAGAATTAACGAACTAAACCAATTCTTGGATTAAGGGGGACTAATGAGCCTCAAACTAGATACCCAGAGAGAACAGAGTAAATTATAGACCAAAGAAGACAAAATATGTAAAATGGCCAAGAGAACAGAGAGATTTTCTACAAAAGGGTGGCCATTAGACCAACTGGCTTACCAACAAATCAGTAGAAGCCAAAGACAAGGAAACCATAGTCTCCAAAATCCTAAAGTGCAGAGCTGCCAGCTGGTACTTGTTCAGTACGATATCTTAGATATTCTTTTGTACAAGTTCATCAGGAAACATTTATTAGAGTGTTTATTCCAGTGTGGACAATAGCATGATATTATATCACTTCAAAGATACCAGAGAAACGTGAGAATATCTAAACGTGAAGATAAAGATAAACCATTAAATTTGGAATATGATAAATGGGGGAGATTCAAAGTTAACCATAGAGATTTAAGACTTTTAGATTGGTTAAATCCTTGGCATAAAATAAGGGTATGTCACTATTAGAGAAAATGGGGAACACCCTTGAAATAGAGTCTAAAAGACAGATTCTTGATAAAAAATAGAGATGGTTCCAGAGGATACTTCAGAAAGGATTACTTAGCCTACAATATTTACCAGTGAAATTACTGACAACCAAAGTTTTAGTGATTCTACTACAGAAAGAAGCATTTTTAATCATTACTGTGTGATAAGACTTGGGCATACTTTGAGATCCTCAAATCTGATCTTTGTTATGATCTTTCATGCCAATTTTATAGTCTATTTATATAGCTAGAATTGTATAATCCCATAATTAGAAATCCTGTGATTTTGTGTCTGTGTATGTGTGTAACATTTACTCACACTTACCACAACACTTTTAACTATTAGACCAACAGCCACCACTTCTTCCACAAACTATACAGTAGTTTCATGATATCTGCGTTTCAAATCCTGCTTTTTGACAAATGATCAATGCTGTATATGAGGCCTGCCCTGGTGACCCAATTTAAAATGCCTCAGCCTATTTTACTCTTATTACACCATGCGTATTTCCTTATCGTAACAAAATATTCCTAATTTTTTCCTCCTGTCCCATGTATCATTACTGTTACTCATTTCACTTATACATAAACTATCAAAATCCAATACATTGGTGCTGATATTATTTTAAATAAATCGTCTGTTAGATGAATTAAGAATAATCAAAATAAGTTTTTCCATTAACAGTGCAGCAGGGTTCCTTTTTCTCCACATCCTTGCCAACACCTGTTATTTCTTATCTTTTTTGTCTTTAGCCATTCTGATGGGCATCAGGTGATATCTCATTTTGATTTTGATTTGTGTTTCCCTGATTATGAGCTATGCTGTGCATCTTTTCATGTGTCTGTTGGCCATTTGTACACCTTCTTGGGAAAATGTCTTCGGGTCCTCTTCTCATTTTTAAAATCAGATTATTTGGTTTTTTGGTGTTGAGTTGTATAAGTTCTTTATATATTTTGGATATGAATCCCTTGTCAGATATCGTTAGCGAATAACCTCTCACATTCTGTAGGTTGCCTTTCTGTTTGTATTAATGCTTTCCTTTGCTGTGTAAAAGCTTTTACTTTCACTATTTCTTCTCTAATGCTCATCTTTTATGTAGATCCAATTTTCTGAAATATATCATTTTCTTTTTCTTCAAAAAATTTATTTTAACATTTTCTTTCAAGTCTGGTCTACTGGCAACAAATTCCCCCAACTTTTGTTTTTCAGAGAAAGTCCTTATTTCTTCTTCACTTTTGAAGAACAATTCCATGGGGTACAGAATTCTACCCTGGTGGATTTTTTTCTTTCAATGTTTCACTCTACTCTTTTCTTGCTTGCATAATTTATAAGGAGAAGTCTGATGTACTTCTTATCTTTGCTCTTTTCTTGGGGAGATGCTTTTCCCTCTGGTTTCTTTCAAGATTTTTTCTTTACCTTGGTTTTTTGCCATTTGAACATGATTTGCATAGATGTGGTTTTTCTTTTTCTTTTTCTTTTTTGCATTATTCTGTTTGATTTTCTCTGAACTTTGTGGATCTCTGGTTTGGTGTCTGATGTTAATTTGAGGAAATTCTGAGTCACTGTTGTTTCAAACATTTCTTCTGCTCCCCTTTCTATTTTTTCTACATCTGATATTCTCATTATGCTATACTGTATTTTATGTAGTTGTCCCACAGTTCTTGGATTTTCTATTTTTTTCTTGTCTTTTTTCTCTTAGTTTTTAAGATTTAGAAGTTTCTATTGACATATTCTCTAGATCAAATATTCTCTCCTCAGCCATATCCAGTCTAGTAATGAATCCATTAAAGACTCTTCATTTCTGTTACAGTATTTTTAATCACTAGCATTTTCTTTGGTTCTTTCTTACAATTTTCATCTCTGATTGCACTGTCCATCTGTTCTTGCATGCTGTCTACTTTAACCGTAAGACCCCTTATTATAATAATTATAGTTTTATATTGTCAGTCTTATATTTCAAACATTTCTACCATACCCAAGTCTGATTTTGATGCTTGCTGTATCTCTCCAAACTATAGTTTCTGTCTTTTAGTGTGTCTTGTAATTTTTTTTGATGAAAGACAGACATGATATACCAAGTTTTGTGTTCATGAATTTCTGCTCCTATAAATTGTGGTTTTCTGTATCTACCTGTCGGTCTCTAAATTGGGTGACTGTAGTTTACCCTGTGACCTCACATCTCTGATATATCTAAGAAGAGTTGTGTATTTTTAGATCAATTAGCTTTTTACTTGTTCGGATGGAGTGACAACTTCTTTTTTGTGGGGGAAGGGGCAGAAGGAGAAAGAGAGAGAGAGAGAGAGAGAGAGATCAAATCTTAGGCAGACTCCATGCCCAGAGCAGAGCCGAGTGTGGGGCTTGATCTCAAAGCCCTGTGATCATGGCCTGAGCCAAAATCAAGAATCAGATGCTTAACCGAATGAGCCACCTAGGTACCCTGGAGTGATAACTTCTAAGCTCATTACATGCTAGACTGAAAACCAGAAGCACATTTCCTTTGAAGTACACAGCTTATAAATACTTCTTTTCATTACCTTATTTTTTAATGTATCTTCTATGAAACCCAAAAAGACAGAAACTGTGATTCTTATACTAAGTAACTTATCCCTAGTATCAATCTCAGCTCCTACTACAAAGTACAAAATCTCAATATTTCAGTTGTAATGAAAAAGAAATTGGATCTTAGATCTCGTTACTCGCTACAGCAGATAATATGCTACTACTCTCCTGGTCATTATTTCTGCTTGAAATTTCTCTACTGAGCTGCAGCTTTTAAAATAGTACTAACTAAAGCTAAGTTACTTTCATTTGTGCCTAGATACACTTTCATTACCAGTTTATACTCATGTGAACAATATAGTGAAGTAGTTTTTGAAATGCATATGGAGAAACTACTCTCTCATAAGATGGTGTTTACTTGTAACAGCATTAGGCAATGTGTTGTGATCATTGCCTTAAGGTTTACAGTGTTTGACTCCTATTAACATTAATGAGAATCGCTCTGCTGCCTCCGTGCATAAAGTACTAGAATCTTGTCCCTAAGCTATGTCCCCTTTGGGTTTGTATGGCTAATATATGTCATTAAACCATAATGGTAAACATAACTACTTGGAAATTACATTTCACCTTTTCCGCCTGCAGATCTCAAATCAAATTGCAAACAATTAATTGTGCTTATAACACTTCTACAAGGTACTTCTGAAAAGTAATATATGAAGCTAGCCTATACCATTTCTGAAGAGCAGTTTTGGCTGAGGAAAAGTGTCACTCCTTACAATAGCAATCCTTGCAAATCCATAATAAACAATGGTAGGAAATATAAGTATTCAATATAATTGAACAAATAAATTGGCAGACATATTTAACTCAAGGGTTCCGCCAAGACACAAGATTTAATAACTAAAGAGTAATTTAACTATTCAAATATATTTTGGACTCTATTTTCATGACCCATCATGAGCAGATACATTTTTTTCTAACAGAAGTTAAGGAATAATATTTATGGATCATTAAGATATGATATTCTCATCTCTCCTGGCTCTAGTGAGGCACAGAGAAGACAGAGTTGATATCTGGGTAACTTGGACTTCACACAGGAAAATAACACACGTAACAAGTGAACAGAAGCCATTAGGCCTATGGGCCAGTATTTAACAGGATGTGGTGAATTAAAACTTGATTTGCAAGCATGGACAGCAGAGAGAATGTCAGTTCTATTTGCCAAGCCTTGGTTCAGGCAATGGGATACCCATGATGGCAAAGTCAGGCAAGGTTTCTGTTCTCATGAATCTTACATTCTACTGGGAACAGACAAAAAAAAAAAAAACAAATGGGAGTGTGAACAGTGCCCAGATGTTTGGTCTAAAGACCCTTTTATACTGTTAAAAATCGAGAACTGCAAAGATTGTTTATGTAAGTTCTATAAATATATTTACTATATTTGGAATAACACAGAATTATTTATTTATTTATAAGTAACAGTAAAACCATTACCTGCTAACTTCGAAAATACATATTTTAGTGAAAAATAAAAATATACATTTTAGTGAAAAATAACTGTTTTCAAAACAAAATTGAGAAGAGCGACATTGTTTCACAATTTTAAAAATATAATATCTACTTTAGTAGAACACAGCTGAATTCTCACGCCTATGTCTGCATTAAATGTTGAAATATATTGCTTTGAATGAAGTACACAAAGTGTTCCACCTTGGAAAAGACAAGAATATTTTAATAGATACTTCTTTTTTGATACTGCACTAAAACTCTACAATTGGTAGCTTTGTAAAGATGAATGGCAAGGTGGAATCCAAAGTCATGTCAATAAACTTTCCACATATTAAAAATATTTATCTGTCTTGCTGTTTGCTTGTTATGTATATATTTTATTGAAGTTAGATTTGCCAACAAAAAAAAAAAGATTTGCCAACAAATAGTATAACACCTAGTGCTCATCCCATCAAGTGCCCCCCTCAGTGCCCATCACCCAGTCACCCCATCCCCCCGTCCACCTCCCCTTCCACTACCCCTTGCTTTTTCCCAGAGTTAGGAGTCTCTCATGTTTTGTCACCCTCTTTAATTTTTCCCACTCATTTTCCCTGCTTTACCCTATAATTCCTTTCACTATTTCCTATATTCCTCATATGAGTGAAAACCTATGTTTGTTTTTCTCTGACTGACTTACTTCACTCAGCATAATAACCTCCACTTCCATTCACATTGAAGCAAATGGTGGGGATTCGTTCTTTCTAATGGCTGAGTAATATTCCATTGTATACATAGACCACATCTTCTCTATCTGCTCATCTGTTGATGGACACCTGCCACAGTTTGGCTATTGTGGACATTGCTGTTATAAACGTTGGGGTGCAGGGTCTCAGTTTTTCACTGCATCTGTGTCTTTGGGGTAAATCCTCAGTAATACAATTGCTGGGTCGAAGGGCAGATCTATTTTTAACTCTTTGAGGAACCCTTCCACACAGTTTTCCAGAGTGGCTGCACCAGTTCACATTCCCACCAACAGGGCAAGAGGGTTCCCCTTTCTCCACATCCTCTCCAACATCTGTTGTTTCCATTTTGTTAATTTTCACCATTCTCACTGAGGTGAGGTGGGATCCCATTGTAATTTTGGTTTGTATTTCCCTGATGGACAGTGACGCGGAGCATTTTCTCATGTGCTTGTTGGCCATGTGTGTGTCTTCTTTGGTGAAATTTCTGTCAATGTCTTCTGTCCATTTCATGATTAGATTGTTTGTTTCTTGAGTGTTGAGTTTGATAAGTTATTTGTAGATTTGGATACCAGCCCTTTATCTGATAGGTCATTTGCAAACATCTTCTCCCATTCTGTAGGTTGTCTTGTAGTTTTGTTGACTGTTTATTTTGCTGAGCAGAAGATTTTTATCTTGATGAAGTCCCAATAGTTCATTTTTCTTTTGTTTCCCTTGCCTTCATAGACGTGTCTTGCAAGAAGTTGCTGTGGCCAAATTCAAAAAGGGTGTTGCCTGTGTTCTCCTCTAGGATTTTGATGGATTCCTGTCTCACATTTAGATCTTTCATCCATTTTGAGTTTATCTTTGAGTCTGATGTAAGAGAATGGTCTAGTTTCATTCTTCTGCACGTGGCTGTCGAATTTTCACAGCACCATTTATTGAAGAGACTGTCCTTTTTCTGCTGGATATCCTTTCCTGCTTTGTTGAATATTAGTTGACCACAGAGTCGAGGGCCCATTTGTCTTGCTGTTTGAATGGATTTTTTTTTACCAATTAATGATTCTATAAAATCATGGATTGCTCATTTAGAAAATTATTCATGCATATCTTCCATATTTCATTATGTAATATCTATATATTTTTAAATCACATTTGCTAATATCACCCTAAGAACCATGAGAAAGACTTTAAGTACTGAGAAGTTGTCAATGGCAACAAATGCAAGTTTCCAAAATTATAATTTTTACTTCAAAGTTTTCATTCTATAATTGGGTTCAAAATATAGTCAGTTGTGTGAAAGGTTAACTTCATTCATTTTCAAGAAAGGACTGTGTCTTCACAGTCTTTTTTTTTTTTTCATATAAGGATAGTTCTAAGTGAAAAGGTGTCTAGTCCAGTTCAAAACTCAATCAAGTTCTCCATCATTCAATCAAGGACTCCATCATTCTCTGATATGCCGTTGTCTTAGTCCATTCAAACTGCTATGACAATACCATATACTGGGTGCCCTATAAACAACAGACAAAATCAAAGCACGAGCAGATTCAATGATGTGTGCCCACTAACTTATTCGTAAATGGCACTTTTTTGCTATGCCCACACATGATGGAAGGGATGAGCTAGCTCTCTGAGGCCTCTTTCATAAGGACAAATTCAATTATGAGGGTATTACCCTCAATGACCTAACGACCTCCAAAAAACCACACCTACTAATATCATCACGTAGGAGTTAGGATTTCAACGTGAATGAATTTGGTTGTGAAGTTTGCACAAAAACATTTAAACCATAGTAGCCTCAGATCTGATTAATGTAGATTTCTTATTTTGTAATAGTGTTTTTATTTTTTTAAGATTTTATTTATTTATTCATGAGAGGCACACACACAGAGAGAGAGAGAGAAGCAGAGACATAGGAAGAGGGAGAAGCAGGCTCCACGCAGGGAGCCCAATGTGGGACTCGATCCCTTGATCCCAGGATCATACCCTGAGCCAAAGGAAGACACTCAACTGCTGAGCCACCCAGACATCCCTGTAATAATGGTTTTAAAAATCACATACTAAAAGATAAAAGTACAATAAAATTAATATTTTTTTCTGTTCGCTAAGAGACATGCCTATGTGAACCTGGCTTTGTTTTTTTACTGCAAGATTGTGACAATGAAAAATTCAATGATACAGTTTGTTGTCACTGCCTAAATTTATGGTAAGACATAGTTTTGTCTACAATTGCTTTTGCACCATCAGTACAAATACAAGACATTTGTATTTCCAAATAGCATCTTAGTATTATTATGAAGATACCTTGTATCTCATTAACCCACTGATAGGGTCATGGTGGACCTATGAACTACCTTTTGGGAACAACTGGAATAAACAAATTATCAGGGTCATTACAGTTTATGGTAAGGGCAATACTGAGAATAAAATACATGATTGTGATGATTGATAACTGATCTGTGTTAGTTTCATATAGTATCTTTTATCTGTCTGTAAAGGTGGCATTTGAGACATAACCCAATAACACAAAAGCTGTCAGAGCAGTGCTGTGAACCTAATTATATTACTAGTTCCAAGAAAAGAAAGAAGTCAGTGTGACTGAAAACAGTAAATACTGTCCTGAGAACAGGACAATGGTGAACCTGGAGAAGTAGGCTTGTGTGAGGTAACAGAGTTTGTGAGGCATGAGAACTGATTTGACTTATATTTTACTGGCATTAGTGCTATTGAGGATTTTTTAAAAGGAGGAGAAAATAATGTCTGATTTTAAAAGAACACACTTATGTAGTGTGGACTACAGAGGAAAAACATGGAAATATTGAGACCAGCTAGCATTTAGAAGAGAAGTAAGACCAGCAAGGCAGGAGTTAATATGGACAGAAATAAACAATTTGAGATATACTTTGCACATCATACTTCTAGGAGATGCACATGAATTTGATCTCATAGGTGAGAGCCAAAGGAAGCCTGAGTGTTAGCAAATTCACAGGGGTGAGTGTTGTTTGTTAAAATTTGGGAAAAGGGAAGAGAAAGAGGTTTGATGGGTGTTAGGGAAAAATCATTTCCCTTGAGGAAAACAAAGGGTCTGTTTCGAGCACAGTAAATTTGAAACATGTACTAGACTTTGAAGTAGAGCTGTATGCAGTTGGCCATTCAGTTCTGAACATCACAGGAGAGATTAGAACCTAGGGAGGTGTCTACATTTTACAGCTGGCGTTTAGGTGATATTTAAAGTCATGTAGGGATAGAGTGCGTGTGCAGCAGGATAAAGGACCCAGAACTGAGCCCTAAGGCTGTCAGTATTTGGATTGATTTTTGTGTATTGAGTCATTTTCTTCAGTATGGATATCCTGTTGACCCAGCATTATTTACTGATAAATAGTCTGTTCGCCACTGATCTGCACTGACATCTTTGGCATAAATTAAATCTTCATATATATAGGACTTCGTTTCTGGACTTGCTATTTTGTTACTATTGTCCATTTTTATTTTTGTATCCTGTGTTAATTACTGAGATTAATAAATTATAAGATCCAATAAACCAAGCTCTCTCATATTTTTCTTTTTCTAAATTGTCTCGGTTATTCCTGGCCCTGGTTTTAGAACCAGCACAAAGTTCCATAAAACAAAATAAAACAAACAAAAGAAAATGTTCTGGAAATTTACTTAAGATTGCATCACATCAATATACCAGCTTACATTTTATATGTAAAAAGTTACATATTTACAATATTGAGTATTCCAAGCACAAACATAGTATATCCCTCCATAAAATTAAGCCTTCTAAAAATTCTGTCAACATTATTTTATAGTTTTATGCTTAAATATCTTGTATGTCCTTTATTTAATTATTCCTACATATTTGAGTTTGTGATACTATAGTAAATACTAAATTTTATTTCCCATTTGCTGCAGGGTACACAATTAAGTCATATTTTTTTTATATGTTGACCTTTAATTCCAAAAATTTGCTAAAGTCACTTATTAGTCTCATAATCCATTCAGTTTTTTTTTAATTTCTATTTATACAATCATGTCATCAATGAAAAATGACTTTTGAATTTCTTCCTTTCTTAACCCTTAAATGTTTTGTCTTATTGCAATGGTTAGGAATCTAGTACTATAATATTGATTTTCTGCTTGCTGCTACAAATCCCTCAAATTTTTTGAAAAATTATGTGCAATTTTATACTTCACATTAAATTGACATCAAGAATTTATCATCATAAGTGTAAATAATTTCAAAGGATATAATCCCAGGCATATGTAAAGATTCCTATTTAAAAATAAAACTGTTGGGGGACCTGGGTAGCCCAGTCAGATAAGCTTCCTACTCTTGATTTTGGCTCAGATCATGACCTCAGGGTCTTGAGACCAAGCCCCACAGGGGTCCACATCCTGCATGGAGTCCACTTGGGATTCTCTCTCTACCTGTCTCTCTGCCCCTCTCCTTGTTTGCATGTGCATGCATACACTCTTTCAAATAAAGTCTTTAATTTTTTAAGATAATAAATAAGTTTCACCTTTTAAAAAATTGGGATCCCTGGGTGGCGCAGCGGTTTAGTGCCTGTCTTTGGCCCAGGGCGCGATCCTGGAGACCCGGGATGGAATCCCACGTCGGGCTCCCGGTGCATGGAGCCTGCTTCTCCCTCTGCCTGTGTCTCTGCCTCTCTCTCTCTCTCATTCTGTGTGACTATCATAAATAAATAAAAATTAAAAAAAATTTTAAAAATGTATCCAATGTTATCTAAATACTATAGGATTTTGACATCTTGTATGTTTTATTAAAATGTACCCTTCAACAGTCAATTTTGCACCATTTCTTCTCCTTAAGTCCATATTTTGTTTCATTTATTCATACATTTTATTTTCATGAAATATATTTTTGTTTTTGAAAGTCAAGTTAGTGTTCTTACAGTATCTTGAAACAAGATTATACATATTAATTATTATAATCATTGAAATTTTTCCCATGCCCACAAGGCAATAGGAATTTAAATCCTGCTCTCAATTTTTATTGCAATTATTAGTAGTACATAAATTAAAATAAATATATCACAAATTTTTATGAGATGGAAGTAATTAGTGAGGGAAGGCCATTTGTAAGTGCTTAACCTTCAAATATATTAGGATAGAATAAAGAATTGGAAAGAATGTGAGAAGATTTAAAGTATAGGGAAGATAGAAGTGCCACAGTCAATAACCAATTAATAAGAACACAAGAAAGAAGAAAAGAGTAAATGACACCAAAACAACACAACTTAGGAATAATGGCTAAGAATTTTTCTAAATTAAAAATGCTACATACAGGACCTGAGATTTAGAGTTTTGTCACTATCACTATGTGCCAAAAAGGGCACAGGCACACAGCATTAAAGCCATGCAGAATATATGTAAAATCAAGTTTCCTGGAAAACATACAGGGACTAATGACAATAGAGGACTTAGCTGCCTTCCCTCACCAGCCTGGGAAGAGATATGCCCAAGGGTAATCAGGTGGTGGGGGAAAGCTGACCACATACACCATGGAGAGGAGTCCAGGAGAGGAACTTGAACCTGTGATCCCACACATATGCAAGACTTGAAGGAGTAGCTGGGGATAACCATGGAGCCAGCACGCTGGGAACTTTCTTTTCAATGTGAGCCTGAGGAGAAAGTGAGGCCAATGGCTGTCGAGGCTGGAAACAGCCTGTTCTTGCATGGAGTTAACCCAGATATGCAAGTCAGCTTTTTGTTGAACTACCAGAGGAAAAATAAATAGGTTTCCAGATTCATCTTTCATCATTATAAATATGATTATCATTGTCACTATTGCTCTCCAACTCAAATGCACTCGGGTCAGAGAATGTGGTCTCTAATATGCTGATTCTTTAGAATGGTCTTAATGGATTGGAGCATGGTGAATTTTTGCAAATGTTTTATGAGTGCAAGTTTCCCTAACATTTTGTTCTGTTCACATGTTCAGCCTCTCCCTTTTTCTACAAGTCACCTCACCTCACTCTTTTCCACCCCAATCTATTCATCCTCTAGGTCTCAGACTAAATGTGGCTCACTAAAGACTTATTCCCTCACCTACCAAAGGAACTTAGTCTCAATAATATACCTGTTCAGTAACCTGATGGACTATTAATTTTTTGGCTCGGTTAAGACTTGATTAAAACTCTATAATTTAAATCACTTACTAGTGATTGATAATTCACGATGCAAATGTATATAATAAATTTATAAGCTTCCACAAATGTAGTCTGCCTTCTTAAACTTGTATTCTTAACACCTTACTCTGGATCTGACTTAAGTGAGAGTTCATATGTAAATATAAAGAATGAATGAATTATTGAGATCATAGATGACATGACTTTGAAAGAAAAAAAATGATGAGTTCTGTTTTCTACATGATGAACGTGATAAGGTTCTAGGACACCCACTTTGGAGACGGCTAATGGAGGTGGGATTCATAGGTCTGTGAGAAAAGAAGTCTGGGCTGAAGGTATAAATTTGGAGATTCTCACTTAAAGTCAGTGATTAAGACCATGGGACAAAATAATCTCACCTAAGGCTTTATCACAGTCTGAAAAGGGAAAAGTCTGGGGAGAAAATCCTGAGGCAAACTGACATTTGGAGGGCTGAATGAGAAGGCCAGAGAGGATATTGAGAAGTCTGTTCTCACACTCCGACCCTAAACCAAGACAGTCACGTTCTCCACCCAGCCATTATTTTGTTTACATATTTGTCTCTTCAAAGAACCACACTTTAATCATCTCGTATCCCCAGCAACTTGTACCTAATTCTCATCAAATGTAATCCATTGTATAAATCAATGTTTCAGTGAATATAAATTTCTCATTTAAATTTTGCTTTTATTTTAATTTATATTTTCTCTTTCATTCCTGTTAGGAGCAGAGAGATAAAAATTTATCTCCTGTCTTTTTATTGCTTGAATGCTCTCTAACCTCTAATTTGCTGTTTCTTGAAAAATATCCTTTCTTAAGATTGACTTCTTGATAAACTACTGATCGTAGGTGGTGGGCAACAGAGGTAGAAGAAATTAAATATATCTTTGACATGAATCAATAGGATTGCCTTTTTTTCTAATGCCCTTAAAACTTTAGTCCTCAAAATTGATGGGAACAAGCCATTTAGTGAGTGAGTCACTAACAAAATCACTTAGGGCTCCATATATCTGATCTTATAAAATGAATGCAACATTAGAAACTTATTCTTGGTAAAAAAAAAAAAAAAAAAAAAAAAAAAAAAAAAAAAAAACCACCTGTGCTTTTCAGAAATTACTTTTTTTTTTTTTATTCCAAAACCCAACCGTCTAAAGATGTGTGGTCAATATTAGGATTTTCATTTGATATTAAAAAACACACTTTATTTCCAAGTTGTGGATAAAGGAGTTATCTGAATTAGAAAAATCAAATCTCATCTGTAGAGATTCAAAATCAAGGAAAAATAGATCACATCTTAGAAGATCATATGTTGAATTAGGTTTTTATAAAATATATACTACCGGTATCAGTATGAAATAGCCTAATGTAGTTAAGACTTCAGCTCTCATAGAACTAATAAAAAACTCAAGAATATCTAAATGTTAGTGGACAAATTATAAAATGTGGCCTACACGTATTTAACATTTTAGAGAATAATATACACTTAAATAAACAGCAATTTATAAAATTTATTTTCCTTTTTTTTCAGTGACAGATGAAAATGTATGGAACTGGGGAGACTGATGGGAGATTCTTGAAGACACCTTAGTGTGGTCTTTTGTGTGAAAATCATCTCCACAAACACAGAAATATAGAAATATTCTATGGAATTTTACTCACAATTTTCTGGTCCCACAATGAAAAAGGAGATATGAGTTCAGAGGATGGTAGCAGATATAAAAATAGTAATTAAAAAAATCAATTTAAGGCTTTGGATTTAATAGTAGACAGTGAGGCTTCCATCTAAATTGTCCATTATTTCATAGATTTGATTAGTACTTTGCTCTGGCCCCAAACCCCCAATCCAAGTTTAATAACAATGTCAAATATTAAGTTATGTAATATGCTATATGGTGATTCAGTGTCAGTAGCATGTGTCAGTAGAAGCCAACTGTTAAGAAACCAATGATGGGATTTCTTGGCCCTTTGATAATATAGTCACACATGAGTAATTTTGCACTCACCCTAAAAAATATCATTTCCTTTCCAGGCATCTATATCCAAGGATGAATCCAGGTTTAGGAGAGACTGAAGCTTACACAATTTAGGAAGCATTATCTTAAAACAATGGGTGAAATTATAAACCACGTCTTAAAATTTGCAGATATTCAAAAACTAGCAGGACACATCCTCACACCAGTCAACTTTCATTCTGAGATTGGCTTGTACTCACCTACTCATTCTTGGTACCTTGGGTATCTCAACATTGCCTCAGATTTATAGAGGCAGTTCTAGATGTCTAGATATTTGGGTTTGGATCTTTTTGCATTTACAGTGCATTTATGCCACCATACTGCCTGTTATTGATCTCATGCTACTACCTGGGGGCCAAGCCTGCCAGCCTTCCCCTCTGATGGACGGAATCTGGCCTCAACCAACTAAGCTAAAATGTCTATAGGCTGGATTTGCAGAGAATTTGGCCCAAAGCTGGGCCACAATATGATAATACTTGTGGTGTGATTTGTTTACTTAATGTTCCATACAAGTACATGCAGATTCCTCTTTCTCTAAACCAAATGACTACTTCACAGGAGTCTTCACCTGGCTGACTACCTCCCAAATCACCCCACAATACACTGGTCACAATAATACATTTAGGCTAGGAAAAAATGGCAGGCCTTGAGGTATTTCCCCACTTACTAACTCCTGGGCAAGCTCTCTGATGAGACGTACACAGAGAATTTCAATGCTAAACCTTCTATTTTTAGGTTTTGGAAATGTTCTTTTGATTTCCATGAAATGTACTTAGTACATTCACAACGTTGCACAAACCACCCATGTCCAGTTCCAAAACGTTTTCCATCACCCCAAAAGAAAATCCTATATCCTTTAAGAGTCACCTTTTACTATCCTCTACCCCAGTGCATGGCAAACACTAATTTGCCTTATGTCTAATTGGGTCTGTTTATTCTGGACATTTCATATAAATAGAGTTACATACCATTCTGCCTCCTGTGTCTGGCTTCTTGCACTTAGCATAGTGTTTTCAGGGTTCATCCACATTGCCACATGTATCAATACTTCATTCCCTTTTATGGCTAAAGAATGTTGTATGCTTATGCCACAATTTGTCTATCCATCTTTTGGAAATTGTGATGCCATGAACATTTTTGTGTAAAAGTTTTTGTGTGAACACCTGCTCCTAAATTTTTTGAGTGGAAATAGTGGGTCAAATTACAAAGAAATAAGTACATGTCCTAAAACAGCATCAATGGCATTGAAGTAGTAGACCTGGATTCTAGCCCTAACCACAGCACTTACTGGTTACAAAGTAAAGCTAAGATATCTAAGGTAACTAAGATATCTAAGCTAGGGGGCCTTGGTTGGCTCATTTGTGAAATGAATATTTGTTTTGCTTCGCAACTATCATTGTTGCAAAGCTCAAATAGTGACTGTCAAATCATATGAAAAATCATAGCAATATGGTTATTATTGCAGGGAGTCCAAGGATATGCTATTCTCCATTTCGGTTGAAGTAGGAAGTCACTCAAATACATTAATGATTGCCTGAAGAAACACTGAAATAGTAAAAGTGGCACCTCAAATAGTTTGGAGGTTCCTCAATAAATCAAACACAGAATTATAAGAGCAAATCATTTTCAACCATCTATTAATACTGAAGACTGGTATATCTTTGTACTGTCCAAACATAGAATTTTCATGTGTTAAGCAATATCCAAAAGTATGTATTGCAATATAATCAAATATGTTTTCTAAAACATTTTAGAAAAGTTAATGGAACACGCTAAGAAATGCTGTTTTCAATAACATTCTCATGGAGGGTTGCAATTGTGTAGTTTCTTTTTTCTAAGAATGAATCCATCAATAGATTCCAGGTACACCATTTCACTTAATCTTCATCTCAACAGCAAAAGATGGTAAAACCCTCAATAACATCATTTTTTGATGTTTCAGGAATAATATTTGGAGGTATTATCAGTGCAGTTCAACAGCTTTAACAAAAGATTTACCTCTTTCAGCAGAGCAGAAATTTAGCTGTCCTATCACTGTAAAATCAGAATTGGTATAGAAAATATTTTCCCTTTGCATTCTTCCATTTAGAGAAAGGGTCACAGAATGTGGGCCTGACTGAGAGTCACAAAGCTTTGGATTTCATCATATGGTCCCTAAATACTACAAGCTGCAACCCTTCAATCAAAATGAAAATTATAGCCCAGAGCTGCATTTCTATCAGAGAAAAGCAAATGTTGTGATTTCTGAACCGAAATCAAATTTAACTGGAATGATTCAATAAAATGATGGTATCATTATGAATGTTGCACTTTTTCTTAAGGTTTGATTAGTCTAGACACCTGAGTTAAGAAATGACTGTTGCTTGATACTTCAAAGCACACTCGGCAACTTTGATTAAATATTTATGTTAAATGTAGATGACTTAAAATAAAATGTGTCCCAATCAAGACACCAGGAGGTAGATATACAATCTTGTCAGCTTCAGAGTATTGGTTTAAGGAGGTATAATTGGAGATTCAACCAACCTGAGTAGCGCAGCCCTCACCTTTCCACTACTTAAGGAGAGTCATGAAGGGCCTTGTCTCCTGTGATCGTGTGTAAGCAACTGGCTCTCCAGTCACTCCCAGACTATCTGAAAGAATAAATAATGAAGAGCTCGGTTGCTCTCTCTTTGCTGCTTCTCTGTAACAACAGTGTAACCCCGTAGATGTTCTCTCTTATACACAAAATTGTAAAATACTTCTTAGGGCAACTGTAGCTCACGATCTTTTAAAAAATGTTAATTAATACCTTCTAATTTCCCAGGAAGCACCCTGGAAGTCACATTCAGTTTTTCATTTTCATTCTCAGCGCATTCCTTCAGGTTGTCAGATGTCCCTAATGTGGTTTTTATCCATTGTCATCTTGCATGCTTCCCAACGATCCCCACTGCCACCCACTCTAACCAGTGCTCCTGACCTGTGTGCACTTATCATCCGCCACAACCTACCCACATGATCGCAGACAGATCATGTGAAAATCAAACCTGAGGTTCTTAGTTGTTTGGATTCCACATTTAGACCTTAATGATTCTGAAGGTGTTTTGTTTTGTTTTGTTTTTTAAGATTTATTTATTTATTTTAGAGGGATGGAGAGAGAGTAGTGGGGAGGGAGCATAAAGAGGTAGAGGAAATCTCAAGCAGACCCCATGTTAAGCACAGAGCCCAAGACAGGGCTTCATTGCAAGACCCTGAGGTCAAGACTTGAACCGAAACCAAGAGTCCAACACCTAACTGACTGTGCCACCCAGGTGCCCCAGGAGGCATTGCTTACACATTTATAATTTGACTAAGTTTTGGCTTTTTTTAAAAAAAAAAGATTTTTACTTATTTATTCATGAGAGACACAGAAGTAGAGAAGAGACACAGGCAGAGGGAGAAGCAGGCCTCCTGCAAAGAGCTCAATATGGGACTCGATCCCAGGACCCGAGGGTCACGACCTCAGCCAAAGGCAGACGCTCAACTGCTGCACCACCCAGGCATCCCTATGTTGTGGCTTTTAAATTTTCTATCATGTGCTATGGAGATAATCAAATAATTTTAATTTTTGTCTTATGTACTGGAAAAAATACATGCCTGCTTTAAAAAATTCAAACAGTCCATATTTTCAAATGTGAAACTGAAAGACCCCTATGCTACGCTCACTCATGCATGAGTAATCACTGTTGTGTGTTGTGTGCCGCCCAAGAAATTAAATGTCTTCAATAGTCTCCTCGTGTTGACAGAATAAATCACACTCTGCTTGGAATTCTTTTTTTGGACCTTCCCTCTCTTGTTTCTCCCATATTGGCACACAGGTTATGAAGGGAGGAAGATGCGGAATGTGGAATCTGTGGCTCTGCGCTTACTCATTTCTCAAAGTTCAGACTCAGCAATACTTCCACTAGCAAAATTTTCTTATTGGTTTCTCCTTTAGTTAGGTCTGTTTGTTAAAAACAAACACAGATGTTCAAACCAACTCAGGTTGGGAACTATCAGTGACTTTTCAGGATATATCAGTTATTTAAAAATAAGAACTTCAATTTATGATACATTTCATGCAAACTGGCATTAGGATGGAGGCACCATCGTGATCCCCTTCCACGCTGTCTCCAGTTTTATCTTATGTCATTTCTGATGCTCTGTGAAACCAGGAAATTGAAAAATTTTAATTTACTGTTTCCTTGTGATGTTAATTTATATGTAATTTTGATTGCCTTGGTCCTGCTTCGAGTTACATTAGCTTCTACCTTTGCCTCTCTGATTGCTTCCTTAGCTTTTATATTTTCCAATCACATGTTCCTAGAATAAAAATATTTTTGGTACAATGTACTTTTTCCATCTAGGTCACAAGACATAAATTCTGGACTCTCCTAGGGTCAGGTGCCCACTCCTGCTGACAATTATAGGACGGTTAATTATATGTATCAATTTGGCTAAGCTAGGGTTTCCAGTTGTTTGGTCAAACACTAGTCTATATGTTGCTGTGAAGGTATTTTGTAGATGTGATTAAAGTTCACAAATCACTTAACTTTAGGTAGAAGAGATCGTCTTCAGGGCATTGTCAATGTGGGTGGGTCTTACCCAGTCAGTTGAAGTCCTTAAGACCAAAAATATATTTCCCAGAGAGAAGGAATTCTTTCTGTAATATAGAAATTCGACCTGAATTTCTAACCTAATGGCCTATCCTATAGGTATCAAACTCAAGACTACAATATCAACTTTTATCTGAATTTCCAGCTGGTCAGGCTGCCCTAGAATTTTTATGTTGTCAGTCCCTACAATCATGTGAGCCAATTTCTTAAAATAAATCCCCACATTTATATCATCTATATCCACAGCTATATTTATATATTGCATATCCTCTTGCTTCTGTTTCTCTGGAGAATGTTGACTAATACAGACTGTAGTATCAAGAGTGTTTCCAGAGAAATAGAATCTTAAGGATGATTTCCGGATTAGTTTTAGTTTCTGGAATTGGTTCTCTATTTTTGTTTTGCTGATAGTTGGTGACATGATGTTGTAATAGAGATAGGCAAAGTATCACCATTGGATACTTTCAATCAAATACTTATAGAAGGTGAGGTTCTGGGTGACCATGTATTTGATACCTTTGAATGTTTTTGTCTAACTAAGGAGAATAATGAGATTGGCAGTTTGCTTCTCATTGTGTTGGACAAAATGTTGCCAAATTATACCACGAAGTGTGTTGTTAACAATACTATTATTTGGGGAGTGGGACCCTGGAAATTGGAATGAGAACACTGAATTAAATTCTACTAAATACTGCGAAATCTTCTTTGACAGTAGAAGCAGCCAGACCATCCCCACCTACTGAGGTTATTCCAGCTTTTCTTGAACTAGTTGGTCTTGCCAAAAGTACTAACCTTGCAAGGCAGTACTGATTCTCCTCATGGTCTCTCTCTCTCTCTGGATTTACCCCCACCACCCATCTTGGCTTCTAGACTTATCATTAGACTCAGGTTCTGGCAAATTCCCAAAAGTGTGACCTATGGAGATGTGCTCCAAAAGAACTGCATGACTTTTCCAATTTGTACAGACAGAAATCCAGGGGCTAGGGAATATGAAGAATGTAGGGTAAGAGTAGAAGGAACATAAATTTGGATCTGGTTTAATTTACTGATATAAACACACCAAAAAGAGATCTTCATTGAATAGATAGCTAGAGGCATAAGAGAGGACCCTAACAGTTTGCTTGTTTGGTTGGTTGGTTGGCTAAAATATGGACCAAGATATAGTCTCCTGTAAATGAAGTTGAGATGCCAGAACTATTTTAGTATACTATAGAGGAAAGACCAGGGAGACTCATGGAGACTGGAAGATTAGAGTGGATTTATCATGTGCATCTAACCCAGGAAGGCCCAAAAGATGCATTCTTCACTAAGACTCTGAGGAATAAATTCGTGAGGGAAACTCTAGCATTCTTGAAGAACTCTGTGGTAGCTCCTCTCTACAGGTGAAAAATTATAGTATGACTTCTGCCAGTGAACTGGCATCTTTAAATACAATAGGAATAATTGGACCCAGGGAAGAGACCAAGCTGTGCCAATACATCTTCAAAGACAAGGTAGACATAGCATAACATACAATGGAGTCAAAGTAGTAATCAGAAGAGAATAATGGGGTATTGGTTAGTTGATCATGGTGCTCTTAGAAGAAAACTAGTTGGACAGTCTTAAATTCTCACTTGATCTATACAGGAGGAAGAGTTCTAGATCAATTCTAGAGAGTGACAGTCCCTGATTCAATTCCTACGCATGAGGCAGTTTGTAGATCCAGAATGCCTTGAATGGAAGGGATCCTGGGTAACCCTGAGCAAGGACCATGATACACTGCCCAAATTTATTTGTTGATCTTTCTCCTAACCTTCCACAGGAAACCTATGGCTTTTCACCAGGATGATAGTGCACTGTGGAAGAGGGAAACAATCAGACTTTTGGGGGATTAATGGGCACTGGCTCTGAATTCACACTAGTTTCAAGAGACTGAGAATGTCCCTGAGGTCCACCAGACAGAACAGGGACTTATGGAGGTCAGCTATCAATAGTTTTCAATCAGGTCTGTCTCAGAGTGGGTGCCCAAATCCAGTCTCTGGTTATTTCCTTAGCGCTCTAGAATGCCTAACTAGAGTAGAGTAACTCAGCAATCGGCATAATCTTCCCACTGGTTCCCTGAATAGTTAAATAACAGATATTATGATAGGAAGAGCCAAGCGAAGTCCTTAAACTGCCACTCCCTAAGAACAAAGCAAGCCAAAAGCTCCACATTTTTTGGAGGAATTTTAGGGATTAGTGTCACCATCAAGGACTTGAAGGATTCAGGTGTGGTGACTCCCACCATATCTCCATTCAACTCACCTATTTGGCCTGTGCAGAAAACAGATGGATCTTGGGGAATAACAATGTATTATTGTATATTTAACTGGGTGGTAATTCTACTTGCAGCTGCTATTCTAGATGTGGTTTCACAGCGTAAGCAAATTAACATATCCCCTCACACATGGTATGCAATTACTGATCTGTCAGATGCTTTCTTCTTGATACTTGTTAGTAAAGACTGCCAGAAGCAGTTTGCTTTAAGCTGCTATGAGCAATACTCCTTCACCATCCTATCTTAGGGCTACATCAGCTCCCCATCCTTATGTCATAATTTAATCCATAAGGATGTTGACCATCTTTTCCTCCCACTGGTCAATTATATTGATGGCATTATGCTGATTGGGACCAGCAAGCAAGCTGTAGCAATTACTCTAGACTTTTTGATAAGACATTTTATGTCAGAGTATGGGATATAAATCCAACAAAACTTCAGGGGCCTTTCACCTCAGTGACGTTTCTAAAGGTCCAGTACTGTGAGATATGTTGAGATAGTCTTTCTAAGGTGGGAAGATAAACTGTTGCATCTGGTCCCTCCTCTAACCAAAAAAAAGAGGTGTAAAACCTAGTGGACCTTTTATGACTTTGGAGATAACATATTTCTCACTTTGATGTGCTCCTAGAGCCCATTTACCATATGACTTTAAAAGATGCTAGTTTTGGGTGAGACCCAGAATAAGAGAAGGCTCTGCGACAGGCCCAGGCTGCTCTGCAAGCTGTGCTGCCATTTAGGCCACATGATCTGGAAGATCCAATGATGCCTGGAGTAGCAGTGCAGATAGGGGTGCTGTTTGGAGCCTGGCAGGCCCCACGGGGGAATCATAGCACAGATCCTTAGAATTTTGGAGCAAAGCTCTGCCATCCTCTGCAGATAACTACTTTTGAAAAACAGATTTTTGGCCAGCTATTGTGCCTTAGTAGATCTTGAACACTCAACCATGGCAACCTGAACTGCCCTTTATGAATTTAGCATTGACTAACCCAACAAGCTATAAAATTGGGCGTGCACAGCAACACTCTATTATAAAATGGAAGTGATGTAAATGAAGTAGGGCTCAAGTAACTCCTGAAGGCACAAGTAGTTAAATCAGGAGGTGGTCCAAGTGCCACAGCCCACAATCCTGTTACCTAACCTCCTACATATACCCTCATGGGGAATTTCTTATTATCTGTTGACTGAAGAAGAAAAAACTCAGGCCTGGTTTACAATTGGTTCTATACAATACTGAGACACCACCTGGGAGTGGGCAGCTACTGAACTATAAACTCTCTCTGGGTGTCCCTGAAGGATGGTGATGAAGGGAAATCCTCTGAGTGGGCAAATTTTGTGCCGTGCATCTGGCTGTTTATTGTGCTTGATAGGAGCAAGGGCTAGAAGTGTGACTCATGGGCTGTAGTCAATGGTTTGCCTGGATGGTCAAGGACTTGGAAAGAATATAAGAAATTGGTGACAAGGAGGTCTGGGAAAGAGGTATGAGATTGGAACTCTCTGCATGGGCAAAAAACATGAAGATATTTGTGTTTCATTTGAATGCTCACCAAAAGGTAATCTTAGCAGGGGATTTGATAATCAAATGGTTAGAATTACCCATTCTGTGGATACCAATAGGCATCTTTCCCCATGCATCACCCAACGGGCTCATGAATAATGGGGCCATGGTGACAAAGATGGAGGCATGGACTTAGTGACACAGATTTCCACTTACCAAAGCCAGCCTGGCTACAATCACTACTTATTGTCCAGCTAGCCAGCAGCAAACACTGAGTTTTCCATGCAGCACCATTCCTCAGATGACGGACCAGCTACCTGGTGGCAGTTTGATTATGTTGGGCCTCTTTCAACATAGGTGGAGCAGTATTTTGATGCTACTGGAATAAACACATTCTGAATATAAATTCAATTTCCCTGTGCAAAATACTTGTGCCTAAATTATCATCTGCGGGCTTATAGACTGCCTTATCCACTACCATGGTACTCCACAGAGCACTGCCTCTGGTCAAGAAGCCCACTTCACAGCAAAGTAAGTACAGCAATGGTCCTATGCTTATGGAGTTCATGGATATTACTGTGTTCCCTTCTACCTGAAGCAATTGGCTTGATACAATGAGGGAACCATCTTTTGAAGATTAAATTACAGCATCAGGTAGATGGTAATACCTTGTAAGACTACAGCAAGCTTCTTCAGAAGGCTGTATATGCTATGAATCAGCATCCAATACGTAGTTTCTCCCCTAGCCAGGATTCGTGTACCCAGGATTTAAGGGGTGAAAATGGAAATAACACTACTTAGTATTATTCCTAGTTATCCGCTAGCAAAATGTTTTACTTCCTGCCCTGCATAACCTTATTCTCTGCTGGTCTAGCAGGAGGAATGCCTCCTTCTGGAGACACAACAATGATTCTGTTGAATTGTAAGTAATGACTGCCACCTGGCCGCTAAGGGCTCATCCCACCAGGTAAAGAACCATGATTACCTGAGGTGCTTGCTGAAGGCAACATAAATATCGAATGAGTAATATAAAAGTTATAACAATCAGCTACAACCATGTGACCAGTTGTAGAAATGAAGACTGCAATTATTATGAATAGTTCTTTATTCTGTTATGAATATATTTGTACTTAGGTGTATGTGTATAGATGTAAATCCTTATTTTTTCCCTTCCTTTTTCCTTTATTATATAATAATATATCCCATATGGTATTTAAGTTATAGCTTATGCAGAAGAAGAATAAGCATCACACGAGGAATTTGTGTCTGACTCTGGGGAAAAGTTTACTGTGTTCTTTGCTGTATGCAGGATAGTTGTATCATGTTAAATGGATGTATTACTTCATTACTGTCTTTATTTGGAGATTAAAGATGGTTTAAGAGAGTGTATATGGATAACAGGTTGACAAGAGGTGGACTGTTGATGATTAATTTTATGTGTCAACCTAGCTGGGCCACTGCTTGGCTCAACTACTAGTCTACATTGGGAAGATATTATATAGATGTGATTAACATTTATAGTCAATTGTCTTTACGGGAGATGACCTTGGATAAAATGCTGTTAGGCATCATCCAATCATTGAAGGCCTTAAGAGCAAATGTGTAGCTTTTCAAGACAAGAAGGCATTCTGCCTCAGGACTATAACACAGAAATCCTGACTGAGTTTCCAGACTGCCGGCTGCCTTACAGATTTCAGACCTGTCAGCCCCATAATAACATGAGCTAACCCAAGCTCTTAAAATAAATATCTTTATCTGTCTATCATCATCCACATGAGCTCATCTGTATCTTCTTGGTTCTGTTTCTTTGGAGAACTCTGAGCAATACAGAGAGTAATTTCCATTCTAAGAAGATGATGGGTTGACACCGTATAGCATTTCTTTGACAGGACACTGCTGTATATTAGGGTAATGTTAACTGCTATTACAAATAAACCCCAAGACAACAGCACTAAGAATAGAAATACATGTCTTAGTCACATAGAGCATGTGTTCCTGGTAAGTAGTTGGCTCCACATAGTGGAAGGCCCTCAAGTGTCTCCTACAGCATGTTTTTGCCTTCTGCCAAAGCCTCACTGTCCTTCCAGCTACATGTTGGATAAGGAAATACGGTAAAGTAGTTACTCTTTTTTATTAGATTCCTTGGTCCAGAAGAAATACACATCAACTCCATCCACAGTGCATTAATAGAAACAAATCATGAGTTCCCATACATTTTTAAGAGAGCTTAGAAAATAAAGTCGTGACTGGGTTGTCACACCACAAAGCCAAGCCTATAATGTGTAAGAGAAAGGAAAATATTCATGTGCATCCACACTCCCTATCACACCCACCATATATGGTATCTTGGCAATAGCAACAATAACACCGTGTGTGTGCGTGCGTGTGTGTGTGTGTGTGTGTGTGTGTGTGTGTGTAGGATGTGTGCATGTGATATACCTTTGCTAAACTATATAGTTTTGAATTTCGGGAGCCAATAATGACCTGAGAGTCTATAAAAAGACTATTTTAGTCTTTAGTATGTTGTAATATATTAAGGCATATTTCCAATTAAAAAAACTGATTTTTTTGGAGGCAAAATTATATACATAGTAATTTGTCTTGTGATTTAACCCAAAGAAAACTAAGACAATTTTGAGATGCATTATGGATATTATGTCATAGAATAGGAACATTATTCTCCATTGTGGGACACTGCAATGTTCTGCTGCTGACCTGCACCTGGAATATACTGTTCTGTGCTGATGACTCAGATGTAAGAGTGATGACATGAATAGGTTGGGATTTAGGGAACAATAAAATAGAGAACAGAGTTGAAGAGAATGATTAAGGGAGGGCGGGAGGAACTACATAAGACCTGCCAAGTAAAAATAGGAATCTAGAACTATGTAATTCAATTCTGACCACCACTGATGATTGACTTGATTTTATTTTTCAATACTTTCATTTAATTCTATATCTTTCGTTAGATGTGAATAACACTCCAGTATAGTAAATCATGAAATGGGAATGAAGGCTGTAATTTTAATTAACATATTTTATGATGTTTCTGATTTGTATGCATTTGATCAAATTTTCATTTATAGCGAGCGATTTTTTTCTTTCTCATGTAATGTTTGACATTACCATTTCTTTCTTTAATTAAATACTAATATTTAATAAAATGAATTAAATTCATAATATGACTTGTCAGGAATTTTTCTCCCTCAAATATTTGTATAATGGAAACTAAAACTCACAGCTAGGTTCAATCTCAGTTGATAGGAAAAATTAAGCATGTTTTCGTTATTGTGTTGTTTTCTCTTCCAGCATTCCCTTCCTCTTACCTCCAAGTGGCCAAAGTAAATGATCTGTGCCACATTCTTAATCCTCACTTCCTTTAATTGCCTTAATCTCTATTCTAGAAGGGATGGAAACTGTGTCACAGATACTCATTTGGGGTTCAGTCACAGGTCATTCACAACACTAAAAGTAGTATTAAGATACATATTCATAACCTGAAGAGACATTATTTAAAAATAATATTTTCTTTGTCTTTGGCCAGATAGATAACAATTTTATTTGCTTATTTCAAAGCAAATAGAGCTTCTAATAGATCTTGATTCTGGTGCTCCATACAAATGGAATGCTCCTGCACTCTTCGCCAAATTTATTAACTATCCTTTCATATATTTACTCACGCATTCAGTCAGTCAACTAGACACATAAACCAGGATACCTCTGAGAGCAGGGATCATATTTAACTTTCTTTGCACTCCTGGGACTTTGTGGGCATTCAATAAATGTTTTTTTTTTTTTGCCTTATATGGCAATTAATAAATGTGTTTTAAATTGAAGTATGAAACAAAATAATCTGCACACACATGAACTTCCTCAATTCTCTCTACCTCATGTGTTCGAACTTGTCCTCAGCCCTGCGATCTCCCCCTCCCTCTTCCCCACTGAATTCCTCTCCCCCATCTCGCCAGAACACCCCATCCCCCATTCTTGTGAACTCCTCCTCCCCATCCCCCCAGAACGCCCAACCCCATGCCTGTGAACTCCTCCTGCCCTCATCCCCCCAGAATTCCCCCTCCCTCATCCCCACGAGTTTCCTCTTCTTCACCTCTGCCTGTTCTTCAACCAACATTTCATCTCTCTGAATAAGAAAGGGAAAATAAGTCAACGAACTACCACATCCCAAATTCTCTCCTCAGTATCAACTTATTTAGCATTTTTGCGGAATTTATCGAATTTGCATATTCAGTTTTTCCAGAAATGGGACAGTGAAGAGGAAAGAAAGAAAGAAGAGAAAAAATATCTTACATTGTGAGATGACAGGTGAAATGTGAAACCCAAAGGAAATCAGTTATCACACTCCTGGCAGGTGGTAATTTCTCTGAAAATGTTACTATTATTATTACTTTGAGATCATTAAAGACACCAAAAACATTTATGCCTCCGTGCTTTTTTCCATGCAGCTATTACTGCTTAAGATGTGCCTTTATTTACTGTTTCACTTGTCAGAAAGATGCTTATCTTTGAAGAACAATTGAAATGCCACTTTCTCTGATTACTTCCCTGATCCCCTTTATGGGGAAAATTACTGGTTCCTCCCCGACTCTGTTGTTTCCAACAGAAATAATGCTAAATCTGTAGCAATGAGAAATCAGGTATAGAGTAATAGTTTGACACACGGTATTGCCCTTCTCTCCACATGAGCATTGATTCTGGGAGAGAATAAGGATGGAGAGAAGGATGTGCTGGCGGTCTCTGTCTCCCAGTTGCCAAAACACAAAATGTCAAGCTAATATTACAATTCTAAAATATTTTAATCAAGCAAAATGGATCAGAATTTTGCTGAGTTTTTACATTATGTAACACTGTATGCTGAATGCATAAATAAGAAAATACTAACATTTCATCCCTAAATTTTAGTCTTTTTAATGCATCACTGTTAGTGTATTTGCACATATACAAATAGCACATTCCAATTGCACTTGGACATTAGCAAAAATAACACTATGGCATAGATCTGTTTTGTATGTATATATTTTTTAAAATGGCAAGGTATTAGGAGCATTTTCTCCAGGCAGTAGATGTTATTCTTTGTTATGTATTTGCATGAGTCCATTATGTGATGTTCTAGGTTCCAGATGGGCCCAAAGTACAGGATTGTGTTTGTTTCAATGTCATCTCTATTCTTAAATGAATAGGTGCACCTTGTACTAGCAGTGAAAATTCCTGAAAATACAGAAAAAAAAGATGATGAACACTTAACATGACATAGTCTTCTCTCTCTCTGTCTCCGTCTATATTATAATCTTATTTATATACTCTCTATATATAATTGTTAGCATCTTTTTGCTATCACAAACAATGCTAAAACATTTATTCTGTACACAAAATTATGAAAAATTACTGGGAGAGGGATTGTTTCACCAAAGCCTACACAAAATTTTAAGGTTTTATTGAATATACATTCTCAAATATTTCTATAAAATATTGCTACCAAGTTCAACTCCCTTCCCCCTGCCCAGTAACTGTCTCACAGCCAACCAGGACTGTGTCCCCATTCTTTCAAATGATGGCCTATTTTTGCAGGGTAAAGTGAACAGTCAGGGGAGTAAAGCTTATCATTCATTTTTCAATTAAAATTTCTTTAATTGCTACTGAGTGCAAATATCTTACATGCCATTTCATTTGGAGGAAGTGGTTAATTTGTTACATATTGAAATTGTGGAGACTAATCATTTGTCTCGTCTTTGTGGCACATAATTTATTTAGCACTAATCAGAATAGTAAAGGTATGTTTATGTACCATGATTTTAAAAATACATACATATCTTCTTATTTTAACTTATTAATTTACTTTCATTCTCAAAAAGTTGTATTATTTCTCCATGTAGCTTTTTTTTCCTTTTCTTTTGAATATTCTTTGTTATAAATTTAGATTGGTGCTCTCTGAAGTAATTTAAGCACTCATTCAAATTACTCACAGATTACACCTATATATGGCTCCATGTGCCAGATCAGATAGGCACAAAGGAGAGAGTTAAAACCAAAGAAAATGGCCATGGTAAGCATAATATTTAGCAAAAGTTGCATTTCCTGAACTTGCTATGGTGGTTTTCTTTACAGGAAAAGTGCTGTCCTTGTCTTCATTAATAATCCACCCTAAAAATTTTTTAATTGAAAAAAAAAAACAAAATTGACATTACTTAAGCATACTTATTTCCCATAGCAAAAAGTCAATACATATAGTCAAAATTTAATAAAAATCTTAGTTTTAAAAATTAAAACTAGCACAATGAGTCTGTCACTTAGAAATATGGAGATAAACAGCAGAAGAAACATAACAACTAAAAAGATGAAAAAAAATGACAGCATGTAGGAAATCTACTCCAGGTCACAAGTAGGGAGGAGCTCAATGGAAAATGGGACATTTCAGCTTTTTAAAAACATGTACACAAAGCTTAGTGATATTGAAAATTTCTACACATACCTATCAGCCATTTGTATGTCTTCTTTGGAAAAAATATTTTCATGTGGATCTTCTGCCCATTTTCTATTAGATTGTTTGATTTTTTTCTTTTTCTATTGAATTGTATGAGTTCTTCACCTATTTTGGATATTAACCCTTATCAGCTTTATGGTTTGCAAGTTTTTTCTCCCATTTCATAGGTTGCCTTTTCATTTGGTTGATTGTTTCCTTTGCTGTGCAGAAGCTTTGTAGTTTGATTTAGTCCTACTTGATTGTTGTTGCTCTTTCTCCTTGTGTTTTAGGTGTCATATAAAAAATTGTTGCCCAGATCAATGTTAAGGAAATTAACTTGTTTTCTTCTAGGAATTTTAAACTTCCCGGTCTTAATATTTTAATGTTTTAATCTATTTTGAACTAATTTTTGTGAATGTTCTAAGACAGAGGTCCAAATAATCAGGTAAATGCAAGCTAAAACTATAATGATACAGCTTACACTTGTTAGAATGGCTATTATCAAATAGACAACAGATAAATGTTGGTCAGAATGTGGAGAAAAGGGAAACTTTTTTCACTGTTGATGGGAATGCAAATTAGTACAGCCCTCTTATGGGAAACAGTATAGTTTCTTAAGAAAAATTAAAAATATAACTTCTGGGATGCCTGAGTGGCTCAGTGGTTGTCTACCATCAACTTGGCATGATCTCAGAGTCTTGGGATTGAGTCCCATATCAGGCTCCCCACGGGAGCCTCTCCCTCTGCCTGTGTCTCTGCCTCTCTCTCTGTGTCTTTCATGAATAAATAAATAAAAACTTTAAAAAACAAACAAAACAAAATAAATAAAAATACAACTTCCATATGATCCAGCAGTCCTATTTCTGGGTATATATCTATCTCTTTGAGATAGTGCTTTCATTTCCTTTACCATTCTTGGAATTGCATTTTCTTCACCCTTCTTTACCATAGTGTTATTCATTTTCTTCACCATTTATCTGCCTTTAGACATTAAGATTATTTCCATGCCTTGTGAGTAACTCATTATTGTGAATAATTTTATTATTACTATTATTATTATTAATTATTATTATTATTTTAAAGCCCTCCCAAAAGAAGGAAAGCTTACTATTTGTGGCAAGATGAACTTTAAAGGTATTATGCTAAGCAAAATAAGTCAGGAACAGAAAGACAAATTATGTACAACCTCACTTATATGTAGAATCTAAAGAAGTCAAATTCATAGAAACAGAATAGGTTGGCAGTTGTCAGGGGCTGAGAGGTAGAAGAAATGGGGAGATGTTGGTCAAAGTGTACAAACTTTCACCTTTAAAAATAATATTCTAGGGATCTAACTGACAACATGATGACCACTGTTAGCAATACTTTATCCTTAACTGTATAATCAACAAAATTGTGTTCTTAAAATTTGCCAAGAGATCAGATCTTAAATGTTCTTACCACACACACAGAAATGATGGCTCTATGAGGTCATGGCTGTGTTAACTAACTGTATTGTGGTGATCATTTCACAACATATACATGTGTCAAATCATCGTGTTGTACACTTTAAACATACACAATGTTATTTGGCAATTATATCTCAAAAAAACTGAAGGAGAAAGTAAATGTTTTAAAGACACCAAATTTTGAAGACTATATGAAAGAATAAGATTGAAAAGTATCTTAATACGTTTTATCTTGATTACATGTTTAAAAATGTTTATGTGCATGACTTTAATAAAATAATATTTTAATTAAATACAAATAGGAAATCATGTTGAACTTTGTAAGGTAAGTCCCCTTTCTTCTCCTTGATTCTATATTCAATTCTACCTTATGATCCATGTCCTCGTACAAGCCAACTCTGGTTAGGAGAAACTTAAGAACATAGGGGACAAATTAGATACATACATAAGACATGGGATGTAGCTTTGTATCAGTGGGTTATCAGTCTCCTCCTGACTTGTGTACTTTTGAACCAATAACTTAAGTCCTGAAGTTGAACCAATACCTTAAGTCTTTAAATACTCAACAAATAGGTGTGAGTGAGTGCCAAATTATTTGCCTTCTGGGTCATTGAGATAACAGAGACAAAAGTTTCTAGGAAAAGAACTAGACTTTTTTACTTACAATTTTAAACCATATGTCCAAATACATATTTATTAGTGAAAAAAAGGAACAGACTAGGTTTATGTTTCACAAACCTACAAAAAGATTATTGATATTTTGTGGTTAAATTGAATTTTATTTGAATGGCTTTTTTATGATGGACTCTACATAGTTGAAGTAATAACTAATTAAAGACATTCATTTTTGCCTTTTGTCCAAGTGGCTTTATTTACACTCACTCGTGTTTTCTGCATGTGCCTTTTGGATGCCCATGTTCTACGCACAATTCAAAAACTGACCTCACATCTCTTGTCATTCTTCCCTCTTCCTCTCTCTTTTCTCCCTTCTCTTTTTCTGCCTCTTTTACACTTAAATAGCCTCTTGTACAAAGTATCAGTATGAGTTTTTAAGTATGTGTTTTATTTGTTACAAGTTCAGAGGAAATGAAAGTTGTTCCCAATCATGCAGTGGTTTTATCTCAGCTTAATGACAGCAACCAGTGAAGAGCGATTTCTTTTTTTTTTTCAGGACCATTGAACTATGAGGAAAGGTATTGTAATGTTCTCATCTATTCTGCATTCAGGGCCACATTTATATTAGTCACCCACTTGCAATTGCTATGTTGAAAAATATTGATAATTTTACATTATTCCTTGCATTGGAGAAAGATCAGTAATATACAATTGTTCTATTTAGTAAACAGCATTCAGGTTTTCATATAGGCAGAAAAGCAAGATATAGTTACATGAAAATAAATACCTGAAACGGGGTGTGCTATTTATATCAATGATCCTAGGGAGACTATTTTGTTCATTCAATGACTATGGCACCTTACCATATACAAAACATTATGAATCATCATTAAAAATTATGAAGAGTATGTACAATTGAAAGCCCTATAACTATCCTTTGAAAAATCTGGTGGAACATACCAACATCTTGCATTGTGTTACAATTGATGTAAGGAACCAAACAAAACTGAAAATTTAAGGATATATTGATGTCTGTGTTAGTGTAAAAAAGAGGCCAAATAAAATAACTTACTCAATTAAATTAATCTGAATGAAATAGGCTTAAGATAATCCAAATCCTGGAATTTCCATATTCCTTACTTATTAATGAATGAAGAAGTTCTGATATTTAAGAAACTTTAATATAATTATTAGCATTTGGAGATACTTACATCTGGGTGATTATAAAATCAAGTGTATATAGAATAATTTTAATCAAATAATTAAAATTTTTTCCCTATAAGTAGGGAATATTTAAGACTTAAGCTATTGGTTCAAAAGTACACATAAGTAACTACTACAATCTTTAAAATTCCTAATAAGACATTTAAATACTAAATTACTTATTCATTCATTTAAACCAATATTTAATAAGCACCAAAGAAGCTGTGGTAAATAAAACGTAGGACTCTCAGATCTATAATAGAGACAATAATTAAAAAAAAATGCTACAAAGAAGTATATGGTACCGCCAGAATGTATATTTACCTCCTACTTGTGGGAATAGGGCTATCAGACATCTCAAGTTCAGCTCAAGGAATAAATCTTTAAATTTCATATTGGAAAAGCATATACCCATTGCAGTATTTGTCATGAATACCTCCCAGTTGAACGAACACTGTAACAATCCATACCCCATTAAAGAGAGGAATATTGTCAGAGGAATTGGAATGAATATGGAACCTTCACTGTCAACTGAGAGATAATTTACCAGGAGTCTCCAGCAGTGATCTTGCCATGATCTCATGGGCTTTTTGTATCTTATGAGTTGCAGCATTGTCCATTGATATTGGAAAAGTCTCCAGATGGATAGTAAATGATTTGAGACAAGAGAAGTTTCTTAGTGTCTTAGGGAAATAGATATACAAACCATTATGAAGGTTCTCCCCAAGAAAGAGAGGCGAGGAAAAGAATGGTTGCCAAGTTGACTTTAAAGACAGACTCCACCAGTAGTCCTTATTGGTACGTGGGAAAACTCACTGAAATTCAACTTCAGTACCCTCCTAATCAAGATCCCTCAAAAGAAAATGCTGCTCTGGGACACCATGCCACAACCTTTTTTCTTTTTTTTTTTTTTTCTTTTGTAATAGAAGACATCTGCTGAAGGTGGATCTTGTCAGATGTTACATTCTAAAAAATAATGTAGAAAAAGTTTCTTCTAGTCATATATAGATAGCAAGTAAAAGCATCCTACTAAAATTTTTAATCAGTTGTTCTCCTCTCCTACCAAGTTAGACCATTAATTTATTTGCCAAAAATATTTTTTCCAATTATCAGATGTGTTGTGTATGTGGTGTGTGTGCATGTGAGCGTATCTTGTCAGTCAAGCAGTTTTACTTTCAAGTCAGGCAAGTTCCAAACATTGCACAGATTCACAGAAGAGTAAATTGTTTATTGCCCCAGAAGGTCCCCTGTATTGTGTTATGTGAATAGGGGCAATGCAAATTCAGGGAGATCTGTTAGTTGGAGATTAAAGAGGCACTTTTGTAGTACAGAGTAAGGCAAGAACTTTCTTAGAATGGCAGGGAGCTTGTACATAAAGTCATTTGCAAAATTTCCCCCGATTAAAAGTCATCACGGACCAAAATTCTTTGGACCAATCCAAATATGTAAATTTAATGTAAATCATTAGAAATGAGCATTTGAGTCATTTGTGTTTACAGGTGGCATACTGAGAAAGACAAACCTAGGGAGGATAATGAAAGTATATTTTATCTGTCTTCAGGTTATTACTGAAATGATGTTTGGAAAAATGTCCTCATATTTGATGTTAATTATTGAATATCCAGTAAAACAAAATGTGTACAAAAAATTAACAAATGACACATATTGCCAATTTACTAATATAAAACACACAAATTTTTGTTTGTTTCTTACCTGAAAGTATCATCAATTTTCAAAGAAAGAATTAAAAGTGTTGTGTATGGTACCTATTTTCTCAAAGTAAAAGATGTTTGTAGAAAATATACTGCTTATTGGATATGCCCTAAAAAATATGGGTAAACAACAAACAACATGTAATTACCTTGGAAAATAAAGGGCATCAGTAAAAGAGAATGACTAGATATTTGATTCAGTCTTTCTCAGATTAGAGTAAATATATTGGTTTTCAATAATTCAATGATATCATAAAATAACAACTTTAATTATGTGAGTTTTGTGTGGCATTTCAAATATAAACATTGACAGAGTTAATATACAAGTCTCTCTCAAGCTATGCTTACTGAAGATTGAATAATAGGGGAGAAAATCATTCATTACAATACTCATGAGATTAAATACTTCATGCCCTAAACCAATTGCAAAAATCCCTATGTTTCATTCCTGTATACAGTTCAAATCAATTAAACTGGTGGATAAATAATGAATGCCTCCCGTAAATAATGCAAAGAGTTTATTTAGCTAGGATCACATTTCCTCTATGTGAGTGATTCTCTATGCTGAATGGATACGTGACCAATAATCTTACATCTTAAAACAAACAAAAAGCACTGCAGAGATGTATTCATTAAAAATAATTCAAGGATTATTTTGTTAAATATGTATAAATTTGTATATTTCCCCTCATTAAAGCATTAATAAAATTAATATCAGATAACATCTATCGATCTATCATCTACATATATACATATCTATGTATATATACATATATTAGAGAATATATATATCTAAAGATAAATGCCTATCTTTAGAGGTGTACTTATAATTAATTTATTTCAAAGAAAGCCATCAATAATTCTTTAAAAGTTTGTTATATCTATGTTTTTATTTAATTTGTAACCAAAATAATCCTACACCGTTCTACATGTTATTTTTATCATATTAAAACTTGGTAAAAGAAATTATTATTTGACAAACTAAATTAAATACATACTTGTTTTAAGGAGAGGAAATGGAAACACTTGCAATTCAGGAAGAGGAAATCATGTAGACAATGATATAGGAAAGTGACACAGATTGTTATATCTAGGAATTATTAAATAATAAGTGGTATGGGGTTTTAGGCTCTCCATTGACTCTAACACCTCCAATAGTGTAGGAATGGCACTAGTCCCTCATACAATTGCATGAGTGCTTGTTGTTCAATGGAAAGCTCCCAGATGAAGACCATTTTAGGACTAATCAGTCATATATAAACTCATAAATAAGCTTTTATCTTAGAAAAGTGGTATAGAAGGTAGAGGCTATAAGGAAGCTTTGACATTGACCAAAGAGAGGCCAAGAAGTCCCAAGTGGAGATAAGTAGACTCAGATATCTTAGGGCCTAGAAAATGAACCTAATTTAAGAAATACAGTATATTTTATAAAAGCTTATCCAGGGGTGAGTGGCCCTGCATGCCATGCAATGTAATTGTAGTGACAAAAAATGCTTGATTCCTGGTCTTAATTTAAAAAATAAACAGCTTAGTTGATGTGGAAGACACGGTTGTTATTTCATAGCCATTTCTTCCTTGCTTCAGCAACTGAATCCAATTTTCTTCATCCTCTAAGCAGTCATGTCTTCCATAGGAAGCTGGAATCCTCCCTAGAGCCAAGAGTATGGGAATCATTGGCTTAGGCCAGTTATGGTCTCCTTCCCCTAACTAAGTGCGTGGTTTTAACATGGGTGTGAAACAAACTCTGCCCAACAAATATTAAAGCAAGTATGCGAGAAGATCCTGGGAAGGTCTTCCTTCTCATTTATGATGATAGACATAAGATAGGAATTTTCTCTATTTTGCCTCTTTGTGCATGTAAAAATTTGAATGGAAGCAACCATCCCAGCACTATTAGGGAATAGCAGAATTCTAGAGAAGCTGAATGGGAACCATGATAATATTGAGACTTAAACAACCATTGCCCCTTACCTTATATATAATGTTTTTTTTCTGTTGTTTGTAGGCAAAGGATTCCCATACATATGATAGCAGGTTGGGTGTAAGGCTGCAAAAGCAGATCAAGATAAGATTATCAAGGAATCAGAAGCAGACTAAGGAGTGTGGGCTTTGCTTGGTAAATGGTGAGGGTCACTGATGACTTTTGAGCAGGGGAATGACATGATGAGAGCGGTATTTCAAAGGATTAATTTAGAAGTTGTGTGTGGGAAGGGTTTAAGAGAGTCTCGGAACATTTCACCACTTGGAAGGCATTGTTGAATATTCATAAAAACTAGTTTATTGCTCAGCATAAATAATTTTTAAACACAAAGTAAAATACAGTATGTGTTGCCATGGAAGTGACAAAGCCTAGGAAGGATAATGACAAGCACAAAAGATGGTGCCATTGTAATTTAAATTAGTATAAATCTTTCTAGAATTGAAGTACTTTTTCAAGCAGAGTATTTTGAATACACAAGGAAAAGATTATAGTTATTTTACAGTTCTTACTAAAAAGGAAAATAATGAAAGAGATTTTTGCACGTGAGACCTATAAAGTTAAAGGAGGTAAGTTCACAGAGTCAAAAAGCTGACTGTGGTTCAAAAGAGTGAATGAAGTTCCAATGCAGAAAACAGCTCTGGTGTTGGCGTTAGATCTTGTGATAGCTGTGGTCATTGTGATAATATGAGAATAACTGCTAAAAGGCACTGGCCCCAGAGCTAAGGCCTGGACATGGTACACAGGCGCGTGCAGCTTTTCGTCACCCTTCACTATCATCCACATTTGTCAGTGATGAGGGAGTGTCAAAGAGTCCAAGCACATCACTGCTAAACTTCAGCAAAGGGAAAAACACAAGTGTGTTTCATGCCCAAAGGCGTGAATTAAAACCGGGTTTGAAAAAGGATGATAGATAGGTGTGATATGGATGTAAATCTAAATTTCAGAGTTTAAAATTTGAAAAGAGTTTTGAGAAACTACTTAGGAAGATTACTGTATATACAGAGAGAGTAAGAGGTTATGAAAACTAAAATATTTCCTCAAACTGAATGCATATAGTGAATGTTGCATTAAGTCAATGTGGGGTGAGGGTAGGGGAGTTTTATGGAAAGGACCAAACACACTAAAAATATTAAACATCTTTGAACATAGAACTAAAGACAGGAACCTCACAAAACTTGACCATAATATTCTGGCAAGGCATTTTATTTATTTATTTTTATATATATAAATTTATTTTTTATTGGTGTTCAATTTACCAGCATATAGGATAACACCCAGTGCTCATCCCGTCAAGTGCCCACCTCAGTGCCCGCCACCCCCCGCCCACCTCCCCTTCCACCACCCCTAGTTCGTTTCCCAGAGTTAGGAGTCTTTCATGTTCTGTCTCCCTTTCTGATATTTCCCACTTATTTTTTCTCCTTTCCCCTTTATTCCCTTTCACTATTTTTTATATTCCCCAAATGAATGAGACCATATAATGTTTGTCCTTCTCTGATTGACTTATTTCACTCAGCATAATACCCTCCAGTTCCATCCACATGGAAGCAAATGGCAAGGCATTTTATAATTCATACTAGAGTCACACTTTATTATTTCTTGTGTAGAAGGCAGTGCGTGTTCACACATGGTTATGTCCCCTCACTAGACAGCAGTAAATGAACTAAAAGAATAAAAACCCGAGACATAAACTCCATCAACTATAATAAGAGCGTTCTGTGTCTATAGTTCAAGTCTGTACACTTCAAATAATATTCCAAAAGAAGTGGTGCTCTGAGCCCTGCCCCAAAGTTTCTGATTCAGTAGGTAGAAAGGAAGAGGCTGTGAATTTGTATTTTCCAAGTTCCAGATGATGCTGCCTCTGCTTCCTCACACTGAGAACCACTTACACAATTAGAGGAATCTACAAATACATCTCTCCACAAGTCCAGGGGTTTCTATTCAAACTCCCTCCAGCCTTCCTGGCCAAACTTCTCCAAGAAGCTGCCTAAATATATTGTATACATTTTCTGAACTTCCGTTCCCTCCTCAGGCCACTTAGGTTTGATGTCTGCTTGGAGCAGGCTTGAGAGACGACTGCTTACGGAAACCATCCCCACCAACATCTAGTATACCACTCGGCCTTGAGGTGCCCTCCTGACACCTGGTGTATGCTCTGGTGTTTGGTAACCGCTCCCCTTTCCAGTTTTGCCCTCAGATACCAGTGCATTTATTTGTGCTTGATTTCCACACTATAGCTAGGTTTATATCCTGAAAATTCCAAAAAGATCATATGAATTTCCTGTTTAAATTCCTTAAATATTTTCCCACCTCTGTTAGTGTTTCTTCCACCTGGCTTGTGGTCACATGACCACTGACAATTACTTGTTACTGAAGTTAACGTCTCTCCCTGTGGAAAGCAGTCCTTGTCCATTATACTTTCTAAGAACACCTTGAACTCCACGTTAGTTTCCTATGAGTGCTGTAACGACACTGGTTGGCTTACATAGAAATTTATTTTCTCGTAGTTCTGAATGCTAAAAGTCTAAACTTAAGGTTATGAGTCATCCGGGCTTTTTCTCCTGAGGCCCCTTCCTTTGGCTTGCATATGGCCACCTTCTTGCTATGTCCTCACGAGGTCTTCTACATGAGCAAGCACACCCCTGGTGTCCCTCTGTGTGCCCTAATCTCCTCTTTCTATAAAAACACCAGTCAGGTGGGAGTAGGGCCCACCCTTAAAAGGTTTATTTTACCTTAAGTACCTCCTTAAAGGCCCTATATCCAATACAGTCCCATTCTGAACTTCTGGGAGTTTGGGCTTCAACAGATGAATTTGGGGGAACACAATCAGCCCATAACAAACATTGTAGTTCTTATTAGAACTGTGATTAGTTACTGTTTAACCTTCCTGTCCTCCCCACTAGGGTACTCAATGCTGAATCTGAAGCCCCTGCCACAGTGTGTGCCCAAGAGAAGGTACCAAGTGTGACTTGTTTCCTACTGAATGATGGGATTGTGGTCGGGAGAAACAGGGATACAACAAACTCAGAGCCAGCTTTCCCTTCACTTGACTGGCTGTCTGAGACACAGACTCATTAAACAAAATGCTTGTAATCCATGTGGCTTTGTGGTGACTTGGCCTCTGCAGTTCCAAGACAGAAGAGTCAAAGGATTTAAAGGAAAAATGCTCAAAGTCTAAAACACCATTGAATGATTGTGCAAAGTGGATGACTCAGCCTCAATTCAATTCCCAGTTTACATTCTCAAGTAGCTAAAAACAGAGAATACAAATAATCAATATCTAACCTCTGAGTTCAAATTCTCATTATTGAATCTAACTATGCCTAAGCAAGCAAGGGTACAACACTCAAGGCCGATCCATTCTTTCTGTTCTGCTGTTGGTCAGACTGACCAAGACACACTTCCTAATGTACAGACTGTTGTCCGTCGCCAGATTCCTAGACATTACTTAGTAGTTATATAAAAACACTTGATACAATGTCCACTTTGTTAATAAAACAAAATCACTCCTCTTTGGAGAGGACAAAACGGAGAAGTTTACAGAAATATGTAAAAGTAGAAAATGTCATTCAAGCAATAGCCATTGTTAACACATTTTTCTATGTGTCTAATTTCCTATGCATATATTAATATATGCAGGCATACTTTATGCAAATGTACATATTAAAAATGCTAATACTCTGGTTACTGATTTTCTTTCCCAATGCTTTAGTCCTATAGTCATCCTTCTAATTTTTTTTTTCATCCTTCTAATTTTGATAAACCCTTTAGCTCTTTAGCTCTTTTAGGTCTCACTTCTTATCTCTCTTTTATTCATGTAGAACTGGTTTTAGTATATGTTGTAATGTGAAGAATATAATTATTATTATGCTTCTTTATTCTTCCTTTTAAAGTAAATAAAATAGTCCCTACCTTTAGTTCACAACCTGAGCCAAAGTCAGATGCTCAACCACTGAGCCACCCAGGCATCCCATCATTTTTCTTTAAAGTTATACAAAGTTCCAAAATGTAAATGTTCTATAACTCATTTAACTGCAGCCACAGACCATGGACCAGTAATTAATTTGTTTTTAGGTTTTTTTTTTTTCTATTCCAAATAATATTGCAACAAATATTACTGTGCACATTTCATTTTACTCAAAAGTTATTATGGATGCAGGGCAAAATTCTGAAATTTAAATTATCAATTAAATTTTGACAGAATTCCAAATTGGTTCCAAAAAGTTTGGATCGATCAACATCCCTACCAACAATGTATAGGAGCAATCTTCTTTCCACACATCATCATGAACTTAGCATATTTAAAATTATCTTTATTTGTTCCAACATATCATCAAGAATAGTACCCAATTTTATTAATTTGCATTCCCATATTTTCTTGTATGCAAGATTTTTTATTTTTATGTTCTTATTACTCATTTGTATTTCATCATCTTTAAATTGTGTTTTTAAATTATTTGAAGGTTTTACATTTGTTTGCCTTTTGTCAAAGACTGAAATGTTTAGCCTGCTTTACTAATGGCAGATATTTTCACCAATCTATTGTTAATTTTTAACCTTAGCTTACACGTATTTTCACCTTTTCTGTGGTACACAGTCTCAATTTCATGCCTTGCTTAAGCAGGCCCCACTGAAAAACATAAATACATTCCTACATACTCTTTTCCAGTATTTTTAAATTCTATAATTTAAGTTTAGATCTTTCATCAAGTTGGATATGGCTCTCCATGCCATGGAAGGGCCGATAGTCACAGATAGATGTGTAATCAGGGAGGGTTTGTATCTCCTGTCCCTATTTCTTTCCTTCCCATTCCTTCATGAATCTGCCCCAGTCAGATGTTTGTCTCCACCATCTTCTCCAGTGACCTCCACATTACCAAATCCACAGATTATACTTTACTCCTTTGCATTCAACCTCATAACAGTCTTCAGTATTGACATTCATCCCTTTTTCATGGAACATTTTCTTAGTGTCTGGAACTCCACTCTTGATTCTGACCCCATTTTTTTTTATCTCCTTGGCCCACTGTCTAAATATTAGAACACCCAGGGCTTAGTCCTTGGATATTCCTCTGGGTCTATTCTCTTCCTAAGTAATTTTATTAAGCAAAAGTCTTAGTTTTGGCATGCCTAAAAATATATTTATTTTTCTTTCATTTGTATAATAGTTTACTCTACATGCATTTCCCTCAAGCCAGAAAAAAGCATGGGCTCTGGACCCAGGCATTCTGTGTTTGAATCTCTATATACTGCTTACCAGCTACGTGACCTTAGGCAACTTATTTAATATTTTTGTGTCTTCACTTTCTTCTCTGATAAATGAAGGTTATTATAAGTACTCACTTCATCAGGTTGATAAAAAGATTAAGAAACAGTTTTTAAAAACTAGAGCAAAGCCTGTGCTAAATATGTTAACTACCATTATTATTTGATGACATTATGTATTAAAATAGTTTGTGCTAATTCTGTGTCTTGTTACTTTATAAGTAACTTCTTCAAGATTTTCCACTCTGAAAGGATTTAGGAATTTTTTTTTTTTTTGAGCATAGAAGTTTTATGAGGTTAGCTCTAGATGTGATCTTCTATTCTCCCAAAATATATTGCCTTGGCACCTGATAATCCCTTCGATCTGAAAGCCTATGTCTCCTCAGGTCTCAAAATATGTCAACAATCAATTCTTTGATTTTTACCTTTTTTCCATTCTTCTGGCTTTTCCTACAGAACTCCTATTATATAGGGAAACTTTGTGATAAATGCTTCATGTCACTTATCTCACTTTTCACAAAATTTTAATCTCTTTTCTTTTTATACTATGTTCTTGAAAGTCTTTCAGCTCAATCACCCAGATCACTAATACTTCACAGTACAAATCTTGCTTTAAATTGTATTCTTTTGGAATACTTGCAACTTTAAAAATAACTTAAATTTCTTCTTTGCATATCATCATGCTTATTTATCATATAGAGTAACACTTCCCAAGGATACAATTATATTTTCATTAAAGTCTTCTCTTTCAGGACTCCTGGGTGGCTCAGTGGTTGAGCGACTGCCTTCAGCTCAGGGCATGATCTTGGAGTTCCCAGATCAGATCAAGTCCCACATCAGGCTCCCTGTGAGGAGCCTGCTTCTCCCACTGCCCGTTTCTCTGCCTCTCTCTCTATGTCTCTCATGAATAAATAAATAAATACAATCTTAAAAAAAAAGTATTCTCTTTCTGTTATCAAAAATAAAATGCACCAGATAATTAAGGAGATGACTGTATTCAGGCTATTGCAATAGGGAAATGTTCTTTAGTGAAAAATGTTTCAGAGAAAAGGAAGGGGAGCTAGGGTTTTATAAGGATAGGTAAAGAAGTAAGTCTTAAGGAAGAATGGAAGCCGGTCTTATATGAGAATTTATGGTGGTCCTTTGAGGTTAGCCATTTGTCAAAACACCAAAGGGCCAAGGATTTCTCTACCTTTGCAGCTTTCCAGGAGCAAAAGTTAGATAAAAGTCAATATTGTCAACTGTACTCAATCTAGTTTTTGTTTGTTGGTTCAACTAATGGTTGAATTTGTTAACTCACCTGCATGCTATTGAGTTACCATAAATGTATGGTAATTCCTTTTATGGTCATGTGTGTATGTATACATGTGAAATGAGAGAATGTTTATCACGTTATACCCTCCAGTTATTTTCATGAGTCACATAAATCATCTTAGGTGTGACCATACTTTTTAACACAAATAATCTGGCAAGTTAGGATTTAGGGACAAATGCATATATCAACATAATCATCTACTTCATTCTTAGCTTTGTTATGGTTCCTCTTGCTGAACTCATTGTGTTGTCTCTGTGATATTGTCAAGTGGTGAACGCAGAGCCATGAACTAGCCCCAATGACCATACAGTGAATGTCCCTGGTCTGCTACTTCTTTTAATTTAAATGACTACATATTGCTTGTGAAGTGACACCAATGCCAAGGATATAAGTAGAAGTTTTGAGGTAGATTTCTAAAATCTAATAGAAAGTATACACAGGGCCTCATTATTAGTCCTTCATCAAACTAGTTGTAGAAACTTAATAGTGGGGATCTCTGGGTGGCGCAGTGGTTTGGCGCCTGCCTTTGGCCCAGGGTGCGATCCTGGAGACCCAGGATCAAATCCCACGTCGGGCTCCCGGTGCATGGAGCCTGCTTCTCCCTCTGCCTATGTCTCTGCCTCTTTCTCTCTCTCTCTCTCTCTCTGTATGACTATCATAAATAAATAAAAAATAAAAATAAAAAAAGAAACTTAATAGTGCAAATAATAGTCCAATTTGGTTACCATATAATTTTAATAGTCAAAGAAAGAGGATAAAAGATATCAAGGATTCATCCTACCTCACTTTCCTAGTCCCATTTGTGATTTACAGTGTATAGACTACAGATGTCTCCAAATCTGACTAATCTTATAGCAGTTTTCAGGGATGGATTTATTTAAAACCATGGTGACCAGAAGCATACTGTGTGTTCATATTTACAGGTGGGTATGTCAATAATCAATCTTTTAAAGTTAGTGAGGGAAATTACACTGCTTTTCATAGTACTACAGTCCATCTGGGAACCTCCAGGGTCAGAATACTCACATACATTTTTAGTCAAGGCAGTCCAATAATCCTGTTGAGAGCAACTGAAAAATGAATAGAGAAAATACAGAGAGAAAAACTGTTTGAAGGCTTTGGAGAGATACTGAAGCAGTCAGGTCTTAAAAGAAAAAAAATTCAAGACAAAAGAGAACATCCCAGTTGGGTGAGCCAATATTCCCTCAGGCCAGACCATTTAACAATTCTAGGTCTACAGCAAATAAAAACAAAAACAAAAATGAAAAAGACCCCCAACTACCCCAAAGCAAAATAAAAATGGAACTGAGATCTATGCAAAAAACTGAGATTCAGACCCAAACCAAGCACAAAAAAAAAAAAAAAAAAAAAAAAACCAGAAAAACTTGATTTTTTTTTTAACGATCTTCCAGAACAAGGTGGGTGGGTGGGTGGAGATCCAAAAGGACGGGATTCTAGTCAGAAGCAAAGGTCAGAGAACTCTAAACACTGCAAGCTCACCATCCCTTTCCCAAGTCGTTTGCTAAATTCCAAAGCAACTCAGAACAGAAGACTGAGCAGAACACCAAACAAAAAGCCTGATATCCTTAAGATCAACGAAAACAAGGATTAGTGTTCAGAATCCAACTCAGCTGTCTCAAAAAGCAGAATCCAGGGATCACCTAATCCCTCAGAATATCTGAGGTGGAGGGATGCCTGGGTGGTTCAGTGGTTGAGCATCTGCCTTCAGCTCAGGGCCTGATCCTGGCGCAGGGATCAAGTCCCTCATCAAGTCCCCACATTGGGCTTTCTGAGAGGTACCTGTTTCTCCTTCTGTCTGTGTCTTTACCTCTTACTGTGTCTCTCATGAATAAATAAATAAAATCTTAAAAAAAAAAGAATACCTGAAGTGAATAAACCCTAGGAATAGGAGGAAATTTGAGGGTGATAAAGCCCTACAAAATTTTGAGTTAGCTCACTCTCTATTTGGATTGTGATAATTAGTCCATCTTATCTATTTAAGAAAATAACCTACTAATCTACAATTTTCCTAATGCAACCAATGTATAGCATTTAGTGAAAAATTACAAGTCATTCCAAGAAATAAGATTAAATAACCAAAAAATACAAAAAAAAAAATTAGAAAAACATTTTCAAAGACATTCTAGTTATTGGAGTTTTCAAACAAGGAATTTAAAAAGCTCTTTTATGTTAAGAAATTGGAAAAAATTAATATGTTAAAAATACATTGTCAACAAGCTACTGGGGAAAAAATGTTGAGTAAAAAAATATTTTGTTAATCCAGTAGAAGGAAAGAAAGAAGAATAAAAAGAAACATAAGTAGTTTAAAACTTGAAATCAATAAAATATAGAAGGAAAACCCCAAATATATCACTATTTACATTAAACGAATATACCTAAATATTTTAATTAAAAGAAACTGTCATCTGGATTAAAAGTGACTATATGCTGCTTACAAGGGACACCATTTCAATATAAAAATAGAAGTTTAATTAAAATAATTTTAAAGTCAAGAAAAGATCACTATGCAAAAATTAACAAAAAGAAAGCTTACGTTGCTCCACTAGTGTATATGTGTGTGTTTAATATATAGTAATGTAATGACATAAAACAACCAGACATTTGCTTAGAGCCAAGTTCATAGTCATTAATACAATATTAGAAACTAAGGAAGTTTTGCACTAAATTCATGATCATCGACCTTAATGATCATGCCATGAATCCTTTCTCTGTTTTTTCTCCCTTTGCGTTATACATCTATATCATGCTTTCTTCTCTCTCCTCAGTTTCATATTTCCTACTGAGAAGTTAAAGTAATTGTATGAGAACTTCCACAGGCCACATACCCACATATATATCCACCTACCATTACCTTCAACTTCAATACTCTGCTTTTCTGTCTCTTGTTAAAGAACAAATAGTTCATGCTTGTATCTAATGCTAACCCCTCCAACTAACCTTGAGGTCCCATCATTCTTGAATTTTCTTTAACACAGAATTATCTCTACTGACTCATTCCCACAAACACACAAGTATGTTTGTGTCTGCTCTATAAACAATACTTGCCTCCATCCCAGCTTCCCTTTCCACCTTATTCCACTCAAACACACTCTGATTGGACCTTTGACCCATCACTCCACCAAAACTTCCTTTGTCACAGCTAGAAGAAGAAACTAGGATAGTGACATGAAAATGTTCTTTGTTATTTTCTGTTGTCTTCTTTGTTCAGCAATATGGCTGTTACACTACTAAAAACAAAAACTTCTCTTTCTAGTCCAGCAGTTACCTCTAGCTACTAAATCAATTATCAACTCACAGATATCTTTGAACTAGATCTTTCAACGGCATTTGGCAATACATTATTCTCTGCTCCTTAAAACATGTCCTCATTTGATCTCCAAATACCACACTCAGTAATTTTCTATCTCACCCGTTCCCTTTATTCAGCCTTCTGCTGACACACTCTCTTCACCTACGTTCTTCACATTGGAATACCCATAGGCTCAGTCTCTATTCTTCTCTTCTCAACCACACTTATTTTGTTGACAGTATCTTCAGGTCCCATGGATTTCTACATCTTTTACATGCCAACAATTTCAACATTTATATCTACAGTCCAGCATTGTCTCCAGAATTCCAAATTTACATATCCAACTGTCTACTTGATTTACCTCTGTGGAGATTTAATAAACCCCAAACTGAATTCCTATGTTACAAAATCATAACTGCTATCAAAAGAAAAATGCACACACACACACACACACACACACACACACAAAACTGGATGCCTCGGTGGCTCCATCAGTTAAGTGTCTGCCTTTGGCTTAGGTGATGATCTGAGTGCCCTAAGATCAAGTCCCGCATCAGACTCCCTGATCCATGGGAAACCTGCTTCTCTGTCTCCCACTCTCCCTGCTTGTGCTCTTGCTGTCAAATAAATAAGTAATAAATCTTTTAAAAAATGACTAGAATGAAGAGAACCTGAAGTGACACTTGGGATAGACAATGAGGTGGTTACTGAGTTATTTGGGATGGTCTGGGTAAGTAAGCTTCAATGAGCTGATAATGGAGTTGGTCAAGTAGATCCTATTCTTTTCACCAGGGTCACTGAAGAAAGAGAAAAGAGTAAAAGAAAGAGACAAAAGACCCTACCATCATGAAGTTTACATTCTAGGCCAAAATTTATTTTTAAGTCATTTGAAGAACTGTTAATAAAATTAATAATAAAAATAATTTATTTTTATTATATATAAAAATATAAATTACAAGTGTGCCTTGATGGCTCAGTCATTGAGCATCTGACTCTTGATTTCTGCTTAGGTCATGATCTTGGGGTCATGAAATGAAACCCCACATCAAGGTCCATGCCTGGGGGGAGTCTGCTTGAGATTCTTCCTCCGCCCCCTTTCCACCACTCTCTCTCTCTCTCAAAATAATAAATAAATAAATAAATAAATAAATAAATAAATAAATAAATAAATCTATCTTTAAATATATATATATATATATATATATGGATGATGGACCACTAAATATGTAAATTAAATATACACAAGTTTCTCAAAATACTGTTTTAAAAAGACAAAAAAATAATCTTTTGGCAAAAACTGGTAGCTTTTGAAGAGTTTATATTTCCTGCATTTAAAAAGATGAATATGATTTGACTAGGGATTAAATCTCCAAATCTGCAGTATTAATATGAGAAATAAATAGGCCCATGAGAAACAATGTTCTGTTTCTGAACTACTGACTTTTGTGATTCAGTGAGGAGTAAAACTCTATTGGGCTCACAAGAGCAGAGACAAAAGACCTGTCTAGGACTCCTGGGCACAGGGCAGGGTGCTCTGCATACTCACGTCCTCAGTTTTTGGTTTCACCTTTCGTAGGTAATTGTAATGCATAGTGGACCTCAGCCAAGTTCAAAACATCATGGTCCCAGTAGAGACACTGCAATCAATTTCCATACCCAGAGGACACCAAACCCCTGAGAGACACTTGCCAAGAGTTCAAGAGTAAGAGGTGAGGGAGGAGGTGAAGAGGTGAAGATAGAGTGTTGGTTCATCTATATCCTGTCACTGTGCCAATAATAAATATTCTTCTGCTTCCAGAGCAGAGATGTTGAGAACTTATCTATAAAATCCCATGTGGGTGAGATAGGGAATCCTGGGATAACCTGGCTCTCTCTTTAAGGTCATGTGAAGTATAAATGTAAATATCTCACCTGTCTCTATATATCTAATTAATGGCATTCAAAATGGAAGAAAAATAAACCAAAGTACAGCTCTGTGTGATGGGTTATTATGGATGACTTTCTTTTTCTTATTTGGTGTTTTCAGAATATATCAAATATCCAGTATGTATAAATAAAATAGGCATTATATTAAAATTAGGTAAATAAATTATGCACTTAATGTTTTATAAATAACCATAGTGTCTTTTAATTTTCTACCTCTAGAATCAACATCAAGTGAATGAATATTTTTTCCTAAATCAATCTTTTAAAAATTTCCTATTTGACTTTCAGCTACTCTAAATACTAAGTAGTAAATAACAGATTATTGACCTTATATATTTACACTGTGAAAATTGAAAAATATAATATCGTTTAGAAAACCAGCTCATTTTTAAATCTTTACCTCTCTACTTTGAAGTTCAATTTTATTTTATTCATGGTCCTTTAACCTTTTATTTTAGAATAAATTTGACATTTTTAAATTTTTTAATAGACTATTAGAGCACTTTCAGGTTAACAGGAAAATTAACCTGAAAGTACAGAAATTTTTCATGCATTGCTTTATCCATTACCAACACCTCCCCTCAGAGCCATACATTTGTTACAACTGATGAACCAACCTGACACATCATTATCATCCAAAGTCAATAGTTTATATTAGGGTTCACACTTGGTATTGTATGTTCTAGGATTTGGACAAGGTATAGGGAAATGTATTCACCATTATAGTATCATGCACAGTAAATTACATGTCCTAGAAATCCTCTACAGTCTGCCTATCCTTCCGTCCCCCAACCCTTGGCAACCATTGATCTTCCTATTGTCTCTATACCTAATAATAAGAAAAGGAAGGAAGAAAGAAAGAAAGAAAGAAAGAAAGAAAGAAAGAAAGAAAGAAAGTAAGTAAGTTATGTAGTTGGCATCATTTAGTATGTAGCCTTTTTAGATTGGCTTTTTTTTTTTTCAGATTGGCTTCTTTCACTTAGTAATATGCATTTAAACTTCTGTGTCTTTTCATGGTTTGATAACTAATTTTTTTAAATGATGAGTAACATTTCATTGTCTGGATATAACCACTGTTTATTCAACCATTCATCTACTTAAGAACATCTTGGTTGCTTCCAACTTTTGGTAATTTTGAATAAAACTGCTATAAACATCCATATATAGGATTTTATGTAGACATACACTTTCAACTCCTTTGGCTAAATACTAAATAATGCAATTACTGGATGATATGGTAAGAATATGTTTGGTTTTGTAAGAAGGTAACAAGCTGTCCTCCAAATTGGTTTTACCATTTTTCATTCTCACCAGCAGTGAATACAAGTTCTTCTTGCTTTATATCCTCATCAGCACTTGGTGTTGGAGTTCTGGTTTTTGGCCATGCTAATAAGTTTGCAGAGGTTTGTTATTGTTATTTTAATTTGCATTTCCCTGATGACATATAACGTAGAGCATCTTGTATATATTCTCTTGCTATCTATATATCTCTATTGACATGTCTGTTATGGTCTTTCGCCCATTTTTAGTCAAATTGTTGTCTTATTGTTAAGTTTTAAGGTTTTTGTATATTCTGGATAAGCCTCTTCTCAGATATATGTTTTGCAAATATTTTCTCCCCATCTGTGGCTTGTCTTTTCATTCTCTTAATAGTGTCTTTCACAGAGCTTTTTATTTTTAATGAAGTTCAGATTATCAATTCATTTGCTGCTCTTAAAATTTTCTCTTTGTCTTTGAATCATGACAATTTAATTATAATGTGTCTCAGTGCAACCCTACTTGGATCCAACTATTTGGAATCCTTTGGGCCTCATGAATCTAGATGTCTATTTCTTTCCACAGGTTCAAGAAGTTTTCAGCCTTTATTGCTTCAAATATACTTTCTGTCCTTTTCTTTTTCTTTTCTCCTTTTAGAATCCCCATAACGCAAATATTGCTTCTTATTGTGTCCATAATTCCATAGGCCATGGAATTTCTTTTTCTTTTTTCTTTTTGTTCCTCTGGCTGGGTAATTTCCAATGCCCTATCTTCCACATGTCTGATTCTTTCTTCTGCATTGTCAGGTCTTCTTTTGAAACTATCTATTCATTCTCCACTTTGGTTGTTGTATTTTTTAACTGTTAGTTCTGTTTTTTTTTTTTTTTTTTTTTTTTTTTTACCACTTTGGTGGTTGCTTTTTCCTTGTCAAATCATTTTGTTTATTCATTATTTTCCTAATTTTATTTTGTTGTCTATGTTTTCTTGTAGTTCACTAAACTTTCTTGAAAGGATAGTTCTGAATTCTTTGTTCAACAGTTCATGGATCTCTTTCTTTTGGGTCAGTTATCAGAGCTTTGTTTTCATTGCTGGTTTCATATTTATCCGATTTTGTTTTTTTTTTTTTTTTCTCGATTCCTTACATTGGTAGCTGTACATGTGAATAATCAGGCTCTTCTTTCAGACTTTACGAGTTTGTTTGGCAGAGATATTTCTTCATCGATCAGATTCCTTTGGCTTTCTGAACCTGGTAATAATGTCCTCGGATAAGTGGGCCTGTTACTATTGTCTATTTTTTGATGAGTCAGGTTTTTGAGCTCTAAAGATGAAGATGATAGTGAGTCACTGGCTGAGAACAGTTGACTATGATTCCTGTCTTGGTTCCCTATGTAAGTGAGTAATGCAGGGTGGGCTCTGCATTTGTGTGGATCAGGCTCACTATGAGGCTGAGACTAGTACTATATTCAATTGTTTGGGCTATGAATCAGATTTCCTGTCCTGGCAGGGCAGTAGAACAGAACCCAGGGCCAGAACTTTATAAGTTCATTGTTTGAGGACCTGAATCAAGCCAGAGTGTGCACTGAGTTCCATGGTCAGGTGAGGGCCACTGGTTTTGCTCTGCAGGTAAGGCTAGTTATGGGTTGTGCTCTCTGATCCTTCTGATTGGTTTTGATTGCCATTCGCAGGTAATATGTTTTTTAATCCATTCACTTTCAGCCTATGTGTAATTTTAATCTGAAATTAATTTCTCCATTCATAGCCAGCATACAGTTACATCTGGGTTTTTATCCAGTTATCCATGCCGTGACTTCTGATTGAGGAGTACAATCCATTTCCATCTAAAGTAAATATCAATGAAGAAGGATTTACTACTGCATTTGCTGATTACTTTTGTTTCTCTGGTAGCGCTTTTGCCTCTTTTTATCTCCTGTGTGTTTTGTTGTTTTTTGTAATATAAGCTTAGATAACTATCTGCTTTTCTTTTGTGAAACTTCCATAGGTATTTTCTTTGTGGTTACTCTATGGTTTATATAAAACATCCATCTTATAAAAGTATAATATACACTATAATATAGCATAACTTCGCTTTCATACAAAAACTATACTTTTATGTTTCCTGCTCCACATTCTGTTATTGGTATAACAATTTACTTCTACTTATATTGCCTATCTATTCATACATAATTTTAGTTATAGTTATTTTTAAAACTTTTGTCTTTTAACTTTTATACTTGATTTAAAGATGATTTACCTACAACCATTTTGGTAATTGTATTCTATATTTGTCCATAGATTTATATTTACCAGTGAGTTCTGTACTTACTCTTTCATGTTGCTATTTAGCTTCCTTTTGCTTCAACTTGAGGAACTCCCTTTAACACTTCTCAAAAGGCAAGTCTAGTGGTGATTAACTCCTTTAGCTTTTGTTTGAGAAAATCTTTATCTCTCAATTTCTGAAGAATAGTTTTGCCAACCATAGTATTTTTGGTTGGCAATATTTTTCTTTCAACACTTAGAATACATTCCACACACACACACAAAAATATATGTTTTCTCATAAAAAGCCATGCCTGCAAGGAAAGAATGAAGTAAAATATTTTGTGTTGAGGGAAAAGTCCTACAAACTTAGAATTCTATACACTGTGAAATTATGCTTCAAAAATAAAGAAGGCATAAAAACTTTCTCAGACACAAAAACTGAGAGACTTTGTTTCCATTAGACCTATCTTTCAAGGAATTTTAAAAAGAATTTCTTGAAAAAAAGTAAAATTATATAGGTTAGAAACCTAGATTTACATAAAGGAAAAAAAAAACCTTAGAAAAGGGATAAGTAAAAGTAAAATAAAAATCTGCAAGTCTGGATTCTAACTCTCTTGTCTTTGGGAGGTGACTTATTTTTCTTCTGACATTTTTATTATTCCTTTTTTTAAATGTTTTATTTATTTATTCATGAGATACACACACAGAAAGAGAAAGAGGCAGAGACACAGGCAGAGGAAGAAGCAGGCTCCATGTAGGGAGCCGGACATGGGACTGGATCCCAGGTCTCCAGGATCACACCCCGGGCTGAAGGCAGGCATCAAACCACTGAGCCACCCAGAGATCCCCTATTTTTCTTATTCTTAATTGATCTAACAGATTAAAGCTTGTTGCAAATAATGTGAACAATATTTTTAATTACATACACACATATATACAAGCACATATGTATATATATTACATATTATGATATATATGCCTTTGTAGAAGTCTAATAAATGCCAGCAATAATACAAGAAACAAGAGGAATTAAAATTTCTTGTTGTTATAAGGTACTTGCACTGCCTGTGAAGTGGTATAGCGTAATTTGAAAGTAAACTTGGATTATTTTTTATGCCTACTTTACTTAAAAAAAAAAATATTTTATTTGTTTATTCATGTGAGACACACAGAGAGAGACAGGGACATAGGCAGAGGGAAGAGGAGCAGGCTCCCTATAAGGAGCCTGATGTGGGACTCAATCCCAGACCCTGGGATCATGGCCCTGAGTCAAAGGCAGACACTCAACTGCTGAGCCACCCAGGCATCCCATAAATAAATAAAATCTTAAAAAAAAAAAAAAAAGTAGGCACCTCTGGAATTTTTAATTCTTAAACTTGCCCACACTGAGCTGAAACAATTTGTCAATAAAAGTTAGGTTTTTCTACCCTGGCACTAATTTCTGGGGAAGTTGATGCTTGTGGGTTTCTGTTCTGGTAAATTAAGATTATCTGTCTTTCTCTAACCAATTTAGGGAGCAACAATTTGCCATGTGACTTCACTTCTCATATGGATCTAAGAGTTGTTGATTTTTCTGTTTGTTCAACTTACACTTTTTAGGATAGAGTGTTAACTTCCAAATTCCTCACATGCCAGGCAGGAAAGAAGTTCTGCATTTTTCATTTTTCACCTTACTCTACTTTACAGAGAAAGAAACGCAATACAAGTTGAATACCATGTTTACTATTTCAGTTGGATATTACCGGTTCTTACATAGATTAAAACTAAAAGATTTTATTACCCTTAACTTTTCTTTCAAGGTTTAGTTCATTCTTAGACTTTATTTTTTCTGACTCTATTATTAAACGTCAGCCTCACTCTTTTGAAAACAGGAAAGGGGGACCCCTGGGTGGCGTAGCGGTTTGGCGCCTGCCTTTGGCCCAGGGCACAATCCTGGAGACCCGGGATCGAATCCCACATCGGGCTCCCGGTGCATGGAGCCTGCTTCTCCCTCTGCCTATGTCTCTGCCTCTCTCTCTCTCACTGTGTGCCTATCATAAATAAATAAAAAAAATTAAAAAAAGAAAGAAAACAGGAAAGGATGACTGCACTATTCTATGTAGTTAATTACATTATATTTTTATTTTGCTTCAAAATTTTACTAAGACTAAATCGAGTATTTATGTGTACTCTATAATTATATCCAGATATAAATTGTTTGTCAGATAAATGCCCTTCTAATTAGATATAGAGAAGAGAAAACTGAAAACACAACAATCTTTTTTACATTTACTGAAATTTTCCTATATCTGTTTGGAACACATCTTTGTTCTGGAAATGATCATCCATCTGTTATGGTAGGAAGAAAATGTAATCCTTTGCTCTTTAGTTCCTATTTTCCCATTAGGCCATACAAAGGAAGGAAATGAGTTCTAGGCTATCCTTTTGATTTATTGCAGAGATGAACACATTTACACAGAAAAAAAGTGCTATTTTAATTTTACACACTTCAATAAACACACATACATATGTTCAACCTTTAGATGTACTCATAAAAGTGACTGTGAGAATTCTTGAAATAGAATAAAAACATACATAAAAGTTTTACTTATAGAAGTATTGTTCAGAATCCTATTATCCAAAATTAAGGATAGGCTTCTAGTATTTTTTAAGTGTACATTCTTAATTTAGCTTTCCAAAACTATTTACATATTACATTGTATTATTTTTTTCTTCATTACAATGTGTTCATGCTTATCATGCTGGAACAATATGTTATGGAATTTAAAATTCTGTTAGCCTGCAATGTTGCATGAATGCCTGAAACTTTTTTTCTTGTGGTTTTTGATATTGTTATCCTAAGATTTCAAAATACATAAAGTAATTTTTTTCATAAATGTGCTTCTTCAGGAAATTCTGATTCTTACTACCACAGAATTTTCATAAGTACATTATCACATAATATATCTCTTATACTTATCAAATACTCATTATTTCAGCTAAGCCATACATTTAGAAAGAAAATATCCATCAGCTTCCCTTTATACCCCTTATAAAGTATCCAGATATATATCTAGGTATGGATATCTTTAAATGTACCAGGTGCCCATTGGTGAAGTGTTTTTTGTTTCGTTTTGTTTTTAAATTCTGGAGTCTTGACTTTTTCTTCTTTTAGTGATTAGTGATGCTTTCTTCTCTTATGGCCTCAATGTTTTATTCTCTTCTACCTAATATTGTATTTCTATTCCTGGAATGACTTTCATGAAGCTCTTGTTAATTCTTCAGCAACTCTTATCTATTCAGTCATATTTATTTCTTTATTTTTAAATATGAATTTCCTTTTTTTAAAGATTTTATTTATTTATTTATTTATTTATTTATTTATTTATTTATTTATTTATGAGAGACACAGAGAGAGAGAGAGAGGCAGAGACACAGGAAGAGGGAGAAGAAGGCTCCATGCAAGGAGCCTGATGCCGGACTCAATCCCAGACCTTGGGATCGTGCCCTGGGCAAAAGGCAGACACTCAAACCACTGAGCCACCCAGGTGTCCCTAAATATGAATTTCCAATCTAATTTCTATTATACTTGTTTTCAACTGTACTCAGCATGTTTTTAAATGTCTCTGTTGGGATGCCTGGGTGGCTCAGTGATTGAGCATCTGCTTTTGGCTCAGGGGGTGGTCCCAGGGTTCCATGATCGAGTCCTACATGGGGCTCCCTGCAGAGAACCTGCTTCTCCCTCTGCCTGTCCCTCTGCCTCTCTCTTTCTGTGTCTTTCATGAATAAATGAACATTTGAAAAAAAAATGTTTCTGTTACACTTGCTGCTACTTACTCATTTGAAAATAGTATTTCCTAATCTCAGGTTGTTTCCTCTAAACTAGTGAAAATTTGGAGAATGTTCTGTAGATTGAAAACTCTGCCTATTTGTGCTGGGCTCTCAACAACAATGAATGAAAAGTAACTTATTAAATAATATATGTTAAACCAAGGCATATGTCATTTCTACTCATTAACTTGTAAAATAATCACTGTAGCTGCTGTGTAGAGAATCAGCTAGAAGTGGGAGGCAAAGGAGTCCATTGTCAAAGTCACTGAAGTAGGAGACCATGGAGATTTTGATTGTAGAAGTGAGAGAAGAAAATAATAATGACCTCATTAAAACAACATGAATAGAACTGGCAAGACTTAGTGATGGACTAAGGGCTGAAGAAAAAAATAATCTGAATAATCTTTTTTGTTTGTTGAATTTTATCATTGGTTGTCTTTTACTAAACTATGGAAAAGTGACAGTCGCATATGGGTGGAAGATCAGGGGTTCAATTCTGAACACCTTATGCTTGAGGCATATGAGACATAACCAGTTGATTATGTCAAGTTGGGAGTGAGATAGAAGATTCAAAATTTCCGAAGAAAAATCCAGAGGAATTGTAAATCTGAAAGTTCTTGGTATATTGATGACAAAAAATAATAAAAAATATTGTTAAAATTTCTTGAATACTAAGGCACTGTGCATGTATTATCTTAATTAATATTCAAAACATAATTTACCCTACATATTATAAACTCCATTTTACTGATGATAAATCTGAGACACAGGAAAGTTAAACAACTTGTCAAGCAAAGACCATAAAACCTGTGACTGTCAGAATTCAAAACCTTAAATTCTGCCTAAAGACTGCACTATATTATACCTGTGATGGACCATGAGGCAGGAAAAAAAATCATGTAGCAAAAGACTTGATGCTAAGTAACTTTGCATTCAGAAGATAAATAAAAATAATGAGTAAATACAGCTAAGAATTCCTGATGAGAAATGTAAGCAGAACCCCAGAATAAGAGATCATATAAATGAAGAAAAGGAAACTCCAGGAAAGAGGGAATTGTTTATGTTTTATGTAGTACTGAGGTGTGGAGTAAGATGAAGACTGAGAATGAGCATGGGTCTTGGTATCTAGGAAATTTATAATATCGATAATGTTTTGAGTGAGAAGAGTTTTGATGGGCATACAAAAGCCAGAATGAAATGGAAAAGAGTCAATATGTTCACGTGTGTTCACACTTTGACATCTGTGTTCCAAACAACAGAAGCAATAATAATGGAACCAAAAGGATCTATTCATGCTCACTATCAAGATGCAAACCTCAGAGCTAATGCTGTGAGCCTTCTGATCCCTGAGCCTAGGAGACCAAAACTATCCACTTAGGATAAATTTAAAAAGTAAGAAGCAGACTTGAAAGCAAGGTTAGAGCTGTGCCACTCCACTGTTTACCTGCCTGCTTTCAAAAAGAGGAAAAAACAATCCCGTATGTAAGCTGGACCAGGTGCTAAAGGCTTCAGGAAGTTAGCTTAGAACCAGGAGCTAACGTCTCTAGAAAAAGAACCTAAGGAAGAGAATTATCTCCTCAGCAAAAATTCAGCCAAGCTACTGGCTCTATGACTAGATCTACACAGGGTAAAACCTCTCCTCTGCCTCTTGAAGACATTGTTAGACTGGGACTTGGTGCACCAGGTGGAAAAGGCCAAGTAAATCCAGCAAGAAAGAGGTAAGCATGGGGTGGGGAGGACCAAAAGAGAGAGAAGATGTTAAAGACATTTTTAAGACATCCAAAATAGGTCTATAAGCCAAAAACAAACAACGAAAATATTAGATGCAATCTAATGCTAAGAAGGGCAACCTACAGAATGAACCATTGCAACATGAGTGCATTTCAAGTGAAAATAATTTTATGAATTCTATGACTCTAGAATAAGTTCATTTTGGATGAGATAAAGGAAGATGTAATACCCAGTAGAACAACATAAATTTTAAAACAAAAATAGACATAAGTAAAACTGTAACAATTTCAGAGAAAACCTATTAGGTTCTTTATGGTATACATAGATATGAAAAAAGGTCTGTGTGTATAATGCAATATATTACATACAATATGTTGTAGACTTACTATTTTCCAGATAAAGAACATTATGTTATTTAATTTGTTTTATCTTTATAACAATTTATAAGGTAGCTACTTTTTATTACTTCCATATTAAACATCAAGATAAAAAAATAAAAATAAAAATAATTTTAAAAAATAAAACACTAAGATACTGAGAAATAGGCATGGTCAATGACTTGCCTAAGGTTACACAACTGGAGAGTGATAAAATGGCATTTGTACCCATGCAGTCTGATTGTATGATCTGTCTTCCTTATAATCACTGTTTTTTTCTATTTTTTCTTGCTTCTCCATGCTTTCCTTCCTCATTTTCCCACCTATTCCATCTTCATATTTATTAATTATAGTATTTACCTAAATCTGAATGTTTATCATTGCCTATTTAATTCAAGGAAAAAAAATAATTTGTCAAGGAATATAAGTAGTGTAAAAGAATTTCATGTTTAATATTTTCCCTCAATTTTTTATGTATTGTAGTTTTTAACGTCTGTATTTTGTAATTTTACATAAGTAAATCATTATTATTTTATAGAAGTTAGAAATATAAAAAGCCTATAGAGAAAAATAAAAATAACCTCTTTAAATATCCGAAAATTATTTGTCTTTTGTGAAGTAATCACCATTGGAAAGTTTTAGATTTTACATCCAGATCCTTATTTTACTATATATTTCTTTACTATTTATTTACATATATGTAATATACATTTACATATATATGCTTATATATAAATGTTTTCAAAATTTATTTTTCTTTTTTTTCCAATTAAGAATATATGTAAGAGCTATTTTCATGTTATCACTACTAAATTTTTTATGCCACTCATTTAAATTGTTGTATATCATGGTATAAAATACTAAAACTTGACAATTTTCTTAATTGACATTTATAAAGGTTACGCAAATGTTTCAGTCTTACAATGAATCTCAAAAGAATGTTCTAATTTATACCACTTCTCAACTATCTGTACATGATATTACTTCTATAAAATATAAGCCTAGAAGTTTTATTAGCAAGAACAAACATTTATTCACGTAAATATTGCCTCCTGTACTTCTAATTCTATGCATTGCAGTTTATGTACCAACAACTTTGGCTTCATCTGTTTTGTCTTACTGACTCTCAAAAGTTCTTAATGTATTTTGAATGTTAACCTGGTCTAAAATAAACTGCAAATAATTTATTTTGTTCTGTTATAACTTTTTGATTTGTCAATGGTATTTTTTCCTATCAAAATGTTAATTTTCTTCTGACCGAGCTTTGTCATGATTTTTTAAAAATATATCTATTTACTTATTTATTTATTTGAAAGAAAGAGAGAGAGAGAGAGAGAGAGAGAGAATGAGAAGGGACACAGAGAGAGGGAGGATCTCAAACGGACTCCCCGCAGAGCAGGGAGCTCAATGTGGAACTCAATCCCATGACCCTGAGATCATGACCTGAGCTGAAATCAAGAGTCAGATGCTTAAGCAACTGAGCCACCCAGGTGCCCAAGAGTTTTGTCATGTTTAAAATAAGCACTTAATTTCCCAAGACTGAATCTATATTCTTCTGTATTTTCCTATAACAATAATTATTTTTAATAATAGGGTATTTAATGATTTCCTCTTTATTATGGTTACTGGTATGTTGGGATGTCCATATTGTTTCTTGCCCTTACCATATACCTTATTTTTGTTGGTTCTTATTTGGCAACTTCAAATTTAATTTGATTCATTAAGGTTCTCACCAACTCTGCAGTTATTCTTTCCTGGGTTAGAATAAGCAACTATATTGTTGTCTCACATGCCAGCTTTGATTCTAGCTGTCATTTTGGTGCCACATACCCTTATCTGGAAGAAGATCTGGAATTGAGTCTAGTTTCCCCCTGGTTGCTCCTTCCAGTGATGTAGCATTATGAAAATGAATGAGATCTCTGTGTAGTATTCTCTGAATCTTAATCTATAAATTGAGGGACAGTGTGAAGTTTGCCTCCACTCTCTGACCTTAGGAAGAGGACTTTGCCAGCCACACTCTAATGCCTTCTTATGCTGGTGGCATTATATCCCTCAAAAGTTTATCAAAACAATTTACAATAAGCCTCCCTAGTTACTAGAGATTAGTTTTTTTCCTCTTTGTTCTATTTTTATCAACAATTGGTCCTTTGAATGTGAAACATGTCTTCACACTACTAATTTCAAAAATCTTGACTGTACTTTAAAATATTGCCTACATTTTTATGTTTAATATAGGTTATGACCATCATACAAACATAGCTTTTATCCCTTGTGGCAAATTTATTTACATATTAGTCTCAGTATTTCACTGGGGTATTTACTCCCGTGAACATCAATGTAATTATCGACATATTGAATTGTTTGACCACTTATTTATTTCTTTATAAAATGGGGAGTTGAACTATGCCTAAGAATGACTATATAATGCTAAAAGATTCATATAACTATAGAAGAGGGATTTGGAAATATTCTCTTCTAAGTCAACTCCAGAAGCCATCATTTTCTTATGTGGCAAAGAAGACAGTAACAGGAAGTACTGTTGAAAAATAGACATTGCTGGAGTTTTTACTTACTGGTTTTTGTTTGCTTATTTGTTGTTTTAAATTCCAACTGTCTTTTAAATTATGTGTCAAATGTTAACAAACAGCTTCAAGATAAATAAAGGATCCAGACACACAGCTGAAGATGTGATAAGATGGAAAAGACTAAAAGGACAATACTAGCTAAATGAGCAAACAAGAAGCTGAGATCACATGTTCTAACACGTTAGAAATAAGAAATAAGAAATGAAACAGCCTCTGGAAAATAGACTTGGAACTTGTAATGTCTGTGAAGTGATGGATATGTAAAATATTGAGACTTTCCTGGCTTGATTTATAATTCTCACATACAGTCTTTGAGACTTATTTAACACTCAATTGAAGTTTTAATGGTGAGGTAGTATTTGTATTCTTTATGTCTCTTTCTGTAATTTTGTTTTGAGATGGCACCGGCAGGAAACATGTGATTTTCAATATAGTGGATAATCCCTGTTGGAGAGGGATGATTTATAACAAAATGTGAGGGTCAGTCTTACATAAGACACTAAATTCATGACAGTGTATTATTACCATAAGAGCCTAGTCTAGGTTCAAATGTTCAGGTTTATTATTTTTCTACTCCTGCTACCTGAGTTGATTTTTCTTCACTATTTAACAGCGAAGTGAAACAAATCCTTCCCCGACATGACCTAGTTGATGAAAGTCAAAGAAGTAGGGAAAAATAAGATTCCCTACGAGAAATAATCAAGCAAAAAGTAAGGAGATAATGTCATACAAAATAGCCTAACCATATCAAAAGGGTAGCAGCACTTTCCAAAAGTGACTTCAAAGATGCTTCCTGGGATAAGGACAAAACAAATTGAAGACATCTTAGCTGATATTCATGAGTGTTGCTGTTAGTAGTAATATAAAGTTTGTTATATTAAATTTGTATGTGGAATCAATAAGAGGTGTTTTAATATCGTTAGGAACAAGATTTTTAAAGGCAAGAGAAGAGAGATTAAAAATATAAATTCAAAGCAATTAAGGAAATTTCTAGTAATCTTGAGTCAAAATATTGATACAAACTCAAATTTATTTTTCTTTCTGAAATAATATTTATCTAACTGTATGTCCTGTAAAGACTTGAAAGATATGATAAACCTGAAACAATAAACACCCTTAAAATTCCAAGTTTGTCTTCAAATACCAACCTCAACAAAAAGAAACCTTGGGTGTACCTGAGTGGCTCAGTCATAAGAGCATGCAGCTCTTCGTTGTGAGTTTGAGCCCCACTATCAGCTGTAGAGATTACTTAAATAAATAAATAAATAAACAATCTTTTTAAATAAATAAGTAAAAAAGAAATGTTAGGGTGATATAAGCCTCATTATGGTGGCCTGAATCATTTCATTTTTCCTCTTCCCTATGACTTACAACTAATCAGACATGGATAGTGGAAGAAAGTTGCCCCTGCACAGCCTATCAGGTCACCCAAGAAATCTATAGTGAGTGAATTGAGCCATACAAGAGGAAGTGGTGTCAGAGAAGGTGTTAAGTCCAACAGTGGGACAATGTGACCTTTCTGGCAGAGGAGGTAGAGAGAAGACAATGAATAGAAGTCTTCCCAGATAGGCAGTCTGCACATAGAGAGACCTGCTGCTGTCTCTGAACAGAGACCATGGTGACTGAAGGAATGGAAAGGAAAAAGAAATAGGCAGACAAAAATGTCTGAAAGGAAATCTGCCCCAGGATTCTAGACCATGGACTTCTTGGACGTCCACCATACTCCCACTGGAGGATTCCCTAATCAGGCTGTGAGGCACAACCAAAGCCCCAAGTTGCTCAGTACCCAACACCCTCCACTCCACTGGTATCCTTTTATTCCCACTGTGTTTGTTTGTTTCTTTCTTTTTTGACACATTCCTGCTCCCAATCTTAACTTCCAGTCAGCCTTGGTAAAACACACACACACACACACACACACACACACACACAGAAACTTTGACTAAGGCACCACATTCTAGAAAGCGAAAGAAAGATTTCTAATTACCAATCTGTTGAACTGTTATAATCAGAAGAAACAAAGCCTTGCCTAAATAAGAAGGGTACTGCTACTTTAAAGGTGATGGAAGAGGCACTTTTCATCAAATGCCATGAAAAATTGTGGTAAAGTTATCCAAAATGAAAATAATAATTTTCTAGCAACAAATCCAAAGATATAGAATAATGTGATCTGATAAAGAATTCAAAATAGCTCGTATGAAGAAATTCAACAAACAACAAGAAAACTCAAAAGCAATACAATAACCTCATGAATAAAATTAAGGAACAGAAAGAAAGAAAGAGTAATTTACTGAAGAGTTTGAAATCCTAAAAAAGAAAAACCAAATAGAAATTCTGGAACTAAAGAACTCAATAAATGAGATAAAGAATGCAATGGAATACACTGGAAATACAACAGATCAAATGAAAAAGAGAATTAGTGAGCTGGAAAATAGGATTCTAGAAATGATTCAGGTGGAAGAGGAGAGAATAGTAAGACTTAAAAGAAGCAAAGAAACCCTATGAGAGCTATCAGACCCCATTAGAAAAGCCAACATAAAAATAATGGATATTAAATAAGAAGAAATGGAGAAGGGATAGTTTATTTAAAGAAATAAGAGCCAAGAACATCCCAAACCTGGAGAAAAACTGGATATGCACATCCATGAAGCTAATAAAGTATCTTATTATCTCATGCAAAGAGATCTACTCGAAGACACATTATATTAAAACTGTCAAAAGTCAATGATAAATAAATAATTGTAAAGGCAGTCAAGGAAAAAAATACAGTAATCTACAAAAGGGCACCCATTACACTATTAGCAGTTTTCTCAGAAGAAACTCTACAGGCCAGGAGAAAGTGAAATCACATATTTAAAATACTAGAAGATAAAAACTGCTAGCCAAGAATACTCTCTATCCAGGAAACTTATCCTTCATGTATGAAGGAAAAATAAAGGCTTTCCAAGACAAAAACTAAGAAAATTCACCACCACTAGATTTGCCCCATGAAAAATGCTGGAAGAAGCTCTTCGTGCTAAAACAAAAAGAGGAAAATACACAAAAGATGATAGTCATAATTAGAATATTATAACCCTTTTTAAATTAGGATATTAAGCTCCTAATTTTAGCATTAAAAACTAAAGTAGAAGAGCATTAAAAAGCTACAAAAATAAGCTACAATTTGATAACAAAATCAGCATAAAAAGACATAATTTGTGACATCAAAAGCGTAATAGAAGAAAAGTAAAAGGATAGAATTTTTTAAAGCAAATGAAAATAGTTATCAGTAGGAAAAGGACTATTTTATCTGATTCTTTTCTTTCTGTCTTTCTTTCTTTCTTCTTTTAAACCTCATGGTAATTATAAAGCAAAAATCTAAAGCAGAGACATTAAAGCATAGAAAAACAAGAGATTGAACACTGAGCAAATCACCATGGGAAATCACCAACTTAAAAAGGTAGACAGAAGCAGAAGTAAAAATAAACAATGGAGAGAAAAATAACCAGAAGGCCAAAGATAAAATAGCAATACATATCAACAATCACAGTACATGTAAAAGGATTGAACTCACCAATCAAAAGGCACAGAGTGGCTGGCTGTATTTAAAAAAAAGAAAACAAACAAATAAAACAAGATTCAACTATATGCTGCCTACAGGAGGCTTAGCTTTTAAGACACATGTAATTTCAAGTGAATGGATGGAAAATAAAATTTCATGCAAACAGTATCTAAAAGAAAGCAAGCATAGCCATACCCATGTCAGATAAAATGTACTTCAAGCCAAAATAGGTAACAAGAGACAAAAATATCACTATACAATGATTAAGGGAGTTAATACATCAAGAAGATATAAGAATTATAAATATATATGCTCCCAACACCTAAGCACCAAAATATATTAAGCAAATCATAACAGATCTTAAAGGAGAGATAGACAATAATAAGATAATAGTAAGAGACTTTACTACCCCATTTTCAACAAGTGACAGATGTCCTGACCAAAAAAAAAAAAAAAAAAAAAAATTTTCAAGAAAACCTTGGGATTGAGCCATATATTAGAACAAATAGATTTAACATACATATGCATTCCTTTCAATATTAGCAGCATACATATTCTTTTCAAGTGCACTTAGCAAATTTAAGAAGATTGATATCATACCAACTATCTTCTCTGACCACAATAGCATGAAACTAGAAAGCAATAAGAGGAAAGTGAGAATATCTACAAATATGTGGAAACTAAACAGCAAACTTCTAAACAACCACTAGGTCAAAGAAGAAATCAAACAGGAAATTAAAAAATTAAAAAAATATATAACATACTAAATAATATGGAATGCAGCAAAAGCAATTCTAAGAGGGAAGTTTATAGCAGTAAATGTATATATTAAGAAATTAGGAGGATTTCAAATAAACAACCTAACTTTACACCTCAAAGAACTAGAGAAAGAAGAACCACCAAAGCCCAAAATTAGCAGAAGGAAGGAAATAATAAAGATCCAAAGAGAAAATGATAGCAAACATCAACAAAACTAAAGGCTGGTACTCTAGGAATGTGTATATATATATATATATATATATATATATATATATATATATATATATATATATATAAAGGATAAACCTTTAGCTAGACTAAGAATAAAAGAGAGAAGACAATTAAAAATGAAAGGAGACATTACAACTGATACTACATAAATACATAGACTAAGACACTATTAAGAATACATGTCTAGAAACACACAACTTACTAAGACTGAATCACAAAGAAATAGAAAATCTAAACCAATAACAGGTAAAAAAACTGAATTAGTATTAAAAAAAAATCCCAAGAGGGAAAACCCCAGAACAAGGCATCTTCACTGCAGAATTCTCTCTAGTGATTTAAAAAGAATTAACACTAATTTTTCCCAAACTCTTCCAAAATATTGAGGAGGAAGAACACTTCCAAACTCATTCTAAAAAGCAACCACTAGCTTGATACCAAAGTCAGATTAAAAAAATCACAAGAAACCTGTAGACCAATATCTTTAATGAACATATATGGAAAATTATCAACAAAATATTAGTAAACCAAATTCAACAACATGTAAAAGGATTATACACCATGATCAAGTGAGATTTATCCCTGGGGTAGAAGAATGGTTCAATACACACAAATCAATAAATGAAATACATCATATCAATAAAATAACAGATTAAAATGGTCTCAATAGATACAAAAAAGGAATTTGACAGAATACATAATCCCTTCATGATAAAAACACTTATTAACAGATTGAGTATAGAAGGAATATACCTCAACACAGGAATGGCCATATGTGACAAACCCACAGCTAACATTATACTCAAAGGAAAAAAATATAAAGCATTTCCTCCAAAATCAGAAATAAGACAGATGCCCACTCCCACCTTTTCATTTAATGTAGTACTGGAAGTCTTAGCTAAAGCAATTAGGCAAGAATTCAGAATAAAAGACATCCAAATCAGAAAGAAATAATAAAATTGTTACTGCTTGCTAACAATTTAGTCTTTTATAAAGGAAATTCCAAAGAGTCAAAAACATTCAGAATTAATCAATGATTTCAGTAGAGTGGAAACATACAAAATCAACTTATAGAAATCTGGCATTCTCTTACACTAACGATGAAGCATCAGAAAACAAAATAAAGAAATATCCCATTCACAATAGCATCAAAACCAATAAAATACTTAGAAATAAATTTAACCAAGGAAGTGAAAGATCTATACAATGAAAACTATAAAACTTTTCTGAAAAAAAAGATCAATGAAATGGGAATATGTCTCATGTTCATGGGTTGCCAGAATTAATAGTTTTGTTTCTATTTATTTGTTTTCTATTTACAATGACATCGATGGGGCTAGAGTGTATTATGCTAAGCAAAATAAGTCAGAGAGAGACAACGTATGATTCCAGGCATATGTGAAATACAAGAAGCAAAACGGATGAACCAATGGAAAGGAAAATTTTAAAAAGGGGAAGCAGAGGCACCTACGTGACTCAGTTGGTTAAGAGTGTTCCTTTGGCTCAGCTCATGATCCCAAATTCCTGGGATTGAGCCCCCAAATCGGGATCCCCACTCAGTGGAGAGTCTGCTTCTCCCTCTCCCTCTGCCTCTCTCCTTCCCCTAACTCTTACTCTCTATCTCTCAAATAAATAAAATAATTTTTTAAAGAAAAGAAGGAAGCAAACCATAAGAGATGCTTAACTTCAGAGGGAAAAAGTGAGGGTTAATGGGGGGAGAGGGTGACAGATGAGCTACATATTGATGGTTATTAAGGGGGGCACTTGTGATGAGCACTGGGTATTATATGTAAGGAATGAATGGCTAAATTCTACTCCTGGAACCAAACCAAACCAAACAAAACAAAACATGAAAAAACGGAATTAATATTTTTGAAATGGCCACACTACCCAAAGCCATTTACAGATTTAATACAATCCTGACCAAAATGCCAAAGGCATTTCTCACGGAAATAGAAGAAACTTTCCTAAAATATGTGTGAAACTATAAAGGACCCAGACAGCCAAAGCAATCCTGAGAAAAAAGAACAAAGCTAGAGGTATCCGGCTTCCTGATTCCAAACTATACTACAAAATGATGGTAATAAAAACAGCATGGTACTGACACACAAAAAACCTGAAACATGTATCAGTGGAATAGAATAGAAATCCCAGAATTAAATCCCAGCACATAAGTTAACTAATACTGAACAGGAAGCCAAGACTACCTAGTGAGGGAAAGATGGTCTCTTCAACAAATGGCCCAGGAAAAACTGGAGAAAAATATGTAGCACAATTGAATTTGACCTTTGTCTTGCCGCAAACTCAAAATGAATCAAAGACTTAAACGTAAGAAATGATACCATAAAACTCCTAGTGATACATGTAAAGAAGTTCACAGATATTGGTCTTGACAGTAATGTTTTGAACATGATGCTCAGAGCAGAAACAATAAAAGCAAAAATCAAGAAATGAGCCTACATCGAACTAAAAAGCTTCTGCACAGCAAACGAAACAACTAAATTAACAAATTAAATGACAGCCTACAGAATGGTAGACAAACTTTGCAAACCATATATTGAATAAAAATCAATATCCAACATATGAGAACTAACACAGTTTAACAACAGTGACAAAACTAACATTCTGATTTACAAAAAAAAAAAAAGAGTAGAAGAATTGAGTAAACGTTTTTCGAAAGAGGATATCAAAGTAGCCAACAGATCCATGAAATGATGCTCAACACCACTAATTGTCAGGAAATTGCAGATCAAACCACAGTGAGGTATTAGCTTACACCTGCTGGAATGGCCGTCATCAAGAATACCCACCAAGAAGGCAAGAGACAACAGGTGCTGATGAGAATGTGGTGAAAAATGAATCCTTATATACTGTTGGTGGGAATGTAAAATGAGCAAATAACTAAGGAAAACAATATGGAGTTTCCTTAAAATATTGAAAATAAATCTATCCTATGACCTAACAATTCCACTTCAAGGGTGTATTCCAAAGGACATGAAAACAGGGTTTCGATGACATATATGCACACCGGTGTTTATCACAGCATTATTCACAATAGCCAAGTAAGAAACAGCTGAAATGCTTTTCAAAAGATGTGGTATATATACATAGTGGAATATTTTCCAGCCATGAGAAAGGAGATATCTTTTCACATCCAAGCACATGGAGGACCTTGAGCGTATTATGCTAAATGAGTCAGAGAAAGACATCGACTTCATGATACCACTTACATGTAGAATCTTAAAAAGTTAAATTGTAAAATAAAATGGTGGTACCAGTGAATAGGGTGGAAAGGTAAGAATGATGTTGTTCGGGACACCTGGGGGGCTCAGGGCTCAGCAGTTGAACATCTGCCTTTGACTCAGGGCATGATCCTGGGGTCCTGGGATTGAGTCCTGCATCAGGCTCCCTGCAGGGAGCCTGCTTCTCCCTCTGTCTGTGTCTCTGACTCTCTCTGTGTCTCTCATGAATAAATAAATAGAATCTTTAAGGAAAAAAAAAAGAATGGGTATTATTTAAGGGTACAAACAAGTCATGAGTAAGTAAATGAGCTATAGAGATTCAATGCACAGCATAATTAATACAGAACATAATACTGTACTATAATAATGTGATAAATATCACTTTATTGGCAATCATATTATAATATATAAATGCATCAATGTGGGATCCCTGGGTGGCTCAGCGGTTGACCATCTGCCTTCAACTCAGGGCATGATCCTGGGATCCGGGATCAAGTCCCACATTGGGCTCCTTGTAGGAGGCCTGCTTCTCCCTCTGCGTATGTATGTCTCTGCCTCTCTCTCCCTCTCTCTGTGTCTCATGAATAAATAAATAAAATCTTTAAAAACTTAAATAAATAAATGCATCAACGTAACATGCCATACACCTTAAAACTTACACAATATACGATCAAATTTAGTCAATAAAAATATTCCTAGATCTTATAGGAAGAGAAGTATTTAGTATAAACCTTTTTTGATATTATTTTTCCCAATTTTGGCCAAATAATAGATATTTAATTGTAAGTCTTTTGAGAGGAACAAAAATAAAGAATCCCAATGTAGATTCTCCCCACCACCATCAAAAAAAGAGATCTTGGATGTTTAATTCTAAGACTGAGCAAGAAATATACATGACCATGAACAAATAAAGATGGTCCAATATAGTCATGTCAAAGTGATACAGCAGACTTCCATTTTCTAGTCCAACATGAAAAGAGCTTGGAAATAGTTGAACACGCTGAAAATCAACAACTCTTTTCAGACCCTACAGGGAATTGAGGTCACAGGACAAACTGCTACTCTGAAAAGTGGAAAGACAGATATGGAGAATCGCAGCTTTCCAGCAGCAGAAGCCTGCTAATGGCGCCAGTACTGGTGAGAACCTCATTACTGAGGACCTGCAGGAGGCTCGGTGTGAACTAGCCTGAGAGCCAAAAACACCAGACGGGCCCAATCTCCAATCCTTAAGTGCCTTCACACTTTTATGAGTTTCAACATCATGAGCCCAACCAGGTTCTCAGGGTGAAGATTGCAGAAACATCCCCTTGGTCTTGTGCTTCCAGAAGGAGAAGGTGTGTGTGTGTGTGTGTGTGTGTGTGTGTGTGTGTGTGTGTGTGTGTGTGACGATTTTGAAGTATTTCCAGAACATTATTTTTCTCACAGCCCTTGAAAGAAGCTATTTTATCAATCCTAATTGATCTGAAAGAAGGGAAACACCCAAATTGAACCCCCCAAGGCCTTTAATGTTGGGAAGAGAAATACCTAACGCCTACCCCCTGGACTTCCTATCTCACCCAAGGGAGGGAACAAAACTGAAAAGTACTTGTAAAGGTCACAGCTTGGACACAGCCTCATTTAAACACTGAAACATTAAAAGATAAACTGAGGTGTATCCCACCCCTCCCCCCCAAAAAATTAACATTTATCGAGGGGAAAAAAATCAATTTTAATTGGGCAGAACCAAACCAGAAGTGATTAGGAGTTTAGGGAGAGACATTTTGGAGAAAAGGCAGAAGCAAAATAAGGAAATTACTGACTGGCTCTAGCCTAAAGCCTGGTTGGCTCTTTGTGCTTGGTTATCCTCAAGTTGCGATTTTGTCATTGATAGGTTAAAATTTGGTTGGCTTAGGTAGGCCTCCATGGCATTAGGGACACTGCAGTATAATGGCCCCCTTGTTCAATTAGCTCAAATCTAATCATTTCAACTGCCTGAGAAATCATAAACACATACCTGCTCAACACTGGCAAGAAAATCATTAAACATTTATCTGCTATTTTAAAATGCTCATTTTTAAAAAAAATACTTTGACTGATTGATGATTGACTGATTGATTGATTGATTGATTGATTGATTTGAGAGAGAAGCAGAGTACAAGCAGAGGGGGGGAGAGGTAGGCTCCCCACAGAGCAAAGAGCCCAATGTGGGGCTCCATCCCAGCACCTGGGGTCATGGCCTGAGCTGTACGCAGATGCTTGACCGACTGAGTTACCCAGGTGCCCCAATACTTTACTTCTAAATAATTTCACTTCTGTGTCTACAATGAAGCAGCAGTTTGAAATACTGGCACTAGATGAAGCTGCAGAGGAGGCTAAATCAGCATTTCAGCCCTGACTCTGCAGTGTACCTTGGGGTAAATACCATGGCCTATTTAGAACTCAGTTTTCTCATTTGTAATGAGGATGAAATGCCAACTGCTTAATGGTATTTGTATTTGTTTCTTCTGGCTGCTATAACAAATTACCACAAACTTGAAACAACAGTTTAAACAACAGTTCTATAATTCTGGAAATCAGAAGTCCAAAATGGGGTCACTGGGCTCAAAACCAAGGCATTTTCTGGGCTCCATCCTTCTGGAAGCTGCAGGGGAACATCCATTCGCTTGTCTCTTCTAGCTTCTGGATGCTGCCTGTGTTCTGGTTTCCTGCCGCCCTCCTCTACCCTCAAAGGCAGAAATGGCTGGTCAAGCTTTTCTTGTGCGGCATCACTCTGATATTGACCCTCCTGAATCTCCTTTTCACTTGTGAGGATCTTTGTGATTCCTTTGGGCCCATCCAGATAATTCAGCATTATCTCCCCATCTCCAGGTCTTTAACTTAATCACATCTGCGATTTCCCTTTTGGCATGTAACCTAACATACTCACAGGTTCCAGGCATGAGGATGTAGACATCTTCCAGGCCTTACCCTACTCTGCCTATTACAGTATTGTTGGGCAACTTATAAGACAAAATGTGTATGAAGTTTAAAATCATGTTTCCAAAAAATGATTCCATTTTTTTCTTACTCTATCCTCTTCCTCCTCTTCCTCTTGCCCCTCATCCCCCTCCTCCTTTTCCTTCTCTTCCTCCTCTCCCATTTCATGACACTGTGTATCTTTAATTGATTTCTTCATCTTTCTTTAGAGGATCTAATCTTTATTTAGAGGATTAGAGGATCTAATGTTTATTTACTGTGTTTTTCCTCCTCATATGATTTTCTACCCTCTCCCTTTCAATATTTATTTTAGCATCCTTGAGCTTTACAAAAAGTAATCCTGTTTGACAGTCAATTTCTGCCTGCTATTCCCCCATGATTGACTATTAATATCTTCTTGCTATATTCTCGCATCCTCCACATGCTCTCTGTTTGTCTCTGCTCTGTCACCTCTTCGGATGCATCATTTATGAACCATTTTCTTGAGTGTTTTGACAATTATGTTACCTCCAGATGAGTAGTTTTCCTCTTTAGATACTAAATACATTGACACTTCACACTTGTGCAAAACTCAAGATACCTCCTTGTTGCTCTGTTTTAAGGGTAGGTTTTCACATTCTGATGCTTCTCTCACATTTGGAGAACTATTAATGGGAAGGAACGTCATCACTTTGTCTCTGAACAGTACAGCAGAACAGAACTTTACCAAAGCATCTAGTTGAGCAGGATCAACACAGACAACTAATATAAGTAACCTAGTACACAAAATGACATTAAAGTGAAGCCAAGGGATGCTTGGGTGGCCCATCGGTTGAGTGTCTGCCTTTTGCTCAGGGTGTGGTCCCAGGGTCCTGGGATCGAGTCCCACATTGGGTTCCCTGTATGGAACCTGCTTCTCCCTCTATCTGTGTCTCTGCCTCTCTGTGTGTGTGTGTCTCTCATGAATAAGTAAATAAAATCTTTAAAAATAATAATAATAAAGTAAACTTGAACTCCAGAAGTGCATCATTTATCTTAATATTGCTTTCATGGATGAAAAGGATGAGGGTTCTAAGCAACCTGTGTTCCCTCCAATTAATTATTAAGCATTAATAGTAATAATTAGAGACATGCTAGAGATAAATATATTCTAGAGATACGTATTACAAAAAATGTTTAAAATGAACAATAACATAATAATTATGTGGTAATATGTACAAAATCTAAGTCAAAGAATGCCAAGAATCCAGAAGAAGCCAGAAAATGTCCAAGAAATATTCAACAATTGGTCAAGTAAATATGTAGCGCTGTCTAGTTAATATATTATTTTAAAAGTTTTATCTCAATATTTATCATTATAGAAATACACTAACCTAAAAATTAATTACTTTTGCCTCTTTGTATTTGCCTTTTACTACCTGGATGATAGTCCACCCAGATAGAATATTATAGTTACCCTGTGATAAGGCATATTTTCTTGGTCATCAGTCTTCCATTAGTAGTGCAGGGAAATCAGTAATAGTCAAAATTATATATGTGCTTTGCATAATATTATAAATGAATAAAAATAAATAACACTGAACTTGTTTGGCTAGGACTCAAAAGCATCACTGCCATTTCTTTGTAAAGCCCTGAATTAAACTGTAGTGCCCTGGAGCAAAAGTTATTCTAATAATATGGTACTAAATTTCAGATGTTATACTTGAACTTTGATTTTCAATGAGTGGAGCTTCCTTAACTGGGACCAAGTCAACCCAGCCAAGACTGGGCCATACAAAATATATTTACAACAGCAATCTCTAGTTCTAATAATCTAACATCAAATGTAATAAGAAATTGAAATTTCAAATATAAATCTTGACTTAGGTTAACACATTCAACTGAATTTTAGAATATATGGTTTTCCAAAATATGAGAAAAATATTGTCTTGTGGGATGTAAGTTCTGATAGGAAGAACTAGAAAATATGGACAAAATTAGGGTCCTCTGAAGTTACAAAGGAGTGACAGGAAAAAAAGAAGCAGAAAAAAAAAAGCCAACGCCCTTAGCTAGGTGAGGTTTGTAGGAGGAATAGATACGAATACACCTAGATGCTGCTTTGCCTGGTAACTGGACCAAATAGGTGACATCTGGAAGGGTTTTGGTAATTTGAGGAGAAAGTAGAGAATAAATGTCAACCATAGCTCATCCCTGAACTTAGATGACAATGTTCAAGTGTCAAGGAACAGTTGCTTAAGAGGAATGTGGCAATTATCTCAACATTGTCAGGGTTCAAGGCTGTAACACTGATTCATTAGAGAGTGAACCAAAGCTCTAGAGAAAGTGATGATGGAGCTGGTCACATAGCTCAGTGACACCAATAAGCTAAATAGAAAATCCAGGAAAGAATGGCTTTCAGTGAAATGTGTTAGAAATTCCTTGACCTTGAAGAGACAACAAGCACAGACAACTGTTCCATTGAATCTTGCTATGAGCCTGATTATGGAATGTTATAGATGTGTTTTTTTTTTTTTTTTTTTTTTTTTTTTGTTCTCTGGAATCATGAGAGTACTATTGCAAGTGTGTACTGGAAAATCACAATTGCAAATGTAGTAAGACTATAAAAAAACACACCATATCTTTTACATTGTGCAAATAACTTGACATTGTCTAATTTAATAAAGCAGTCATACAAAAAATACTCTTTACAGATGAGAAAAGTGAGGCATGGAAAAAGGTCAAGTCTTTTGTGTACACTTACTAAACTGCAGGCATCCAAGCCAATTATGTCTGATTTCATCACTGTTCTATTAAACATACCAATTCAAAGAACACTTAAATTAGTTTGAGAGATAAATATACAGTGACACTCCTTTAAAAGTCCTTCAGCCTTTGAGAACATACATTACTAGTAAATAAATGCATAATAAATCTTAGTTTCAATATTAACCACATAAAAGTAACAAACTCTCACTTTTATCTCTAAGCTAGGTTAATAGTTTCTAAAGCTCATTTGCAATTGAAAAGAATATACTGTGTTCCGTTTGTTTCATCTGGTCTTGGCAAAACTTAATCCCTCCCAAAATGCAAGATGATATGTTACATAAATATGAATTTTCACATGAATTCTATTATATATGCAAAATCATGCAAAAAAGGACTTGAGTCATAAAGAGGTACCAGTAGTAGTTGAAACTTGAAGAGGGAGCTTAGACTTCAGGATTAGAGCATTTTATCCATTTCTCCCTTTGTAGGGTGAATCCATGCTTCTACTTCCTATTGGACAGGAATCCATCAGAAAGTTCCTTCCACCTTTGTCTTTCACTTTTCACTTTTTCCCTAATTTCCTTAAATTTGACTCATCTATCCTGTTTCCCCTCCCTTCCTTCCTCAAGTAAGGAAGGGCTTAGGAGAATGCATATATTGCAATTCTTTATTTTACCTCTTCAAATTTCAATGGAATAATGATTTATTTGTATTGCTAATTACCACATACAGTATTATATAAAACTTTAAAATGGTGAGAATTATCACCATTATTTCTTTTTTTACTTCATCCTTTTATATATTCTTGGATGAGATATCCACTAAAATATGTAAAAGTTCTAATGTTTGGCAACCTTATATTTTAGATAAAGAATGTTGTAACAAATTTAATTGACTTAATTGATTTAATTTCATTAAAGTAATAGTCTCAAGACATCCAAATAAATGTATTGACTTAAATAGAATTTTGTAAATTAAAGGACAGTTGTCAATTGACATAAAATTGAGTAAGTGGTTAATTCATGGAAATTAACTATTTAAACTAATGAATTATAAAACTGTATTAGTGCTGTCTTGATCATCATAAATTAATTATTCTGTTATCTGTTAAGCTTAGAAAGAAAGCAATTATAAAACCCTTTCCAATCCTATTAAGTAAGCCAAGGACTCCTTTTCTTTTGTAGTCCAGTTAATTTGTGTGTTTAAGAAAACTATTTGTAGAGAGGCTGCAGTGCATTGGGAAGATCAATATTCTCCTAAGGTTGGTATTTTTCAGCATTTTCTTTAGTTGATGATTTATAAGGTGCCAGAAATTCTAATGAAATCATTAACTCTTTGTCATGTCTCTATTTTCTCTAATTATCTATATTTTAATTATGGGCAAATCTTATACAAACTAAATAATGCTTTTTTGGAAATTTTATAAGTGTATTCTAAATTGAGTTATGGTGTCAGGGAGTTCATTCTAGTCAGTCTAGAATGGAGTAGAGATTGTGAAAAAATAATCACTAAAATTATTCGCTATTTAAATCTTACAGAACAGAAAATATGATATAAAATGAAATTTCAAATTTAAAAGTCTACTAAACAATGCTAAAAAATTCAAACACAATACATGATTTAAATGATCTTATAATTAATAAGAAAATACTGAAACAATATAAAACCACCATTTTTCACAACTGATCATGAACAAATGATGCTATATAATGCTAATGTTTAAATTAAGTATACCAACAACATTTTTCACAGTACTAGAACAAATCATCTTAAAGTTTATATGGAACCAGGGATCCCTGGGTGGCTCATTGGTTTAGCGCTGCATTTAGCCCAGGGCATGATCACGGAGTCCCGGGATCGAGTCCCGCATCAGGCTCCCTGCATGGAGCCTGCTTCTCCTTCTGCCTGTGTCTCTGCCTCTCTCTCTCTGTGTGTGTCTCAAATAAATAAATAAATAAATAAATAATAATAAATAAATAAATAAAATCTTAAAAAAAAAAGAAAAAGAAATAACAACCTAACATGTAAACAGAATCTAAAAGAACTATATATACTGTGCTATCAAAATCAGGCAAGTCAGAAAATGACAAAAATAAAATAAAAGTCTCCTAATTTCTTTTTCTTAACTTGAAAAGGGAGTCAATAGATATTATTTCACATATTAAAAGGTAAATTTGAAGATAACCACTAGAACAACTTAAAAGTGGAGTCATACTCCTAACTCTGGGAAACGAACCGGGGGTGGTAAAAAGGGAGGTGGTGGGGGGGTGGTAACTGAGTGACAGGAACTGAGGGGGGCACTTGATGGGATGAGCACTGGGTGTTATTCTATATGTTGGCAAATTGAACACAAATAAAAAATAAATTTATTAAAAAAAAGTGGAGTCATAAACCAAATAGCTACTTTTTTTTTATTTAAGAAAAAGTTGCCTCCATAGGAAAAAATGGAAAGCCAATAAAACAGTAGTCTATTTTTGATCAAGAGGGAAAGAAAAGAGCTAAGCATATTCCTTAAGAATTTAGAAGGATAACTTTGAACATGTAGAAGGAAAAAAATAGATTAAAAAGTTTTAATTAAAAGTAACTTTAGGGATCCCTGGGTGGCGCAGCGGTTTGGCGCCTGCCTTTGGTCCAGGGCGCGGTCCTGGAGACCCGGGACGTCGGGCTCCCGGTGCATGGAGCCTGCTTCTCCCTCTGCCTGTGTCTCTGCCCCTCTCTCTCTCTGTATGACTATTGTAAATAAATAAAAAAAAATTAAAAAAAAAGTAACTTTAAAAACCCTGAGATATTAATTTTCAAACAAGATAAAATAATCAAATGTACAATATCAAATCTCTAGCCTATGTAATATAATATAATTATTATATACATATAATATATAATATTATATATAATATGCTTTGGTTTGGGTTCGGGCCTCCACAGGTGTTTTAAAGTAGTGAGGCCCCCCTGGCAAGGTGGCAGTCTGAGCATCAGAGAAGGAAACCAGAAGATTAATGAATTGTTTGCATAAAAGTATAAAACTTCTGTATTGCCAAAGGAAGAGGAATAAAATTAAACTGCAAACCACAACCAAGAAAATGAAATTCAGATGTGTTAAAAATTCAGTATTAAGGAAGGAACCTTGCAAGTGCTAAAAGAACACATATATGAATATGTGTCTTGTGGCAGTGAATATCTAGTTTTGCAAAGGATGACAAACAGTAGAAAATATTAGATAAATTCTATATGTCAAAAATATCACCTACAAAGCACTTGATTGACAGAAAAATATCTTTAACATATGTGAAGGATAAAATATTAACTCGGAAATATAAAATGAAAATCAAAAAGTTAAAAAAAAAAAAAAGCCCCCAAATGGGCAAAAGAAGTTAGCAAAGCAACTCATTCTCATACACAGAATTCAATAATCAAGAAAAGGTCACAGTGAGCACAGGTAATCAGACAAGCAAAATATAAAGAAGAATGAGACATGATTGACAGAAGAGGGGAAATTTATTATGGGATCGACCCTTTTAAAAATATTCATGGGACATTCTCAGATGGCCTTATATATTTAGCATTATGTGTAAAAAACTTTTTTTTTTAATTTTTATTTATTTATGATAGTCACACACACAGAGAGAGAGAGAGAGAGGCAGAGACACAGGCAGAGGGAGAAGCAGGCTCCATGCACCGGGAGCCCGACGTGGGATTCGATCCCGGGTCTCCAGGATCGCGCCCTGGGCCAAAGGCAGGCGCTAAATCACTGCGCCACCCAGGGATCCCCTGTATAAAAAACTTTAAAAATATACCTGTTGAATCAGCCATTGTTCTTCCATAAATGTATGTAAAGGAAGATTCATGAAGGCCTTTGTGCAAACATGTTCACCCAAACCCACGTGTACTCATATGTGTGTCTAATTGTGCAGTAGTGAAAGGTTGTGAGTAAATCACAAAGCAACTGAAGAATGAAAGTCAAGGCTGTGAGTAACAGGAAGATGGATATTTATTGACATAGGAGGAGATACCAAAAACATTCTTGAAGAATATTTACCAAAATATCTACACTGGGTATGTGTTGGTTAAAACAACAACAACAAAAACTCCTTCCTTACCCTCCCCTTCCTTCTCCTCTCTACCCTCTCACACTTTTTCCTCCACTAATCCATTTCTCTCTCTTTGATTATTATATCTTATTCTTGTACAAGGAATATGCATCATTTGTGTAATGAAAAGAATCAAAATTTAATTTATAAATCTGTTTTTGCATAACTGGCCCTTCCTGCTTTGTTTTGTTTTTGGTAACTATAGGCCTAGATAAACATATGAGTATGCAAAGATATAGATGAAGGCTTAGAACTAGCTGTAACTATAGCAAACAAAACTATCTGCTAAAATGCCAAAATATGACATTATGGGACCTACTGAGTAATATGTCACACATAGTTGTAACAGTTGCTTACACATCATTTTGAGTTTTGTTGCTTACTTAAAACATCTACAGTGTTTTCATGACCTTTGTTTTTAATGACTGCATGATAATAAATTAAATTAATTCCCCAATGCAAATGTGAACTGGTGCAGCCACTCTGGAAAACTGTGTGAAGGTTCCTCAAAGAGTTAAAAATAGATCTGCCCTGCGACTCAGCAATTGCACTGCTGGGGATTTACCCCAAAGATACAGATGCAGTGAAACGCCGGGACACCTGCACCCTGATGTTGATAGCAGCAATGTCCACAGTAGCCAAACTGTGGAAGGAGCCTCGGTGTCCATCGACAGATGATGGATAGAGAAGCTGTGGTCTATGTATACGATGGAATATTCCTCAGCCATTAGAAACGACAAATACCCACCATTTGCTTCCCTGTGGCTGGAACTGGAGGAGATTATGCTGAGTGAAGTAAGTCAATCGAAGAAGGACAGTGTATGTTCTCATTCATTTGGGGAATATAAAAAATAGTGAAAGGGAATAAAGGGGAAAGGAGAGGAAATGAGTAGGAAATATCAGAAAGGGTGATGGAACATGAGAGACTCCTAACTCTGGGAAGTGAACAAGGGGTAGTGGAAGGGGAGGTGAGCGGGGAGTGGCGGTGACTGGGTGACGGGCACTGAGGGGGGCAATTGACAGGTTGAGCACTGGGTGTTATGCTATATGTTGGCAAATCGAACTCCAATAAAAATATATACAGAAAAAAAATTCCCTAATGCATATATTCAGACACGATAATATTCACTTTTCTGATCCACTTAACATAACAAAGGTAAGTAAATAAGATTTTCTACTGTATGTTAAATATTTCATGTCCTCTAATTGTTTTGCTTATTTACATTTAACCCATAATGTAAATTGTTTTTATTTTGATATTGAAGATAAAAACAAAACTTTTTCTCCATTTATTCCAATATCCCTTAACTTTTTTTTTTAATTTTTATTTATTTATGATAGTCACACAGAGAGAGAGAGAGAGTCAAAGACACAGGCAGAGGGAGAAGCAGGCTCCATGCACCAGGAGCCCGACATGGGATTCGATCGCGGGACTCCAGGATCATGCCCCTGGGCCAAAGGCAGGCACCAAACCACTGTGCCACCCAGGGATCCCTCCTTAACCTTTCTTTATGAAAATATCACTTGTCCTCTAATGAATTAGTAAATATTACCTTTCCAAATTGTCAAAATCTTATATCACATGGTAAATCAAATTTTCCTAATGTTAACATTTTTATAATAACCTTAAATTTATAATTTGTTTTATACAAAATTAATGTATAGTTAATCTATTTTCCTTAACTTTCCTATAAAATGTGTATGTTGAATTTTGGTTTTAGATATAAAATCTTTGTTACATTGAGCACCTATCCTTTTTTTTTTTCTGTAGATCTAAAATCAGGATATAAACTAAATGTTACCACTTCAGAAACAAAATCTTTACATATGTGATATGATATTTCTAACTGCCTTTTATTTTAACATTCTTGCATTACTAGTTTAAAAACTTTTAGCTATCATTATTACTGGTTTTATATTATTTATTTAGCTATTACTATTTTAAAATATTGATGATTTCTGTTTATCATGAGATTAAGATATTTCATCCTATAATTACTAAAGAAAGAAATCTAATTTTTTTGGAACCAGAAAGCTTTATGATTTTATTGCAGATAGTTATCAAACATGGGAAACCTGCCACCACTTTTTGTAAGGAAATTTTCTTTCCTCAAAAAAAAAGGGGGGGGGTCTCTGATTCCACAGATAAGGAACTTAGAAATAGCCAGTATGTTTCACCAATAAATAATAAAAAGCTGAACAAACTGAAATAATCAATAACTCTTCTTAGATCCATAAGAGAAATGAGGTCACAGGACAAATTGATGTCCCCGAGATTGGAGAGAATAAAAGGTGAATACGGAGAATCACAAGTTAGCAAAGCAGACATTTATAAACTGAAATCTCAACAGGAACCAATGCTGCAGTAGGAAAACCTGAACTATAGTAGACTAATTGCTGGTAGCTTAGAATGGTTAAGTCTGAGAGCTAAAAACTTCATAGGGACCCAGTCATAGGGGCACCCCACACAGTTTTGAGAGTTTTACTTCCAAGAACTGAGTCAGGTTCTCACAGTGAAGATCATGGGAAAATCCCCTTGTGCAGTGTTCAGGGAAAAGGATCATTTTGAGATATGCCAGACCATTCTGTTGTTGTTGTTGTTGTTGTTGTTGTTGTTCTTCTTCTTCTTCTTCTTCTTCTTCTTCAGATTTTTTTTTAATTTATTTTTATTTTTATTTATTTATTTATTTATTTTTTTTTTTGAGAAGGAGATCGAGAGTGCAGAGTGGGAGGGAAGAGTTACAGAGGAAGAGGGAGAAGCAGACTCTGCACTGGACACAGGGCTCTATCCCAGGACCCTGGAATCATGACCTGAGCCAGGCACTCTCAGGATGAACTATTCCACCTGCTGGGGTTTTATCAGAGCCTGGCTGACGGGGGGTGGAGGGAGGGTGGGGGGGATGGGGGGGTGGGGGGGATATCAACTCTAGCCAGCTTTAGCTTTCCACACAGGAGAAAGGAAACAGTGAACTCTAGCCCCCTCTAGCCCTTTTGTCGCATCTAAGGGGGGAGAAAAAATCTGAGAAATACATCTGAAGCTCAGTCCAGAGGTATAGCTCATTATAAGACTGAGAACTAAAGTAATAATAATAATAGTAATTGGTAGTAATAATAATAATAATAAAGCTATAGAAAACTTCCCTTTCCCCAACATCAGACTGAGAATTTGAAACAACTATGATTAATATGCTAAGGGCTTCAATGGATAAAGTAATAGGAATACCAGAAAGAGAAGAAAGAGAGAAAAAGACAGAAGAAATATTTGAAACAATATTGACTGAAAATTTTCCATGAAATAATATCAGCCACTAAACTACAGACTGCAAATCTCAGAAAACACCAAACAGGATAAATGCTTTAAAAACTACACTTAGCCATATCATCTTCAAACTATGGAAAGTCAAAGATAAAAAATTCTGAAAGAAACCAGAGGACTAAAACTACAGAGGGGCAAAGATGAGAATTGTAATTTCTGACTTTTCCTCAGAAATAATTGCAAGGAAGAAGAGAATAGAGAAATATTGAAAGTGTTAAGGGAAGGGAAGAAAAAAAACCCACATACGTTTAAAAATTGAAGGAGAAATAAAGACTTTTTCAGAGAAACAAAAATTGAGGGAATTTGGGAGATGCTCAGGGGCTAATAAACTGCCTTGACTCCCTGCTTCCACACACACACACAAAATGAGGTTTGTTGTCAATGGAACTGCCTTGAAAGAGATATTAAAATAAGTTTGTTAGAGAGAATGAAAATGATACAGGTTAGAAACTCAAATCTATGGACGTGAGAGAAGGGGAAATAAATGAAGGTAAAATAAATTTTTTTTCTTATTCTTTATTGATCTAAAAATAACAGTTTGTTCAAAATACTAATGTCAAGAATATATTTAATTATCTATGCTTATTTATATATCATATATGCTTCCTTGTAAATGAAATGAATAAAAGCAATTGCATAAGGAATAGGAATGAGGATTTAGGATTATTTGTCATTAGAAGGAACTTACATTAGTCATGAAGCAGCAGTATAATGTTATTTGAAAGTGAATTTTGATCCATTTCAAGTATATATTGCAAACTCTAAGATACTAAAAAAAGAAGAAAGAGGAGTATAACTGATATATTAAGAAACAAAAGAAAATGAAATCATATAAAATATTGAAAGCCTCAAAAGGCAGAAAAAAGAGTAGAAGATAAAAATAGAAAGAATAAGCAATGTTAAAAAATATAGCACCGTAACAAATATGGTACATATTATTCAAACTAAATCAATTACCACCTTGAAAGCCAATGGTCTAATTACACCGATCAAAAGACAGAGACTGTCAGAGAAGATCAAAAACCAAGACCCAACTCTAAGTTGTCTATAAAAAAACTCACTGTAAATATAAAGACACGTATAGATTAAAGGTAGATAAATGGAGAAAGATATGCTATGTTAACACTAATCAAAAGAAAACACAAGTAACTATATTATTTTCAGGCACAACAGATTTCAAAACAAGGGAAATTATCGGAGATAAAGAGAGGCATAAGATGGCCAATTCTCCAAGAAGATATGTAGTCCTTCATGTGTAGGCATCTAACACATGGCATCAAAATACATGAGGTAAAATCTGATATGACAGTAAAGAGAAATAGATGCATCCACTATTATAGTTGGAGACTTAATTACCCTTCTATCAGAAATGGACATTTTCCCAGAAGTAGAAAATCAGAAAGCATAGTTTAACTCCACAACTCCATCAACCAACTGTATATAATTGACATCTATAGATAACGTCATCCAACAAGAGCGGAATACACATTCTTTCACGCTTGCATGGGACATTCACCAAGATAGACCATATTCTGAGCTATAAACATTCCTTGACAAATTTAAAGGACACAAAAAAAAATACCATCCTCCCAAACCTACTCATTCTCCAGATTATTGAATGTATACATATATGTTTTATTCAAGAAATCTCCAGAACATAGTTCTGCTTCCCATATTTTGGAACCCTTTATAGATTTTCCCTTCTTAGTGTCAGTATGATGAGAGAAAACCAGATCAGTCACATTTTGAAAGCCAACTGAAAAGAGTTTCAGGAAGGAAGATGTGTCCAACTGTGTCCATTGCTGACAAGTGAGACTTGATCTTTGGATTTGGCACTGGAGAAGACTCTCCTCGCCTGAGCCACAACAGTGGCTATGGAGACAAACTGGTTCAGAGAGTATGAGAGTATATTGGAAGCAAGTATATGCAACTCTTTCTAGAAGCTTTGCAAACAGCACAAAAGTAATGAGGCTGTGTATGCAGTGTCATTTAGGTGAATCTTTTCATATCAAATGGGGGATTCAATATCTATAACCATCTATTATCACAATACAAAACTCTAGGATTTATCCCTGATTTCTCTTTTCCTCGTCATTCATTTGATCAACAAGATCTGTTGGCCCTCAAAATACGTCACCATTCTTAACTATCCCTTATGACTATGTGAGGAATCTGCATGACCTGAAGTCTGAGTGACAAATCCTGGAACATGTCACTGGGGGGAGGTGTACCGGAAGATCCCTCTGACTTCCCCAGCTGAAAGCAACCCCAATTTCTAGCACAGCACAGGATGGTGGTTCCTGGTATAACACTTACCACATCTGATTACTTTATCACTTTTTTTTCTGGTTTATTTTTTCACTGTTGATGTTTTGTTGTCTTATCTCAGGGGGAAAACATTCCTATAAAAGCAAGAACATTTTCTATCTCATTAACAGTGTCCTTTGCATGCAAAGGAGTTACTAGGATATACAATGTGCTAAATAAATTTGGGGGGGGGGGTAACTACGCAAACATAAGCAATAAATAATATTAGAAGGGAGAATATCCTTTGGAGTAGCATTTAACTTAAATATTTATTTGGGTAAAGTTGACTTCATTATAGAGTTTCTCTGTATAGGAAAATAGCTGATCTTCTCATTTTTAAAGATATTCTTATGTGGGGGCACCTGAATGGCTCCATCAGTTAAGCATCTGACTCATGATTTCGGCTCAGGTCATGAACTCAGGATTGTGAGAATGAGCTCTGCATCAGCTCTGCCTCAGAACAGGGTCTGCTTGAGATTCCCTGCCTCTCCTTCTTCCTCTCTCCCTGCTTGCTCTTTCTCTCTCTTTCAAATAAATAAAATCTTGAACATATTCCTTAAAAATATATTCTTATGTGTCCTTCATATATATGAAAACATTTATGGCCAATTTTAAATTATTCCTAGTTACTTTATAATTTCATTTTATTACTGAGCATTTTAATCTGTCACTTACTGGTGATAATGTATTTATATTAATAGAAACACATCTTATTGTGTGTTGATGTATTATCTACCCCAAATGATAAAACTTTATGATGAGTCTTTTAAAAAATATTTTATTTCTTTATTTGAGAGAGATTGAGAGTGTGAGAGAGAGAGTACGAGCCCATTTTGGGGCAGAAGGAGAAGCAGACTCCCCACTGAGCAAGGAGCCTGATGTAGGCTGATCCTGGGACTCTGGGATCATGACAAGAGCAAAAGGCAGACGCTTAATCCACTGAGCCACCCAAGCACCCCCTTGATGAGTCTTAATATACTTTTGCTTATGTTCTTTTAAGTTTTTCTTTGTCAAAAGTCATACTATTTTGTAAATAGTTACCATATTCTTCCTTCATTATTCTTAACTTACTATTTTTTTAAAAAAATGGTCTTTTTACATTGCCTAAAACTAAGAATGATCCCTGTATTTTTATAGAGTTAGTTGATTACATAAATGACATGAGATGGATGAGATTTAAAACTCCTTAACGATATAATAATGGTTTAAAAAGGAATCTAGTATGGCCCTGCAAGCCTCAATCCTCAATTCACTGTTAGCTTGCTCTAGCTTCCCCTGTGTCTATAAGTAAATATAGCTGAGATAGATTCTTTGTTTATCTGATTAGATTAGCTAGTAATTTTGATCTACCAGTTGGTTTCCACATGATGACATATAACTGTAAGTGTATATTCATTTACTTTTTTACATTTGCTTGACTACTTTTGGTCAGATGTTGCTTTATTTGATATTAAGTCTAATATTAAACACACTAATCCAATGCATATAGAAGACTGGTTTGTATACTCCTTGGGGTATAAAGGTGCATGGTTGCTCTATGTGAAGAAAAGAAGAAATGCTAGAATATTAAAAAGAAGAGGCTTTATATTACACATAGAAGGCATAATGAACTATGCTAATAAAGTATGAACCTAATGGATCTTCAGTAATGTACAGATAAAAATCTTTCTGAATTAACTCAGCAAATTGATGTTGTTAATGTGGCTAAAAATTCTTTCTCTTAGCATAGTAAATAGTCCCTATAAAATCTTTATACTTAACTTACTTGTGAAAATTATTTATCCGTAAATTGCATGAATAGCACTCTTGCCTTTCAAATTATCTCAAATTCCGTATTAATGGACTCTAAATTAATAAGGCTTTTCTGTATTTCAGCTATTCCATAATTAAACTAGTGATTTTTATCAACTTAGAATTAAAGTCTTTCAATCTTGAAAGAACTAAAAATAGCAAACATTAATACAATTTAGCTATATTAGGGCATCACTATCCTGAATTTTAAGGAACCATGATAGAAACTGATCTAAAAAGATATATATCTTTCTGTTATATGTGTAAAATTTTCCATTCTAAGTTTTTTCTCAGTAGGAAAATATTTTCAAATGAATGTACAAGGTAATGAATTAAAAGTAATACTTAAAAGAATTTTTTTAGACTTAACCTTGCCTATGCTATATAAATATAAACACTGGTCATATAAAGAGGTATGGAGTAACAATGATATATCACCATATAAGAAGAAAATAACACCTTTAGGAATGAACTTATGAATTAATAAGAAGTTTTTTAATAAATTATTTCAGATTTGAATATGTATATAATTTTATAAGTATTTATTACTAATCATAATCTTATAATAAAATAGATACTTTTAAGCATTTGTTTTGCCCATATATGTCTTGATTGTTTGTTTATGAAAGTGTGTTTCTGAATAGCTGGTTTCAGACCATTTGACTGGATTTATATCAGCAAGATGAAAGAAATGCAAGCAATGCTTCTCAACATATGAATAGGTAGGGTATGTGTATACACATTCACAGTTGGAGTCTCCCAATTAGGCAAATAAAAAGTTTTAAAATTTGGATGAAAAGGGAATTTTTCTTTTTTTTTTAAAGCATTTTATTTTTTTTTAATTTTTATTTATTTATGATCTTCACAGAGAGAGAGAGAGAGAGAGAGGCAGAGACACAGGCAGAGGGAGAAGCAGGCTCCATGCAGGGAGACTGATGTGGGACTCGATCCCAGGTCTCCAGGATCGCGCCCTGGGCCAAAGGCAGGCCCTAAACCGCTGCGCCACCCAGGGATCCCGAAAAAGGAATTTTTCTCAGACTATTCAAACCAGGACAAAAATGTTTAACCTGGTATCCATGAATATGCTTTATACTCTGAATCCCTTAAGTCATATTTATATTTTGGGTTATAAGCGTCTCTTTTTGGGGGTTTGTTTGTTTGTTGGGGTTTTGTTTTCTCTTTTTCTTTCTTTTTATTTATTTATTTTTTTAGAAAGAGATTCAGAGCTTTCATGAGAATCTGAATGGCATCCATGACAAGGAAGTGAAAGCACTCCTTAGCTAGAGGAATGTAATAATATGTACCTGAGGAACAACCTAATGACCTCTGAGGAAGTCTACTTTTACACTTCTGGGAAGATTGTGGAAGTTTTATTGAAACAGAAATGGGAGACATCTCTTCTCCTCAAACTCTACATTCTCTGTAAAAATTAATACTCAAGAGTGTTTTTGCTTATTTAATCTGTATTCTTGGCAGATCTCAAAAACTCCCAATAGAGAAAATTAAATCATTTTTATTTACTGACAAATTTAACTATGGAGATTATGTGTACCCCTCATTACAGAAATGTCCAAATTGAAAATTCTCTATTCTAAAGCTGTGCATATTTTAAATGTCTTAATAAAACATTTTAAAATAATCACATTTTTACTTTCAGATTACTCTTGCTTTAAAGATGATGGTGAAAAGTTTAATTCAAAATGAAATGGACGAGGATCTGCTATCAATATTATCTGAACAGGGAATTGCAACTGGCCTCTCCAAAAGAACAACTGGACAAGCTAAAGAAAATAATTAAACATATGTAAAGCAGGTAGAACTAAAGAGATGGTGAGGTATTACGTAGTTGAAATCCAAGAAGAAGAATATCTAGAGAAATAAAACTTTTCTCTTTGTGTTTCTCTTTGTGTTTTCATAAGGGAATCTGTTCATCATAATGTAGGGTCTGATATACAAAGTAAGAAAATGAACAGTGTGTTCCAAAGAATCATGGGGCTAGGAACAAAAACCATTAAGATTCAGAGCCCATTAAGAAAAAAGAGCTGTTTATTTTTGAGGGTAGCACCATAGGAGAGCAGTTTTCAAAGTGTGGCCCATGGATCCTAGATAATTACTCCTCATCTAAGTTCCAGAAGGAAGCACAGAGGAACAAATGAAAAAAATGTAGAAAAGATCTAATACACAAAATACATGTAAATTGGAAACTTGGAGTCAGAGGAGTAAGTTGGAGCAGAGGCAATATTTGAAAAGACAGCAAAGGATATCATACCACATATTTAACAACATACAAGATAAATTTTTAAAAAGCACATCTAATGCTGAAAAACAAAGTCAAAAGAAAACTCTGAAAGTAATCAGAGAAAAAGACATATTACTTACTTCAAAAGATACAAAAGATCAACTAAGACTGACAATGTAACTACTAACTAGTCAAGGGAGGAAATATAGAGTAATAGGAAAAAACCTTACAAATGAAGACAAAAAAGGAAAGATAGATCAGATGATATAAATAGCAAACCAATAATAAGAGGGTAAATTGGAACAAATTATGAGTAAATATACTGACTATAAGTGATTTCTGTACTCAAAAGCTAAAGATTTGTCATATGGAAAACAAAAATTTCAGAAAGCAAAGTTTTACTTTATAGAACACACCTAAATAAAAGAATAGAGAAATTAAAAAGATAAAAGAAGAGAAATCAAAAGGCCTTTAAGGAAAATAAAATGATGACAGTAGATGGAAAGAGGAGCAAGAGAACATCATAATGATAACATTTTAATTTAGGGGAATCTAGACTGGGACAAGGTGAAGTAAGTGAGGCACCTGGCACATCATTTAAAGGACTCTCAGTTACCAATTCTGCACTTGTATGACTCTGAGCATGAGAACCTCCCTAAAATGATGTACCCTAAGCACCTCAATTGATTCATCCTGGTTCTGGCTCTGTCAGAAAACAAATCAATTCTTAATGCCTATGCATCTATTAACTTAGCCTTAAAATAATAAAGCAAAACTTAATAGAATTTAAGGAGAAAATAACATATCTATATTCATAGTTGGAAATAATATGAGTCTTTTATAATTAATAGAATAAGCAATACTCGTTAACAATAAAATAAAATATTTGAAAATTATGATCAACAAGCTTAACCTAACTGGTGTGTATAGGACCTACCTATGTATATAGAAACTATACTAATTTATACATATTTATTTCAATATGTACACAGCATTTAAATATTCACCATATGCCAAGCCATAAAACAATTGTCAACAACTTTAAAGAATTTAAAACATGCAAAGTATGTTCTATGACTAAAGTGCAATTAATCTAAGAGTCAATATCTAAATGTTTACTAAAAATCCTTACATGTTTGGGAATAAAGAACTGTATTTCAAATAACACATGAATAAAATAAGAAATCAAAAGGGAAATTAGAGATTATGATCTCAGTGATAATAAAAATTGTTCATGAGATGCCTGGGTGGCTCAGCGGTTGAGCATCTGCCTTTGGCTCAGGTTGCGATCCCAGAGTTCTGGGATCTAGTCCCACATCAGGCTCTGCAGAGGGAGCCTGCTTCTCCCTCTTCCTATGTCTCTGCCTCTCTCTCTATGTCTCTCATGAATAAATAAATAAAATATTTTTAAATAATAAAATAAAAATAAAAATAGTTCATATTTAAACATGTGGGATGCAACTAAAACAGTAGATGAAAATTTTCAACCACATTGCAAGTGTCAAAAGTGTATTAGAAATTATTGTAGTGCTCACTTCGGCAGCACATATACTAAAATTGGAACAATACAGAGATTAGCATAGCCCCTGTGCAAGGATGACATGCAAATTCGTGAAGGATACCATATTTTTTAAGACATAGTGAGAGGGAATATAGGGGAAAGGAGGGAAAATGAGTGGAAAAATTAGAGAGGGTGACAAAACATGAGAGACTCCTAGCTCTGGGAAAGGAACAAAGAGTACTGGAAGGGGAAGTGGGTGGGGGGATAGGGTGACTGGGTGATGGGCACTGAGGGGCGCACTTGACGGGATGAGCACTGGGTGTTATACTATATGTTGGCAAATTGAACTTCAGTAAATAAATAAGTATATTTATATATATAAATATTATAAATAAATATTAAATATTTATTTATAATAAATATTATATATATAAAGAAATTACTGTATAATTGTTTTGAGGAATCTACCCTAAGGAAATAAATAACCAAAGATTCAGGTAATAGGGGCACCTGGGTGGATCACTGGCTCACTCTGTTAAGTGTCTGCTTTCGCCTCAGATCATAATCTCAGAGTCCTGGGATTCAGCCCTGCATCAGAGTCCTTACTTAGTGAGGAATCTGTTTCCCCCATTTTCTCTGCCCCTCCCTCCCACCCCATCCCCAACCCATGCATGCATACTCTCTCTCTCAAATAAATAAATAAAATCTTAAAAATATATATTTTATAAAAGATTCAGGCAATATTTTAATAATAGTTTTCCAAGGTAGGGGATTGGTTAAAATATTATACTAAATCCATGGTTTTCAATACTACACAATCATAAAAATGTTATTTTTTTTCTCATATTGGAATGTATGCATGATATAAAATTAATCAGAAGAACAGACAACAAAATTGTGTAAATTAGTATAATCTCAACTATCTTGTGTATGTCATCAAATGTTAATCATGTTTCCTCTGAGATGTCTGAATTAAAGTTAGGGGTTTTACAAAGGAATAAATAAGCAAACAAAAAGCAGAATCAGACAGATAAATACAGAGAACAAACTGACGGATGCCAGAGTGGGAGTTGAGGTGGGGAATGAGCAAATGGGTAAAGGAATAGTGGGAGATACAGGCTTCCAGTTATGGAATGAGTTAGCCATGAGCATAAAAGGTGGAGCATAGGAAATATAGGTATTATAATAAGGTTGGATGGTGACAGATGGCAGCTACCCTTGCAGTGAGCATATTATAACTTATAGAGAAGCTGTATCTTCTGCTGTACACCTGAAACTAATGTAGCATTGTTTGTTAACTATGCTCAAGTAATTCTTTTAATTAAGGGTTTATTATTTTTAATTTTTTACTACCCTTTTGCATTTTGCTAGTTTTTTAAAATAAAATTTTTAATCAGAAAAACATAAAGTCACTTCTAAAATACTTGTGTTTTTGCAATGTTATCTAGTAGAAGATCCCATATTACAAGTCAGCTTTGGTGCTTTAATGAGTAATGTGCCTGGAACAACAGCAATTGTCATGTGGGGCTGGTGTCATCTGGGGGATCCACAGGGCTCAGGCTCTTTTTGTATGCACTCGAATTGTCTAGCTTTAAAATGTCAGAATTGGAAGCAAAACTATGGAGACAAGCAGTCTGTGATAGGAGGACCTCTCCCCCAACTTAACTTTCCAGGAGAGATCTGAGAAGTCTGCATCCTGTGGACCCCAGAAGGCTTTGTTTCTCTCAGGCATCCACTATCATTCCTGGGTCTTCCTTTCTCTGGGACAGAAGAATTGAACAAACATCACTCAAGGTTTCTTTTCCACCCCTAACACACTGCTTTGGGTTTTCCCAATGACCAGCCAGCTTTCAGGATTTGGAAGCCTGACTACTAAATTTAGAGCAAAATGCTGGACTTTGCTCGTCTGTGGCTCTAGGAATTGATCTTTACTGGACCACTTCTTTTTAAGATAGATTGATTGATTGGTTGGTTGGTTTTAGAGAGAAAGTGTGTATGTAGAGGGAAAGAGAGAGAATCCTTGAGCAGATTCCCTGCCGAGCAGAGTCCAATGCACGACTTCATCCTAGGACCCTGAGACCATGACCTGAGTGGAAATGAAAAGTCAGATGCATAACTGACTGAGCCACCCGGGTGCCTTTCACTTGACCATTCTTTATTAAACATTGACTGGCACAGGTCTGGGCAATGGTAAACAAAAAGACTGTCCTGCGGACCTTACAATCTAGTGGGAAAGACAGAATATCGGCAACATGCATAAAAGTAGGTAGATTATACAAATGTCATAGGAGATAAGAGATATGGGGGGAAATTCCTGTAGAAGGGATGGGGTGAGCCCGTGGGAGGAGGACATGAAATAAAACCATTCAAATGGGACTATTAGGACAGAACTTTGTTAGAAGATGATCAGAACCATTTGACTTTTCAAAGCCCTGAAATTCTTAAGTGCCTTCCCTGATATAAAGGACTTCTAGGAGGATACAAGGGCTTATACACATCAAAGACCCCAAAACTTGAAATCCCAGATGTGTTTAAACTGTTATTTCTAGGTTTTGGTGTACATATTAGTGCCTGGCAAATAAACTCTCTTATGGTTTCTGTTCTTTGCATGTCCTTTGAAGCAGGTGAATAATTATACCCAGAAATATTTCACTTTAGTCAAACAAACCAGCTTCTTTATTTGCCATCTTTTGACAACTTTGCATTGCCATTTGTCAGAGGTTCATGCAAACAAATCTCATCCAACACACGGTACCAGAAGCCCATAAGTACTTCATGCATTCACGAATCTTCACAAAATAAAACTTGGGGATCTGGAAATAAATTTAGGTGAATGGAAAATTACTTATCAGAAAATCTAGTGCACATTTTACTCCATCAGCTAAATTGTTCCAAAACTTAACAAAAACAAAATCGTATCAGCTTTTAGCATCTCTAATACATTCCTTTATTGCAGACAGCTTTTTGAATCACATTAAAACCACAGGATTGGAGTTGCCATGAGTTGCATTTTATCAGCACAAATAAGGGTGCTTTTTTTCGCCATACAAATTAGAGCGATTATTTCAACTCAAGCTGTGATAGTTCTGGGGAGAATGATTGCACATATATTATTCAAAAAAAAAAAAAAGGAAAAAGAAAAGAAAGAAAAAAGAAAAGATCACAGTAGGATTCTGCAATGCAGTGCTTAGTTTTGTTTGTGTGTATGCTTTTTTTTTTTAATCTAGCTACTTAGTAGTAATTTATTGCCCTATTACTTCCACACTTTGCTGAATTCAAAAAGTCTATACTTGTCATGTTTACAACTAAAGATACTCATAATCCTTTTTCTGTACTGAAACTTTAAAAATGCCACAAACCAAGCTAGACGTCATTTAAAAGCTGCTGATTACAAATTTAGAAGACTAAATGAAAAAGAAAGAACTGTTTTCTAAATTTCCATGTAGTCTGGCATCATACATTTAATAAATTCTTCAGCTGGTGCTTGTCAAAAGTGTATAGCTTTGTGCTCTGTGCTAAGGAGTGTCCAAAAGAAACAGATGCAGAGCTTCTCATAAAATGCCTTTCCTCAACCAGCTCCCCGGGAATATTTTGCAAGACCAGATTAAAGGGAAGTTCAGGAATACCTGCACCCTGCATTGAAATATTTGAGTGTAGAACAGATTACATAAAATTAAATTCCTTCTTACTTTTATGTATAAAAATACATTTCAGTGTTTTATAAACCTCAATAACTAGAAATAATTTGGCTTTCAAAATGTTGAAATTTACCTTATTTATATTAAATTTAAAATTCAAATTAATCTTGAAATAAAAATTCTAACCACTCCAAAGCTATTTATACTTTGGCTTCAGAATCTGTCACAAAACTGAGGCGAATCAAGCCCAGAAAATGAAGAAATTAGTGCAAAGACTTTGGTGAGGTCAACAGGGGCTGCTTGGTGGCACAGGTAAACCAAAGGGCTAGGTAAGGAAAAATAAGACGGCAGCCTAGAAGGCAAAGGACTCTACTCATCTTCTTTTGGTTTCAATCAGCAGCAGAAGAATGGAGATGTCGGGCAAAGCTGAAAGAGAATTCTCAATTCCTCCCAAACCAGTGCTTCTGGGGGCACTGCTGGAGGTTTACTTAAGAAGAAATAAACCCACAGCTTTATATATCAGGTGGGTAAAATAGGAAAAACACATTCTAATTGCTTGTGAAATTAATCGAATTTATATATAAAAGGCATTCTGAAATAATTAATTTATTCAGGCTATCCATTCATCGTTTGATATGTATGGATAGTCCCTAGTCGGTGCCAATTGACTATAGCTTGGTGGAAGATCAGTTATGTATTAATGGTGCGATTAGAAAGGGAACATATCACCAATCAATATCCCTTGAATATTTTCTGTAGGAATTAGTAAAAACTTCATGAATGAATTTCCCCAAGTGTGATTCTATTAAAATCCAGAGTCATTTCTCCAGAGGCTTATGGTTTTTCACTTGGAGTTTTAAAAACCACACTGTATGCTGCAGCCATGTGGAAGGATTCCTTGAGCTTGTTAAAACTATAAATCAACTATAGACATTAATAAAAAAAAAAAGAGGTCTCTTTCAAACTCCTATGAGATTTTCTTACACTTGAGAAGTATATCACGGGTATAAATGCTAGGTATTTTACTTCTCCCTCTCCTATTCCAGTTTGCTTCCTTTGATTTGGTTTCATCTAAAGGGGCAGAAAGATATATCAAAATTATTATCAATAAGATATACCTTGTTGACATCCTCTAGATGATAAACTAAACTTAGCTTTAAAGATAAGTAAGACATTTGAATTCAGACTTTTCTATTTAAGTATCAGAGGATGTCTCAAATCAAGGAAAAGTAGCGAGCATCTACATTGTTTCACCTGAGGCATAACTAAATGGAAGGTGCCCTTCAATCAGAGCCATAAATTATATTCTGAGTATCAGAAGAAAATTGCAATATGAATATACATAAATCATTAAAAATACAATCTGTCTTTGCAAGCTATGTATGAAATGAAATGAGATAAACTATATGGCCATATTTCAAGACAAGAAGGAAGCCCATAATAATTTCTACTGGATGGACAATAGTGATGTTATTATGATAAAAGTTTGCCCAAACTATCATTAGTGTCTACAACAGAGAAAAGATAGCAATTATTATTATTAGATTAAGTAACAAATAAAAATAACTGAATGTGTAGTAGAGAAAGAGTAGATGAAATATAAGGAAATATATTTTAATTATAAGGCAAGTTAAGTAATGAAACAGTTGGCAAGGGAGGCTTACTTTCATCATGGTCAAAATTGGCTTCGGCTCCAGTCAGACATTCTTTCAGAAAGCTTTTTTTAATGACATTGTTTACCAATTTGCTGATTCTCCTATACCAAACAGCTTCTGAGGGCTCCTCATACTATCACAGAAGACATAATCTAATTAAATATGATATGATATTAAAATTAGGTAATCTCAAGGTTTTTTCAACTTCAAGTGTTTGCCATAGGCCTAAAAACTAAGAGTTTAATGAGGAAAAAAATAACTATTTAAAATATACTTTTGGATTTTGACAATAGAGAACACACTGATGGTTCTCAGAAGGGAGGTGATGGGGATGAAGGAGTGCACCTGTTGTGAAGAACACTGGGTGTTATATGGAGGTGTTGAATTACTATATTGTACACCTGAGACCAATATTACACTGTATGTTAACTAATTAGAATTCGAATAAAAACTTTAAAAAATAATAAAGATTTTTGGTATAGAGAAAACTTAATACATATGTAAGATATTATAGCAGAAGGTATAGAAGTCCATTTCTATTAACCAGGAGATAAATATGTAATGACAAAATTGCCTACATAGAGGGAATTAAGAGATGTGCTCAATTTAATTCATTGCTGAAATAAAATATTTCTTATGTGCAGAACAGTCTTACATAGAAAAAATATATTTATTCATTGGGTAAATATAGAAAAGAAAATAATTACTACTGAAGCAAAGAATGACTTAAGCCTAACCCTGTATTCACTGGGTCATTCCCCATACAGCTTTCAAAGATTTTTGCCTCTGTTCCAATTTTCTTCTATCATTTCAAATTATAATTATAAAAAAGAGAGTATTGCTTAGTGGTTAGCATAATGTGATGCAATAATTGACAGAGGAATTTGAAGCCTTGAGATGAAAAAGAAATATAGGCACAATCTTTTTAGTAATAAGTGTTATTACATAGATTGGGCTCACACTTGTTTTAAGTTTCAGAACACTAATAAAAGGATATATGACCTATATTCCTGAAAGCTGCGTAGGTACTTTGCTAATTGCTAAAAATAAAAGGTTAAGATAGATACAGTGTCTATCTTTATCAAGTGGAGGATGAGAGCAATAATTGACCGATTACAATTAGAACCAATGCCTCAAAAGAGAAAATAACTAAAGGTCTGATGTTTGAACAATAATGGAAGGCTTTCCCCAGAAAACCAAAGGGCAAATGAGTAAGCCAGGAAAAATAATGAGGAGAAAATATTCTAGCCAGGGAAAACTGCGTGTGCAAAGGCCCTGAGTTGAGAGGTCTTATCACATGAGAAGAAAAGACAGACAGTCTGTGTGGTTGGCACGTAAAAATTCACAAAGGAAGTAAAGGCAGATGAGATTGAAGAGCCATGCTGGACCCAGGTCCTGCAAGCTTTTAAGGCTCCATTTAGAATTTTTCAGTTTATCCTAGATCAGTTCAAAATGATTCAAGTGTGAGACAGGAAAGTGATACAAGGATTTCATATGTTAGCTCACTGAATTATTGACCACCAAAGCCAGTGGAATGGACTAGAGGTCTGATTTCCAGGGACAAGAGAAATCAGACAAATCCAGACTGAATTATATAAGCTGATGTTTGGGATGACTTAATCCCACAAATAAGATATGGTTAAAAGAATATTTATTTATGTTGCTGATAATCAAATTGAATTTGTGACAAACATAGGGACCCTGGGCCTTATTCACTGTGAATCAAGACCCAGGCCAATGACAGGGAATGTGAAAAACATGATTTACCAAGTCCAGGGGATAAGGGTTCTCATAGGACAGACTAGAATCAAAGGCTCTGCAAGAATATTCTTACTCCTTGCCTTTTTAACTTCTAGATGCTACCTACATCATTTGGCTCATGGCCTCTTTCTCACTGTCTCCCACTTCTGCTTCTTACCCTGATTCCCTGGTAAGAGCCCATATGACTACAATGGGCCCACCCAGACAATTCAGAATAATTTCCCTTGTTTCAAGATTATTCACTTGGTTGCATCTGCAAATTCTCTTTTGTCATGTGGTGAAAATGAAAAAATAAATAAATATTTCATCTTTGCTCCCAATTCTTGACACGTACTTGGAATCTTTAGAGTTATAAGAGTTATGGGCTTATAAGATTGTGGTTTTATGCTAATGAGATAATTGGTAGCCTGAGGCCCCTAGAGAGCTTCAGAATAGGGGCTGGTCTCAGGAAAAATGAAGCATGTGTATTAGAGTTCTCCAGAAACACAGAATGTGTTTCATATATATATATATATATATATATATATATATATATATATATACACCCCTGACTTATAAATGTTTTCACTTTATGATGGTGCAAAAGTAATATACATTATATAAAAACTGTACTTCAAATTTTGAAATTTGATTTTTCCCAGGCGAGTAATATGTGGTACAATACTCTCACGATGTTAGGTAGCAGCAGCAAGCCACAGCTTCCAGTTAGCCAAGCAATCACAAAGGTAAACAACCAATATACTGATAGCCATTTAGTTTTTCACTTTCAGTGCAGTGCTCAATAAATTATATGAGATATTCAACACTGTATTATAAAATAGGCTTTGTATTAGATGATTTTTGCCCAACTGTAGGCTCATGTAAGTGTTCTGAGCACATTTATAGTAGGCTAGATTAAACGATAATGTTTAGTAGTTTAAGTGTATTAAATGCATTTTCGACTTACTGTATTTTCAATTTAAGATGAGTTATTGGGACATAACCCCATAGCAAGTTGAGGAAGATCTGTATATAAAGGAAGATTTATTATAGGAATTGGCTCACACAGTTACAAAGGCTGAGAAGTCCCACAGTTTGCCATTTGCAGGCTAGAGAACCAGAAAAGTAGGAGGTACAATTTAGTTTGAGTACGAAGGCCTGGGAACCAGGATCTTCAATGTCCCAGGTCAGGAAAAGATGGACATTCTAGGTGGAGAAAGAGAGAATTCACCCCTCCTTAACCTTTGTCTTCTATTTTGGCCCTCAGTGGATAAGAAGATGCCCACTCATATTGCTAGCAATAGGTCTGTACCCTACTGCATGAAATGCTTATCTGTTCCAGAAACACTCAAAAATAATGCTTTACCAGCTATCTTGGTATCCTCTAGACCAATAAAGTTGACATGTAAAATGAACCATCATAGCAGCTTAGAGGGTTAAAACTCATCCCCATTCCTAAATTTCAAGGAGAAGTGAGGGGCTGGAAATCAGGTTAATCACCAATGGCCAATAATTTAATCAATCATGCCTGTATAATAGAATCCCTATAAAAACCCCCAAACAACAGGGTTCAGATTGCTTCCAAGTTGATGAATGCCTTGTGGTCCTGAGAGGGTGGCATGCCCGAAGAAAACCTAGAAAGTCTATGCTTCTTCCACTATACATCTTTCATTAATGTATAAAATTCAGGCTCTTCCTGAATTTTAGCTTTTATAATAAACTGATAAACATGAGTGAAGAGAGTTCTTGAGTTCTGTGAGCCATTCTAACAAATGATCAAATCTGAAGAAAAGAGGGAACCTCTGACATTGTAGCAAGGTCAGACAAAAGTGCACCATCTAATACTCAAGACTGGTGTCTGAAGTGACAGTAATCTTGTGAGACTAAGCCCTTAAACTTGTGGGATCTGACATTAAGTCCAGGTATTTAGTGCCAGAATTGAATTGAATTATAGAACACCTGGTTGGTGTTTTGAGAGTTTGAGAATCGGTTATTGGTGTGGGAAAACAAAAACAAAAACAAAACAATTCCCATGCATTTGGTGTCAGAAGTTTTGGGAGTAGAAACAATTTACTTGTAAAGTCAAATATTCACAGGTTCACCAATTAGAAAATAAACATCTTTGGGAGCCCGTTATTCTGCTATCACAATCCTCCTTTTGATGCTTCCAAATCTATGTCCATCCCACATGCAAAATACATTCATCCCATTCCAATATTCCCAAACATTTCAACCCATGATAGCATCACCACCCTTCCAAGTATCATCTAGTTTGCAACAGCTCAAAAATCCCAACCTCAGCAGGTAAATTGTTTAAATCAATGATGGGTGAGACTCGGGGTAAAAATCCTTCCTGAGACACATTCCTTGCCATCTTGGACCTTGTGTAACTCTAGAAATAAGTCATATGTTCCCCAAATAAAAGTCTGAGATCTGGAATGCCTGGATGGCTCAGTGGTTGAGCGTCTGCCTTCAGGTCAGGACGTGATCCCAGGATCCAGGATTGAGTCAAAATCAATGAGCTAAATGTCAAAGATCATTGTATACAACTTCTGCTTTCTACATAGCTATAGAATACTATTCAACTAAGCTTTTTGCCCCTATATACCAAGAATCATCTTTCTCTAGTTTCCAATACCAAATTTCTCATTGCATTCTGAGGTCTCAACAACAGCACCTTGAATGTCCATATTTCTTCCAATAATCTATTCATGATCATTTAAATTTTCTTAATATAGGTTTTCTTTACAATGTTCCTTACTTCCCTCTGAGTCTTCATTACCAGAGGAGTCGACTTGTTTCTACTTATAGCCTATTAAAGGTAATCTAGGCTATTTCTATCATACTCCACAAAATTCTTCCAGCTTTTACCCATTACCCTACTCCAAAGCTGCTTCCACATTTTTAGATATTTATTATATCAGTACCCCATATCTGGTACCAAAATGTGTGTTAATTTCCTATCACTGCTAAAGCAAATTATTGCAAATTTAGTCACTTAAAATGATACAAATATTTTTATTTTGAAGTTCTGGAGGCCACGAATTTAAAATCAGTTTCAGTGGACTAAAAAATCAAGGTGCAGCAAGGACTGTGTTCCTTTTGGGGGCCCTAGAGGAGGATCTGTTGCTTTGCCTTGTTCAGCTTCTAGGGACTGCCTGTGTTCCTAGAATTGTGGTCCTCTCCTTTTATTGTCATCTCCTTCTTTGATTATCATAGTCTTGACTCCTTCTTTCACTTTAAAGGATTTTGTGACCGTGTCAGGCCTACCAGATAATACAGAATAATTTCCCCATGTCAAGATCACATCAACAAAATAATCTTTGCCAATAAGGTAATATAGTCACAGGCTCTGGAGATTGGGACGTGAACATCTTTGGGAATCATTATTTTGCCTAACACAATGGCATAGGCAAATTTCTGGGAAGAATAAAAATACTGTCCTAAGCATACAAACCTCCCTTCCCAGAAACCAACTGAAATTTGAAACACCTTCAGCAATAGCAAAAATCAGGAATGCTTGTCAATTGTACTTTCTTTTAAATAGGATAGAAAAGAGTAAATTGAATAAGGATTCATAGAGCCCTCTCAGACTTCATCAGATTTCATCTTCTTGATGAAGCACCAATTTATTTTAAGGCATCAGTAGAAAGATCTAGGCAGAAGACCCCAGGATAGCCCTAATTAGATGAGCAAAGATGGCGAGGAAAGGTTACCTCAGGAAAAGAAGGAATTAGTTCACTGGGAATCTCACTTGTGCTGGAGGTCAATGTGTAGGAAGTTGTGCTAAGCTGCCTCGGGGAAACAATGATGCCAAACTGAAAGCTTCTCCCTAATTGATAATCAACCTAATGCACTGAAATTCTTTTTTCTGCTATTCCTTCATCCATTCATTCATATACTCATTCAACAGATATTTGTTAGTTAGATATTCGTGAGTATCCCCACCTCTAACACAGTCTCCTGGATACATCAGTGAATAAAACAAAGTCTCTCCTCATAAAACCCACATTCAGTTAGGAAGCAAAGATAATAGAAAACGAGTAAATGATAATGGTATCAAGTAGCACTAAGTTTTATAAAAGAAAATAATGCAAAATGAGATAAGAAGGAAGGGAAGAAGGGAATTAGAGAGATTTGAGCAAGAATATTTGGGCAGATGCCTGTAAGAGAGAAAAGGAGCTATCTGAATGGATGGTTAGGGGTTAGGCAGAGAGAAGAGCAGAATCAAAGCATCTCCACATGACATGTTCTAAAGACAGTGAGGAGCCAGTATAGTTGAAGAGGGGAAAGCAGGGGACATTTAGAAAGTAATAAGATTAGAAAGGTGGTCTAGGGGCTGAACATGTAGGTCAAGCCTCTGGATTTTATTCTAAAGCTATTGGAACAAGGGAGAGCAGAGATTCAATTTACATTTTAAAAGGTAGGCAGCGGCTTACCAGCTACCAGGGAGGCATAAGAGCCAGTAAAAGTAACACAGATAGTAGTTTGTTGTTGCAGTAAGTAAGTAGGGCAGCTTTAATTAGAACTCCGCTCGTCCACTGTAATATGGAAAGAGAAAAGAAGAACATGATAGTGGACTGCTGGAAAGAGGGTGGTATTGTCCTTTCACTCTGTCTACCACTTGGAGAACTCCGTCAGCTTCCTGAACAGACCCACCCAGTGGCCTCAATGATCAAACTTGTAGAGAATTGGGCTTCTCCATGGCAGTGGTCCTCTATAAGGTGGACAGGCTCTCCCCCAAATGAGAGACAGAGATTCACACTAAAATGAAAGCAGAGTATATAATATGAGAGACAATACTAGTGGATGCCAGGTCCCAAAAGATGGCTCAGTAAAGAAAGCTAGTCAATGTCAAGGTGACCACAGGAAATTCAGTTTAAAAAAAAAAAAAAAACCCAGGACCGAGAATCCCTTCTAGGAGAGATCTTGATCTACACTTGATCCCCACTGTCCTGGGGCAGCTGGATAAACAAACTAGTAAAAGTAACTTAGCCCCCTTAATAATCATCCTGAAAACTATGGAGAGAACTCTGACAAAGTCCAGATATACCTCTATTTATTTGGGATAAATTTATAAGCAGACGTAGATCTCTTCTTTCCCATATATGAATTTTAAAAGGGGGGGGGAGGCACATTAGGGCCTTGATTTAATTTGCATCAGATAAGAAAAACAACACTAACACTTGGGTTCTATTTGAAATAAAGGTGAATTTAAGACAGCAGCATGTTGGAATCTCCTAACCCTCTGAGAACATGTCGGTAGCTATGCCATATCTTCCCAGAAAACACCTACAAAAATGTTCAATTTACATTTCAGGGCAATTTATTCTTATATATAGACAATGACCACTGTGATATTCATATAATAAAGCAATAGCCCCTTTGAAAATATCATGATAGCACTATCAAACCTTGCAAAATTTTGCTACAGCTACCTCAAAATGAGAAACATCTAAAACTCAATGACTAAATAGGAAAGAACTAAATAAATTAATATAGTGTCAACAATGACTGAAAAATAACAACTGCAAAATGTAAGATCTGTAGATAGAAGTTAGTAAAGAAACCAAAAATTTAGAAACCAGAAAGTACAATTAAAAAAAAAACATATTTATCATGATGCTCAAACTCTCCTTCAAAAAATGTGCTCTAAGAATATATCCCAATAATAATAATCATTATATCAGAGACCTGTCAGAGTTTATTTGTATTCATATTTCTCATCTGGTTCTGTGTTTTTTCATATAATAAATCTTCAATACATTTAAGTTTGAACAATACAAGCAAGTTTCTGTTTTGAATTTAGATAAGATGAAAAGAGATCACTCCTACACTTACAACACAATAAAATAATGCTAGAAAATCTATAAATTCAAAATTTTTCTTGAACATATCAGAAAGCCAAGGTCACTGAGTGACCAATTAACTTGAAATTTAAGGAAAGATAGGCTTTCCTAAGTAGAGATAAGATGGTTTTCCTAGGTTAGATGCTTGTAGACGCTGGGAAGAATTCATCTGGAATTTGTAATGAATCACAAAGGACTGATGGTGGATTAGCAAGAGAATACAGAACCTGTGGAAACTACAGACTCAAGATAAATTCAACCCCATCTGCAGGCTCTTCTCCAAAAACCTCACTGGATACTTAAAAAAAAGGGGGGGGGGGACACTGGCAAGAGTCCTGAGAAAATGTTCCTCAGTGTAAACCTGAGAAAGAGGGACTGTAGGCACTACTACAAAGACGTACATTTTAACTAGTCCATTGTCCTCCACTTTTATGGGGGAAAAAAATGCCTTCAGGGGATGGTTAAAAGGCAACGAACTCTCTTGCCCTTGGGCCTTAGGTAAACCTGCTGCTAATGAAATTAAGGGGGGACCCACTTCCTTGGGAGACAGAAAATAATACATGCAGAGCTCACATCTACAGCTGAGAGTAGGGCAGGATGACTGTGAAAGCCCCATTCACTAAACATAAAGATTAATCAATAGGTATTACCCAAAATAAGCACAAAGAGAAAAAAAGATGATAAAACAGAGATGGAGGAAAACAAGAAATGATAACAAGTGTGCAATTGTGACCCTTGAGTCTTGACATAGGAAAAAATGTTAGGGTTTGAAGATAATGACCAAGAAAGAATCCTAGAGACATCTTTGGATGCAAAAAGCTCGTTTTATTAAAGCATGGGGACAGGATCTGTGAGCAGAAAGAATTGTACTGTGGTCATGACGAGTGGCCCATTATATACTTTCAAGTTGGAAGGGGGTTAGGGATAGTGTAAGCCCCCCACGTATTTTGGGATCCTGAGGGGCTTACTATTGTTATGAAGGGTCATTTGTTACTGTTTAGTAAAAACTCAGTCCTAAGATCCTTCAGATGTAATCAGTGGGTCACATGCTTAAGGGATGATGGCCAGCACGCATCTTGAGGAGTAGAGATAAAGGAAGTTTCCAAAGGAATCTTTATGGGTTAAAGTAGACTTACAGGGTCCTGGGGGTTGGGGTATGATTGCTTTTTGCCCTTTGCAAAGTATAAACAACGAGGCAGCTGAGTTCTTAGAGGGATGTCACTCAGCCTGTTTCAAGGACCTGTCGATGAGCTCTAAGTAGTAAGGAAATTTAATTTTTCTTCTGCCTTTATTTCCCATATCTACTCGTGATCCCACTAGTAGAAGGTAAAAGAACACTGCAAAAGAAATATCAGAACAAATGATGACTGACAACTTGGCAAAATTAATAGAATCAAACTATAGATCCAAGCTCATAGAACACCAAACAGGGCAGCAAACACACCCACATTATCATCTCAAAAGATGCAGAAAAAGCCAATACTCATTTATTATAAAAACTAGGAGAAGAAAGAGACATATTTATCTGATAATGAGCAACTATAAAAATCTTAACAGCTGGCATCAAATTAACACTGAAAGATCATTAAATGCCTTCCTCCTAAGATCAGGAGTTAGGAAAGGTACCGGCTCTTCTCACTCCTACTCAGCATAGTACTAGAGGTCCTGGACAATGTAGTAAGTCAAAATATAAAAGATGTACAAAATGGAAAAAAAAAAAAGGTAAAAACTATCTATTTTCCCAGACATTAGGACTGTTTACATACAGAATTCCAAAGCATCTAAGAAAAAAAAAGAAAAAAAAAAAAAAAAAACTAGAACAAATCTATGATTTGGCCGACCACAGGATAAAAATAAATATACAAAAATCAATCACATCTCTACATACTATGAGTGAAAAGTTGGAAATTGTGATTTGAAAATAAATCATTTACAATAGCAATACAAATATGAAATACTTATCTATGATTATTATAAAATACATGTAGAGCCTATAGACTGAAAAGTGCAAAATCTTGATTAAACAAAAATCCATGCAGATAGATGCCATATTCATGGACTGGAAAAGTCAATATTGCTACGATGTTAATTCACTTAAAACTGTCCCACATGTTCAACACAATTGCAATAAAAATTTCAGTATTTTTTTAGAAAAATAGAAGAATTTATTTTAAAATAATATGAGAGAAAAAGGCACTACTGTAGTAAAAAAAAAATACATATAAAAGAACAAATTTAGAGCACTCACACTGCCTGATTTCTTAACCTAAATTATAGTAGTCAAGATAATATTGGAATAGAGAACTAATAATGATGTAGATAAAAGAAACAGAGGAGAAAGCTAGAAACATACCCATATATTTATGATCAATAGATTTTCAATAAAATTTTGTTTTTTTTTTTAAGTTTTTATTCAAATTCCAGTTAGTACACAGTGTAATATTAGTTTCAGGTGTCCTATACTGTGACTCCACACTTCGTACAATACCCAGTGCTCACCACAGCAAGTGTACTCCTTAATCCCCATCATCTAACCCCCCATCTCTCTACTCCCCTCCCCTCTAGCAACCATCAATTTGTTTTCTATAGTTAAGAGTCTGTGTCTTAGTTTGTCTTTCTCTTTTATCTCTTTGCTTATTTCTCTCGTTTCTTAAAATCCACATATGAGTGAAATTATATGGTATTTGTCTTTCTCCTTTTGACATTTCATTTAGCATCATACTCTCTAACTCCATCCGTGTTGTTGCAAATGGCAAGATTTCATTCTTTTAATGGCTGAGTAATATTCTCTTATTTTTTTAAAGATTTTATTTATTTATTCATGAGAGACACAAAGAGAGAGAGAGAGAGAGAGAGAGAGAGAGAGAGGCAGAGACACAGGCAGAGGAAGAAGCAGGCTCCAAAGAGGGAGCCTGATGTGGGACTTGATCCCGGAACTCCAGGATCACGCCCTGAGCTGAAGGCAGGTGTTAAACCACTGAGCCACCCAGGGATCCCCTCCATCATATATATGTATACACACACACACAATATACATCTTCTTTATCCATTCATTAGTCAATGGACATTTGGGCTTTTTCCTTAATTTGGCTATTGTAGATAATGCTGCTATAAACATATGGGTGCATATATCCCTTTGAATTAGTATTTTTGTATTCTTTGGGTAAGTAGTACAATTGCTGGATCACAGGGTAGGTCTATTTCCAACATTTTGAGGAACCTCCATACTGATTTACAGTGTGGCTGCACCAGTTTTGATTCCCACCAGCACTGCCAGAGGGTTCCTCTTTTCCAACATCCTTGCCAAAACTTATTTCTTGTATTACTTTTAGCCATTCTGACAGGTGTGTGGTGATACCGCGTTGTAGTTTTGATTTGTATTTCCCTGATGAACCCTGATGCTGGACATCTTTTCATGTGTCTGTTGGCCATCTGTATGTCTTCTTTGGAAAAATGTCTATTCATCTCTTCTGTCCATTCTTAATGTGATTATTCATTTTATGGCTGTTGAGCTTTATAAGTTCTTTATATATTTTGCATATTAATCCTTGATGAGATATGTCATTTGCAAATATCTTCTTCCATTCAGTAGGTTGCCTTTTAGTTTTGTTTATTGTTTCCTTTGCTGTGCAGAAGCTCTTTATTTTGATGAAGTCCCAATAGTTTATTTAAACTTTTGTTTCCCTTGCTTCAGGAGACATATCTAGAAAGAAGTCACTACTGCCAATATCAAAGAAGTTATTCATTGTGCTCTTTTCTAAGATTTTTATGGTTTCCCATTTCACATTTAGGTTTTTAATCCACTTGAGTTTATTTTTGCATATGGTGAAGGAAAATGGTCCAGTATCATTCTCTTACATGTAGTTATCCAGTTTTCCCAACACTGCTTGTTAAACAGACTGTCTTTTTGCCATTGGATATTCTTTTCTGCTTGTCAAAGACTAATTGACCATATGATGTGAGTTCATTTCTGGGTTTTCTATTCTGTTCCATTGATTTATGTGTCTATTTTTGTGCCAGTACCATACTGCCTTGGTGACTACAGTTTTGTAACATAGCTTGAAATCTTGAATTGTTGAATCCCCGGGTGGCTCAGCAGTTTAGCGCCTGCCTTTGGCCCAGGGTGTGATTCTGGAGTCCCAGGATCAAGTCCCAAGTCAGGCTTCCTGCATGGAGCCTGCTTCTCCCTCTGTCTACATCTCTGCCTCTCTGTGTGTGTGTCTCTCACGAATAAATAAACAAAATCTTTTTTAAAAAATCTGGAATTGTGATACCTCCCGTTTTTTTCTTTTTCAGAATTGCTTTGACTATTCGGGGGTTTTGTGGTTCCACACAAATTTTAGGATATTTGTTCAAGCCCTATGAAAAATGTTGTTGGTATTTTGATACAGATTGCATTAAATGTGTAGATTGTTTTGGGAGGTATAGATATTTTAACATTTGTTCTTCTGATCCATGAGCATGGAATGTCTTTCTATTTCCTTGTGTCATCTTGAATGTTTTTCATCAGTGTTTTGTACTTTTTAGATTACAGGTCTTTCAATTCTTTGGTTAGGTTTATTTCTAGGTATCTTACTGTTTTTGGTGCAATTACAAAAGGGACTGCCTCCCTAATTTCTTTTTCTGCGGCTTCATTATTGATGTAGAGAAATGTAACGGATTTCTGTGCATTGATTTTGTATCCTGCAACTTTATTGAATTTGTATATCAGTTCTAGCAATTTTTTGGTCAAGTCTTTGGGTTTTCCAAATGGAGTATCATTTCATAATAGTGAGGGTTTTACTTGTTCTTTGCTGATGTGGATGTTTATTTCTGTTGTCTGATTGCTGGGCTAGGACTTCCTATACTGTGTTAAATAATAATGGTGAAAGTGGACATATCTCCCTTGTTCCTGACTGTAGAGGAAAAACATTCCATTTTTCCCCATTCTGGGTGATATTAGTTATGGGTTTTTCATGTATGGCCTTTATTATGTTGAAGTATATTCCCTCTATACTTCACTGAGGTTTTTCATCATGAATGGATGTTGTATTTTGTCAAGTGCTTCTATTGAACTGATCATATGGTTCTTATCTTTTCTTTAATTAAAGCTGTATATCACATTGATTGAGTTAAGGTAATTAAATTCTTAAAAAAGAATAATCTTTTCAACAACCTAATCCATACTTCATACCTTATAAAAAATTATCTCAAAATAAATTATATCTGAATATAAAACCTAAAATTCTAAAACTATTAGAAGAAAACATGAGTAAAAATATTTGTAATCTTGAATTAGGCAAAGATGTTTTAGATACAGCACCAAAAATAGAATCCATAAAGGGGAAGGGGGAGATGATAAATTGGACAGCATCAAAATTAATTATTCCTGATCTGTGGAGGTTGGTGTTAGCAGAATGAAAAGACAAGACAAGGGGATCCCTGGGTGGCTCAGCAGTTTAGCGCCTGCCTTCGGCTCAGAGTGTAATCCTGGAGTCCCAGGATCAAGTCCCACATCAGGCTCCTTGCATGGAGCCTCCTTCTCCTTCTGCCTGTGTCTCTGCCTCTCTCTCTCTCTGGGTCTCTCATGAATAAATAAATAAATAAAATCTTAAAAAAAAAAAAAAAGACAAGCAATAAATAAGGAAAAAATATTTGCAAATCAAATACTTCATAAATGACTTGTAATCATAGTAAAGGCTCTTAAAACTAATGAATAGTAAACCAACAATATTTTTTAACAATGGGCAAAATATCTGAAATGACAATTTACACAAAATATTTATAAAAAACAAGTCTCTGAAAAGTTGCTCAACATCATTAGGAAAATGCAAATTAAAACTATAATGAGATGCTGCTATACATCTATGGTAATGAATACAATTTTTAAACAGCAATTCTAAGTGCTGATAAGGAATTACAAGCCTTTCACACATTTCTGGGGTCAATGTAAAATGCTTACAAGTTTGTAAAACACTTTAGCAGTATCTTACAAAATTGAAAACATACTTATCAAACACAATTTGGACATTTATCCAAGTGAAATAAAAAAAATTATGTTTACAAAAAGAACTGTATGTAAATGATTTTATTCATGAATTGAAAGCAATCCATATGTTCCTCAATTACAGTGTGAAATAGGAATATACAATGAAATGTACCTCAGCAATAACAGAAAGTGATTTTGATGAAGTCCCAGAAAGAAAAGTGAGCTACTGATATACACCACAGCATAAATCAACCTCAAATGGATTGTGCTAAGTAAAAGAAGCTACGTACAAACGTTGCATACTACATCATTGCATTTAGTGCATTCTTTCAAAAGCAAAACTATAAGCAAAAAGTAGATGAGTGTATGTCAGAGCTGAGAATGGGGAATGAGGGGTTAAGGTTGCCTTTGAAGAGTTTGTTGGGGTTAGGGCACTGTTCTAAATCATACTTATTGTGGTGGTCAGCAAACTGTGCATTTAGGCCAAAACTCTCAGAATTTTCCATTTAAAAATCTGAATATTACTCTATATAAATAATATCTTAATTAAAAATAGAACAAATTAAATATTAAAGAAAAATCTAATAAATTATCCTAATAATAAAATCAGACATGTGAAAAAAGTGCATGAGGAAAAGATTTAAAATAATTTCATTTTTTTCCAATAAAATTTAGTAATAATCTAAATATTCATCAGACAGAAAATGTCAAAAGGTAAAACATAAAACAATATTTTTTAAAAACATGAAATAAAAACATTACAAGAAAAATTCTAAAAGTATATTGAGAAACACAAACATACACTAATAACAAAATACCTGAATATTTTGTACTATAACTGTAATGTCTTTCTATACTAACTCTGAAGGGTTTATAACAACTTAAATATTTTTAGCTGATTTCTGTGCAAAGATATTTAGAAGTTCCTAGTAAAGAAACTACATGCATTTGCAATGTAACAACAAAGGAACAGCATTGCGTCTGTGTTAAGAGAGTGAATAGGTCAGAATAATTTCACTAGAAGATGCTCAGAAGATCGTGGCGCTGCAACCCGTGTGAACAGCAATTTCAAATGAGAGGCACCTTTACTCAAAAAACCTACTCTGATTCAGGAAATACTTTTCAGTTTGTTTCACAGTGACTAATGTGCTATAAGTAGCAACATTTTGGTTGGTTTTAACAAAAATTAAACCAGACATGTAGCTTTAAAGGTAGTAGATACAGAATGGGGGCTGGCAGCTTGACCTCAATCCCATTGCCAGCTCTACCACACATTAACCACACAACCACAAAAAGATTACTTGGCTTTTTTAAGGTTTTATTTTTTGATTTAAGAGATGGAGATTAGAAAAAGAACAGAATGGAAATCCTCCATTTATTTATTTGTTGTCAAGTTCTATCTAACATGTCTGCCTTGTGTATATTGTGACATGCACTTGAGCTAGAAAAATCAGCGAGGGAATTCTCTAAAACTTTCTGCAGCTGGGCAGAAAGCACATTCATCAGATCATAAAATTAATAAGCATGTAAATACTCTAAGGAAGCTCAAAACATCTTAGAGAAGAGGCGCCAACCGAGACTGGGCTTAAAGCTGTGGAATGAGGAGCAGGAAAGGTTTTCTCTGAAGAAATGATGTTTGAGCTGAAATGGCAAGCAAAGAAAAAGCCTGTAAATGGAATGTTAGCTGCCGTTAGTTAAGTGCTCCATAAAAATGTCTTATTTTGTGCAAGAAAAAGAAGCAATAAGCTTATAGCATTAATGAATCACCTGTGAAGTTTAGATCAACGCCAGGTACCACTGAAGGAGCTGACTCAGGAGTATTGGCAGCGTGAGTTGTAGCTATGGCATGCAGGTGGAAAGCTAGGCTCTAAGGAACAATTGCCAGCACTCATTGGCAATGACTTTTCCTGAACACTGAGGCTAACTGCTTGCCTGACTCTCTCCTCTTTCAAGCCATGCAAAGCTTTTAGTGAAAGAAATTTCTCACCACCTAACTGGCTACAATCAATATGATCCACATCACTTTCCACTGTGAGGACTGTAAAAATAGAATCTGAAATTCAGCCTTAGGACTCTGGGGAAAGAAGCACACATAAGTAAGGGAAAGTGTTTCACTTTGAATTCTGATACCTGACATTTGGACCTAAAGAGTCAGTGGAAATGACAGAAAAGCAAAGTAATGCAAGAAATGAGAGCCACATAGGGAAATGATGTCACAAGATTTTTTCCTATTTATTTCCCTTCTTTTTAAACTTTGACCTGAAGGTTGTAAGAAGACTTCTTAGAGCTTTTTAATATGATTTTCTGTGGGTGAGGAACTTACAGGAAATACTGATCTTTGGAACTGCTCATCCCTGGAACACTTTAAACAAACCAGGATTGGAAGAATTAGTCCTTTTCTTTATCTGCCTGTATCTGTGGTCTCTGTGGGAAGAGGCCCTTCTTCCAGAATCAGAATCAGGGCAGGAGGACAAAACAGAAAGCCAGTACTGGTATATTTGAGCAGCTTCGTATATTTGTTTCATTTCCCTAGGGTTTCCCTCAAAATGAGTAAAAGTGTCAGGTAACCTTCACTATTACCTTCTAAATGACCCCAATCCTTCGGTGTTTTTCATCTTTACATAAAGGAGAAATTTATCTCCTGGTAACTTAGCTATAAAAATATATAGCTTTGGATGAGTTGGAATAAATCTTACAGAGAATCTAGTTCACTACCCACTTTTAAGGATGAGATAATGGAGACCTACATAGATTCTATGACTTTCTTAATGCATCACTTTAGTGTCATGGACTCAAAATCTAACCAGATGCTGGTTGGAGAATAGGGACTAATTGGTCTCTTACACTATCCTCTGGTTAATAGCCAGTGTTTTATTTTTTTTTTATATTTTTTGTAATAGCCAGTGTTTTAAATGGTGGTCTGATCAATAATCCAGACACATCAATTGGTACTTTAAAATATATTCTTCCAAATATATTTAGTCCTCTCTACAGTTTGCCTTGGTTTCTCTAAGCATTCTTCAGATGCTCTGTTCTATCTCACTTGAGACAGATCGCTTGTGGCAGATTGTATTTCCCAAAGATGTCACCCATCCTACATGCTCTTCTACAATATGATCTTGTTACCTTCCACCCCAGGAGGGGGTCTATGTTTCCTCCTTTTCAAATTGGGCACGCTTTTGACAGCTTCATCCACAGATATGACCGTGTGATCACCAAGGTTGGGTCATAAAGCACGTTCAGCCTCACCAAAGAAGATACACAGATAGCAAGAAGCATATGAAAAGATGCTCCACATCCTAAGTCCTCAAGGAAATGCAAATTTAAGCAACAATCACCTACCACTCATTTATCAGATTGGCCAATATTCAGTACACCAACAACACCAAGTGCTGACAAGGATGTGGAGCAACAGGAAATCTCACTCATTGTTGATGGGAATGCAAAGTGACACGGCTACTTTTGAAGACAGTTTGGAATCTTCTCGCAAAACTAAACATACTCTAATGTGATCCAGTAATTGCACTCCTTCATATTTACCCAAAGGAGCTGAAGACTTAGGTCTATACAAAAACCCACACAATGATGTCGATAGGCCCTGTGTTCATAGCTGCCAAAGCTTGGAAGCCACCAAGATGCCTTTCAGTAGATGGATGGATAAATAAACTGTAGCACATCCAGACAATGGAATATTATTCAGTGCTACAAAGAAATGAGCTATCAAGTCATGAAAAGATATGGATGAGTCTTAAATGCATATAGTTAAGTGAAAGAAGCCAATCTGAAAAGGCTATATACTGACTGCATGGTCCCGACTCTATTACACTCTATAAACAGCAAAAGTATGCAATGAGAAAAAACACCAATGATTACTCTAGGGGTTTAGGTAGAAAAATGAATATGTACAGGAAAAAAAATTAAAGCAATGCATCTTTCACCTGAGTGTCTCTCTCTGAATGATTGTTTTTGGAGCTTTGAGCCACAGTGTAGGAAACCATACTGTAGGGAGGCTTTCAGGGTTTCCCCATTCAGGGAGAGAACTGTTCCTACTGTGGGCAAACACTAGTTACTTTTATCTGTTTCTTCTACCCAGAAATTCAGCCACACCCTCCTCTCTCCCATTCCTGCCTCCCAGATCTGCTGTAGGCTCAGATGTTTACATCCCCACTTTTATGTAAATGAGGTTTGCTTCATTCTCCTCCTGGTTCTACACTAGCATGGGTTCTGGATACTTCTATTTATCCTCCCTACTGATTTATTTATTTTTTTTCACTTCCAAATATATTAGAGTTTTACTTGTAGACATATGAACCCTGACCTTTTGGATTTCCAATTTTTTTATAAATTTATTTTTTATTGGTGTTCAGTTTGCCAACATATAGAATAACACCCAGTGCTCACCCCGTCAAGTGCCCCCCTCAGTGTCCGTCATCCAGTCACCCCCACCACCCACCCACCTCCCTTTCTACCACCCCTAGTTCGTTTCCCAGAGTTAGGAGTCTCTCATGTTCTGTCTCCCTTTATGGTATTTCCCACTCATTTTTTCTCCTTTCCCCTTTATTCCCTTTCACTATTTTTTATATTCTCCAAATGAATGAGACCATATAATGTTTGTCCTTCTCCAATTGACTTATTTCACTCAGCATAATACCCTCCAGTTCCATCCACGTTGAAGCAAATGGTGAGTATTCCTCTACTGATTTATATGACCTTTCCCAAGATGTGGGGGAGATCTTTCCCTTATTTCACAAAAAACAGGTATTTTACTTCTTTTAGGTTTAATTCTTTCATGTAACTGAAAATTCATCTGGCATCATTTGATCTGGGAATTTTATTTCTATGAAATGAAACTAAAGAAAAGTATAGAAATCAAATAAACGTTTATGTACAAGACACTAATGAAAATAATAATTAGAATAGCAAACTTAGAAATAAAAGAGTCCCTATAAGTGAAAATAACTAAGTTTCAGGCATAGTATAAAATATGTTTTAGCATTTATAAATTATGTTTGTGAAGAATAATTATCAATGTGGGGAAACATTCTTAATTGGAAAATTATGACACAATATTGTATATCCAATGTAAAAAAAGCAAAAGGGTACTTACTATTCAATGCACAAAAAATCCCTCAATGAGTTTATGCTTTATTTTATACTTCTTTTTGTACCTCAGAAAATATATATGTTAGGTCTTTTTAAAAAGTTAGAAAAATTCAGAAAAGCAACAAATAACAAAAAATGGGAACACAAAAAAATTCATAAACCAAAAATAATCCATTAGAATGCCATGGAGAAACAAATGCAGTTTTTACTAGTAAGTAAAAAGCTTTTTAAAATCAAGTAATAAGGTGAACTGGATTCATCTATTACCAAAAATCACAAACCTTTGCTGTGGAACATAAAGGAATATGTAAATTTTGAAAAACTGGAGTTATTCACCACGTTTGTAGCTAAAATCTCAAAATTACAAGCATTCTTTTCTTCCCAAATTCACCCATAAATATTATAAAATTACATCTATGTGTGTTTATATCCATACAGTTAAGATCACAAATAGATTTTGTAAGAGTGTAAGGTTCTAAAAAATAAGAACACCGCACAGGAATTCAGCCCTTTTTGATGGTTAAATATATTCAGTAGATTCATTAATGAAATGTGCGGCTGGCATAAATAAACAACAGTGGAAATAAAGGTGACTAAAACAAAAAAGAATAAATATAAAAATTTTGTAATTATGAAAATAGTATTTTAAATCAGTGGAGAAAGTGTGGTGTAGAGTGCCAATACTTTGGAAACAAATGGACATTTATTCAGAAAAATAAAAAATAAAGGTAGGTTACAGGACCTTGATTTTTAGGTAGTAGCTGGTGTTGCTCCTTTTTTTCTTAGAAATTTCCATTTAGGGAAAAAGAGGGGAAAGAAATATAGAAACCAGACTCTATGTTCAATCATACAGGCTTTATATTTAATAACGCCAATTCAAAAGCAGGAGGATATGCCACCGGATGCACTTAAGATCAGGTGAGACAGTGGCAAGATTTCGAGAGCAAAGGCCTTTAAAACAGATTTCAGAAAGAGTTGGCCAGGTCAACAAATTCATGCTGGATCAATAGGGATAGAGATGAAGTATAAAATGGCAGCAGGATATTACCTGGGAGCCCCATAATCATCGATATTATCATAGTTATTAAGAAAAATTTTACTGCAGATGGCAGTAGGGTATCTCCTGATTTGCACTATGCCATGGTACACATGGGGGAACCTGCCACTGGCCTCCAAACCCTCGATTACGTCCAATACTATCAGACCATTGCCAGCTGCCCTCACACAGGAAAGTGGGGTAGGAAGGTAGCTCTCCAAGGAAGACTGAAACAGAAAACCCAAGAAGTCCCCCAAGGCAGTGTCTTTTATCTCTAACAAGGGATATAGAACCCAGGTGACATAACTCTAACAGCCTTCTGAGATTATATCATCACACCAACTGTCCATCACAATCACTGATGTCTTGGCCTCACATGTATGAGACGTCACCTTTCACTCCCTCCTTTGGCAAGTGGCTCTCTCTCTATCTCTCCATTGGAGGAATGCCACCCAAATCTGCCTCGTGTGTTTTTGTTATCAACCCCACCCAAGGAGAAAGAGAGAGAGAGAGAGAGAGAGAGAGAGAGAGGAAAGAGAGAGAAGTTAAATCTCTCAAGCTAAAAGGAAATATTTTGAAATAAATGTCATAAACACATACCCAATTAAGACTTTTTCTCCTAAATTCAGTTATATTAAATTTTTAGACTTTAATTTGGAAACTTAAAAGGATTTCACATAAATCATTAAACCATAACACTTATTACGAGTCTCTATAGGTGCTTTCTTTCTGAAATAGGGCTAGTCAGCTTTCCTTCTGGTATTGAGGTAGCCAGCATTGTGAAGAGACTAGTCCACCAGAGCTAGCTTGTACACACTAACCCCTTCTTGTTGGCAAGCATTAGGGTCCTTACTACTCCAGCTGAGTTGTTCTTGAAGGTGATTCAGCTGAGTGTGACGTGCTGTTATCTGAATCGTTTGATAATTTAATCAGGAAAAGAAGGAAAGTGCTCTCCTGGGATATCTGCCCAGTATGTACCATCTCTAACCTCAAAGCACCAGGACAGTTCCCAGCATTTTGCATAATTTCAAGTTAATCTTTTAAACATTCAATGATGTAAATGTATTTCAAAGGCATCCCTGAGGTATAAGACACCAGATCTTCCTGGTAAACCCCAGGAATGTGATGCATTGAGTGTATACTATTAGATGATTTTAAATGTATTAATCATAAAAATACAACCATGAAGATTTCCAGAAACATGAAAAAATTAAAAATAAGACATTATAGACATGTAAGCACAAAAAATTCTAACATGTCAACTAACATGACATTAGACAAATACAGCTAAGAAATTAAAGTATGTGAATATATACTAATAAATATGTGAATGTTCTTCACATACTTGCCTAAGTACCTAGGAGTAAGCCTGGGTAGAGGATTTTCTTCTAGACAAATAATGTATTCGCTTTCTTGTAAAATTAAGTCACTGTGTTTAAAATAAGACTGCTCTTTCTCCACAGTTATGTCTCAAAAACTTAAGACATTCATCAAAGACCCTCCTCCCGGAAGTAGAACAGATGACTTGCCTAAAGACAATGAAGTATGATGGTCAAGAACATGAATTCTGGGGCAGAGATTCTTTTAAGTGTGTATCTTGAGTATTTGCTGATTGGTCTTAGTATGCTACTTGAAATCCTTAAACCTGAGTTTCTGCTTCTATGATGGAGATAATAATAATGCCTACCTCTATTGTTGAAAAATTAAAGGAGATATTGTGAACTCAAATTAAATTGAGATATTGTGAACACAGTATCTTATGAAAGTATTTGATAAATGTAATTATTTAATATTGCATATTGAACCAAAAATAACATCGACCTACCAAAAAAATTGATCCACGGTTAAGGAAAAGATAATAAAATGATAAGGAGATATCCTTGAAAGAGGTAATAAATTCATTTAAATTTACTTAAATTTATAAATAGTTTATTGGGAGAAAGTTTCAGTAGGAAGGAAAGGGGACAATAGAAGGGTATTAAACTCTTGGGGAATTACCAAGAGAATCACTATTTTACTCTGCTCAGGGTGCTCTAAGACATACCACAAATTGGAAGAATTTTTTTTTTTTTCACATAGTCTGGAGACTGATGGTCCTAAGGCAGGGTGCCAGCATGATCACATTCTCTAGAAGGTCTCTCCTGGCTTGTAGGACAGCATCCTGGTCACTGTGTGCTGGGTCCTTGGGTGTGCAAGCAGAGAGTTCTCATCAGTTATCCTATTGGATAGAGGCCTCACCCTTATGACCTCATCTATCCAAAACGATATCTGAAAAAGCCAAATCTCCAAATATAACCACATTTGGGGTTTTTGAAGGTACACAAACATGCAATTCTTAATAGTTATCATTTGGAATTTTTTTGAAAAATAAAGCAAAATCAATTTTACATATTCAGTATTTGTCTAGATCTGATTAAACAGGCATTGAGCAAATACCCTGAAACAGGTATAATCTGATGTCCCTATTATACTTTTAGACAGACTAAAGATTTCATGACCAATTTGGAATACCAGGAGTGCAGATCCATCCCAGAAAATCAAAATAATAAACATGGGACTCAAAGCCCCCAGAAGTGGAACAGGGTGGTGGTATATGAATATGGATCTTTCTGAAGGCCGTGATACTATGGAGTGATCCATGATTCAGCAACATGAGCACATGACTAATAGCCAATTAGAAATGCAGAATCAGGGAAATGTCAAATTACACAGAAATTGTGAGTATGATCGCAAGACAGAAAACTTGGTCAAAAATTATGAACAAAGCCCTTGATGTTTATTGGTCTGCAGGACTGCAACTTGGGATATGTGACTTATACTTAAGTGGTCTTTACATTTGACCAGCAAAATGCTAATAATCTCGACAAATTACAAAAATGAAAAAATACTGGGCAAATGTATTAAACACTTAAGTACAAAATAGGATTACGTATTAAAATATTAAAGTGTCAAATTCATTTTTCAGAACTTATTTTCCTTCTTTTCTTTATTTCTTAGATATTGAGATCTCTCCTATAATGAGGAGCACTAATTTGAAATTTAACAATTCATCTTATTTTTTTAATTTTTGAGGAATAATTGACAAATATAATTTTACGTGTTTAAAGTGCTCAGTATGACTATATATATTATATATATATAAGAAATACCACATCCATATGCTTTATATACATAAGAAATTCTATATACATATCCATATATATATAAATTCCATATATATATGAAATTCCATATATATAAATTCCATATATGGAATTTTATATCCATATAAAATTATATATTCCATCTCTCTATATATATGTATATATATATGTATGTATACACACACACACACTTTCTGGAATGACTACCAAGATCAAGATAATTAACACTTTTATTACCCCACAGAGTTAACATTTTACTTGTGTGGTGAGAATCCTTAAGATCTACCCTCAGCAAGTTTCAAGTCTGCAATACCACAAACTACAGTCATCATGCTGCACATTACATCCTCAGACCTTACTCTTCATATAACTGAAAATCTGTACCCTTTGACCTATATCTCCCTGTTACCCACTCCCCCCAGTACCGCACAACTCTCCCATTCTCTTTTTCTGTGAAATTGGAATTTTTTTTTAAAAAAAGAATTACACATATAAGTCAGATCCTTATAGCATTTGTCTTTCTCTGCCTGGCATAATTCACTTAGCATAATGTCCTCCAGATTCATCCATGTTGCTGCAAGTAACAAGATTTCTTTCTTCCTTTTTTTGCTGAATTATAGTTATATATATAGTTTATATATATATACACATACACACTGTGTGTGTTGTATAATTATGTAATATACATTTTTAAAATTTGATAGATTTGACATGTTATATTTCATAAATTTAAGGTGTATAGCATGTTACTTTGATACATTATATATTATAATTGTCATTGAAGCAATATTTATCACATTACATCATAATATACAATGCTACTGTCCACATTCATTATACTATACTGTGCATTAGATCCCTACAACTTATTTATTACTCATATAGTTTGTATCCTTAAACACCATCAGTCTTATACCCCCAACTACCATTCCCTGGTAACCACCATTTTATTCTGTTGTTGTTGTTTTTTTCCTTAGAGGTTTAATTCTTTTATATTCTTAAAGATTTAACTTTCTTAGATTCTGATACAGTTCTTGTCTTTGTCTGACTTACCTCACATAGCATAATGTGCTCAAAGTTCATCCATGTTGTCTCAAATGACAAGATATGCTCCTTTATCATCCTTTATCATGGCTAAATAACATTTCATTGTGTATATGCACCTTTTATTTTTTATCCATTCAATCATTGATGGGCATTTTCCACATCTTGGCTATTGCAAATAATGCTGTGATAACAGGGATGTGCATATATCTTCTTGAAATCCTGTTTTTATTTCCTTTGGGTATATAACCAGAAGTGGGATTGCTGGATTGTATGGTAGATTTATATATATTTTTTTGAGAAACCTCCATATTGTTTTCCATAATGGTTGGACCTACATACATTTCCACCAACATTATAGAAGGATTCCATTTTCACTAGTCTCTTGTCTTCTTGTTGATACCTATTCTAATAGATATGAGACAATATCGTGGTTTTGATTTTGATTTGCAATTCCCTGGTGATTAGTGGTGTTGAGCATCTTCTCATGTGCTTTTTGGCCATCTTGATATCCTTTTTAGAAAAAATGTAGTTCTTCTCCCCATTTTTAATCAGATTGTTGCTTTTTTGTTTTGTTTTGCAGTTATGCTGTGTTAGTTCTATGCATATTTTGAGTATTAACCCTTAATCTGATATATGGTTTGGAAAAATGTTCTCCCATTCTGTAGGCTGCCATTTTATTTGTTAGCTGTTTGTTTTGCTGAGTAGAAGCTTTTGAGTTTGGTGTTGTCACATTTTTTTGGTTTTTGCTATTGTTCTTTGCACTTTGGGCATCATATCCAAAAACTCATTGCCAAAACCACTATCAATGAGTTTCTTCCATGTGTGTTCTTCTAGAAGTTTTATGGTATCAGATATTACATTTAAGTTTTTGATGCATATGTCTCCCCAGTTTTTTAGTACCATTTGTTGAAGAGAATATCCTTCCCTATCTGAGTATTCTTGGTTCTCTTGTCAAATATTACTTGACCATATACACCAGGTTTGAATTCTGGGCTTTTTATTTGTTCTATTGGTCTATGTTTATATTTTTATGCAGTGCCACGCTATTTTTATTACCTTGGCTTTGTAGTATGGTTTGAAATCAGGAAGCATGATACCTTTAGCTTTGTTCCTTTTTCCCAGGATTGCTTTGGCTATCTGGAGTCCTTTATGGTTTCACACAAAGTTTAGAATTGTTTCTTCTATTTCTGTGAAGAATGTCTTTGGTATTTTAGTGGAAATTGCATTGAATCTGTAGATGGCTTTATATAATATGGCCCTTTTAACAATTAATTCTTCCAATCCGTGGACATAGAGATGTCTTCCATTTCGTTGATTTCTTACAGAGAAGTTTTGTGGTTTTTACTGTATAGATCTCTCACTTCATTGGTTACGTTTATTCTTAAATATTTTTTCATGTGATTGTGATAGTTTTCTTTATTCCTTTTTCTGATGTTTTATCATTAGCATAAAGGAATGTCACTGATTTCTGTAAGTTGATTTTGTAACCTGCCACTTTACTTAAATGATGAATTAGTTCCAACATTTTTTTTCTTTACTATTTGGGATCTTCTATATATAAGGTCAAATCATCAGCAAATGGCCACAATTTTGCTTTTCTCCTTCCTGATTTGGATGCCTTTTACTTCTTTGTCTTGCTTTATTGCTCTGGCTAGGATTTTCAGTACTCTGCTGAATCGGAACAGTGAGAGTGGGTCAGGTTGTTTCCTTCCTAACGTCAGAGGAAACTCAGTTTTTTCTTCATTGAATATAAATTTAGCTATGGGTTTGTTGATATGGCTTTTATTATGTTGAGATTATATTTTTCTATACCTACTATATTAAGGATTTCTATCATGAAAGGATGTTATATTTTGTCAAATACAAACAAATACCAGTGCTATCATAAATTAACCCATATATATATGAAGAAAAATATAAGCAAAATTAATTTATTAATATATTCCTAAACTTCATCATTGGAAGTTTCTGAATAATTTTACATATTATATTGTTGATACACTCATGATTCCACACCATATTGTCCTTTGTGTTATCAAGAGCTTTTGTAATGGAACATTTCATAAAAGTGCTTCACTATTATCACTGGAAATTTTTCAAGCCACTGACACCCTTCTCCTTCTGCAAGTTTTGATGCTCTCACTTTCTTGCTTCTAATGAATAACAACTGGGACTCATATTCCTTCTTGAAATGATTCTTAAAAGTTTTACTGCCTGAAACACTATAAATGACTTGTCATGTCATCAGGAAAAAGAACAAGCTGTGTGTACACAGCATCAGTGGTCCTTTCAGGCAAACAGACATTATAAGCCCCATATTGCAAGGTGCATACTGTCTTCACAAATGCAAAAATATTTACAAATACACAAAATAAAAATATTCACAAATGCAAAAATATTATACCCTATTTCTTTCATTCTTTCTTTCTCTCTTTTTCTTCCTTCCTTTTTTCATTTCTTCCTTCCTGATCCTTTCTTCCTTTCCTATAAGAAGTAGGAAAAATTCATTATTTCAATCTAAATCCTTTGTCCCTTTCACTTTAATTTTGCATGAAGACTGGTTCAATAGGAATAATACAAAATAAGGAGTTTGAAGGGAAAATAGGCACAGACTTTTAAAATTTGCTTTGCATTTTTATAGAATGGTAGCTCTGAGGATTTAATAATACAGAAAACACAGCAAGCTGCCCATTCCAGGAGAATATTGTTGCACTTGGAAGTCTTTTAGAACACTTGTAAATTATATTATTTAGAATCTATAGGGACTCATGAACACATGAAAGGAGATAGAAATGTTATACAAATTGCCATTCTTTCAAATAGGAAGAACCTAGATTTGTTTCCTCATTTTTACAATTGTAGGAAGTAGCACATAGTGGGCATATTATTGGACAAAATTTGAGAAATTACTTATGCATATACAGCTTGACATAATGAAAGCCTAGAAGATTTTAAAATTTTAGCAATAAAAAAAAGACAGACCAGAAACAGTTTTGTATTTCCTTGTTGCACAGCCCAGCTTCATATCCTTTGGGTATAGTAAAAGTCCCTGTCCTGGTAAATTTTCTGCATACACAAATGGAATCATGATGCAACCCAATATAGGACAAGAAGCTTAAAATCTGACTTAACGTGTAATTTTGTTTGTTTACATTAAAAAAGGATATATAGGTATCAGGAATTACAAAACCTACAGTACCTATAAGTTGGATAATGCATAAGATTTCTAATTTGACTTCTTAAACACCTAATGTACACATTAAAATTTAAATATTAAAAATTAAAGTTCTTTAAAATAATACTATGCTTGTTATTTCAAATGTGGGATAAGAGCATATAGTATTCAAATAAATTTCAGTTGTTTTTATTTATGTATATATGTTTATGTGTGGGCATTTCAATGGCTGAATATTTATTAGTGTATGTGGCTAAAAAAATGACCCTGGCTCTAGGTTCTGTCCTGTGACATGTTGGTCTCTTTCAGTCAACAGAAAATTTGGGCCTGAGAGGTCATGTTGACTCTTCTTTTATAGAGAAGTGTCCTGTAAATTAAATAATGAAAATGATTTAATTCTTATGTACATAAAATGTGCTCAATTTCAAGAAAAAAGTCATTTGAAAATAGTAATACCTAATAGCTAAGTCTACATATAATACATCTAGAAATCCAGTGAGGTAGTAATTTTTAGTCTAGATATGTTGCTAGTATCTGTTATCACAGAAGATATGTACTGTAAACTGTGATTTTTTAAATGATCCAGAAGTGAACTCAACAAGGAAAAAAAGAAAAAAAAAACAGGAATTAGAGACAAAATATGGGGATAAAATAATGGTAGGCCACAAATTATATTTTTTTTAGAATTATGTAGACTTGTACATGCCTTGCATCGTGTATTGCAAGTAATTGTGCATAAAAGTATGGGCATACCCATGTTCAAAGCCTTAATAAGTCAGTAGCTTCATCTCTTTCAACCTCAGTTTCTTGCCTAGAAAGAGGAGATATTAGTGCCCATCATTAAGAATGTGGTGAGGCTTTAGTGAATCAATAACTAAATCCATGGCACTGAGTACGTTCAGAAATGTTAGCTATTACTAGTAGCAGTAGCAGTACTAATAATAAAACTAATACTGAAATAAACAATACTGAAATAGTATTGAAATAAGCAATCCTGATTTTATTCCAACAAGTGTGTAAGAGATGATTGTAAACAGCTCTAGTATATTCCTGTTATTGAAGCCACAATTCCTTCTGTTGGGGGCGGTTCAAGTTAAATCTTAAAATTTTGCCACATCATGGCATCAAGGGCCAGTCCAATTCAAGACATCAAAGAGACTTTCCACAAATATTTTTTTTGTTTTACTTTGAAATGTTAAAATATGGTCTTCGGTGGTGTTCATATCACTACCAAGGCTCATGTTGCTTAAGGAAGGGGGGAAAAATGGAGAAAGGAGAAGATGGTGATTATATTTCTTTTTCTAATCCACACTGATCAGTAACATTGATAATTTATCATGTGAGACTCCACAGATTTTACAATGTTTAATGCCCTAAAAAAAAATCTCTGATAATTGTAAATGATGGATCAGGAAGGTTTAGATTCCTAAAAAGAGGACCATAGTGAAGAAGGTATTCTAAAGTAATTAGCTGGGAATACAACAAAAGAAACGCACCCCCCCCCAAAAAAAAATCCATTATGCAAATAGATAGGCATTCAGAACTAGTCTTATGGAAGAAATGCAAGATGTTAGGTTTGCATTCCTATGAGGGCATCCATAGAGGATTTTAAGAAAAATCCTCTACCTTTCAAACCAACTCTTAGTTTTAGTGTGCCTCATTTTTGAAAATTTCTCATTTTTTGCAAAAATGATGTCTAGATGCAGATATGTTTTCTGTTCCAAAGCACCATAATATAGTCCCTGAGTTAGTCAGCTTTTACTTCAGTAACAAACAATTCCAAAATCTCAACCCTCAACACAAACATTAATTTCTTGCTCATGTTACATGAAGGCAGCAAATTGGTCTGAGAGTTCTTACACATTTCTCTTTTTTCCAGCATCCAGGATGAACAAACTTCCCTATGGGGAATATGTGATTTTCCTAGCAGAGGGGAAAGGCACAGAAATGCTCAACTGATCCCTGCAATGACAGGGCTTCTAACTATAAGTGGCATATATCATATCTGTCCACACTCCACTTTCTAAAGTGTTTTGCATGGGTAGGCCAAGCATGAATTAGTAGGGAAGCATACTACTCTTATGGTAGGAGATGAGAATGAATATTTATGAAAAATAAAACAGTACTGTAGCTCCTCTGGTGGCATATAATATGTAAGAATAAAACAATGTAAGCCAAATAGCTAAAATTAGTAGGGAAAAAAACCCCACATAACTAGAAGTTCAAAGTAAGAATTAATAATGCAAGCTGAAATAATCCAGGAAGATTACACATGCTAAAAAAAAAAAAAACCTCAAAATTTTGGAAATGAGTGAATCATTGCTTCCACCTCCAATTCTATCAAATCCTAAATTATGTCAATTCAAGGTATGTAAAACCTTGTAAATCTCCCATTTTCCCCCAATCCATATTGTCGCTCTCCTGGCTCAGGGTCACAGCATCTCTTGCCTGATCTATTAGAATACATAAATTTTTAATGTTATATACAGACCTCTGTCCAGTTCATCATCATATTGCTGCCCTATTGTCTCTCCATTTAAAAACCTGAAAATATCACTCACCTATCAAAAATTCTTCAGTATATCCCCATTTCTTACTGAACGAAATCTAAAATCTTTTGCATGAAAGTGCTTCATTCCATTGGCCTCTGCCCACCAATGTTGCTTTTCTTTCTTCCTTTGCTTCGACTCAATTTGCCATTCTACTGTGTCCTAATCTATTAGTTCTTGATTGCTTTTCATGTTTCTCACCTCCTTATCCCTGCACAAAATTATTCGTGATTTCTGCTTGAAATGACCCATTTCTACTTTCATAAATTCTTCTTCATTTTTCAAGTCTCAATTCAAATAACTCCCTTCTGGAGTTTGCCCTGATTCTCTGAGAAAAATTAGATGCTTCTTTTTCTATGCTCCCACTGAATTTGGTACATATCATTTTAATACATTATTATAATGCACTGTTAATGTTTACTTGTAGATATTCCACTTCCTGTGCATTGGACTTCCTTCCTGTTTCTTTAAGTTTTGCTGACATTATCATATATAATCTTTTCTATAGTCTGTGTTTGCATGACCACACACTAAATGTTATCTTACTCTAGCTTCATGTCTTTCTTTCAGAACTCTGATTTTAATTTTCCTGCAAAAGAGCAAAAAAAAAAAAAAAAGTGGTTTCAGTTGGTTTCAACCAAAATCTTTGTGTGTGTCAAATTAATAGGAGAAAATAAAATTTAATAGCATGTGCATGGGGAATCCACACAGACAGGGAAATTCCAAAGACAGGAAAAATGAGGTATATGTGTCACCCTGAACTAAGAAGAAGGGAGTAGGGGTCTGGGACTTCGGAGGAAAGGAATATAATTCATGGAGTATTGAGAAAAGCAGATGTGTGGTAATTAGATACTTGACCTGCCAGATAGATGGGTCACTCAGAGAAAATTTATCTCTGCTAATAAGGATTAGAAAAAGAACTCCAATTTAGATTTCTCTATGTATTTTAAAGGAAGGACAAAAGTTTCTCTTGAGCCCAGAGGGTCTCCATTGCCTTCAGCTCAGAATATTCTTCCTGCCAAAGTACCCCAACTTGGAGAGGCCTGCCTGGGGCCCTACAGTCTCCTCCTCTGAAACTTCCCTGAAGTTTCACACATTAAAAGTTGAACTCATAGATTGTTTCATCTAACTGAACCAGGCCCAGTCAGTCCTGACAATAGGTCAGGTTAGTCAAACTCATTTCAGGAGGGGGTAGTGCAGGTGTATTCTCAAAGGTAGGCCTATGGTTCAAGTAATCAGGTATTAAATAAGAGGTATTTCTGTGGAAACAAAAGGAAACAATGGCTAATAATTGGATCAGATGTTAAACCAGTTTCTGCGTTTTTAGAGTAGCCAGTCAAGAAGATTTCTACATGTCAAATTTGGAGCATGTCCAGACAGAATGTGGACAGGTAGTGACAATCTGACAGATCTTCCTAATTTGTAGCTCAAATATCTTTGATGATTTTGAGCGGACATTGAGCAACAGGAATGAAGATTGTCTATATATGAACCATTTTGTCAATTTCTCTGAAGTTTATATCAGTTTATATTTCCTTTTCAGGCTTCAGGAAATAAAGGGCAGTTTTAGTTCTCAAATGATTCCAAGGTAGAAAGGTGAGAGAAAAATCAAAATGTTAATTTGGAGCATTGTGGCTAGATATTGGAGGACACCAGAAGAAATCAGGATCCAGTCCAGTTTATAATGAATAATATTAAAATCTATCATCTCGGGGAATTCCTGGGTGGCTCAGCGGTTTAGTGCCCGCCTTTGGCCCAGGGCGCTATCCTGGAGTCCCGGGATCGAGTCCTGCATTGGGATTCCAGCATGGAGCCTGCTTCTCCCTCTGCCTGTGTCTCTGTCTCTGTCTGTCTGTCTCTCTCTCTCTGTATATACACACACACACACACACACACACACACACACACACATATATGCCTATCATGAATAAATAAATAAAATCTTAAAAAAGTAAAATAAAAAATAAAAATAAAATCTATCATCTCAACGGAAGTGCTATTGAAACATATTTTTCCTCTATAATCATCCTTGTTGTTACCAAAAATAGTCTAATTAACAACAATTTGTAAAATAAGTCTAGTGTCAAAAAATCTTGGTCTGATTATTTACATAAGTGCAGCAAGAATAGAGTTTGATCATAGAGACTTTACAACCTGATTTGCTAGGAAAAGAATCTCTGGATTGAACTTTTAATAGTCTTTGGAGGTCAGAGGCCAAGCCAAATACTTGCCATAATATTTCACCTGCAATGCGTACAGATTTGGGTGAATTCTTCTCTCAAGTTTCCCAAAATATCCTGAGGTTCCAACATCTGCCAGGAAGTGACCATCTTTACTGGTAAAAATGCTGGAAACTCTTTTTAGCAAGGTATCAGCCTGATATTTCCAAGGGGCTTTATTGGCTCCATAAAGTCAACCTTATTTCCTTAAAGCTGTCCAGTCACACCTGAGTCTATGCATGTCTCTTTCAAATATGACATTCCTGCCAAAGCCTTGGTAATACAATCAATGTTTTCAATTGTGTCCTAAGAACAGTTCTTATTGAATTTACACAAATATATTGTCACAAAAATATAAGAATGCTCACTGAAAATTTATAAAATCTGTTGGGTTCAAGCAGGGAGAAAAGATAAATGTTTCAATTTCTTCACAAAGGTACATTTTATCAAATTTTTACAAGTCAGTTAGCTTAAGAGAAAAAGTATTCTTAAATCTGGAAAAAATAAAACTTTTTTTTAACAGTCAGCAATGTTTCAAATAAAAAGTAATAAAAACTATAATTATCTTCCTCCATTTCGTCTCATGTTATTAATTCTTGTTCTGCTTGCATCTAATTTTTTCACTAGTTCTGGAAATTTTTACCTAGTTCAGCTTTATAATCTTTAGGTTATCAGAAACCAGTACTCATCATTTTTTCCATGAGTCTCACTGAAGATGCAACATATTTTCAGGAAACTTTTATAGAGGCATGTGAGTAAAAGTATAACTGTCTCTAAGTGATAAAAGAGTTAAAAATGGCCACAGTTAAAGATCTGATTAGCGTTCATAAATGCAATTGACAAGAATATGTTTTTTTTTTGGTGACATACAACAATTTAAGATAACATGTCAGGACATCAGATTTCTAGGAGTTTCGTGTAATTTTTAGAACATGTAACATATGTTATTTTACTAACATATCTACATAAATATAATCTAAGAGGGTTTAATATTACTTATTTGGTAATGCTTCCCACGTAATTTAAAATACCAAAGAAGCCTCATTAGTTTAACTTCTCAAAAATATATTTTTTTTAATGTTCCAGGGGTCTGTTGAAGATTTTCAGTTAGATTGTGGTCAAAAGACTATATTAAAATTTGATTTGAGGAAGTATATCAAAAAAGTATCAAAAAGTTCAAACATCTGATTAAATAGGATCACAGATCATTATGAAATGATGTATCTGTTTAACCAAAGTGACTATAAAAAATTTCAGAAGCAAATACAGAAATCTGCATGTTGGGACACCTGGGTGGCTCAGTGGTTAAGCATCTGCCTTTGGCTCAGGTTGTGATCCCGGGGTTCCAGGATCGAGTCCCACATCATGCTCTCCACAAGGAACCTGCTTCTCTCTCTTCCTATGTCTCTGCCTTTCTGTGTCTCTCATGAATAAATAAAGTCTTAAAAAAAAAAAAAAAAAGAAATCTACATGGTCATGAGCAAATTTAGCAAAATTAAGACTCAGTTTTATTAAGTAATCAGAGACCTCATAAGCATAGAAATTATTTTGGAAAACAAAATCATTATTTTTCAGATAGATAACTTGAAAGGTCAAGAAAAACTTTGTTTACAATTTTTTGTGAAGACCAGACCAATAGACAAGGAAAACTTTGTACTTTTAACAAAAGCAAAACAAAAACTTTGTATGAGTGTACTGTTGATATTAAAACTCATTTACTTTACTTAAATGTATCCTAATCTTAGCCACTACTGACCAAACATAAAATTTCTTTCTTTTTTACATTCAGATTTTGCCCTAAATTTTTCCTCATTAAGTAACCAGTCTCACTTTGGTACAACGTTATTTTATTTTTCCTCAACAAATATATATTTTTATTCTTCATAATTTTTCTTACAAAAAATATATATTGCTTTCCTTACATATAGTGTTGTTTCCTTTATTTCCAGTCGTCTTAATTACATTTATTAGAATTCTTAATGCTTAAAAACATTACTTTCTAGTGAAAACTTAGTGGCAAGCAATTTTGAACTTTGTTACACAAGAATTCTTGAGATTGGCAGATTTATGAAAATATTTCACAATTTTCAGAAACATGTACTTTTTCCATAGTACAATCATTTTTAAAATATTTATTTAATTTATTTTAGAGAGAGAGAGCATGAGCAAGGGGAGGGGCAGAAGGAGAGATAGAGAATCTCAGTCTCTGCAGAGCCTGATATGGAGCTTGATCTCACAGCCCTGAGATCATGACCTGAGCTGAAATCAAGAGTTGAAGGCTTTACTGATTCACCCCCATAGTACAATCTTTTAATAAAGCATAAACATGTTTACTAATAGACTCTATCTTTGGTTTCTCTGTAATAAGACAGAAGTAGATAAAGCAGGTTCGGTATTCATATTTCATTGATTTCATTGTTTTATCTTATTTGGAAATGATCTAGCTAATCAATAAATTTAATTTTATTCATCATTTAACTTGGCAAAACTATAAATTTTAGGTTACCAAAGATTTTGGAAGCTATTTAAAAGTTTACCTACAAAGTTTTTTATTTAACTTCTATCGATTTAACCTACTTGTTCTTAATCGTACTTCGGCTACCCACAAATTTCATGAGGTATTAGATAAAGTCAGCCATTTTTCTGTTTTTTTTTCTTCTTTCTGATAAGTTTTGCAGCAGAAATGCCACAAGCTTGACTATTAGTAAACATAAGCAGAAGAATAGTTTTATATTTAATATTGAGAACTCTAAAGACATGTCGATTTTAATTAAGTCAACAACTTAAATCAGTTTTAATACTGAATATTTTCCCAGATCACTTGAATTTGAAAAGCATTTGTGTTAGTCTTTATCTTTCTGAGTTTTAGAATGCCCAATCCTTACAGGTGTTTGCCTTCAAAACAACTTAATAAAACTCTTTTATAAATTATGTTTAGCAATGCCATTCAGAGGTAAAGAAAATATTTACAACATACGTGGAGATACACACACAATACAAAGACAAGATGTTAATATTTGTGGACAGTACACTATAGACCCAACTTTTAAACATTTATATAAAATATATAAGAATATGCATGTGAATATATATATGAATATATAGGAATGGCCAGAAAGTAGATGTTTGCATGATTTAAAAAAAAATTACTCTTAGGTCTTAGAGAAGATGGGAGTAGAAAATATGTATCACAAAAAGCACAGAGAGAGTGAGTTTTTTTCTAGGTGGATAAATACATTGAGGATATCAGCCTGTTATCAGAGGTACTAGAGTCTGGGTCATTTGAGAATTTTCAGCAGTGTGAATTTTTAAAAGACCACTTTATCTCTATCTCTCTGTCTCTCTATCTTTCTGTGTGTCTCTCATTTTTTTCCAGTCTCAGGAGATTGTGGGCTTTGTTTACATTTCAAAAACATCATAAGATCTATAATTTCAAGAGACAGAGAAAGAATGTAAAAAATAAGTTTTCTGGAGTTTCAAGGTAATTGCTATTTAAAATTCAGTTTTTTGTTAAAGTGAAAAACCATTTTATTCCAGTATCTTATTTTTGCCATTTTATTTATTTATTTATTTATTTGATTGATTGATTTTTTTTTTTTGGTAATATTCACAAACATTTTCAGAGGAATAGGCAAGTTTTGGAGATTGGTCCAGAAATGTGGGCTTTAAATTGTTTCTAGAGTTGTATTTGTGGTTTTGTAGAGTTTTGTAAGATAGGGAGAGTTGTTCCTAATTGCCCAAAGACCTGGATTACAGTTTAAATTTCAAAGGATTGATTCATCTTTTTAACTAAATTAGCTCCTTTGTATCAAGGAAAATTTTAACTAAAATGGCAACTGAATGATTTATGCCTTTGTAAAGTATGTGTACAGCATTCTAATAAAAGCTCTTTTTCTGGGTTTGTAATTCAACCTTGGCCTCTATTAGCACCTAAATATTGACCTTTTGCAAATCATTTGTAGGAGGGCCTCAGAACAATTTGGTCATCTATTTCCTCAGAAGGGAAAGCTGTGAATATAGTGAAATAATATTTCTAATTACTCTCTAAATTCAGTAGGCTCTTTCAAAAGTAGAGGTAGAAAAGCTTTATAATTTAAAAGATCTGATGCTATCCAGGAAGCACAAATTCTTTTTCTTTTGGGGGATGTCTAGGATACACCTACTAAGGACATTGTATAAGCATGCTTGAGGCTGGTATCACCTGATTATGAAACCCTAGACAATAGGAACAAGGTGAGCCTTATTGTCAGTGTCAGGGGCTCTCGTTAAATTCATTGTCTGGTTTTCTGTATTTATAAGAGCAACTCTATACTTTGAACTTAGAGATTAGGTCAGAGAGATCTCTGAGCTCTGTAAATCTTGTAAGGAAAGAGAAGTTAAAACAGGCAATAAGGCCAGATTTTAAGAAAGAAAATTTACAAAATGATATTAATAAAAAGAAAGAAAAAAGAAAGAAAAAGAAAGAAAGAAGGAAAGAAAGAAAGAAAGAAAGAAAGAGAAAGAAAAAGAAAGAAAGAAAAAGAAAGAAAGAAAAAGAAAGAAAGAAAGAAAGAAAGAAAGAAAGAAAGAAAGAAAGAAAGAAAGAGAAAGAAAGAGAGAGAGGAAGGGAATTTACATTGGATGGGGACATTTCTTGTCTTATATCTAATTTTTGTTCTTTTATCTTGTTAAGGGAGTCTCTAAGGTTAGCTGTTATAATAATAAGACAATTGTGAACTCTTTATTTTTATATAGATTTTATATATATATTTAATATAGCCAATTTAAAGGATCCATCTTTTGACAATTGATGAGTGGGATCTATTAAAGTGTCTCAAACCAATACCTTTTAATGATTTAACCAGAGATGCAAGAAGCGTCCCAAGAGGACATAGATGTTGCAGCCCCCATGATCCAAAGTTTGCTCACAAATTTAGTCTAAGAAAGCAAAGACCTTCATTGCATAAACAATAAGGATGGTGTAGTAAAAACAGTGTCTCTGGTCTCCTATCAAAATGTAAGATGCCTTGAGTCATACAGGCAACACTACTCTGGGACACCAGGACTTTCCAGAACAAATAAGCAATGAAGGTTGAGATGACAAAGGTTCCAAAGACCTTTAATGACAAACTCCCTGGAAAGCTGGCATAGCCAGCCAGAGAGAGAGAGAGAAACACTCAGATTCCCTTCTATTTGTCTGGCCACCCTGGTAAATGCACCCTCCAGATGGTAAAGACCAAAGAGAGTATTCTCGTTGGTCACAAAGCCAAACTCTTAGGACATAGAACAAAATGAAAGGAAAAGTCTTATCTAGGCCTTGGATCTCTTAGAGCCGAACTAATACCCAAGGAGTAGATGCCATAGTTGGGGACTGTGTGTTGTTTTATAGTGTACCTCACAGCATGGAAGTTTTCCTGAAGTTGGCAGGTGACCTAGTATCAATCTAACCTATTCCATGACCAAGTTATCCTACTATGGGAGCCTTCTTGAAGTGATGAGCCTTCTAACAGTTTTTAAGTGCTTGACTTGTGCCCACCAATTTTGTGCCTTCGGCTTCCAAGATGTCCCTTAGCAACAGATGACAAACACCGTGAGAGACGCAAAGGAAAACAACCACCTCTGAGACGAAATGGATCAGGAACCAAAAACTAATCTACCAAATTTTTAACCAAAGAGTTGCTTAGCCCAAGGAATTAGTTTCACAAATATTTTCTTCTGCTACTCTAAATTTAGAAAGAAAGAGGATTTTCACCACTTTTCTTCCATCCAATTCTGCAGACAGAGATTCTGGGGGATGACAGGATAAGTAATCTTACCTTCTGTGACTGTATCAGAGGTCCCAAGGATATCTCCGCTACAGCAGTGTCTGGGGATAAAGGTGTCCAGTGAATTGGAGTATCTTGCAGACTATGTAAGCCATCAGGAAGCAAGAATGCCTGTCCCCTTCAAGGTCCTTCTAGCTGGACTGATTCAAATTATAAGGAGATAGACTGACAGGAAGAAATCAAATTTAGAAGCATACCTACAGGGAATCCACACAGACATGGAAATTCCAAAGACAGGCAAAATGACGTACGTATGTCATCTTGAAGTAAGAGAAGAGGGTAAGGGTCTGGGACTTCAGGGCAAAGGAATACACTTCATAGGGAGTAGCAAGAATAGATGTTTAAAAAAGAAGAAGAGGAACAAATGTTTGGAATTAGATTTTTTTCCCCCGCCATACAGATGGGTCACTCATAAAATTTATCTGTGCCAATACTCTTATTCTGGGAAAGACTTCCAATTTAGATTCTTCCATATGTATAGTTAAGAGAGGGGCAAAAGTATCTCTTGAGCCCATAGGCTCTGAGTTGCCTTCAGTGCAGAAATAGTCTTCATGCCAAAGTAGCTTATCTTGGGGGTGACCTGCCCTAGTCTCTACACTATATGTTATTTAACTACTATACTATGTTATTTAACTACTCTCCCACCAGAACTGTGAGAGAAACAGTAAAATAGAGACAAAAAAGTTGTAGCTGAAACTGAGAAATGCTTGAGGTATGCAGAAAAAAATTGTCTCTGGTGGGTAATAGGTAGTCAAAAAGCTTACATGTATTTACATATTGCGTATCTAAGAAATCATAATAATTTCAAAAGGTAAATGGAACTCTTTTCCAAATTAAAGGAATGAGTTTATTCTAAAGGATATCCCTGTAGAATTTCTCCTAAATTTCTGAGGACACTAAATTTTTTAAAAATGTATCCTATGTGACTATTTTTTTAAATAAAAATAATATTACTACACATTCAGGTAAGAAAGCCAATGATCTGATAACTAATGCACTATGGTTGAGAAAGACTAGTAAAGTATTTCTTTGTTCTTTGACGAATGTCATATCTAAAACTTCTGGGTGCTGAGAGTCCCTCCACCCTCATGGGACTTTCAATGCCATCTTCATTTCTGAGTTACATGGGAACTCTGCAAATGACCTGACATCATCCATCATAAATGGAGCATGCAGTAGGCATTTTTTACTTTCCTCTCAGTTCCAATTAGCTTGTTGGTGAAATTCAAATGCTTATCTATGTAAAGGCTATAGAAAGACTTCTAGAGCTACCTGGCCATCTTACCATTTTTTTTGTTTAACTTCTACTGTTCATGATTTTCCTCTTCTTTTTTCTTTCTCAGAAAATTAATTTTACCACTGTTCCAGGGTTGATAAGATTCCCAGACACTTACTCATATTAACCAAATCATAGGAGACTCACCGACAAAATCAATTTATAAGTTAAAATTCAAATTTGATTGTAAGGCAAACCAAATATTTGTGTCAATTCCACTAGTACATACTCTCTCCAAAACAAAGTAAATTTTAATGTTGTACTATTAACAATCTTGACAGTGAGAGCTAAATTATGCAACTAAAAGTTAATATTATTAGTCTGTAATAGTTTTGTACACCTCTGTAAATAAAACTCCTACTTCAAGGCTGATTGAATATATTATTTAACCTGGGAGGGACCTATTTCCCAGTAAAGAGTTTAGATAAGCATGATAAACTTTTGCCTCTGTAATTCTCTCTCTCTCTCTCTCTCTCTCTCTCTCTCTCTCTTCCTGGGTCTCTCATGAATAAATAAATAAAATGTTAAAAAAAAAAAAAAGGACAAGCACTTTAAAGTTTTGAGGTGACCAGATATACTTAGGAAAAGCAGAGTCCAAGAGACAGAAAGACAGAATGTTTATGGGAGCCCAGGAGACATCAGAATTAAAAAATAAACCATAAAACTGGAGTTAATGATTAAGAATTCTATATGGCATGCGAAGGAATTTGTTTATATAATTGGAGGCATAGGGAGAACTTACTGGAATTTAAGCAGTGTCATATCATGTCCTATCAGTAGATAAAAGATATCAGGTGAATAAATCCAATATGTGTGAGTAAAAAAGAGAATGAAAATGATTATCAGGGGGAAACACATCAGAAGGATACTGGAAGAACTACAATTAGACATGATAGGGGCAAAAATTCAGGCATGATTTGCAGTTAGTTTCTAATAGAATTTATCAAAGTAGGGGTGGATTATTACAAAGGTGAGATGAAGTGACCCACAGAACCCTGTGTCTGCCTCCAGTGACTGAGAGACTAGAACAGCCACACTTAGACACAAGAAACTCAGGAAGGGAAGTGGGAACAAGACGCGTTGAGTTTTAGGCAAAAAGTATTCTTCAAAATTCAAGTATATTTTAGAAGATAATTTCAGTCAGTTTAGTAATTCCTACTATAAAATATACGTTTAGAAATAAAATGTGGGATGTGGGAAGTACCTAGTGAATAAAATCAGGTAACTCATGAAGACATATTTCTCATTGTTTAGACTTAATAAATAGCATATAATAAGTATCAAGAACTTTTAATATATATCATTAATTTCTATTTCCAGAAGTTAAGAACCTTCTTATAAATGTTTAAGTTTGAATATTCTAAACAGATTTTGTTCTAAGGAGGTTTCCTCTCAATCATGACTAATTTGGGGAAAAATAATATTTGAACATATTAATAATTAAGAGGCCTGTAGGGTTTTTTTTTTTTTTTACATGAAGGAACTGAATTAATGAGGTTCTAACATATTTGATAAGCATCCTTGAGTGGCCTGGTTTCAATTACCTCTTCTTAATAAGTGTCGCTTCATTTAGACTCTCCACTCAGTTTCCTGTAATTTCAATTACTAAACTCTAGGAAAGAATAAAGTTTTATCTTGTCATTTTCAACTCAGGTTGTACATGGAGATTGTTAATAGGACTCCTTCGGTAAGATGATCCTGTCAGCTTTTGTTCCCATAATAATGTAAACAAAGTAGTTGATTATTTTATACTCATTTTAATCTTGACATTAATGAGAGGGAAGAAGGCTTCTAGGGATGGCAAATACCAAAATAAGAGATGGAAGATATGACTGAGGCAGGATGTCACCGCTGCTGTTGGAGAAGGAACAGACCTCAGTGTAGATGTTTATCCACCAAGACAATTATTTTCTTGTCCTTAGTATGTGGTCTGTGCTCTCCACGAGCTTCACTGGGTGCTTGGCTCCTGGTGCTGGAGAGCTGGTGTCACACTTTCCTTCTCTGATCTTTCCTTCTCTGATTTACTGCCCACCCCTCTTACATGACTTGCAAGTTTGTAATTAGCACCTCAGGTTTTGACTCCCATTGAGTTTATATCCAGTTCTGTTTCACTGGCTAAATACCGAGAGAATATCGGCATCATTTTCAAGACCAGAGTTTGCAAAAAAAATTAAAAAAAAAAAAAAAAAAAAAAAGACCAGAGTTTGCATAGGGACCTGCCCTGCACCTATTGTCAGGCAGCCATCCTTCTCCATCACCAGAAGGCCCTAAAAGATGTCGACTGTCAGTAAAATGGATAATAGCTTGCGGAGAAGGGTGCACTAGATATCCAGCCTGTGTAATCTTCTATATCAGGACCCAATTCCGTGAATGCAAACCTCTTCACCTGCTCACCCTCAGTGGGATCAGAATCTTAGCTTTAAGAGTATTTTCCCAAGAAGGTCCTGGGTCCTTCTGCCCTCTTGTGTCCCAAGTCATCCTTCAGGAGCGCTACCCAGTTAGAACACGACTCTTTCCTTCTATACTAGAGTGACGGCATCATGCCCTAGGTCAGCAGACCCCATCCATCAGCGTCTATGTGACCTGGGCAAACTCCCCCACCCCCACCCCACACACTGCTGGTATGCCAATACACTGAGTTTAAAAAGCCTTGCAGGTGATTCTCAGACACACTTGTACTTTAAAGCAGGGGTTTTCAAAGTCCTGGGAGTCTATTAGAAATGTGAATTTAAGGAGCTCACCCTCATCCACTGAATCACAATCTCTAGAAATAAAGACCAGGAAATTGAGTCATGGTGAGCTCTCCAGGTAGTTCTTATGCCCATGGAAGTATGAGAACCACTGCTCGATGTCACTGGTCCCCTGGTGGCAACTCTCTCCACCACCCTATGCCTTGTCCCTGGTCTACCCCATGCAGACAATATAAGCAAATAATGTTTTAAGTGGAGTCTCTAATTCTGTATGTGGCCGCCTGCTACAATATATAAAAAATGAACGCATTCATCATCCTGCCTAGACACTGAAGTTATCAGACAGGACAGGACATGGACATTCTTATATCACAACCAACTCCCCAGTTCGCGCTGGCACATCCAAAGCTGATGCTGACACTCTGCACTCATATTGGCAACAAAAGATAAATTCATAAAACTTCTAGAGGTTTTCAGGTCACTCACAGGGTATTTTTGTGTGTGTTTGATTTGGTTTCTTCTCCAGTTCAGTCTCTTTGTAAAGCTCCCCTATAATTCCTTGCTGGTGCGGTTGAGCCAGGTCCCATTTCTCTTTATGGTAACACATTCCTATGTTTCCCCCTTGAAAAACCCCTCTAACAGCACATTTTCAGAACCCTATTCCTTTTTTTTCTGTTAGGCTAACATTCTGCACAAGTTCCAGCAGTTTTCCATGTTGCCAATTGTTCTTAGGCATTGATGTAGGAGTACTGGAAGTTTTCAGGTCCTGGGTAACTCTACCTTTAAGCTTCCCTGCTGGATCTCTGGCCTGCAATTCTGAACATGCCAGTGATATCCTCCAGCCACATCTCAAAACTCTTCTCTCTGGTCTCACGTCCTGCAGCTCTCAGATGATCTCCAGGCTCACTTGTAAGTAGATGTGGGGAAAGCTCTGTATCCACTGACAGAGAAGAAAAGAGGCTTTTGACCAATCCAGGCTGAGATCTCTCGACACTCATCTCTCCTTGTGGAAAGGGTTCATGATTTTTAAGACATCATCTGAGGCTGAGTTATCCAGCCACCACTTCATCTCTTTACAGCATCTCAATATTTGTCACCTTATAGAATGATAAATAGACTTCAGAGGCAATGAAATCCAACCCACCAAGCACTGAACATGTTTATATTTTCCTATAACACCAAAGAATACCTCCCAGGCAGCAACTTATTTCTTTGCAACAAATCTCATTCTGTTTATGAACAATCTTTGGGATAAAAATAAGTTCTGTCTGAAAATCCACCTGCTTTTCAGGACTTGAGGCAGGGAGATGTTCCAGGAATTACACCTTTGGCTGATGTGTCTGGAAGGTAAAAGGAGAGAAAAAAAAAGGCTCTTCTTCCCTAAAAATTAAGGTTTCAAACATTTCTAATCAATAAAATACGTGCTTTTTGCCCATCTGTGACTCACTCTCCCTCTAGAAATTAGGTAAGCATAATCACTCATATTTTCAAGTTTGAAAGTTTTAATAGGCTACACAATGAGGAAGGAATTTAAAAATAACCATGGAGAAATGTGGCTATTTAATGAAATATAGATGCTGAAAATATTTTCTGCCTAATGTGCTTTGTGACTGTTGAGATTTACCCCTTTGAGGAAAGTATCAAACGGAGAAGTGTATTTATTGCTCAATATTCACAGTCCTAAGTATTTTTATTATTCTAACTATACCCTGCTCATTTACTGTTTCTTGCAAAATGTTAATTTCCTCTTTTGCAGATGGTATATTATGATTATATTTATCTAAATATAGATGGAACTTCCCAAGAAGATCTAAATAAGTGCAAAGAATAATCAGTGTTTCTCAGTAGAACAATGTAAGTAGCATATTACTTTTGGGTAAATAAATATTTATGTCAAAAATCTTCTAGTATATTAGAGAAATAAAAATACCCTTTTTTGATTGACTCTACTACACAATAGTCCCAAAATAGTTTGAAAATGTAATACATGATGAAACAAATTTAACACTGTACCTCATACATTGTTAAATATTCAATGAATACTACTTGAATGAATAAATGAATGCATCAATTAAAATGTTTAATCAACAGTTACCCCTTTTGTACTTAAAACGGGAGGTGGTTCAGCAATATTAAGATACTAATTTAATTCGACTTTTCCCCACCCTGATTTGGATCTTGCGTTCTGATTCACTGGTTATTAAGCTAATTATTGGTCCTGGTAAATCAGGTCTAACTGCCAATCAAAGCACAATTTCTTTGTAGAGAAAATTGGAACTGTTTAATAAAATGTGCACTTGGACCACGACTCTACCTAGTTTCAGAGGCATTAAATGGCTAATCTCTTAGGACACCTGGCTGGCTCAGTAAGAAAAGCATGTGACTCTTGATCTCAGGGTTGTGAAATTAAGCACCATGCTGGGTGTAGAGATTGCTAAAAATAAATAAACTTAAAAAAAAAAAAAAGATGGCTGAGCTCTTAGTGAGTTGAGAATCTAACAACACAGGTCATGAACAAAAAATATGCTTGTACAAAAGATAATGGTTCCACAAAATCAAACTTATATTTTGTATCCCCCTTTTGCTTTTTAATATGGGAAACAATCATCATCATATCAAAACCAAGCACTTTTTTTGTAATTAGTATTACCCCAAAATTGAATAAATTTGAGAGAAAAATTAAGAGGATTACATTAAAGGATATATTGAGGATGGTAACATTAGGCATGAGGGGAGATGATAGATAAATCCCTAAGATACTTTTCATCCAAGAATATAGTAAGCTAAGCAAACAAGCTAACAATTAAAAGCATTATTTGGCACTGGGTAGAAATCTTAATTAGGAATTAAATTTATCTCAATTACATGCTTTAAGCCATTTGGATTGAACTGAAAATAGAAAATAATTAACATATGTATAACAAATACATTAAAATACACACATATATTTCTATAGTGGCAAAGGAAATATGGAATTAAAGTGTTTCTTCAGATGATTAACAATAAAATCTACTTCACATCCACTTCTCATCACAGCTCAATGACTTTGCAACACCTATGAAATAAAGTCCAAACTAATCTAAGCTACACCCACCAAGAGCTGCAATCATTTTTTTTCTTTTTTTTTCAATGGAAGTAGGAGTTGTGACACTTGAGTAGCTCAGTGGTTGAGTGACTGCCTTTGGCTCGGGGATCCTGCTTCTCCCTCTGCCTATGTCTCTGCCTCCCTGTGTCTCTCATGAATCAATAAATAAAGTCTTTTTTTAAAAAAAAAAAAGGAAATAAGACTTTATTTGAGGTATACTGATGAAGCTTTACTCTCTGACTCTTATCTTCTATATTACCCAAAGTAGTTTTGAAATGTCTTTCTTGGAAATATTAAGAAGCAGACACTTGCACTACTTTCTTAAAGTAATGTTTAATAGAAACAGTATTACAACTCCAGAAACTTCTTTCTTCAGAACATCATCACACAATTGACTGTAATTAGATGAGTTTCCAGTAATCTCTAGAATGATTCAGTTATAGCTTGATTGGAGTGCATCTTCATCTATTAACCATGACTAAGTCAAACATTCTTGACCTTATTTTTTTTTTTTTGTAAAACTGGACTTCACTCAGATGGATACATTTGTGTGCCTCCCCAAAGGTCCTCAATCATGAAATGAATAACTTCCCTATACATAATTCATGCATTACTTGTTTGTTTATTTTCACTTTTTGGTACAAACACTATATATACTTATTGTACTAAAATATGAAGAAATGCATAGAAGGGAAAATAAAACTTTAAATCTATCTATACCAAAGAAGAATCATTCTAAATATGTGTCTATCCAATATTCATATCAAGTTGGGAGATCAGTGCAACCTACTTTTTGCACATATTGGTAAATCAGAAGTATTTTCAATGTTACTACAGTCTTATGGTACGTAACTTTCTCCACACAAAATGAAAAAGATATAATTTGCTTTATAATTCAATAACAAAATTAGTGAGAATTTACTGAGCTGCTACTACATACCAAGCATTGTTTTAGGCCCAGAAACTATATCTGAGAACAAAAGGAATATACTTTATGGACAATATATTCTGAAGGTTGGTGGGAAAATGGAAATACACATAGTAACCTAAATGTATAATATGATAGGTAGGCTAATCAGTGGTACAAAAAGGATATAGTAGAGTTGGATAGAATTAGTGATATTGATATGAAATGATTATATACTATAATGAGATTATAAGTGATTATTTTTTTCTTCTTTTGCTTACATATTTTTAGTAAGTAAAGTTTAAGAGAGAGGTTGGGAAGATGAAAGAGTAGGAGGACACTAAGCTTGCCTCAACTCATGGACATAACTAGATAACACTCACATCAGCATAAATAACCCAGAAAACAATGTGATGACAAGCAGAGCAAAAGAAGGTAGGAAGGGTGAAGATATAGTTTAGAAGCAAATGGATCTTTGCTCTCTGCAATGGGGAGGGAGCTGGTGGTGGAGAGAAGGATAAGAAATAGACTTTCATACCAGGGAGCTCACACGGGTTACACAAACCCCCATAATATTTGGCATTGAAAGCAAGAGGGACCAAATTTCATGAGTTCTTAAAGCAGAGGGACTTAAAACCTGGAATTTTAAAAAATCAATCAGCTCAGTTCTGAGAGAGCCCAGAGGCCTTTAGGAAAGAGTCCTCACCCTTGAAGAGACAGCACAAAAAATAGCACTTGCAGATACAGCCTAGAACCAGTAGTGGGAAAATGCCAGATGGAAGAGTTAATCATCTCAGAGTGTGGTCTGGAGAGGCAGGGGTCATGGAGAGACACCTCTAAGAACAAAGGAGCCAACAGGTACCATTCCCCTCCCTTAACCTCCAACATAAATGCACAACCACCTGTGGAAACCAGTATGGTTCCACCAACACTCACTACCTAACTTACTCAGATCTGCCCTTCCTAGTAATGCTTGCCTTAGTCCTGGTACTGCAGGACCTCTGTCCCAAGAAACCAGTATAAATCCCATCTGGTCTCCTGAACCGCAAGTTTTACAGGAGTTAAAGTTTTCAATTCCAACGGCAATGGTAACAGCAGCAGGTTTCACCTTGTAAGTAGAACACAACATACCTTATTAAAATGTGCCTTACCCCTGCTGGTTAGCAAAACGTTGTAGTGCTGTAGACAACTAGACTGAAAGAGAAAGAACCCAGTATTCAAAAGAGGAGGACACACAGCACACATAGGAGACACACCCTGAAGCACCAGGCCCAGAGAACAGGGGATGCTACACTGCAGGACACTATAGCACCTCTTCTTCTTAAGGTCATATCCCCAAGAGCAAGCAATGGAGCTGACTCTCCTAACACAAAGTAACAGACACGTATAGTTAGACAAAACAAGGAAATAGAGAAATATGTCCCAAATGAAAGAACATGACCAAACCACAGCAAGAGACCTGAATGAAACAGATATGTGTAATATACTTGATAGAGAACTTAAAGTAATGACCATAAAGATACTAAACTTGAGAAAAAAGGGGATGACGTTAGTGAGACCTTTAACAAAGAAATAAAAGAATGAGAGAAGAAGAACACAATATATAAAATTTAAAATACACTTGATGGGATAAATAGCAGGCTAGAAGAAACAGAGGAATGAATTAATGACCTGGAAGACAGAGGAATGGAAAACAATCAAGCTGAGCAAATAAGAGAAAAAAATTATACAGAGAATAGATTTAGGGAAGTCAGTTACTCCATCAAGTGTAATAATGCTCACATAACAGAGATCCCAGAAGAAAAGAGAGAAAAGGGGGCAATAATTTTTTTTTTCAAAAAAAATAATAGCCAAAAACTTTCCTAGTCTGGGGAAGGAAACAGATATCCAGATCCAAGAGGTACAGAGATAACCCCAAAACTTTCCAAGGAGGTCCACACCAAGACACGCGGTAATTAAAATGACAAAAAGTAGTGATAAAGAAAAAAAAATTAAAGTAGAAAGAGAAAAGAAGACAATTACATACAAGGGAAACCCCATGAGTTTTAAGCAGATTTTTCAGCAGAAACTTTTCAGGCCTTAAGAAAGTGGCAAGATATATTCAAAGTACTGAAAGGAAAAATTCTGCAGCCAACAATATTCTATCCAGCAAGGCTAGCATTCAGCATAGAAGGAGAGAGAGTTTCTCAGACAAACAAAAACTAACAGAGCTCATGACCACTAAACCACTCCTTTAAGAAATATTACAAAGTATACTTTGAGTACAAATGAAAGACCATAAGTGAGCATATAAAAAGTAGAAAAATAAAAGAAACAGAAAAATAAATACTTCTGTAAAAATAATTCAAGGGCTTCATAAAATAAAAGGACACTGTGTGGTGTCCATTGAAAAAAAAATGACAATATGCACCTAAAATCAGGAAATGGAGAGGAGTAAATAATGGGTTCAAATAGAAGTGGCCTCAACTTCATGTAAACTAATATATGCAGAATATGTTATATACAAACATAATGATTACCACAAATTTAAAAAAATCAGTAATAGATATGCAAAGACAGAAGAGAAAGGAATCCAAGTATATCACTAAGAAAGCCAACAAATCATGGAAAACAGAAAGAGAAGAAAGAATCAGAGAAAAACTACAAAAACAAGCACAAAACAAGTAATAAAATAGCAATAAGTACATACATATGATAAGTACTTTGAATATAAATGGACTTAAAATCTTTATTAAAAAAGGGGGACTGGAGGGGACTTCTAGGGGGCTCAGCAGTTAAGCATCTGCCTTTGGCCCAGGGCATGTTCCTGGAGTCCCAGGATCGAGTCCCGCATCGGGCTCCCTACATGGAGCCTGCTTCTCCCTCTGTCTCTCTGTCTCTGTCTCTGTCTCTGTGTGTGTGTGTGTATGTGTGTCTTATGAATAAATAAATAACATCTTTTAAAAAAATGAATGTAAATGGACTAAACTCTCTAATCAAAAGAAATAGGGTGACAGACTGGATTAAAAAACAAGACCTTAGAGTGCCTAGCTGGCACAGTTGAAAGAGCATGTGACTCTTGATATTGGGGTCATAAATTTGGGCCCATGTTGCATGTAGAGATTACTAAAAAATAAATAAATAAACTTAAAAAAAAAAGTTGGGAGAAAAAAAGACCTATCACTAATTTCGAGAGACTGTTTTCAGACCTAAACACATCTACAGTGAAAATGAGGGATGAAGAAACATTTATCGTGCAAGTAGATGTTAAAATAAAGCCATTTTAGCAATACTTATATCAGACAGAATAGACTTGAAAACAAAGAAACAAAAGACAAAGAAGGTCACTATATAGTAATAAAGGGGACAATCCAACAGGAGGTTATAACAATCATAAATATTCATGTATCCAACTTGGTAGCACCTAATACATACATAAAACTGTTAATACCAAACTTAAAAGAACTAACTGATACTAATACAATACTAATATAATAATAACTTTAAAACCCCACTTAATCAACAGATAGATAAACCAAACAGTAAATCAACACGAAAACAATGACTTTTTATTTTTTGAAAGGCAGAGTGCCAAAGGCAGTGCCTCATTTGGATGTGCTATAAGAACTAGCCTATGTTCTCCTACAAATGAACCTTGAGAGGCTTTTCGGAGGTTCTAGAAGGGGAGCACGGCTACTTATATACCCTTGACCAAAGAATGGACCTCCTATACTGAAGAAGGTCATCCTCTTTGACCAACTGTGCCACTTCAGGAGGGATGCAAATGGGATGGTGAAGGAGAAAGGGGACACCCAGCCAGCCAGCCAGATCAGCCAAATCAACCCTGGGAATCAGTGCAGTGACAGATGTCACAGCCAGATCACCCTCACATCCTGGAAACAGTGGCTTTGAATGACACACTGGACCAGATGGACTTAACAAATATACTCAGAACGTTACATGGTAAAACAGCAGAGTACACATTCTTTTCAAATACACATGGAACATTCTCCAGAATAGAAAAGCAAGGCTGGAAAGATCACAATTCCAGATTTCCACTTATATTACAAAGCTGTAGTAAACAAAACGCTTTGGTACTGGCATACAGAAAGATCCATGGATCAATAGAACAGAATAGAAATCCCCCAAAAAACCCACCATTATATGGACAATTAAACTTCAACAAAGAATGAATATCCACTGGGAAAGGACAGTCTTTCTAACAAATGGTGTTGAGAAAACTGGAAAGCTACATGCAAAAGAATGAAACTACCCCTTTCCTTCACCATAAACAAAACCAAACTCAAAGTGGATTAAAGACCTAAATGTGAGGCCTGAAACCATAAAAATCCTAGAAGGTAGTAATCTCTCCAACATTGGCCATAGCAACATTTTTGTAGATGTGTCTCCCAAAGCAAGGGAAACAAAAGCAAAAATAAAGTATCGTGACTACATCAAAATAAAATACTTCTGCACAAGTGAAGGAAATAATCAACAAAACTCAAAGGTAACTTAATGAATGGAAGAAGATATTTGCAAATGACATAGCTGATAAAAAGTCAGTCTCCAAAATATATAAAGAGCTGATAATACTTCAACACCCCCAAAAAACTAATAATCCAATTAAAAAATGAGTCAAAGATATGAAAAGATGTTTCTCCAAAGGAAAAAAAAATACAGATGGCCAACAAACACATGGCAAATACTCAACATCACTCATCATCAGGGAAATGCAAATCTCGACTATGATGAGATATCAGCTCACACTTCTCAGAATGACTAAAATGAAAAACACAAGAAGCAACAGGTGTTGTGAGGATGTGCAGAAAAGGGAACCCTTGTGCACTGTTGGTGGGAATGCCAACCAGTATAGCCATGTGGAAAACAGTATTGAGTTTCCCCAAAAAGTTAATAATAACAATAATAATAATATTAATATTAATAAATAGTTAATAATAGAACTCCTCTATAATTCAGTAATTGTACTACTGGGTATTCACAAAAAATGCAAAAACACTAATTGAAAGGAATATACACACCCCTATGCTTATTGCAGTATTATATACAATAGCCAAATTATGGAAGGAGCCCATGTATCCACTGACGGATGAATGGATAAAGAAGAGGTGGTACATATATATGATGAAATATCATTCAGCCATAAAAAAAATGAAATCTTGCCATTTGCAACTACAAGGATAGATCCAGAGAATATAATAGTAAGCAAATTAAGTTAGTGCAAGAAAAACAAATAGCATGGGATTTCACCTGCATGTGGTATTTAAGAAACGAAGTAAATGAGCAAAGGAAAAAATTTAAAAAGAGAGAGAAAAAGAAAAACCAAGAAACAGACTCTTTAGAGAACAAACTGATGGTTACCAAAGGGGAGGGCAGCTGGGGGGATGGGTTAAGTAGATGATGGAGATTAAAGAACACACTTATTATGGTGATTACTGAGTAAGCTTTCAACCCACACACTTACACACCCGTGTGTGTATATGTTACATATATATACATATGTACACACACATATATATACACACCCATACATGTGTACATATACACATGTGAGTTTTCTTCAACTAAAGCTAATTTACATTTTCTGATCCCACTCTGCTTAAAGATGATCTATTTGAGGTCTATTCCCACACCTTTCTCCTCAAATCTGTCATTTTCCTCAGGATTGAAACCACATTCCAAAGGCTCATATAGTCAAAGCTTCATGGCAGGAATTTAATTATTTTTTTTCTGAAATCAATTCATAAGCATACTTTGTCCCCATAAAACAGGGATTTGTATAGTACTGTTTGTCTTAGAAACCTTTTATATTAGCAGCTGATAATGACTAATTTATTTCCCTGAGTGGTAGTTGCATATTTTTGTCACCTCTGGTAAGTCGTTGAGCCTTATTTTTGTACCCTGGTGCCTCTTCGATACTGAGTTTCAAGAGACAATTCTTTGCATACGTCACTGCAGTAATGTTCTAGAAGTGCTGTGGGGTAAAAAAAGAATGTTAAACATGCCTGGAGATGGTTGGAGTCTGTTTTTTCTCCCTCATAGGGAAAATCAAATCAAGAAATGATAATGTCCAGGTTATTCAAATAAATATGATATAATATGATATAATCGCTGAAAGAACAGCAATTCTCTTGAACCACATTGCACTGCACTCCCAAGCCAGGGCTTTCGTCATGGATGCAGCACCGGAAAGTAACCCAGTGGTGCTCCTCTGGATTATGCCCCTGAACTGGTGGCTTTCCCCTAGCGATTGGTCTGTGCCTGAACCAGCATCACCACTCCTCTGTTCCTGCGCCAGCATCACCACTCCTTACCCTCCTTAAATACCCTTATTATTAACTATTTATTATTATTAATATTATTATTAACTTTTTGGGGAAACTCAATACTGTTTTCCACATGGCTATACTGGTTGGCATTCCCACCAACAGTGCACAAGGGTTCCCTTTTCTGCACATCCTCACAACACCTGTTGCTTCTTGTGTTTTTGATTTTAGTCATTCTGAGAGGTGTGAGCTGATATCTCATCATAGTTGAGATTTGCATTTCCCTAATGATGAGTGATGTTGAGCATTTTTCCATGTGTTTTCCATGTGTTTGTTGGCCATCTGTATTTTTTTTCCTTTGGAGAAATGTCTGTTCATATCTTTGACTCATTTTTAAATTGGATTATTAGTTTTTGGGGTGTTGAAGTGTTATCAGCTCTTTATGTATTTTGGAGACTGACTTTTCATCAGCTATGTCGTTTGCAAATATCTTCTTCCATTCAGTAAGTTACCTTTGAGTTTTGTTGATTATTTCCTTCACTTGTGCAGAAGTATTTTATTCTGATGAAGAAATGAACTCAGACTACCAAAGCAGTTGCTTGAGGAGCTCCAGTTAGATCCCCAACACTGCCACTCGGAGTGCACATACTAAAGTTAAATATGTTCTTCATTTACCTTTAATTTTTGTGACTCCTTTTTTGTAAGAAATTTCTCCTCTCTTTTGTCTCCAAATCAGAAGAAAGCAGAAGACGAAGCTGAAAAGCTCGAAAAGTCAGGAATCTTTGATTCTTGGAGGTACCCCAATAGAGTAGTTGCTGATTCATAAAAGATACTTAAAAAAAAAATCTGTGGATTGGTAGAGTAAATGGTGGCTCCTGTGTTTCAGCATAGAGGAATTGATTATAGCAGCATAATGCAAAAGTGTTAAGGCTTGGGCGCTGAGAGTAGTTTGGGCCTCGTCCCATACATGTTGAAATATTAATATTGCCAAAACTGGCAATTATTTCCATTTTCAGCTACACAAGTGAAATATCATTTACAAGAAAAGCATGGAGAATAATATTCTCATGAATTTTTCTTACAAATTAATGTGATCTCTTTCCCCCACCCTCATATGTTGAAAATTGATTGCCTTTGGTCTTTATTCTATGTTGTCTCCATCTTCTGAGTGATTTGGAAGTAAGTGAGACCACAAGGGCTGTTAACCCAGCATCTGGCACTTACATTGAAATTATTTTTAAGTTCTATTGAGCTCCAAGTAGACCAGTGGTGGTGGTGGCATCAGTGGTGCCAAAGGCAATAAGTAAGTAAGTAATAATAAATAAATAAATAAATATAAATGTTTTATAAATAAATAAATAAATACTTTCTAACTTATTTCCCTTATTTTAAAATATGTGTATTCACATCTATGTTTCTTAAAATAGATAGTTTCTGCCTTCGGTGCCTTGCCTTAAAAAACCCTTGCCTAGCCAACATGATGTGCAAATTCAATTATAAATACTTCCACTTTTATAATAAAATTGTTAGCTTTTATGTACAGGATTTGGGAATCTAATTTTATCTTTTTACAGTTGGTTATTCAGTTATCACAACACTCATTTAGGCTGCCATTCTATCTTCACCCAATTTTATTTGTGCCTAGAATTATTTCCGAAAGTTCTATTCTGTTAAATTAATCTTTCTGTTTATTTCTGCTAAAGAAGCACATTATTTGAATTATTTTAATTTTATTACACATTTTAATGTCTGGTTAGACTATAACACCCCAGTATTGCTTTTAAAATGTTCTTTCTTTTCTTTCGTGTTTATTCATGCAGACGAACTTTAAAATATTTTTTTTCAATTTCACCATCCATTCTATATTTTTTCTGGCTGCATTTAGTATACAATCTTAGTTGAACAAGCATATTTTCTCCTATAAAGAATATATGTTCCATTTATCCACATCTTCAATCACATCTCTCAGAAAGTCCTAAAGTTTTCAATTTTCCTTACTTCCTTGTTACTACATCTTTTTTAACAAACATTAAGTCCCTACTGTATGCCAAGCACTGGAACAGCCATTGGAATACAGGTCTGGGCTTTGAACACAAATGACTTGACTTTCTTAATCTGAAGTTACATATTTCTACACAATAAAGAGACTAAACAATGTACTACAATAAATACATTAGTATTTATTACATTAGTGTATGATAATCAAAGGCCACAAGTGTTAGAGCAAGCACACATGAACATGCTACCTGAAGGACTAATGAATGGGAGGCAGAAGCGAACCGTGAGGAGAGTCTGGGGTTCAAGCAGTCAAGGAGCTCGCTGGGAGACAGGCCCACAGAACGGGTAAGGAAGCCTGGAAGAGGAAGGAGGCCTGGGGTGGGGCAGATGTTGAAGATCTGCCTGCACCGTGCCATCCAAATGGGGTCAGAGTTTACTCTAAGGGCAATGAAGGAGTATTCAGGCTCAGGTAGAGAAATGGCACAATCGTATGTGCATTTTTTAAGATTTTCTTTAGTTATGGGGTTGATAATTAATTGGAATGGAGTGAGAATAGAGATAAAAGACTTTCTAAGAGACTGTTAAAAGATTCATGCCAGACATGATGAACTGCACTAAGGAAGGGCCAGTGGGGATGGAGAAAGAGCCAGTTAGCTAAAAGCTGATTCCTATTCATGGAATTGAAGTAAGAGGATACATCAGGACAAACTAGTGTTTATCCCCACAAGGTTATAAAATAGCAAACTAAATAGCTGCATCAAAGCTGCCTGTTCCATGAACATGATTAGCTTGGAAGCACTGAATTGCACTTTATCACAAAGGACTTTGGAATAATTTTTAGATGGGTACCCAGCAATTTAATAGGTCTCCTTATTTGCAGGGAGTAGAAAATGTGAAAGAGCAAATCCTGACTCCAAACACAGGAGACTAGTGTTGGGGACGCTTACTAAACTTAGCATACCATTTGGACAAATTTCTTAATAGTCTAGAATTAGAAAATTATACTTGACTACTTTGAGTAGCCTAAGATTTTGAATTGCCTCAACTTTCGTAGAAAGACAATAAACAAGCAAACAAACAAACTTGATCCAAGTAAAAAATAAAAACCTTGAATGGACCAATAGCCACCAAACATATTTTTTTAAAGTTTCTAATATTACTATGGGTTTGCTGTTATGTTTTCCATAAATAAAAAATAGCACACACAATAAAACTCAATGGAGACAGCTCGCAAAAAGGAACACGTCACTGAAGATGCATAAATCCTAAGGAAGGAAAATATTAGTGAGTTGCCTACAGTATTATGGAAAAACAACGTGCAATCACCAAAAAATTATTTTAAGAGTAGATTATAATTAGGAAATCATGTCCATAATTTACAATATCAAATAAGCAGACACAGGCAAGATACACAATAAAACCCAAACATAATAGAAAGTCAAAATTTTATGATGCCAAACACTGACCAGTAATGTTTTAGTCAAGGATTCAGTGTGGCCTAATGAAACCTACAAAATCAAAGGACAAACTTTTCTCAAAAGTCTTTTGTCAGCTTTGTGCTCATATCCACCCTTCTTTAGGCCTGATGTCTGGCCAGCCCTGTGTAATCAAAAGTGTCCCTTCAGTGATTTATGACCAGTTTTCGTGCTGCCAGTCTCCTTTAGAAAGACCACTTTTTCTGGACAGGTGAGTTAGTGGGGAATGGGACCCTCGGAAACTGCGTGCTCAGCACTGGCCTTGCAGCAGTTCTCAATCACTGCCATTGTTCTGAGGCTGCTTCAAGGCCACGGCTAAAGGGGCCCTGGCACTCAGCAGTGACAAATGAGTGGACCCTGGGTGGCCACACATCAAGTAGTGAAAGGCAACAGGAGCTCTGACTTACAGAACTAGAGTCCACAGTATCACGTTCAAACAAATCCTATGTGGGCCACGATTGCAAGACCAGTAATATTCCTAACAGCAAAGAGAACTCTTCCACACCCAACTATTCGAGTTGGGCCACACCCGCAGTATGGAGCAGCCTTTCCAAAGAGATTGGAGATCTTTCCTTCAGTTTAATTTTGTATAAAATTAGATTCTACTTTGAAATATGAAGTAGCTGAAGTAACTAATTTTCAATGCTTCGATGAAAAGTTTGCCAACCCTAATTAACTCCTCCAGCATAGAAAAATTGTTTCAGTTGGCTCAGAAATATGTCTATAAGAATTGTGAAAAGAAATTAAGCCCTATTAGTGTCACAGTTGGTAACAAAAAAGGCAAGTAGAAAAATCAAGCCTTTACCAAGAATGAACGTTAACCAAGAGGCTGAATTTAAGGCTGTGTGCCCAGAAGATCACTGTCATTTACAATTTATTAGCTAATGTTGCATGCACCTGTCATTCTTTTATATCACATATTAATCTTTGAGTGTTCCAGAAGGTTTGAAACAAAAGATAGCTTAATTGAAAACAAACAAACAAAAACACAATAGGCCTTTTAATACATTTTCCCAATCTAATATTTAAGTGGCATGGGGTAGGGATTTGTAATGCTTTCCTCCCAAAGGGTGCTGTGAAAATTAAAAAGACACAGAAGAGGAAAGATTAAATAACAAAAAAAATATAAAATCTTTCAGTCACAATACCTTCCCCCGCCATTCAATGGCATGTGCTCCTCCAATTCAGAAGATGGTCCATTTGTTTCTTCGACAAATGAATTAAAATTAATCATATTTGATTGAGCAGTACTGAGAGAAGCAGAAATGCATTATTCTTCAGAAATAATTATTTCACCCTAATGTTCTTAAAGTCACTCACATTTCATGTAAACCTCTTTTTTCCCCTACAATATTTCATGCTGCATAAAATTGCCGTTCCTAGTAACAAATAATAATGCACTTTTAAACGAGTGTGTCTTTATAAAATAATTGAAATGATAGAAAAGTTTTAACAAAATTCAAACTGTCAACATCGGAAGCGGAAGAAACCATCTTTCGTCTGATACACAAGGGATCTTAGCTTTTGGTGGGTGCCACCAATACCTGACATGGTCAAACCTCATCTGAAGTCTCCATTCTGTTTCGAGCGTTCTCGTTGTCCTTACACGGAGAAGCCACCAGTTTGGACACGTAGTTGACACCCTTATCCACAATGCGTAGGAATCATCTTCTCCTTAAAGATCCCTGTGCTATCTCATACGTCTGCATTTAGGTTTGTCCTACTTCACATTTTGGTATATGCATTGTATTTTGTTTTATTTTAGAGTCTGAAACGAGTAGAAAAACACAACTCTCATTTTTTTTTCAATTTACAAGTTGTCCCTGAGTGTGTTTTACATACATTTAATATCAAAGTTGAAAAACAGCATTTCTTGGCTCCCTTCTATAAAATATGAGGACTTTGCTTCCTGCTCAGATACCTCAATCTTTTCGGATCTACAATAACTTGATATTCCCCACACACCCACTCTAAAAAATACATTCAGAGAAGGACTATATTTCTCAGAGACCACATCTGCTCCCATGTCTTTGCCATGGGTTTCTCCCCGTCGCTTCTATGTTGGGTTGTTCCAAAAAGGATGGCAGCATATCACAGTGGCCACTTACCCCTTAAAAAGTTACAGAAACACACTAATAATGTGCAAAATTAGTGGAAAACGTATTCATATAGGAAACCAAGTGTTTAATATTATCTTCCAATGTTTTGTTCATACTGTTCGTGGTTGTGGGCAGCTGTAGTTTTCCCTCACAACCCATAGAAAAGTGAAATAAGGTTTTCTCAGAAAGAATAAAACACACACACAGTAGACAGCACTAGTCATTCATGGGAGTGTATCAAGATTCTGTCAGAGTTTGAAATACCCAAACCCCAGTCACTGTGGCCCTAGTCTAATCTCAGAAAACTTGACTGGAATGGGAGTAAAAATAATATGTACAAACCCAATCAATCATAGCAAATATGTTGGTGTGATGGCGTTGTGCCCATTGGCGAGGTAACCACGTGGGATCCAGGAACATGGACAGCCAGTGTCAGTGTCCTCATGACCCTCTGTGCATGGTCCCAGGAGGGAGAGGACATCTTCAGAAAGACCCAAGCCCATGAGTCCCTATAGGTTGCTTTGGTAGGCCGTAAGTATACAGCGCTCTCTCTTCATTCCTTATTCACAGGCAAGCATTTTACCATGACGACTTCCACCAAATGGACTCATTTAGCAAATGTGCTTATCAGTCCATGCATCCTGTTTTGCCTGACAGACGCACCTCTCGTCATGAACTCACGCACTATCACTTTACATACCATGCCCTATCAGCTAGTTTAATGTGAATCTGCAGATGAAGGACCAGTCTTCCCTTGGCTGACAGACAAAGCCAGGATTCTGAGGGTGGAAGGCAAGGGCCAGGCCCATGGTGGCGATCCCTCTGGATATTTAAGACCTTGAGAGTCTACTTTGCCAACATCTTTGTTTTTCACCCCATAGCTGTCACTTCTTTGCCACTCAATGATGTAATTTAGACTGTGAATCAGAAGCCCGAAGGAATGTTTGCTATATATAGTGCCAATTATACAAGATTAGGAAAATATTTAAGAGTTTAATGATGCCAAGGGAAGTCAGAGTTAGGTCTTATGCAAGGACCTTCTTATGGAGCTGTGATAACTGAACTGGGCTACTCTGCTTTGGCAAACACTTTCGTGTGAGAGACATTTTCATGTTCCCTTCATATCTGATCTTTTCTGCCGCTCTTCTGGTTGTCTCCAGCACGTCTCTCTAAATTCAAATCTTGGGCCACAGTTTTGATCAGTTCTCTCAGGGACTCTCGATGTAAACATTCTTTTAAAAAATAAATAGTGGCTTCTCATGACACACAAAATAATTTTATTTCTTTGGCATCTCTAACACCTTCTGCAGTCATTTGGGCCCTAATGAATTTTCCAAAATCATCTTTTCCATTACTTATGACATTCCACCCTTTAACTAAGCTGAACTACAGAAATTCCGAGTGTGTCAAGATATTTCATTGCATTTTTTTTCCTGCACACTTTCCTCCCTCTGCATAAACATCTTCCCCTGGCTCCTTGATCTCTTTCAGACTAATTCTTACCTGCTTCTCAACATGCAGAACAAGACTCCACTCTTCTCTGCTTCCTCCAAAATACCACTTTCTTTGCACTGATCCAACCACATGTGGTTGCATGTCTGTGCCACATTCAGACTGAAATCTTTGGCCAGAAATGCTAGTTCTTATTCACTGTTGTTTACCTAGCCCTTGTTACCTTGCCTGTGTGATAACCCACTTCTGTAAACATTTGTGGAACTGAACTGGAAACCTGAAGTCTTTTCTTCATTATTTTCCCACTGCCCACACCACCCAAAGGGGTCACTATAAGAGCTGTCATTGTTATTCATATCCAGACAGTTGATGGAAACCTTGTTTGGACAATTGGCAAAACAAGGATATCATTTATTTGGCTTTGGGCGCTAATGATTTCAACTGGTGAGATGTTTTTTATGTGTTGTAAAATGAGGCCTGAGGAGGCAAGGTTATTGACATCACTCCTCACTCTTAATTCAGAAAACCCTAGGCTTGAAGGATAGCAGATATGAAAGGTGGGCTCCAATCTCTTATCTGCAATGGAATTTTATGACCTAAAAGCTTATTAATGATTCTGGGCTTTTAAATGCATTGAAACATATGAGGTGATGTGGAGAATGAAGGCAAAAGAAACAAAGAAAAAAATTAAACTTCCTTACAACTTAGAGTGCATTGACAATAGTTGAGACAGGCAGAGGGACCTTAGTCCAAGAATTCAGCTGCCTCACTGTTAATACTTTGGTAGAGGCAAAAAGCAACCATAGCTTGACATTAGCCTGACCTCCAGGATCCTGTAAAAATTGCTTTGGAAACTTTATCTCTTTCCCCCAAGATATATGTTTGCAGTCATCCTCCAAGCACATGACCTACTGATAGACACCTGAAGGTCTCATGACTTAGGTTTTACTAGATGGTAGGAAATGACCTTTTCCCAGTAATAGCTAGCCCCTCGAGATCCTCAAAACCTTTCTTCCAAATTCCTTAGATACTTATACTATCCCTAACCCTTTCTCTCTCTCTTTTTTTTTTTAAGATTTATTTATTTATTCATGAAAGAGAACAGAGAGAGAGAGAGAGAGACAGAGACACAGGCAGAGGGAGAAGCAGGCTCCATGCGAGAGCCCAACATGGGACTCGATCCCGGGTCTCCAGGATCACACCCTGGATGGAAGGCAGGAGCTAAACTGCTGAGCCACCAGGACTGCCCTCTAACCCTTTCCCAACTTGAAATATAATCAGCCACTCCTCATGACCTCGGTGCAGCTATCGCTGCCCATAGGTCCTGCGCCTGTGCTTTAATAAAATCACCCTTTTTGCACCAAAGACTTCTCAAGAATTCTTTCTTGACTATTTATTCCCAACCCCCAATGTTTCACATCACGAAGAGTGAAGTCACTTATATTTTATTCCCCCTCAGCTATACAATCATCTGACTTACTAACATTTAATGTAAGAATACCATATAAGAGATTATTTTCTGTTCAAATCTGAATTTCTCTTCTGTGACCTGTTGAAAGTGCGCAATTGTGTTAATGGCCTGATTTGCAAATTATTACTACAGCTTTTTTCAGTAAAAAGTAGACCATCTTTCAATAGTCATGAACCAGTTGAAGCAGCTTGAAAGCAAAGCCTACTTAAATCATTTATAGGCAATTTTCTATCCTACAAATTCTAGGAAAAGTTTTTCAAACTGTAACTGGAAAACAGTCAAAAGACAGAAACTTCTAAATAGCTTTATCTCCTTGGCTATCAAAAAATTATGGCAAATAGAGCAGATGCCTCCCTATTAAATTTATGTCTTGATGAAATAAATATAATCATAAAATACAAATAAGTTCCAACAAAAAATGATACATTAGCAATGTGGAGATTTTAGTTTTATTTAATCAAATTAGAACAGTGTTAATACAGCATGCACTTTTATAAATCCTAACCAAATTGGGCTCATTGATGAGAAACTAGACTATTTTGCTTCCCATACAAGTTAAGTCTAAGCAAAATTAAAATACATATATATATGTATATATATATATATATATATATATATATATATATATATATATCTTTAGTGGAAACTAATAATACAAAAAAAGAAAAGAAAAGAAAAGGAAAAGAAAAGAAAGAAAAGAAAGAAAAGAAAAGAAAAGAAAAGAAAAGAAAAGAAAAGAAAAGAAAGAAAGGAAAGGAAAGAAAAGAAAAGAAAGAAAAGAAAAAAAGAAAAGAAACGAAAAGAAAAGAAAAGAAAGAAAAAAGAAAAGAAATCTCATAACTTTGACCTATAGGGAGAGATTGACTGGGATAAGTACGAAGGGAATTTAAGTCAAAACCTACTTTTGCACAGAGTTTGTAAGAGGAAGGAAAAGATCTAAGAAGTAATGCCTGAAGAAAATAGACAAAGAGTAACTTACATAGTACTGAAATGTCCTAAAATGTGTGACATGTCTTAGAGTCTCGCAAAAATATCTTGCTTAACTACAAGTTTTTGAAGAATAGTAACTGTTTAAATATAAAATACTTTGCATCTTGATTTAGACTTGAAGGTTTTAATAAAAATGTATGAAAAAGAAATGGCTTCCACACACAAATCCCTATGTGTCACATGATCTCCAATAAGAACCTGTTATTTGAGAAGCGGTCTCACTGATCTAAATGACTTTGAGCATACATAATGCCCTAGTTTTGTCTGGTAGGGATTATTGGCTGAACACTCTTCCTCACAAGAGGAACCTGAAATCTGAGAGCTCGTCCTTTTCTATAGTTTATTGTATTTGAAAGCTGTCATTCCCAATCCAGGTGAACATCAGCATAAAGTGAGGAAAAAACATTATTAACAACAGTGTGGGTTTGAGCAGGTCATCCTAGGAGAATAGCTTCTCATGTAAGGTCTAAGAACTAGCAGCAGAACTCCTGGGAGGCTTGTAAAAAATGTACCATTTTTATTGGGATTGCATTAACTATAACCATTAAAATAAAGAGAACTGACATTTCTAATATTGAGTCGTGCCATCCATTAGTTTGTATGCCCTTTAAAACTCTAAGAATCTTAACATACACATTTATTGATTTTTGTTCTTGTTTGGTTGTTATTGCAAATATTTCCCGTTTTTAAATAACTTCCAGGTTTTTTCTCAGGTCTAGAGAAATGTAACTGGTTTTCAAAAGTAATCAGTTGTCTACAGTAAGTTTTCCAGAATCTTTCATTAATGTTGTCTATAAAATCTAACCTTTTCCTTCTAGATTTCAAACCCCCTACTCTTCTTTCATGTTTTACAGAATAGGTTTGGACTTCTGGTACAGCATTAAGCTGTAGAAATAGAGGCATTGTCAGAATAAAAAAAAATGACTCTAAATTTTCTCTATTAAATATGATTTCTGTAAAGTTTTGGTATATAATCTTTATTAAATGTGGTAGACAGTCTTCTAAGAGGACTCCCGAGATTTCTGCCCCTGATGTATATTATTTATTTATTTATTTATTTATTTATATTTATATTTACATTTATTTATATTTATACTCCTTGTGTGTAAACAAGACTTGTGAATATGATGGGATTTCATTGCCACAATTATATTATATTATATGGCAAAAATAAAGGGATTTTGCAGATTAATTATAATTCTTAACAGTTCTTCAAAAGAAAGGCTATCCTGAGTAGTTCTGAGCCAATCAAATGAGCCCTCTAAAAAAGGGTATAGATCTTTTCTGAAGGGAGAGATTCATTGAGATCATCTTGCAGGCCTTGAAGAAGCAAATCGCTGTGTGAACCACCCATGGAGAGGGCCATATGGCAAGGACCTCTAGAAGCTGAGAGGACTCCCTGGCTGTTAGACAAGAAAGTAGACTTTATCCCTGCAATCTGAAGGAACTGAATTTGCTAACAAACTAAAATACATTTGGACAAATGCCCCCTGGTCAAACCACCAGGTGGAATACAGCTTGGCCAACAAGCTGATTTCAGCTGATGAGACCCTGAAGACAATGTGAGCTAAGCCATATCATGCCTCCAGCTCCAGGGAAATCACAAGATAATAAATGCATGTTTTAAGCCACTAAGTTTGTGACAATTCGTTGTGCAATAATACAAACTAATCCATCTCATTAGCAAATTAACTTTTATCAAAATTATTACATTTTTTATAAAATTGTAATCATTGAAAATTATCTAATGCTTTTTCTAGTATATTTAGAGATATCAAATATATTAATTTGGTGAATTATCCTAAAAAGTATATTGATGGATTGATGGATTGATTGATTGATTGATTATGTACAGTTGACATACAATGTTATAGTAGTTTCAGGTGTACAACTTAGTGATTAGACAGTTTTACACATTATGCAATGCGTACCATGATAAGTGTAATTAAAATCTGTCATCATCTAATGCTATTATAATATTATTTACTATATTCTCTATACTATATTCTACATTGCTGTGATGTATTTATTTTATAACTGGAGGTCTGCACCTCTTAATCCCCTTCATCTATTTTGTCCATCTTCTCACTTCCTTCACCTCTGGAAACCATCAATTTATTGTTGTATTTTTTATAATATTCCATTTTTTAAAACAAGTTTTCCTTGTTTATTTCCCTTTTCTTTCATTCTGTATATGATTTCTCTTATCTCCGTTTTTTGTGGTCAGTCTTTCTAGAGATATTCCTTTGTATTTTCTTTTTTTTTTCTTTTTAGATTTTATTTATTTATTCATTAGAGACACAGAGAGAGAATGAGAGGCAGAGACATAGGCAGAGGCAGAAGCAGGCTCCCTGCGGGGAGCCCGATATAGGACTTGATCCCTGGACCCTGGGATCACCACCTGAGCCAAAGGCAGATGCAGAACCACTGAGCCACCCAGGTGTCCCTCTCTTTGTATTTTCAAACAACCAGCTTTCATTTCCTGTTATGCACATCCTTAACAGATTTTGCTATCAAGATTATAAAACCACCTGAGAAGTATTCCATTGTTTCTACTTCCTGGAAGAATTTTTATAATATTGTCATTGTTATTATTATTCCGAAGTTTAAAAGAATTCATTAGTGAAGTTATATGGACTTGTACCTTTATTTTGTGAAGGTTCAATAATTACAGATTCAATTTGTTTACCAGATAATAAGACTAATTGCATTAGTTTTGCCAAGCTCTGTTTTATTTAAGAAGGTATCTCATCTAAATTTAAAATTTATTAGCATAATGTTTATAACATCCTCTAATGAATTTTTAATAATTGTTACTATTTTAAAAATATTTTATATCTTTATAATTTTCCACTTCCATTGGGAGATATTCTCAACACGATCTTCAGTTCACCGAGTTTTTCTTTAATAAAGTACATTCTGTTTTTTTCCCCAACATATGTGTTATCTGAATTAACTTTTTATAGCAAGTATTTCCACTTGAATTCTCTTTAGGGCTCTTGTTCTTGCTTCAAAATGCAAAAATCTTCCTTTACGTTGTAAGGGATATGCATCATACTTATTTAAATTATTGATTCTTTTTTTGTTAGTTTCCCTCATTCTTCCTCATAGGACGTTGGTTATTCAAAGCAGCTTTTTTTTTTTTTTTTTTTTTTTTTTGCTTTTATGGTGGCTGCACTCCTTGGGTATAAAGACTCTTCTCTGAGAGATTTAGTGACTGTGTATGAGGAAGAAATGAGTTCAAGAGGGGTTAAGGGATGTGCAGTAAAACCTAAGACCAGAGTCACAACTGTGCTGCCTGCGATTGTAGCTGCTGCCCCTCACAAATCAACAAGCCTTGTGCTGTATTAGGGACAAGTTCTAAAGAAAGCAGCTCTGGGAATTGATACTTTTCTTTTAATCTGAAGGTATGAAGCCATGAGGAAACATAGAAAAATGGGAATCCTTGAACCTGGTTGTTTGTATTTATTCCTTACCCTCCGACAGGTTATTTGCCCTGCAAAGAACTTTATCCTACCTAACCTTGCTTCATTTGTGCAAGGAACAAAAAGTGAGCCCCTGAAGACATGTGAGACAGAGAGTAACAAAAAGCTTTCTCCTGCCTAATTCCTGGACATGAACACCTGCCCATATGTTCCCAGGTAGCTATCCCAAGGTTCACCCCAAAGATCTGGTGGGACTGTCTCCTGGAGCCCCAGGCAGCCCTCTGGGTTCTTAATTTAGTTCTTTAGATTCATACTGTTTATTTGTCAGAGCTTCTTGGTGAATATATTTGGGGGGTAAAAAGTCAATTGTCTATGTTAATCTTTTATATTGTCACAAGCTACAAGCTATTGCTGATTTATTCCTCCCTTTCTTGTTTTCTTTTTCTTTCTTTCTTTTTTCTTTCTTTCTTCCTCTTTCTCTAAATACAAGAATAGAGTAAACACTTAAAGAATATTCAAAAAGAAAAAAGTTACATACAAAAGAAATGGGAAGTTCCACTGCAGGGGAATAGAGAATAATATTGGCTAAGTGTTGAAGTGGAAGAATAATTTTAATGTAAAAATCGAACGCATTAACGAAGACATTCTTTATAAGAAGTGGCACAGATGGACATTCTTAAAATGTAAGAGATCCCAGTGCTATGCAATTTTAAGAATATCAGAAATTACTAGAAAAAAATATAAACAAAACACTAAGTAACTTCACTACTAATATTTTGCTCCTTTTCTTTTCCAGTTTCAACAATATATCTCATGTTCTTTTCTTTTCCTGCATCCATTAAACAGAGGCTGTACTCAAATGCTTATATCTTTTATAATTCTTTGCTCTTATTTCTATCAAAGAATGTGGAGTCATTTTAATTTTCTTTTTTGAATCATTTTTAAATTCTGGAAAACAAATCATTTTTAATCATGGTGTATTTATCTTTTAATATGTATTTGAATTATATTTCCCATTATCATATTTAAATTTTTCATCTGTGATCATATCTGCAGTTTTAAAATCTATGCACTCCAATGAACTCTTGGGCCTTCATCAAGATAAAAAGCTTCTGCACAGAGAAGGAAACAATCAACAAAACTGAAAGGCAAGTTACAGAATGGGAGGAGATATTTGCAAAGGACATATCAGATAAAGGGCTTTAGTATTTAGTATGCAAAGTCTATAAAGAACTTATCAAATTAAACACCCAAAATACATATAATCCAGTTAAGAAATGGGCAGAAGATAGGATGTCTGGGTGGCTCAGCAGTTGCGCATCTGCCTTCAGCTCAGGGCGTGATCCCAGAGTCCCAGGATTGAGTCCTGCATTGGGCTCCATGTAGGCAGCCTGCATCTTCCTCTGTCTGTGTCTGCCTCTGTCTCTCTGCGTCTCATGAATAAATAAATAAAATCTTAAAAAAAGAAAAAGAAATGGGCAGAAGATATGCATAGACATTTTTTTCAAAGAAGACATAGAGATAACTAACAGACACATGAAAAGATGATCGATATCATTCATCATCAGGGAAATATAAATCAAAACCACAATAGGATACCACCTCACAACTGTCAGAATGGCTAAAATTAACAACACAAGAAACAACAAATGTTGGTGAGGATGCAGAGAAATGGAAGCCCTCTTACACTGTTGGTGAGAATGCAAACTGGTGCAGCCACTCTAGAGAACAGTATGGAGGCTCCTCAAAAGTTAGAAATAGAACTACCATACAACTAAGCAATTCCACTACGAGGTATTTATCCAAAGAATACAAAAATACTGATTCAGAGGGGCACATGAACTCCAATGTTTATAGCATCATCAACAATAGCCAAATTATGAAAAGAGCCCACATGTCCATTACCTGATGAATAGATAAAGATGTGCAATACATACACAATGGAATATTATTCAGCCACTAAAAAAATGAAATCTTACCATTTGCAATGACATAGATGGAGCTAGAGAGTATTATGCTGCAAGAAATAAGTCAAATAAGTCAGTCGGAGAAAGACAAACACATTATTTAACGTATATGGATTTTAAGAGACATAATAGATGAACATAAGAGAAGGGGAAGAAAGAAGAGAGGAAGATGGGATACCTGGGTGTCTCAGTCGATTAAGTATCTGACTCTTGATTTCAATTCAGATCATGATTTCAGGGTCATGAGATCGAGGTCCACATCAGGCTCTATGCTAAGCATGGAGCTTGCTTAAGATTCTCTCTCCCTCCCACCCTGCTCTTCCTCCCCTGTTTCTCTCTCTCTCTCTGTTAAAGATTTATTTATTTATCTGAGAGTAAGAGACAGAAATATAGGCAGACAGGGCAGAGGGAGAGAGAATCTTAAGTAGACTCTGTACTGAATGGGGAGCCTAATGTGGGACTCAGTCACACAACCATAGATCATGACCTGAGCCAAAACCAAGAGTCAGATGCTTAATCGACTTTGCACATCACTCTTTTTCTTAAAAAAAAAAAAAAAGAAGAAAGAAAGAAAGAAAGAAGAAAAAGAAAAAATGAAAGAAAAAAGAAAAAGAAAAAAAAAGAAAAAGAAAAAAAGAAAAAGAGGGAGGCAAACCATGACACACTTTTGACTATAGAGAACAAATGGAAAGTTGCTGGAGGCGAGGTGGGTGGGGGGCATGGGCTAAATGTACAATGGGTATTAAGGAGGACACTCGTTATGATGAGCACTGGGTGTTATATGTAAGTGATGAATCACCAAATTCTACTCCTGAAACCCATGTTACACTATGTGTTAACTAACTAGAGTTTAAATGAAAACTTTAAAAATTAATTAATGAATAAAATAAAATCTCTGTACTCCATAGTTTCTTTTTCTGTTGTTTGTTTTTAGAATGAAGTAATCATAGTTCTAGTTCTAGGTATGTTCTTTATTTTGTGTGCCCTGGACTATCTGAAATAGCACAAGAATTACGATTGCTTCTTATATGAGAAATACAACCCTGGACCTCAGATCTATAGGGTTTAATTCTTTTTTTTTTAAGATTTTATTTTATTTATTTATTCATGAGAGACACAGAAAGAGGCAGAGACACAGGCAGAGGGAGAAGCAGGCATGCAGGAAACCTGATGCGGGACTCAATCCTGGGACTAGGATCATGCCCTGAGCCAAAGGCAGATGCTCAACTGCTAAGCCACTGGGCATCCCAATATAAGGTTTAATTTTTAGATAATTTTTCAAATTCTATCATATTTCTCAACTATGTAGTTTCTCGACTCTCTCAACACTTCCTTTTGCCTTTGTGCTCCACATCATTCCCCCTGAACAATTTTGGCCCTTAAATCTTTAAAGTTGCTTAAGGTGGAAGTCTTATCTACTGTAATTTCTTCCCACTGAATAGGGGCATAGAGATATACCTACCTATAGGTCCTATTAGCCATATATATATATATGTATATATATATATATATATATATACATATATATATATATGAGAGAGAGAGAGAGAGAGAGAGAGAGACTGGAAGACATTGGAAAAGACAACACAAGAAGGTTAATGTTATTATAAGAAACGAAGCCCAATACATACAGCCTTTGATAGTTGACTGAAATCTTTGTCCAGTCCAGGAGTTTAAACAATCACTAAAGGAAAGAGAAAGATTCCTTAAAGTGCCAATTTGAGTATTTATGTCTTTTAGCAATCTGGTTACATTTTTTTTTTGATACCTGGAACATATACACAACATTCTGTTTTTATGCTAGCACATGTTCTACCTTATGCAGCAGTTAAAATATCTAATGCTATTTTGAGAGCAATTTAGGTCTTAATTGTGTAGCAATTGGTGTTAGCCATCATATAGTCTTCTGTTTAGCAAGCAATCAGGTAATTAATAGGAGACACCTTTATAAAAACAAAAGAAAAATATAAGTTAATGGTTGGAGCAAATTACAAACCCAGTGTCTTGAGTCTTAGTGATTAAAATCTATTATCTACAAAGATGTATTATTGAAACATTTTCATTTTTAGAGCTAGTCAAGTCAAGACTAATTCATTTATAAAATAGGTCCACTTTTAACAAATTTGACCTATTTATTTACATAAGCTCAGCAAGAGTAGTGATTGATCACATAGATCCTTTGTAATTTGCTTTGCGAGAATTTTTTTTTTTATAAGGCATCTCAGTTGAACTTTTAGTAGACTCAAGGCCAGGGCCAAGCCAAATATTTGCCATCAGACATGCCTGCAATACCTGTAAATTGGGGTGAATTCCCCTTCTCAAAGTCCCCAAAGTATCCTTGGAAGTGACATTCTTTACACACCTGGTAAGGTTGCTGGGAACTCTGTTAAGCAAGACATCAGGCCAACATTTCCAAAGGGCTCCATTGGCTTATGCTTCATAAAGTCAACCTTAGTTCCTTAAAGCTGTTTGGTCACATCAGAGTCTGTACATGTCTCTCTCAAATATGACATTACCGTCAAAGCCTTGGTAAAACAACTAATGTTTCCAATGGTATCCTATTACAAGGAGAACAGATTCTTATTGAATTTATGTAAATAAGTATGATTGTCATGAAAAAAAGAATATTCATAGAGAATTTCTGAATTTCAGAGGGTTCAAGTAGAGAGAAAAACTTCAAACTGTTCACAAAGAAATACTGTATCCTATTTCTTGTATATCATGGATATTTTAAGAGAAAATTTCCTTAATCTGGAAGAAATTAGAGAACCAACAATGTGTTAAATAATAATAGTAAAAAAAAACTAGTTATCTTCCTTAATTTATTTAGTCCCATGTTACTAATTTTTTGTTCAGCTTGAATGCAGCTTTTAGTTCTAGAATTTCTCACCAGAATATGCTTTAGGATTTTAATGATATCAAAAATCTGTATTTATCAAAAGCCCTTTTTAGGAATCTCTTTTAAGATGAAACATGCTCTGCAAAAGAATAAGAACAATAATTATAGATGACAAATGACAAAAAACTCAAAAGTGGACATAGTTAAAGATATGATGAGTGGTCATAATATAGCTGTCAAGGAAATCTGGTCTTTTTCTCTGACACACAATACTCTAATAATCATAAATATCAAATGTAGGCTTTATACAAAAACATACTAAAACTTTAGAAATTGCATATAATCTCCAGAATAGTTATAGGGTTTACCCAAACATAACCTAGGGTCTATTATTTGTTTAAGTGCTCCCAGAATAATTTAACATACCAAATAAAAAGCCCTAATTAGTCAAAGACTTCATTTACAATTTAAATATCAGGAAGTTCGTTAAAAAAAACCTTAGTTATAAAGCACATGCCTAAATAGGATTATTGGTAATTACAAAACTTAAAATTAAATTATTTATTTAACCAAGGTGGCAATAAGAGATTACAATGACAAATATTCAGGGCTACACAGTTGTTAGTAAAACTTAGTTCCTTTAACATTGAGATTTAAATATCAAAGACTTGATAAAGGTAAAACATAAGTTTTGGTTTTCTAGGCAAACAAATTTAAAAAAAAGAAAACACTTTTATTTTTCATTTTCTTATTTAAAGCAGATCAACAATCCAAGGAGACTTTGTCTTTTGAAGAGAAAGAAAAACAGAATTTCAATCTTATACCTGTGTACTTTTAAAATCCATTCTTCTGGGACACCTGGGGGGCTCAGTGGTTGGGCATCTGCCTTCAACCCAGGGCATGATCCTGGAATCCCAGGATTGAGTCCCACTGGGGCTCCCTTCATGGAGCCTGCTTCTCCCTCTGCCTGTGACTCTGCCTCTCTCTCTGTATTTCTCATGCATAAATAAATAAATAAAATCTTTAAATAAATAAATTAATTAAATTAAATAATAAAATAAAATAAAATAATAAAATAAAATAAAATCCATTCATCTTAACCTTAGTCCTGGCCACATATAAAATTCCTTTCCTTTATTTCCATCACTCTTAATTACATTTAGCAGAAGAATTTTAACTCTTAGAAACCTTAGTCTCAAGTTAAAACTAAGTAATAACTAATCAAGAATTGTTACACCAGAATTCTTTAGATGACAATTTATTAATACAGTTCATAATTTTAAAAATATGTGCAATGGTACAGAATATATAGTACAATCTCTTTATAAGACACAAAGCACGATTACCAACAGACTTGATTACCAAGTATCCTCAGCTTCTCTGCAATATGAAGCCAAAAGAACAAACCCATTTTCAGTTATAAATGCTTTATTTAGTCTTTTATCTCATTTGGGAAAGACTTTGAAGTCCAGTGAATTCAACCAATTTATCATCCAAGCAAAACTTTAGTTTCGGGTTACCGAAAACTTGGAAAGTTATCTTAATAATTACCCGTGAAAACTTTGAGACAGATAAAATTTACCACCATTTTCAGTCATCTTTTGGCTCACAAATTGCAACAGATAACACAAGTTGTCTGACCTTCAGTAAACTTTGGTAGAATAAAAGTTTCAATTAGCTTAAATACTGAATTATGTTCCACCTGGGTCCATTTGAAAATCAATGTTTGTTTCCCATTGTAAATTTTTACCTGAGGCACCGGTGGGGAAATCTGAATTAGGAAGTGTTAAATCTAGGGGGTGCTCTGGGCTCCTTGACAGTGAAGTATGGAGGAGGAGCAAATGGCGCCAGAGGCACCAAGGATGTGATAGGTACCAGTTACATAGGCCACACCCAAGATGATGTAGAAACAGGAGGAGGGGGAAACAGAAGAGGTAAGGTAAAAGAGGTGGGTAAAAGTAAAGGGCAGAAAAAGAAGTCTCCAGGTCCTAAAGGTCATTAGATGACAGATGAAAAGATGCACATTTTTCCCATCAACAGGTGGAGTTAGGGAGTCCATGTTGGGCAAGAGAAGACAGGGAACTTCCCAAAACAGAAGGAGTTTCAGCAGCTGGTTAGGAATATTCCTTAAAGTCCCTGTCCCAAGGTAGACTAACCAAAGACAGTTGACTCCAATTATCATAGTCATTAACCTGGGAAATGAATGAGGGAGAAACCCCAACCTACAGCTAGAGTACCCTGGGTATATTAGCAGAAACAATAGAGTCAGTGCCCCGTCATTAAAGATGGCCCCTCCTTTTCCTCCAGCAACCTTGGTTTATTCGGAGGAGACCTGTCTAGGCAGACAACCATCCAGTATATCAAGAGGGAGTTTATGTGACTGGTGATTGGCCAGATACATTCTGCAAGAGGCCCTTAGGTCAGGGTCCTGGATCTACTTACCTAGTTATCCATTTGCTCTGTTTCCTGCTGAAGAGATCTAACTGTTGGATCATATTTAAGTGTAATGTCCCATTAATGAGCCATTTGTCCTCATCTCCTAAGGAAAAAGATCAGCTTTTTTTTTTTTCCCTTAAATTTTGCAATCCAAATTGTTTCCAGTCAGTTAAAAGGCATCCCAAGAGAGAGTCTTTGGGAATTTAAGAAGTGAAAGGGTTCATTACCAAGAAAATCTTCTCTGACTACCAAGTGGCATCCCATGCAGGATATGTCAGAGGTTCCTGCTGTCAAACTGACCTGAGGTATCCCTCCAATGAAATCACTATGACCACCTCACCTTATAGAAGGGATGCTGGCCCCCTCTGCTTCACCACTGCATCTCGACAACAAATAGGTGCTAGGGTATGGAGCAAGTTACTGTGCAGTGCCTTGCCATGCCTTGCTCTGAAGAACCTGCCATGTTTAACCCTTGGGAAACACTAAAAAGTTTTACAAGGGAGGATTATCCAATTTTATAATTTAAGAACTTAGTAGAGGACATTGATAGACAACAATAAAGATATGGGACGGCACCTGGGTGGCTCAGTTAGTTAAGCCTCTACCTTCAGCTCAGGTCATGATCTCAGGGTCCTGGAATCAAGCCCCACTCCCTGTTGAGGAACAGAGAGAAGCAGGGAGCGTGCTTCTCCATCTCCCTCCACTGCTCCCCCTGCTTTTGCTCCTTCACTCTCACTCTTTCTCAAATGAGTAAATGGATATGATTTTTTAAAAGACTTTATTTATTTATTCATGAGAAACACCGGGAGAGGCAAAGACACAGAAAGAAGGAGGAGAAGCAGCCTCCATGCACAGAACCTGATATGGGACTTGATCCTGGGACTCTGGGATCATGCCCTGAGCCAAAGGCAGGCACTCAACCATTGAGCCACCCAGGCATCCCAATGGATAAGATCTTTAAAAAAAAAAAAAAGAAAAAGAAAAGAAAAGAAAAGAAAAGAAAAGAAAAGAAAAGAAAAGAAAAGAAAAGAAAAGAAAAGAAAAGCAGTAAAGATAAAAATCCATCATGGTCGAAGCAACATTCTAACACGTAGTCCTTACAGTGGAACTTCACTAGGAAGCAGTCCCTCTCTGGGCTTTACTTCAATTGAGTACTGGTTTCAGCTGGCTCTGGGTGGAGTTCTTGCAGCCCGAAGCAGTTAGGGCAAGGATGTGGAGGGGATCACCTTAGACCAAGGAAGAGGAAGGTTTACACAAGAATCTTCAGATTGGCAGCTGTCCTAGTGACTTAGGTGGCTATCCTGTGCCCAAGAAAGATAATTTTACATAAGGACAGAAATGAAGGGAATTTCTGGGTCTTAATCCTTCTAGCCAGATTACTAACCTCCAGCCAAAAGGTAGGAGCAGCCAGGGGCTAGAGGATTGTAGCCTGAGCAATTGATATGAAAGTGTTCCAATGAGACGACACTCTGCGAAAATCCCCTGAAACGAAAGGAAGAGGAACTACTCACCAAATTTGCACTAAGGGTCAGAGTCCAGAGGAGAAGACTTGGGCCCCACACTGGGCACCAAAATGATGTGATTTGGGGTCTATAAGCAAATAATAGTCAAGAAAAAATTATTGAGATGTTTATTGGTGCAGAAAAGGTGATTTGATTAAAGCACCAAGACAGGGCCCGTGGCAGAAAGAGCTGGGATTGTGAGGAGCAATTGATTATAAGTTTTGGAGTTGGGGGAAGTAAAGACAAAAGAAGTCTCCAAGAGGACTTTCATATGTTAAGATTCACAGAATCCTAGAAGCCTAGATATGGTCACGCGAATGTTGTGTTTTCCTCTAGCAAGGCATTGACATCAAGAAAGTTGGGAGCTCCTGGAGGAATGTCCTACTCTGGTTGCCTCACATATATGTCAATGGGCCGCAAGTCATAAGGAAATTTAATCTACATTCCCTTTTGCCTTTGTTCTTCAGTTTATATCACATTCTCTAGATTTAAATGTGAGCATGCATGTGTTTTTCTCAATATAATGCTTTTGTGCTTAATGTTGTTACAGGTCATAATAATTAGTTGCATTTAATTGCTAAGATGCCACAATGCACTTAACTGTACTGTTAGTAAATATTTGGGTTGAATCTGGGTTTTAGCTATTATGAATAAAGCTGTCATAAATATTTCTGCACATGTCTTTTGGTGAACATGTGTGTTCATTTTTCTTGGTAAATATATGTAGGAGAAGATGTCTGTTGAAACATACACAAACGCAGAGGCAGGACACACAAAGAAACTTTTGGAGGTAATAGATATGTCCATTACCATGATTATAGTGATGATTTCACAGGTGTTTGCGTATGTCCAAATGTATTTCAAATTGTGTACATTAAAATGTGTAGTTTTTGCACATCAATTACAGCTCAATAAAACTGATATAAAAAATAAAAAGGAGCACCTGGATGGCACAATTTAAGTGTCTGACTCTTGGCTTCAGCTCAAGTCATGATCTCAGGCTCCTGCGATAGAGCCCCGTGTAGGGCTCCCTGCTCATAGAGGAGTCTGCTTGAGATTCTGTCTCCCTCTGCCCCTGCCCCTCCTACACATGCTGTCTCTTTCTTTCTCTCTCTCTCTCTAAAATAAATAAATGAAATCTAAAAGAAAAAAGAAAAGAAAATAGTAAAAGAAAGCGCCAACCAATTTTGCAAGTGATTTTACCCTTTTCTTTTAACCAGTAGTGTAGGAATCCCATTTGTCCCCATCTTTCCTGACACTTCGTAATGACAGTCATATATTTTAGCCACTCTAGGTATTATGAAGTAGCATCTCACTGTGGATTTAGTATGCATTTCATAATGTCCAGTTACAATGGGATCCATCTCATGTGCATACTGGATATCTTTTTTCCCACTTTTTTGAAATGATTGTTCTAGCAATATGCCTACCTACATTTTTAGTGGGGTTATTTGTATTTTTCAGGACTCATTTTTAAAGATTTCTCCTTAGTGACTACAGTTATGCTTAATCTTTAATACAAATTAGTATGATTTCTAATAAATCATTCATCAAAGTGACTAATAAAAATCATATCTTTAATTGATAATTATTTGTTAAAATATCTGTCCTAATATTTGTATTTCTAATCTTTGTCATAAAGATATTTGTTAAAATTCAAAAGTCTAATGCTGAGCAATATAAAAAACCCTAAGTAGGAAACAAAGGAATAAATCATTAACAATACTGACATCATTAAACAACCAACATGATACTTAAATGTAAAACTCAAAAAAATACATTAAAAAACTCAAGAAAATCTTGCAATATCATGCATTTCTGATGACAATGTAAATTTAGAAGCTTTTAGAGACAATTTGGCCTTTTCTTGCATGAGCATTTAAAATGATCATTCCATTGATCCTGAAATTTCACTTCTAGAAATTTATTCCACTAAAGAAATCATAGATATTCATGTAGAACCCTATAAAAGGATTTCATTACAGTATTATTTATAATATTGAAACAACTTAAATGTCCAATACAGGAAAGAAGTTAAATGAAGCATGATAAAGCAAAGTGGTATTAGGTAAGCTTTAAAAATCACATTTTAATGGCATGGGAGATGTGTAAATGCTATGTATAATGAGCAGGATCATTCAAGAAATATGAGAAATAAAAATTTTCAAAGAAAAAGGAAGAAATTATACCCCATAGTTTTAAAACCAGAGATGAGGATTGCTAACAAGATTTCTTTCCAGTTTCATGGAAAGATAGATTTGTGGTATTTGTGAGTTGTTTAAATTATCTGTATTACATAGGAATGTTTAATATACATTTATGCAATATATCATATATATGAAATTAAAACTTAGATTGACTGCCAGAGTTCTGGGTTCAGATGCCTGGGTTGGTGTCTTCATCGGCCACTTTGAGAATTACTTTTTCTCTTTGACACTCAGTTAAGAACAACAGCTACCTATACTAACAGGTATGTAGTACTAAAAAAGATAATGAATAAAAAGCAAAATTCCTATCAAAAAGCGAGAAGTGTTTCAGTATTCGTGAAAAAGCATTGGCTTTTATCAATATAAATTATACTATTGTTACCATTATTATTTTATATTATTGTTATTGCTACTTTTTTTTAAGGTTTCATTTTTAAGTAATCCCTACACTCAGGGCAGTGGCTGAAACTTATAACCCTAAGATCGAGAGTCACGTGCTTTACCAACTGAACCAGGCAGGAGCCCCTATTACTGCTACTTTATCACTGTATTTTCTATTGCTACTTAAAAGCACATTCATTATCATCATTCTGTGTAAAATGCAGTTAGGAATCATGGTCTATATTGTCGTATTTATAATACAGTATTCTATCTACTAGAAATTATTGGGCAGGCCCGGTGGCTCAGCGGTTTAGCACCTGCCTTCAGGTGTGATCCTGGAGACCCAAGGTCGAGTCCCATGTCAGGCAGTCCCACGTCAGGCTCCCTATATGGAGCCTGCTTCTCCCTCTACCTGTGTCTGTGCCTCTCTCTCTCTGTATCTCTCATGAATAAATAAATAAAATCTTTAAAAAGAAAAAAGAAATCATTGAAGATATGGTATTTAATAATTGCATAATGTTTCAACAATAATTATGTCACTATTTAGCTCATGTAACATAATTTCATTGGGTTAGTATTCTTAAGACAGAATTAGCACAGCTGCTGATTTATCTCTCAGTTTGAACCCATTCTTGTCCACTCTGCTCTCCATGTCTGAGGTGGGGACGCTCAAATGACATTTCTGTTTTGCTACCTGACATTTGGTGAAGCTCTATCAATAGCATTGGTGTTAGGCCAATTCTGGAAGTCTAGAAGAGGCAAAAACTTGCTCTGTCTTGTTTGTTCTCTATTTAAACTTTGCTTCATTTTCCCAGAGTATTTCTCCACAAGGCTTCTTCTCCAGGCACTGGCTATTTTGCCAACAGCAGCTGAGTATGATTTACAGTTTCCAGAACAAGCTTCATTACATATCTGCTCCTTCCAGACTCCCATATCAGCTCCAGAGAACTCTGATCTCCACTGCAGAGAACCCTCCTCAGAGTTTCTGAGACCTCAGCACCAGCCAAGCTGGTCTCTTTGGAGACCTGCATCCCGCCTCCTGCTGTCCAGGCTGCTCCACCAAGCTTCAAAATTTTAATTATGCCATTTTCTTCCCTCTGGGGCTCCAGGATCCAATTAAAATTATTGGTATTAAATTTTGTTTATTAAAGTAACTGTCATAGTTTCTTCTCTTGAACTGATTCTAACTGGTGAAATGAGTAAAAATGTGTGAATTCTGTACGTCTGTCAATACATAGTTTGCTATATGTTTTGGACTTGCCACCAGCAGTAAGTTCTCCTTCTCTATCTGCCAGAGAAGCTCGTGTGTCAAGACAATGTGTCCTCCTAGGTATTTATTTGATTTCTAGGTTTATGGGTGCACTTCTAATTCTTAAATTGAATCTTTGTCTTTTGAATTATTTTAATACATTGGTTTTGTTTTTACTCAAATTATTTTCTGAAAGATAATTTCTTTTCTCTTTTCACAGCAAATTGGTCACTCTCTAGTAAACTCCTAATTGGGATTACTACTGGCTTCTTTGGTTCATGTTATTGTAATTTCCTGTCTCTTAATGTATATCCTGAGTTATGCATATTTCTATGTCTTCTTGCCCTGTCTTTTTTGTTTATGAAGTCCTTAATTCTTCTGTGAGATTTGAGATTGATTTGGCCCCATATGGTTTATCCACTCCATTCAGTACTCAGTCACAGAACCCTGACACACATGCTCCCAGGGCCCCCATCATCTTGGGAATCTCAGTTTTCACACTCACATGGATGCCACTGAAGGAAGGCTCTACTCTGATGTCTTCAATAACACCATTACAAAATGGCTTTTCATTCAAAGCCTTTTAATTGAATATTTTCTTTGTGCCAGATATGTTTCCTTGTACTAGAAACAACAGCCATAAACATAGAGGCAATGACTAAATATACATACACTAACACAGATATATTTCTTCTCTTTTTTTAAAAATATTTTATTTATTTATTTATTCATGAGAGATACAGAGAGAGAGAGAGAGAGAGAGAGAGACATAGTCAGAGGGAGAAGCAGGCTCCATGCAGGGAACCCAACGTGGGATTCGATCCCGGGTCCCCAGGATCAGGCTGGGCTGAAGGTGGTGCTAAACCATTGAGCCACCCAGGCTGCCCAACACAGTTATATTTCATGTTGTCTCACAGGGTTGTATTTACTATTGTATTTACTACCTTTAAATATATATATATATTTGCTATATATTTGTTATACATTGTTATACAATATATATGTGTATATATATATATAATTTATTACATATTTAATAGGTATATATATTTTTTCCTTAGCTAGTAGAAGTGCTAGGACCAAATAAGTGCATGTAACTAATTAGAGAGTATTAGGACATATGATTTTAGATGGGTTTATCAGAGAGGCCTATGTCTGGAGATGACTTTGAGCAAAGACCTAAAGGACATTAGAACGTGAGCCACATGCGTCCATAGGGAGATAGGAGAAGAGGCAGAGGAAATGTCAAGTTTGAAGAATCTTTCAGGGGAACTTGTTTGGTGTAGGTAAGAAACAGCAAGGTGTCAAGTTGTGTTTGGAGAAGATTGAGAAAGGGGCAATGTATCAAAAGACTATACAGACTCCTTTACACTCTTAAAAATAATCAAGGACCCTAAATAGCTTTTATTTGTATGTGTTATATATGCTGCTATAGTGTCCTAGACATTAAAGCCAAAAAAACCATTATTGATTCATTAATATTATTGCTTTATATGTGAGCATATCTTATAAAAATAGCCATATTCCCCAAGATTAAAAAAATTAATAACAAGAAGAGTAGCATTATTTTTTTTTTGCATATCTCTGTAATGTTTGACTTAAAAGTAGATAACTAGACCCTTGTCCTCATATCTCCTTCTGCATTCCATCTCTCGTAACACATTGTTTTAGCTGAACTATATGAAGAAAGTCTGGTTCCATATAAAATATAGGGAATATTTTCTAAAATTTTCAGATAATTGTGGACATTCTTTTTTGTGAGTATAACAGAATTCAACCAGTGGTAGTATTATAAAGGTTACTTGGAATATGGAATCGGAACCAGATCAATAAGCTGTTCATCCTCTTTTACATTAAAATCCATTCATCTCTCTTTTAATGTGAATGAGTCCTGTACTCAAGTATGATATACAATAGCATGCATTGGTTATTGGGAAAATGTTGATTCATTGAACTATTCAGATTTCTCAAATTTTGGCATATTCCTTAATATCACCGCTAATCTCATCAGAAAAGTCTATAATGAGAAACTGTCATACTAACAGTATAAGTTTTCTAAAGTTCTAATTATCTCTTGAAAGCTCAAATTCTATTATTGGCAAAAAACTACTAGCTGTTTTTTTCAAAGTGACAAACTTATTTCATTTTTCAAAAAATGTCAAATGCAAAGAATAAATAACTATAGTCTGTGTATCAGTTGTTCGTCTTCATTAAAATTCTGTGAAAAGCAGCTAGTTCAGCTGGCAACTCAAATAATTGCACACATATTCTCGAGAAAGCTACTGCATTTTTATTATGCAACAGATGTGATTTATGCATATTTCCCATTTTGTCACACAGATTATTAAAAATAATTGTACTCAAGGATTGAAATTTAATATAACGTAATGTTAACTGTATTATCAAGTGCATTCTTAAGTGAAACTTAAGAGGGAAAAAAGCTGTGAATGCATGGAAGTAAAGACTACAATACCCCTACTACAGTTTGTGTTGTATCCTTGATTTGTGCTAAGGTGTCTGAAATTCTACCCACTGTTGCTTTGTTACCATCACTACAAATGCTAACACATTGAAAAAGCAAAATAATGTCTTGGTATTACTATAATAATTGCTTGACCTCACTTGACCCCTGGAGAAGTCTTGTGGAATCTCAAGTGTTCATGGACTAGACTGTAAGAACTGGTGGACTAGAGAGATAGTCAGGTATGGATTATGGAGTGGGGCTTAAAGGCCAGACAAAGATTAATAACAGCCTAATGTGACTTCATTTTGAAAGAATTGCTATGGCTGTGTTTTGTAAAAAGTATTCAGATGGGAATGGGGGGCATACAAAGTAGAAATACTAATTTCAGTTAGAGGCTATTTTAATAGACTAAGAAAGAGATGATGGTAACTTGAACTAACAGACAAACAAAGGAGAAGGTAAGAAGTCATATTTGGGATATATTTTGAGGTAGAGCCAAAATATTTTCTTCATTGATTGGATGTTGAATATAAGAGGAAGAGAGAAGTCAAATGACGTCAGGATGATTAGAGTGAAAAACAATGTGAACATTAGCGGCATTTGCTGAGATGAGGAAGCCTGAGAGAGGAGCATGTTTAAAAGAGGAAAGTAAGACTTCAGGAGTGTTTTCATTGAATTTGGGATGGCAGGGAGACATTTAAATGGCGCTAATAATGCAGTCTGAAGTTCAAAGAAGAGATTTGGGATAGAGTTAATGACATGGAAGTCAACACCATCTAGGTGATATTTGAAATTGTAGGGCAGGGTGAAAATCAGTGGAGAAAAGAACAAGAAAAAGTGAAGAAAAGATTTCTGAGACCTGAAGCATGGGGAAGGTAACCCCATAATTTATTATCACAACTCTGACATTTTCTGATAATGAAACAAGGCACTAAAAATAATTTGTAATGCATATTTTAGCATATTTATTTATTAACTGAAAATTCATTTTATTAGTGTTTATACAAAAATAATTTATGCAAAAAGATTCTCAACATAAAATTATTTCTAAAACATTAAGATAACATATTAATTAAAATTAAAGCAAAATTTTAAAATGTTTTCTACATATTCTCAGAAAAATTAAAAAGAATATAAACAGAAAAGTTATTCTTGATAATTTTCATATGTTTGAATACATGTAACCAGCATGGGCAGCAGCATCCAGTGGCTCTCGTATACCAAAGGAATAGAAGAGATTAGCCGTCTCTGGCCATTAGTGTCTGAATGCACTTCGTTTTGTCAGAGAGCACCCACCACACTGTTCTTAAAAAGGAGGCATTAGTTGTGCTACATCTGCAAAGGGTCAAGAGAAAAGAGATGGGTTACCAATGATCATCTTTTAGTTTTAATTATTATATGATAAAGTGAGAAATATGTTTACTGCATATGCATCTCAGACACAAATAAACAAAACCATGACAGAAAATAGAAATAGATGGTGAGGCATACCAAACCTATTTAAACTAATTTTAATATGACTATTAATAATAATTCTTTAAAATGAAAAAAACTTGGACAGGTGCTAAACCACAATACAGAAGTCACATGCATAGATCAGAACTATGGTGTGTTATCATAAAAGCCAAATGAAACAAGTGCTTCTAGAATAGCACTGTGACAAAGATTGGCTTCTAAGAAGTTGTGTAAGACCATCCTGAGGATTGATCACTGACTTTGGCAATTTTAACATATTGGTCACTTAATAAAAACAGTTCTCATGACTTAATGGGCATAAAATTTCAACAGAAACACACAGAAAAAAATCCCAAAAACCCACTAACAGAAAAATGGATAAATTGTGATATTTTCAATGAAACATTACCAACAGTAAATAAAAATAAACTGCAGCTACCCACAATAATATTTTTAAAAACTTCACAATATAAAAGTGAGTGGGAGAGTTAAGTCCCAAAAGTATTCCATAGTGCATGATAACATTTTTATGAAGTTAAAATATATCTTTTATTATATGATGTACGCAAGATTCAGTATGCCTGTTACCTCTGGTGAGGCAATTGTTGGGGGATGGAATACAGGAGAATCACATACTTAGATGTAAGTTATTGTACCATTTATGTGTTAGGTGGTAATTGCAGGATGCTAAATAAGGGAGAAGAGAGCGAGGAAGAGAAGAGAAAGAAAAATTACAAAAGAGAATATCTTCCGTTTCTTCCTGAAAAAAAAAAAAAAAAATCGGTCCAAAATTCTTTTGGCAGGGCTGATCCTGGTAGACTTGCCCAGAGGAGCTGCAGTGGCCCCAGGAGGGGATTCAAAGTGGCACAAGAAGGGCACATCAATGTAAGGGCGTTAAGGACTGAACGTTTATGTTTGCTACAAATTCGTATGTTGATGTCCTAATCCTCATGTGGCTGCATTTGGAGTTGGGCCCTATAAGGTCATAGGGGTGGGGCCCTGATTCAACTAGGACTGGGGTCCTTAGAAGTAGGCTTCCCAACCTTGTCAAGATCATAAAGTCAAGAAAAGAATGAAGAGCCATTCCTGATTGAAGTAGACGGAAAAGACCTGACAATTTAATGCAACCTATTATTGTGCATTTGATCTTCTTGTTATAAACAATATTTGGAGAATTGGCGAAACCTGGTTAATGTCTAAGGATCAGATGCTCGTAGCGTGCCGCTAATTTAGATGGACGTTTGAAGTTATGCAGGAGAATATCTTTGCTTATAGGAAATGTACACTACAGTATTCAGGAGTCATGGGCTTCAGGTCAATAAGCTAGGATACACTTCTATAAAAAAAGCAGCAAAACAAACAAACAAAAAACAAAAATATCACAGCTGGAGGGAATGTGGAATCAGGGAAGATTCTTTTAAGGTGGTTTTGGGTATAGCTAATGTGTTTGTAAATTATGGGAAGTGATGCAGTAGAGAAAAAAGAATATTACTGAGTAAAGAGGTGCAAAGTTGCAGCAGTAAAGCTCTTGAGTAGGTGAGAAGGATGTGATTCAGGCACAGGAGCAGGAGTTGCCGATATTTAGAAGCATAGAAAATTAATCTACTGAAAGAAAGGGAAGATGAAATCTATCAGTCTGGAGACAAGTAAATTTGGAGATTTAATCATGGGAGCATAGGGAGCTTCTGTGTTCTATTTTGTCAGTGACGTATCAATTTGTCAGGCAAGGGAGAAAGGACAAAAGAAGTTGATTATGATATGGATCATGAAATATAGGCTGGATAAAAAGAGAAATAAGGAGATAATTAGGATGGTGGACCATGAAAAGGTGATGGGGTTAATGGATTGGAGGTTTTGATGGGATAAAGGCATCTAAGTGATGTGCTGGAGAACAGAAGGAGGAAATTAGGGCTAAGTATTCAGAGAGTAGGATGTTTGAAAATAAGATACTCATCCTCTTCAGTTGTGTTTCATATTAAGATCAGAAATAACTTAGTTCAATTATCTTAGGACTGAAGATTTATTGGTGTCAGAAATGATGTGGTTAGATCAGAATAAACACAGTTTGGAACACTATTGAACACAGTACTGTAAAGACGGTGATTCTTAGGAACATCCATCTAGAAAGACACAGAGATACAGGAGAATCAAACCCCTTTCACTTTTCTCTTTTTTTCAGATTCATGTTTAGTCAAATGTATAAAGAAGGGATTTAGAAATCATAAAACGAATGGATTTAAAAGCACAGCCAGTAAATTTCAAAAGCCTTATGCAGTATGATAGGAATACATTCAGCCATTTCACTGCCCTTAATTATATGTCCCTATTAGGAATGGATTTATGTCACTGAGAAAAGTCGGTGGCATTTCCTAATGGTTGCTGAAGAAAGATAAACAAAAATGAGGAAATGAAATCATTTAGATAACATCTATTTTGAGCCCGTTTGAAGAATATATATATATATATATATATATACATATATATATATGTTTTCACCTGTTATCAAGATCTAAGAATATTTTGTCATTGCAGAAATAAGTGGAAATCTTTATAACAATGAGAAATATCAAAATTAATTTATACTCCATGATAAGAATGACAAAGAATATGTTTGGTGGAATAACCTTGGGTCACTCTCTGCCATTGGTTTGCCTTCGGTAGAGAATGCAGGTCACCAACTGGGTATTTTTTCTGGTTTGTGAAGTAAGTGGAAAGGGAATGATGAATAATTATTTTTGATGACAGCTGAGACTATATGTAAGTGGCTAAAGATATGAGTATTTCATCTATTGTTTCAAAATAATTAAGTCACAGAACATTGGTGGTGAAATATGCACATTTTAAATGAGTTTTAGAGTGCTTGTTTACTCCAGAGTAACCTTTAATGTATTCTCAATTCCTCTCTTCTTTTCTTTTGGTCATGGTTCCTTAAATGTACCTTGCATTTTCCAAAGAATTGTGCCATTGCTTTTCTTTTATTTTTTTTTAAAGCCTTAATAGATTTTTTACAATTTCTGTTTGTTCTATTATGCTTTAAAATGTCAGCACAAATAGGTGTAAGAGCTAGTTTTATAGATCATTTTTCTAAATTAAAGTGAGTTTTGTAGATCATTTTTCTAAAATTAAAATTTACAACTCTTAAGCGCAGAGCTTATAGAATTATAGGGTGGAAACAGCTGTTAGGAAGACAAAGAACGTCCTATGAATTTGTACGGTTGTTTCCATGTTAGGGACTATCAAAATCATCTTAGAGACAAAAATTGCAAACAAGTACCAGGCACTCAATTTCTCTTCTCTAAAATAGATTTAATTTAATAAAATTAAAGAATGCCTCAATCCAAGCAATAAATTCCTAACATCCTGAAATATTTTTTTAAATATATTTATTTATTTATTTATTTATTTATTTATTTATTTACTCATGAAAGACACAGAGAGAGACAGAGGCAGAGACTCAGGCAGAGGGAGAAGCAGGCTCCATGCAGGGAGCCTGATGTGGGTCTCCATCCCAGGGCTCCAGGAGCACTAAACCACTGACCCACCCAGGGATCCCCCTAACATCCTAAAATATAAATGTATTGCTTTTTAAAATAAAAATATGTTGCATAGCTTACATGGAGGAAAATATACAATCTTAGTTACAATTCATGAATTTTGACAAGTGTATAGGTACATATTTAAGCACTATCCAGTGAAGATACAGTACATTTCTATCACCCCAAAAGATTCCTCATACTTTGTCCTGCCAATCACCCCTCTTACCACAGAGAAAATCATTACTGACTTCTGTCATTAGATTAGCTTTGTGTATACCTGAATTTCAAAGAAACGGAAGCATTCATTAGTAAGCCGGTCTAATTTCTTTTGCTGAATATCAAAGCAATGCAGTTTATTCAAGTTGCTTTGTGTAGTAGCAGTTTGCTCTTTTTTATTGTGCATATCCATTATGTGAATATACCGCTATTTATCCTCAACTGTATGTTAGGCGACATTTGGATTGTTTCCTATTTGGAGCTATTAGGAATAAAGCTGCTACGAGCATTCTAATGCAAGCCTTTTAACAGCCATATGTATTCATTCATACTGGGTCTATACCAAGGAGTTAAGATTGCGGAGTCCTAGAGCAGGTGTCTATTTAGCTTTAGTGATCCAGAAAATAGTTTTCCACTTGGTCCTACTAAGGGCACATTCCTACCAGTGTAGAGAGCTTCCGCTGAGCCGCATCATAACCAGAACTTGGTTTTGTCTCTGTTTAATTCAATCACGCTGTGAATCTGAAGCAATATCTCACTGTGGTTCTAATTCGTATCTCCCTGTATCACAGGGTCAGGACTAGGATAAGGCAAGTGAAATAATAACTTGTGTATAAAATTTAAGAAGAAAGACATATAAAAATTCAGTGATCAAATAAGTAATATTTAATGAGATAATATTTTAAAATGGAAACTAATGCAGATAACCCATGTGAAACAAAATATCCACAATTTAAATGAATCTGCACTGGGCTTACAAAAAAGAGGGAGAATCCTATATATTTTGCCAGTTAGCGTAAGGTTAGCTGAAGACCTTCGGTAGATCAGATCAGTTTTCTTCTTAGTTTTTGTGCATCTGTTGAGATGATCATATGGTTGGTCTTCTTTCTTGATGATTAACAGATATTAAAATTTTAAACCAAACTTATTTTCTTATCAACGAGTCCAATGCCATTGTGATATGTTGACCTATTCAGAGAGGATTCATTTTTAAAGGATTTTTATAGAATTTACACCCCTGTGTTTCTAAGAGTGGTCACTTGTGATTTTTTTTGGTCAGGTTTTGGTATCAAGATCATACTAATCTCATAAAATGAGATGGAAGTGTAACCATTTTTTTTTCTATTTTCTGGAGGAATTTGTGTAAAATTGGTATTCTTTCTTAAATATTGGGAAAAATTTACTACTAACCTTGAAAATGTCTTCAGAATCAACTTATTTATAGATATGGTGTATTCAAATTTTCTATTTCATCTTGTGTGGGCTTTGATAAAATACATTTCTGGTGAATTTTCCATTATATCTATACTATCAAATTTATTTGCACATAGGTATCTATATTATGGTATTGGTTTGATATCCACAGGATTTATAGTGATATCTCTGTTACTTCTGATATTGACAATTTGCGTTTCCTTTTCTGTTGTTTTCTATACAAGTCTTGCTATGGTTTTATTAATTTTATTACTTTTTTTAAAAAAAAGAACAAGTTTTAGCTTCTTGGTTGAGTTTCTCTATTGTATGTCAATAAACATATTGTCTATGTGTCTTTGTATTTTGTCTATTTTTTTCTTGTACCTTTATATTTTAATCCTTTTGGTTAAATTTTTAATTTTGATGCCTCTTAACACTTCTTGAGATGCGAGTTTAAGATTGCTGGTTTTCAACTTTTTTTTTTCCTTTCTCATATATGCAGAACAGCCATAAATTTCCTCTTAACCACTGCTTCAGTTGTATCTCTAAAATCTGATATGCTTTGTTTTTTAAATCTTTTATTTAAAAATATTTCAAATTATTATTGTGATTACTCTCATAACCTGCAGGTTATTTAAAAGTTTAAGGTTGCTTAACTTTCAACCATTTAGGGATTTTCTAACAAAATAGTTTTTGATTTCTAGTTTAATTGTACTATAATTAGAGTTTACACTTTGTTACTCCATCCCTTTGATGTTTGTTAGGACTTGCTCTGCAGTCTTTCATGTAGTCTATTTTGGTCAAGTATCCATGTGCCTAGGGGTAGTTGAAAAGAATGTGCTTCTATAGCTGTAGGAGATGGTATTCTGTATGAGTCAATTAGGTCAAATTGTTTCATCACACTGTTCTTATCTTCTCTATTTTTCATTGATTTTGAAATTGCTTGTTCTGTTACTGAGTAAAGGTTCAGGTCTCTAATAATGATCATAGATTTATCTATTTTTCCTTTTTACTCTTTTTCTGTTTCATGCATTTTAATATTATTATTGTAGAGAGAAAGAAAGAGCACAAGCAGGAGAGGGACAGAAGGAGAGGGAGAGAATCTTAAGCAAGAATATCCCACTTAAGATCATAACGTGAGCTGAAATTAGGAGTTGGATGCTTAACCAACCAAGCCACTCAGGCAATTCTATTTTGATGTTATTAAATTCATACATCTTTATGATTTCTTTTCTTCTTGTTAAATTGACACTTTTTCATTTTAAAATGTCCCACTTTATTTCTAGAAATACTTTCTCATTTTAAAATCTGTAGTAATATAGATAGTAATATCAAATTTAAATATAATATATATGAATATACTATATCAGATAGTAAATCTGATAGTGATTTAGACACATCACCATTTTATTAGTGTTTTCTTTGTACAGTCAATTCTGGTTATCCACAGTGGTTATGTTCTATAAAGTCACTGTAACTTTATATATTAAATGTTAAATAATTGAATTAAATATTAAATTATTGCTTTTATGGACAATACATAGTTAGGCTCCCGTGAGCCTCTGGTCACATTTCTTTTTATTATTAAAGATTTTATTTATTTATTCACGAGAGACACAGAGAGAGAGGCAGAGACACAGGCAGAGGGAGAAGCAGGCTCCATACAGGGAACTGGATGTGGAACCCAATCCTGGGTCTCCAGGATCATGCCCTGGACCGAAGGCAGTGCTAAACAACTGAGCCACCCAGGCTACCCTGATCACAACTTTTTTATCAACTGATCACTGTATAACTAATCACTTCATTGTTTCATGTGTGTTTCTGTTTAAAGAATCCTTATTTAATATATACTTTACCTTTGAATATATGGGTTTAAAATGCATGAGTCCAGTTATAATCCGATTTTTCTCAATAAATATATTGGAAATATTTTTGGATATTTTCAATAATTTGTAAAAACTCACAAACCATGTAGCCTTGAAATATCGAAAAAAAAAAGAAAAAGTTAATTATTTCATGACTACATGAAATCTATGTGGATACTAGCCTATCTTACTACTTTTTACCATAAAATATATGTAAATCTTTTATAAAAAGTAAAATTTCTCAAAACTTGTGCACACAAACACTAATAGACCATACATAGTGCCATTGGCAGTTGAGAGAAATGTAAACAAAGGTAAAGATGCAGAATTAAAACATAAATTCAAATAAATAAATAAATAAATAAATAAATAATATTAATTTGTAGTACATGTGCACCACTGGATTAATTTTGTAGCTACCTCTTATTGCTATTATGGTGTTATGAATATTTGCTTAAAATGCCAGATGATGCTAATCATCTCCATGTGATCAGTTCGTCCCTCCAATAATTTGCATATCACAATAAAAAGTGATGTCTCATGGTCTCAGGCATTTTTTTTCATTATGTTTAGTGCAAAACCATAAACCTTAAATAACACCATCGACCCATACAACATGTTACTAGTGATGCTGGAATTTACCCGAAGAAGCAAAGTCATGACATTACAAGAAAAAGTTGAGTTGCTGGACATGTACAATAGATTTAAGTCTGTAGCTGCAGTTGCCAGTTATTTCAAGGTAAATGAATTCAGAATAAGAATGATTATAAAAAACAAAAAAGAAGGGAAGAAGGAAAGAAAAGGAAATATGTGATCACTGCAGCTACACGAGTAGGCACAAAAACATTGCACTTTTTGCAAAATACCTTGTCATTTTGTGTTAAAAATGCAGCTTTTATGTGGGCACAGGATTGTTATAAGAAAGGCATACTTAGGGCAGCCGGGGTGGCTCAGCGGTTTAGTGCTGCCTTCAGCCCAGGGCCTGATCCTGGAGACCGGGGATCCAGTTCCATGTCAGGCTTCCTCCATGGAGCCTGCTTCTCCCTCTGCCTGTGTCTCTGCCTCTCTCTGTGTATCTCTCATGACTACATAAAATCTTAAAAAAAAAAAAAAAAAAAAAAAAAAGGAAGGCATACTTATAGACTCTAATATAATTTAGGAAAAGTGAATTCATTATATGACAAGCAAATGAAGGTGAACAATCTAAAAGCTGGCAAATTTAATGTTAGCAAAGGATAGTTTGATAATTTTAGGACAACCTTTGGATAACAGGACCAAGAGGCAGCAGAGGAGTTCCCAGATGCCAAAAGAAAACCATTGCAAGAATATTTGTCTGAACAGGTTTTTAATGCAGGTGAAAGTACTGTATTCTGGAAAAGAATGCCACGAGACATTTTTAGTAAGGAAGAGAAGCAAGCACCAGAATTAAAGCAAGGAGGAAGAGGCTGAATTTCCTGTTTTATGTAAATGCAGTTGGATTTAAAATCAAAACTGTCCTTATCTATAAAGCTGCTTACACTTGAGCCTTGAAGGGAAAAGATAAATACTAGCTGCCAGACTTTTGGCTGTAAAACAAGAAGGCCTGGACAACAAGAACCCTTTTCCTGGGTTGGTTCCACTGATGCATTGTTCCTGAAGTCAGTACGTCATAAGTACCCTGCCAGTAAGAGACGGCTTTTTATTGTTCTTTCAATACTGTACAACCCTCCTGGCCACCCAGCACCCCATGAATTTAACGCCAAAGGTGCTGAAGTGGTCTACTTGCTCCCAAGCACAAGGTCTCTAATGAAGCCTCTAGGTCAGGGAGTCATAGGGATCATTAGGGCTCTTTACACGCAATACCCTTTGGAAAGGATTGTCAATGCTAAGGAAGAGAATTCTGATAGAACATCAGGAAAGTCTAGAAGGATTACATGATTAAAGATGCCATTGCTGTTATAGAAAAGGCTGTGAGAGACTTCAAGCCCAAAATGATAAACTTCTGCAGAGAAAACTGTGTCCAGATGTTGTGCCTGACTTCGAAGGATTTATGACGGAGCCAATCAAGAAAATTGTGAAAGAGGCTATGGATATGGCGGGAAACGTGGAGGGTGTGAAGGGTTTCCAGGTATGGATCTTAGAGAAATCCAAGTGCTAATAGACAGCACGCCAGAGGAACGGACCGAAAATGACGATGCAAATGATTGCTTCTGAACCAGCGCCAGCTGATGAAGAGGAAGACGTAGAAGAAGAGGAGCCAGAAAACAAATGGGCATCAGACAACCTGGCAGCAGTGTTCCAATCATTCAAGACTGCTTTTGACTTCCTTTACAACATGGACCTTTCACTGAAACAGAAGCAAACAGTGGAAAAAGTATTGGTATCGCACAGAAACATTTTTAGAGAAATCAAAAAGCAAAAAAAATCCACGTAGAAATTATGATTATGGTGTTTCCATAGCACTTCACCTGCCTCTCCACTCTCCTCTTCGACCCCCTCCATGCTTTCCACTTTTGCTGCCCATGAGACAACGAGATGAACCCCCCCTCCTCCTCCTCCTCAGCTTGTTCAGTGTGAAGATGGTGGGGGTGAAGACCTTCATGATGATTCATTTCCATTTAATGAGCAGTGAATAATCAGAGTTAATAAACCCATCTGTTGTGCATGTACATGAGTGTCTTTGTGTAGAAATTTCATAACCGTTTGACAAAAACTGTATGAGATGTTTGGTCATCACCACCATCATCATCATCATCATCATCGCCTAGGTATTCACCATGTAGCACACAGAGGGCAAGATTTGCCTGGAGGTGGATAACCTGCCCTTACACAAGCTGAAGGTGAGTGGTACTGAATATAAAATTAATAATATGTTAGTTTTCTTACTATTTTATAACTTTGCTTTCAAAGAATTACTCTCTCTCTCTCTCTCAGTGAAACTGCAAATCAGCCTATCATCACAAGCATTTGGGAAAAAAAAAAACAGAACAATGCCTTCAATACTGTACTATGATGATATTACCATATGTCATAAAAAATTATAATGATTTATTCACTAGTGTATAGACTACTGTGAGGCAATCATATCAATTACTCTAGGCTACCATAAAGCAATCATATTGCTATTTCTTTGTTATTGATACAAGAATAATTGTACCTGTAAATAAATATGAACTTCTTTTTCGCATCATCTTTTCACTTTTGATGGCTAGTGCTAGTGATACATATAACATCTACAGTGTTTTGTATCATATGAGACAATATTGATGTAGGTGCTGACAGATGGTTTATCTTGTAAATTATAGATGATGTAAACTAGCAGTGTTGATACAGTACAGTGCTGTAAGTGTATTTTCCTTTTCTTATGGTTTTCTTAACGACATTTTCTTTTCTCGAGCTTACTTTAAGAATACGGTGTGTAATACATGTACAAAATATGTGCTCACCAACTGTTTATGTTATTGGTAAGGCTTTCAGTCAACAGCAGACTATTAGTAGTTAAGTTTTTGGAAACTTGTAAAAGTCAAAGTTATAAGCAGATTTTTGACTGTGTGGTGGGGTCTTGCTCCCCAGCTCCTGCTACTCAAAGGTCCACTTATGCTGTTGATTCATTATCATTGAATTCATGGGCAACACACTATGGCTCGGTCCTAAAAAAAGTTAACACACCCGTTCCTCCAACAGCCTTCAATGTTCTTAGGAACACTAGACCATTTCAACACTACATGTGGGGGTCATTGAAACAATAAAAAAAGAATGTAAACAGGGCAGCCCCGGTGGCTCAGCGGTTTAGCGCCGCCTTCAGTCCAGGGTGTGATCCTGGAGACCCGGGGTCGAGTCCCACGTTTGGCTCCCTGCATGGAGCCTGCTTCTCCCTCTGCCTCTCTCTCTCTCTCTCTCTGTGTGTGTGTCTCTCATGAATAAATAAATAAAATATTTTTTAAAAATGAAAACAAAAACACACAAAAATAGGAAAAACTGTCACTAAACTGAATGCACAAAGGACGCTTGTTTATAGTATGGGAGGTGAAACAAGAAGGTAAAGTGTGGTCCTGTTCACCTTCAGCTGGACACCTGTTTGTTAGAAGATTTGAATTTCATCACTCTTCACAAATTCACAAATGAGTCCAAATGTGCCAGGACAATGATCTGAGGGTTACAAATAAATTTTAACAAGTGAGTGAGTTTGCAATATGTAAGTAAAGAACATCACATGCATGTATTTTTCTCTCCCTTCAATTTAAATCTTTCCGAGTTCTTTATATCTAAAATATGACTTTTTTAAAAAAACAGTAATGTTTAGATCATATTCATTTTTTAATATCTGCTCTGATAATTTTTATCTCCTTTTTTTAAAAAGATTTTTATTTTAAGCAATCTCTACACCCAACATGGGGCTCAATCTCACAACCCCAAGATCAAGAGTCACACACTCTCCCAACTGAGCTAACCAGGCACCCTGACTAATGGGTATTTTTAGTCCATTTAAAATTAATATAATTATCAATATAGTTTGTTTTGAATCTACCATCTTTCCATCTATTTTCTAAATGTGTCATAAGGCCTAAGTTCCTTATTTTACCTTTCTTGTCTTCTTTTGGATTATTATTTAAATTACCTACTTTTTAGTTATTCTTTAAAACTTTTTATTTAGTGGTATCCTATGGAATATAATGACTTCTTTCCTTGTTACTCTCTACCTTAAATGAGTATTTGGAAATCTTTCTAAGCAACACAAGAATCTCTTGACTTCTCTTCACAAGACAGTTTCTTGAAACATTTCAATAGTATGAAGCCCTCCAGTTCATTTCACTGCCATCACCATGTCCATCAAGGATTGGCTATTCACAGAAAGGCTGTGTTTCAGAGGGGTCAACAGAGGATGTTATTAGGGGCGCCAGGGTGGCTCAGTTGGTTTAGCAGCAGCCTTTGGCTCAGGTCATGATCCCAGGGTCCTGGGATCAAGCCCCATATGGAGCCCTACTTCGGGCTCCCTGCTGGATGGGCAGCCTGCTTCTCTCTCTCCACTTCTTATGCTCTCTCACATGCTCTCTCTCTCTTTCAAATAAATGAATAAAATCAAACCAGAAGATGTTATTATATTTATACTATATTGTATTACAAAGCTCCTATTGCAAGAAACACCACACAAACATGCTTTTCTTATTGTCCAACATCAACACATCAAATAAATCTTTAAAAAATGGGATGGGAATGTAGTGGTTTCTAACTCTAATTGTAACTTTTTAAAGATATATTTATTTATTTTAGAGAGAGAGCACATCCAAGAGGGTAAAGGGGCAGAGGAAGAAAATCTTTAGGTGGGCACTCCACTGAGCCTGGAGCTTAATGCAGGTTCACTCTCATGCCCCATGAGATCATGACCTGAGCTGAAACCAAGGGTCAGACCCTTAATCAACTGAGCCATACAGGCACCCCATAAATATCATTTTTTTAAGGTAGGCTCCACAATCAGTGTGGAGCCCAGTGTGAGACTTGAATTCATAACCATGAGATCAAGACTTGAGGTGAGATCAAGAGTCAGACAATCAACTGAGCCACCCAAGCTCTTCATTTTGTTTTTTAGAAAAGGGAGAGTTGAAGCAAATACAATAAAGAATGTCACATGTGCCTGACAAGTATTTTGTTATTTTTATATTTTCCAGGTTTTTCTATAGTTTTGGAATATTTTATCGTTAAAAATATAAATTAAACAAATTTTTATTTTTAATTTTTTTAAAGGTTTTATCTATTTATTCACGAGAGACACACACACACACAGAGAGAGAGAGAGAGAGAGAGAGAGAGGCAGACATAAGCAGAGGGAGAAGCAGGCTCCATGCAGGGAGCCTGATGTGGGACTCGATTCCAGGTCTCCAGGATCAGGCTCTGGGCTGAAGGCGACGCTAAACCGCTAAGCCACCCAGGGTGCCCAAATTAAACAAATTTTTAAAAGATCTTGAACATACTTTATTCAATATTTTTTACTTTCAAATTCAACAATGTCTCCCTTTAAAATTCCATCCCTCTGTCCACATTCATGGGGTATTATTTTTGGTAACTTAGTTGAATGAGCAAATTTTTTTTTTCATTTTCTTGTTTGGCCACTAAGAAAAGTCTTTAAGATGAGGACTTTTCCTCTCAGTAAACTTTTAGAAAAGTAGTTTTGGGGGACTCTTGGGTGGCTCAATCATCTAAGTCAATGACCCTTGGTTTCAGCTCAGGTCATGATCTCAGAGACATGGGATCAAGTCCCACATTTGGGCTCCACACTCAGTACAGAGTCTGCTGGGTATTCTTTCCTTTTCCCTCTGCCCCCCCTCCCCAATTTCTCTCTCTCTCTCTCAAAACAAATAAAATTTTTTTTAAAATTCCAAATTTTTAGCATGTACTATTCTTCCTGTCATATATCTATATCAATATCAATTATATATATATATATATATAGGAAATAGATACATTTGTTTATTCATTTGTTTGTTTATTTTCATTTGATATATGTATATATTGAAAACTTTCACCACAATGAGTCTAGTTAGAATTCATCACCACACATAATTACAATGTTTTTGTGTTAAAAACTTTTAGGATCTACTCTCTTATCAAATTTCAAATATATGATTCGGTATTATTAACTATAGTCACCATGCTGTACTTTACACACCCAGGACTTATTTATTTTATAATTAGACATATATATTTGGCCAACTTTACTCACTTTATCCACCCTCTAATCCCCATCTCTGGCAATCACCAATCTGTTCTCTGTATTTAAGAGCTTGGGGTTTTTTAAATTGTTGTTATACCTTCCACATGTAAGCGATATCATACAGTATTTGTCTGGATGTCTCTGACTTATTTCTTTAGTGAAATGTCCTCAAGGTCCATCTATGCTGTTGCAGGTGACAGCCTTTTTTATGGCTCAATAACATTCCATTGTGTGTGTGTGCGTACATGTATCATATTTTCTCTGTTCATCCATTCATCAGTGGACACAGGCTGTCTCTATGTTTTTGATAGTATGAATACTGCAAGAAACATAGGGGGATGTGCATACAGCTTTTTGAGTTAGTGTTTTCACTTCTGGGAGGTAGGTACCCAGAGGTGGAATTGCTAGATTATATACTAGTTGTATTTTTAGTTTTTTGAGGAACACCCATACTGCTTTCCAGAATGTATGCATTAATTTAAAATCCCACCAGTGGTGCAGAAGTATTCCTGTTTCTCCACATCCTCATTAACAGTTTTTTCATCTTTTTTTTTTTTTATAATAGACATTCTATAACAGGTGTGAAGTGATATCTCATTGTGATTTTGATTTATATTTCCCTGATGACAAGTGCTATTGACCACCTTTTCATGTATTTGTTAGCTATCTGCATGATTTCTTTAGAAAAAAAAAAATTTGTCATCATGGGGGGAGGGGCAGAGGGAGATGTAGATAGAGAATCCCCAGCAGGCTCTGTGCCCAGCAGATCTCACACCCCTGAGATCATGATTTGAGCTGAAATCAAGAGTTGGATACTTAACTGACAGCCATCCAGCCCCCTTTGAAAAAAAAAAAAAAGTCTGTTCAGATCCTCTGCCTAATATTTAATCATATTTTTTTGCTATTGAGTTGCATGAGTACCTTATATATCTTGACTATTAACCTCTTTATATGAATTTATATTTAAATAAATGCCTTCTATCTTTTTGAATTATTTAGTAACACTGGTAGTTTCCTAATGTCACTCAACTTGTCAGATTCTCTATTACATATTCATTTATTTTATTTTACTTAATATTATCCAAAGTCTTCAAAAATATTTTAAAAAGTAAAAAATAAGAGAATCCCAAACCTCTGCCAAATAATGTGACAAATTAGTGTAAAGCTAATGTAAATATTGAAGTTATACAATTTTTGTAACCTCCAGTATTTTCTTTTTTACAATGTTCATAACATTTTAAAGAATCAGAGCAAGGGTACCCAGCTGGCTCAGTCAGTAGAGCACGCACCTCTTGTTCTCTAGGTTGTGAGTTGCAGCTCCACTGTGGATGTAGACATTACTTAAAACTACAATCTTAAAAAAAAAAAAATCAGAGCACAAAATTCATCAACTACCCACAAACACAGTAAAAACTCATTTATTCAAAAAATTTAAAAATACAGATGGGAATTTTTGCTATTTAAAAATTTTTCTCAACTGCACTATCAAATTCTTATTACACCCACACATTCTTCAACACAAATACAAGTGCTTTGACAGGGTTCAGAACAAATTCTCCAAAATGTGCCACTTTGGCATATGGATTATTTTGAGTTGAAGGCAATCAAGACCCAGCAGAGTCACGAAAAACTTTTTTTTTTTTTTTTTTTAAGAAAAACTTTTACCTCAACCTTAAACCACCTAAAAAAATTAGATGGGGGCCTGGCCAAGAAAGAGAACTATTACTAAAAGATAACTCTTAACCTGAATGACTCATCTCCATGGCAGGACAAACATCTAATCCACAAACATCTGTTCTTATTATCCTGTGAATCACCTTCCTCTCCTTCAAAGACCCAGGCTTCTATCCCATTCCTTATCTCAAGATAGCATATAAGCCTCAATAGCTTGGCTTGCCCTTGAGCCTCATATTCTTATAAAGCCCCTGTACATATGTAATTCAACTTATTTTTCCCCTGTGAACCTGTTTTGTGTTAATTGATTTTTAGACCAGGTAAGGAATTCAGAAAGGTAGAAGAAAATTTTTTCCTTCCCCAACAGTTGGTATAATCAGAATAATATTTCACTGACTAGACACTGCTCACATTGAGGCTGCTGTAGCAAAGGGATCTTGGTCTTAGAAGTACCAGCAGGAGGTTAGAATTCTTATCATGTCAGTATCCTGGATCTCTACCTGCAGTGGAAGTGACAGAGGTGAGAATCCTTTTTCTTTTTCTAGATTTAGATTAGCAGGAGAGACTATTTGTGGAACAAGTTCCTTGGGTATAGTGACTCTGGTAAAAGTTTATTGTGAGTACTCTAGGTTTTTATTGATCCTTTTCTTCATTGTTTTTCTTGGTCTCTGTCTATCTGTTTGTCATAGGGAGGAAAAACCATAGGGAAAAATGCAGGCCCTATAAGCCTGGTCTTCTACCCAGCCTCACAGACAAGTAGATTTACTGTTCTCATCAGACTGGCAAATAGTTTGGAAGCTGATATTCAGACAGTGATAGGATTTTCTGTTGTTATTGTTCTTTTACTCTAAACTAAAATAAAGCTATGTATCCAGAGGGAATGAAGCAAATTGAGGCTAATGTAGTTGGATGGGTAGATCCACCTAAATTATTTAAGTTGCAAACCGATTCCTTGAAAGATTAAAAACAACTCTCTTTATCTTACAAATCTTCACAAACACAGTAAGGACTCAAAGTCAACCTGTTCTTTCTACCAGTCCCAGAATTTCCCCCACCTACTTGACCTTAAAAGATTTATAAGTATTGCCTTTAGGAAACCAAAGTCTTTTTTGGAGAAACTTGGTTGTTTTCTCTGTGCCTTTATGAGGTAGATTTTCTACACTTACTTACTCTAGGACCTAAGAGTCCTTTTCGACATGGAAACTCTAGGGAGAGGTTTCTCATCAGGAGAGAAAACATATGAAAGAGAGAAAGGAAGTATTTGAAAATTGGGCAAATGAAAAAAATCTTCTCAACAAATATTAGTAACTGTGAAGTGTCTGCATTGGTCTGCACATTTATGTAAGCCTTTGCCTGTATGTCACAGCTATGTGATACTTTTCTCCCTCTGGATGGCAGTGCTAAAATTGGTTCATAATAGAACTCTCTTTAATTGGCTTACAATTAAGCATTTATAAATTAAGCACTCATAATCGCAGACATATAGTATACAGTAATCCAAGTGTTTTTTCAAGTTCACGTGATATAAGATATTTTTTGGTAAATAAAAGCTAATTTAAGTTCATTGTTTAATTAATATAGACATATACTTAGTGTTATCAGCACCATATTTAGTACTCATACTAAATACCTAGGTTTACTAAAACTTTATAAGCTTATGTTGCCTCTGTTATAGAATTTGTCAGCAAGAAAAATAACTTAAGATAATGGTTAGCTGTTTATTACCTCATGCAATTTTCATGACTAATCTAAACATAATTGTTAAGAACAAATGAATTAAATAAGTGTAAGTAAGATAAAAGTGTATACATGAACTTTTCAGCAATATCTATTTTATGGTATGTGTATTTAAGTAGTTCTCTAAATCTCTTTGGTAACTTCCACTCTTAGAATTTTGCTAAGTTAAATTAAATGCAGAGAACACATTTAATATCTAAATTTTTTTCTAGGGGCAGCCCAGGTGGCTCGGGGGTTTAGCGCCACCTTCAGTCCAGGGTGTGATCCTGGAGACCTGGGATGGAGTCCCACATCCGGTTCCCTGCATGGAGCCTGCTTCTCCCTCTGCTTGTGTCTCTGCCTCTCTCTCTCTCTCTCTCTCTCTCTCTCTCTCTCTCTCTCTCAGTCTCTCATGAATAAACAAATAAAATCTTTAAAAAAAATAAAAATAAATTAAAAAATAAATTGTTTCTAATAAGATAAAACACTGAAAACACTAATTGCTAAGCATATCTAAGTCTATCTACATTTGTCTTCTTATTGCAGAGAAACCAAAGATGTTTGTGTTTGTTGGTAAATATGTTTTGTGCAACATTTGAAGATTGTACTATTAAAAGGGGGCATGTGCTTTTAGGAATTATGAAATGTGATTCTAAACAATACTGGCATAATAGAGAGTTTACCACTGCTTACTTTTTCATTTTTGCTAGAAATTGAGGTTTCTAAGGAATAAGAATTCATATTAATATATATAATTAAAGCCACTAGAAATAATAAGGGAAACATCTCTGTATGCAAGAGGTAAGTTTTTATGTTGAAGGAAAAGAAAGTTTTAAAGGTTTGTGGAAAAGGAATCTTTTGAAAGAAATTTGTGTGTGTATGTGGTCTTTTTAGCTAAGATTGAAATGAATTTAATTAAGTGAATGGGTTTTAATATCTAAAGTAAACCAGTTCTAAATTAAGATTTGGTATTATCTATGTTAAAAAGACAAAATTCTCTTGGACTATTAGCCTGCTTTTAATAATAAGAGATTTTAAAGGTATTTCTTTTGCTCTTAAAGTCATCTGCCTAGAATTTTTTTTTTAAATTCTTTGTTCTAACAAAATAATGCCCCATGTTTAATGCTGTTTTAATTAGGTCGTTGATTATTTTAGAAAACTAAATCTTCTCAGTGTTAAAAGAGTTAGACTTTGCTAACAACTATGTAGCCCTCTGTATTTTCCTTAAAACTTTTTAAATTAAATTTGCCAACATATAGTATAACACCCAGTGCTCATCTCATATGTGCCCTCCTTAATGCCCATCGCCCAGTTACCACATCCCCCACCCACCTCCTCTTCTGTTCTGTAAATTTTTTGTCACTTTGAGTAAGTAAATATCATTTCATAATGATCTATGATCCTATAAAATCAAATGTTCAATTTTTAAAAATATTTTTGATAAACTTCCCAAATTCAAATTCTAAATGAGGTGTTTTTGACTTACAACTGACCTTAAGAGGAATACCTGAGTGGCTCAGTGGTTAAGTATGGACTCTTGATTTCAGTTCAGGTCATGATCTCAGCGTGTGAGAACCAGGCCCCATCGGACTCTGCACTAGGCATGCATCCTGCTTAAGATTCTTTTTCTTTTTCTGTCTTCCCACCTCCGTTCTCTCTCGCTTAAAACAAACAACAAAAAAAAAAAAAAAAAGAAAAGAAAAGAAAGAGAAAAGAAAATAACTTTAAGATATGAAATCTTCCAGAGGATACCTGGCACATCTCAAAAGATCTGTTCTTTCTTCTTATATAAAAAAATAAAATAAAATGATATCAAACTAATTGGGCTCATCTGGTAATGTTCAGTTACATGAGAAGCACTGCCAAATAAGTGATGATGAAATTCTTAGGTTATATCATATGGGTGAATGGTATTGATGTAAGTGTTCTGGGAACTGTAAAATTCCTAAAATTCTAATATGTCCTGGTATAATGTTATCAGTCATAATTCTAGTTATTATCTTAACATGTTGCGTGTCACAAAAATAACCAAATTTCCTTGTCAATTACATTAGAATAAACTCTCATCAAATCTTTAAACACAAGCATTTTTTTTAAAGATTTTATTTATTTATTCATGAGAGACACAGAGAGAGAGGCAGAGACCCAGGCAGAGGGAGAAGCAGGCTCCCTGTGGGGGTCGATCCCAGGTCCCAGGATCCCAGAATCTTGACCTAAACCAAAAGCAGACGCTCAACCACTGAGCCACCCAGGTGACCCACCACAAGCATTTTTAAGCCTTTGGTCATATCTAAATACTTGTTTTATTCTGATGTTTGCATATGTTTTCATCTTCAAAGAGATTCATGACAATACAAGTTTCTGATAACTTTAGGATTGCAAAACTAAACTGGGTAAAAATTTCCAGACCTCTTAAAAAAAAATGGATTCAAGCAAAACAAGTATTAATTATATGGGACTACAAACTAAAAAAGATGATTATAATTCTTTATGACATTTTGCTTAAAACATCACTGGTCCCTTAATCTTTTGTATTCCAGATATAAGGAAAACCTTTTCTCTTAACCTAACCATGACTTACAGTAATTTGGTAAATTATGCTTTTGTAAGGAAACTTGAAAATTTATCTTCTTCTCCCTACCTGATTGTTACAGAATGGAAATTCTTAGTGAGTATTCATATTTTCACAGCAATATTGCAACTTACAGAAGTTCAGTAAGAATCTGTTTTCTTTGTAATAGAACATAATTAGAAACATTGGTTATAATACCAAGGCTTTGACTGAATGTCATATTTGAAGGAGATATAAATAGACTCAGATACAACCAGACAGGCTTAAGAACCTAAGGCTGCCTTGATGGAGCTAATAAAGCTCCTTGAAAAATTCAGCCTTGTTTACAGAGTTCTTGTCAGCCTTACTCGGTGAATAAGGAAAGTCATTTCCTGGCAGGCACAGGAACCTCAGGATATTTTGGAGATCTTGAAAAGAGAGGAATTCACCCAGATTTAGAGGTATTGCAGGCAAAGTCTGATGGCAAGCGTTGGGTGTGGCTTCTCTGCTTTGAAATCTTTTAAAAGTTCAATCTGAGATTCCACATAAAAATTTCTAGCAAAGCAGATTTAAGTCAATCAATATTCTTGCTACACTTTTACAAATAATTAGGCCAAATTTATTGAAAATAGACGTGGTTTGCAGGTGAATTAGTCTTGTGGTTATCTTTGATAAAAATGGAGGTGATTATAGACAGAATATGCTTCGGTAATATACTTTTGTGAATAGCAAATTTTAGTGCTGTTAATTGTCTTTGAGATGTTGTTTTCTACTTATAAAGTGATCTAGATTGTGCTTTCTTCCACTTTCCCCCAATATTTGGCTACTACCCTCCAAATTAACATTTCCAAATTTCTCCCACCCTTCTGACTTGGAATCATTACAAACTAAAATTGCCCTTCTCCCAAAGTCATGTAAGCCAAAGCTGGACAATCTGATATAAACTTCAGATAATAAAAATAAATAAAATAAAATAAACCAGATAAATCACCACAATAGCTCATGTATAGACAATCTTCACGCATGTTGCTGTGTGAGCCATTTAGAAAGATTGCCAGAGACATCAAACTGCAAACCAGAAAAATATATCAGACTGCCACTGCCTGTCCTCAATTTGCCTAAATATCCTCCAAGCAGACATCTAAAAATCTCCTCAACTGGTTGCCTTCAGGATGTAGAAACTGGGATTATAATCTGCTCCAATTATTAACCTTTGCTTTTCTTTTATTTCTACAGAAACGTGTGCCGCAGGCCTAACTTTGGGAGCCCTCCTACATCAACACCTCCTGAGATGAGACACAGAGTGTGTAACTGAGCTGATCTGTTTTCAGGACTGAGCTTGGTTCAATGAAATGGAGCAACCTACCAACTGAAGAGGTTCAGGATGAGTCTTTCCAAAATGTTGGGCTTTGGCACATGGATTATTTTGAGAAGACAATCAAGACTCAGTTGACTCAAGAATAGCTTTTACCTCTCCTTTAAACTATCTAAAAGAATTTAGATAAGGCCCCCAAAGAAAACTATTACTAAGAGATAATTTTTTATCTAAATGAACTTTACTGTATGGCAAGACAAACATTTAATTACCAAACATTGGCTTTTCTTTTCAACCTATAAATCACCTTTACCCCCTTTGAAGCCCCAAGCCCCCAGTTCACTCTTTCGCTCAAGATGGTGTATAAGCCTCAATTGCCTGGCTTGTTCTGGAGTCTCATATTCTTATGGGGCCCCCACGCTTATGTAATTAAATTTGTTTTTCTCTTGTTAATCTGTTTTATGTTAATTTGATTATCAAACCAGCCACAGAATCTAGAAAGGTGGAAAGAAAAATTTTCCTTCCCCAATAATTTTTAGACCACTACTGGCAAGATCACAGAAGTTTTATTTAATTTAAACAAAGGCAGGACACAACAAAAATTATGTAGTGTCTTCCTGTTTGTTGTTAATTCTCTGTAAAGACCATTGAAAAATTTCTTAAGTATCTAAGTTATTTATATACTTAAATCATCCTGCAACTATTAATGTTGCCCCGTATTGAATTTTATAGTGTTTTCCCTATCATAAAAAAATAGGCAGACATTACCAACTTTATTTCACACAAAAATAGCCCAATTTTATATGACTTACTTCAACCCCAATGAAAGGAAAATAAATCTAAAAGTTGAAGGGGAGTCAAAGTGAATTATATACCAGTTGATTATATAAATGCATCAGTGACACAGTATTATCAGTATTTCATTTTTATAAACCAAAGAATAAACATTTTAAGTATTAACTACTTAAAACATACCTAAAATAGTTGATTTTTTTTTATGTGTGCACTGGCTTTACCAAAATTGTCAGTCTTGATTGCAGCTCAGGTTCGTATGATCTCTGGGTCCTGGAATAGAACCCTGCTCCAGGCTCCACACTTAGTAGGGAGTCTGCTTCAGGATTCTACCTTTTCCTCTGCTCACTCCTTCAACAAATAAATCTTTTTTTTTTTTTTAAGTAAATTATTAGCTTCAATTCTGCAGGTACATTTGTGTGTTTGGTGACAGGAAATTCGATGAACTCTTCTTCTGATATCTGCTATTTAATATTTGGAGTGAGACTAGAGGGTATTTGCACACCATAAAAGGAGACTCTGACAGTTGAAGGCTTTAAGAAGTTGGCAAAAGTTTGAAATAGTAACTGAGGAGAATGTGGAGTGAGCCAACTAAGAAAATAATAGATCTGTTATTATTACTATGAAAATAACATAGTTACAGGTGTCATCAAGGACCCATTTGAAGCTGGTGATAATAAATGTTTAATGTCAACTTAATGGTAATGGTTTTGGATTTCTTGTTGCTTAACTTTTTTTAAGGAAAATTGCAGAAAAAGTAAACTTCCAAATCAATAAAATACTACCTAGCGAATACCCATATAACCAGTTTCTAGGGCCAGAAGTAGAATATGACTAGTACCCATTTGAATCTGTTCACACCACACTTTCCTTTCCCAATATTGCCTTAAGCACTGTACTACAGTTATACCTGCTTGCCTTTCTCTTTTTTTTTAATTTTAGTGAATGGTATGCTGTAGCACATAATCTTCCATGTCTGACTTTTTATATTGTGAGATGTATCAATTTTGTAGTCTATGGTCATGTTTATTAATTTTCTTTGATGTTTGATATATGACTACACCACAATTTATCTATTCTACTGTAGATACATATCTGGTTCCAGTTTTGAGTTATTGAAGGTAATGCTACTCTGAATATTCTTATGCAGGTTTCTTGGAGTACATATACGTATATTCTTATTGCATTTGTAGATAAGAACAAAGTTCTAGTTCACAGTATAAGCACATTTTAGGCTTAACAGATATTTCAAACTGTGTTTGAAACTGGTAGTCCTACTTCCACCAAATTCCCTGAGTTCCCCTATGTTGCTTCACAGGCAGGCCAATAATTGGGAATTTCATTAAAAAAAAAAAATATATATATATATATAGGTATTCTGTTGGGATATCTCATTACACTTTTCATTTGCATTTACATTGCTATTAAAGAAATGTAACATCTCTTCATATTTTTTTGACCTTTACTCTCTTTTGTGAAAGAGCATAAACTCTTAGGTCCATTTAAAAAAAATAGTATGTTTTTTTATTGATCTATGGAAATCTTTATATTTTCTGGATATGAACATTTTATTTGTTATGTGTGTTCTAACCCTCCATTCTACTCTATGTTTTTCATTCTTACTCAATTAATGATATTATCTGGTGAATAGAACTTCTAAATTTTAATGAAATCCAACTTACCAATAAATCTTGGTGGTAGTTTTTCAATCTGTTTAAGCAATCTTTCTCTATACCAAAATCAAGAAGATTTTCTCCTATATTATCCTCTAAAAATTTGACTCTTTCAGTGATCACAATTGGTCACAGTCAATCTGGAGTTTTGTGTGTGTGCCATAAATCAGAGACTGTATTTTCCTTTATTTTTATGTAGGTAGCCTATAAGCCAAGAATCATTAATAGAAAAAAAATTCCTTTGACCACGTGTCTGAAATCTTACCCTTGTTACATATAAAAGACCTTTATACACATAATATACACAGGAAGATTTCTAGATTCTTTAGTTTAGCTTCATTTTTTACCCGTTTGTAATCATGCCAATGTGATAATGACTTAGAAATTCTTTATACTGTCTTCATATATCAACCAGATCAAGTCTTCATTTCTCTTTTTCTTTTTTTTAATCTTTGTTCTTTTTCCATTCAAAAATTTCCAAAAGAAATTTCAAATTAGCTTGTCAATTACCACAGATAATTATCTCTGACATCTTGATTGAAATTGGATAGATACATACATTCATTTGTCTCCTGATCTGTAAAGAATACTCTCATTTAATTTAGATCTTCTTTTATTTCTCACAATACTATGCATGTAGAGATTCTGTGAATTTTTCATTAGATTTATTCCTGGATATTTGATAATTTTATTCTATTGAAAATTCTGTATTTTTAAAGTAATTTTAATATTCTAACCTGTGTTGCTAGGATATGGAAATACAATTGATTTAATATATTGACCTATATCCAACAATTTTTTTCAGTTTACTTATAAACTGTAAAGTTTATATTTTTTATTTCCTATGTACATAATCATATCAACTGCAAATATTGACAGTTTTGTTTTAATCTTTTCTATCCTTACATGTTTTATTTCTTTTTCTTGCCTTAATGCATTAGCTAGTACCTCCAGTACGATGTTGGTTGGTAGTGAAAACTGTGGGCATCTTTGTCTAAAGTCTCAAACTCAAAGGCACACATTAACATTTTGCTATTAAATAGGATATTTAATATTTGTATTTAATCAACGTCTTTTATAAGGTTAAGGGAGTTCCTTTCTATTTCCTATATAACAGGGACACTTTTTACAATCATGATTAATGGATATGAAATTTTACCCCATTTTTATCAATTTATGATTTACCAACTTATTAAATGAGATTCATACTTTAAGAAGCTAGCATACAAAGTTGAAAAGTGACTTTAAGCGTTTATTTGGCTATGTGATTAAAACTTGAATTTAAAGATGGCCTACATTCAATGAGGTCAAAATAATGAACTTCCAGAATATGGAGGAAGATATCCAAAGGTTTAGAAACATAAGAATGTGGTATGTATTTATCATGTGAAACACAGTAACCTATTCATTATCTATCCCCCGAGAGGGCTCAGAAGACACCCCATTCACTAAGACATTGACAAATACCTTAGTGAAGTATCACCAGGTTCCATGAAACTGGCTCTCAGGGGCCAATCTTCTATAGGCCATCAGTGTAATGAGCTCTTTCTTTTTTTTTTTTTTTAAGAATTTATTTATTTATTCATGACAGACACAGAGAGAGAGAAAGAGAGGCAGAGACACAGGCAGAGGGAGAAGCAGGCTCCATGCAGGGAGCCCGATGTGGGACTCAGTCCTGGGTCCCCAGGATTACATCCCAGGCCGAAGGCAGCGCTAAACCGCTGGGCCACCAGGGCTGCCCTGTAATGAGCTCTTTATGGAATGATTCCTTTGTGGCAGCAATTAACCACAAAGGTACAATAATAAGCCAAAGGAATGTCATGGCTATCAGAGAGCCTTGATCTTTAGAGATTGGCCATTTAAACATGATGGACTTAAAAATTAAATAGATGACTATCTTTCAAAGTAGTATTGAAGGGGTGTCTGGAAGGCTCAGTCGATTGAGTGTCTGCCTTCATCTGGGGTCGTGATCCCAGAGTTTGGGGATGGAGCCCTGCATCAGGCTCTCTGCTCCATGGGGAACCTGCTTCTCCCTCTCCCTCTGCCTGCCACTCCCCCTTACTTGTGCTCTCTCTCTGTCAAATGAATAATAAAACCTTTAAAAACAAAACAGAAACAAACAAAACAAAAAAGTAGTATTCAATCTATGCAAATAGAAGGCAAGGAGAACCCTATGTCTGAATAGAAAAAAGTTAATACAAAAAGAAAAAAAAAAGGCTTCTCACCAAGTCCCTAGACACAAGTTAGATGGCTAATGGGGAGTCACGCCAAATCTTTTTCTCTGATATAACTCCACGCAATATAGAACATGGCTAAATCAAATATGGAACTCTAGACTATTAAGTTGGCTCCCTTTCCATATACATTTTTTGAATAGGGTCTCAGGGCCCTAGTGTATTTTCTTATTTAGTCCTTTTGTTTTGAACTAATACTAGTTTTTCTCTCGAGTATCATTTCCTTATTCTTCTGGACCATAAATCACCATTTTAAAAAACCCTGAATATAGATAGGCATCTTCTGGGTCCCCTTGAAGGAGTCTCCAGACACATCAATGCCTGGGAACCTAAAATGCTGCCATAGATCACAGTATTGGAGGCATATGAAAATCAGACCATACATAGAATATTGGAGCTGATGAGTTTATGGACCAACCTCATAGTTATCTCCCTTGTTTCTGAATGGTGTTGGGGAAGATATACTAAGGAGTTTGCAGGATCCTTATACAGCTCCTAGGCAAAAACAAGTGAGGCTATGATTGTTAAATGATAGAGAAGGAAGTGAAGACAGGAGTGAAATGATATATGGAAAATGTCTGAAGAGAAACTGGGATGAATTTTGCGAAACAGTTGACCAACTACTGTTGTGGGAGTTGTGGAACAAAGTAACTGAATGGATATGAGGTTTTGGTAAGTGATGGGGGGTATAAATTTATTATTTCTAAGATACAACAGATCTAGGAAATGGCAAAGTCCACAATGAGACAAAGGAGGTGTGTGACTGAGGTAGGGTGAAAAATATTTTTATTTGATATGAAATTAGACTGAGAAATCGGTATTTTGAAAGCATCTTCCAACTCAAGGATAAGGGCAGGAAACAGGTTAGGGCTTAAGAGATGAAGTGCTGAATCCTCAATAAATTAAGAAGGGAAGCATGTTCTAAGTTGAAAAACATAAGCTCCAAAGGGATGCATTTAAATTCAAGGAGGAGAAATTGAGTTGGGAAGTTCTGATCTTCAGTTATTTGAAGTATCAGAGCAAAAGAGGTCTATACAAGTGAAGAAGATTTTTGCAGTATAGTATCTGTTGAACAGAACCAGGCTTTTGTTAAGCACGGAATGTGTACAAAAGATAAAAATGGTGAAGAGTGTGAAGATGTAGAGAAGTTTCTTAATGTAAAAGACAGAACTCTAAGGCAGAATAAAGAGAACCAGAGGAGAATGTCGGCCAGAGCATGGGCATGAGGGCTCCATAGAGAAGGCTGGCATGAGTCTTTATGTGGGGAACACGTGGATACAGTACGTTGGATACACGTGTGGTCCGATAAAGTCACCTGGCTGAAACATTACAAGAAAATGAAGGCCAGCTTCAGTTTTTCCTTTATTTTTATTTTATTATTTTATTTATTTTATTATTTTATTTTATTATTTTATTTTATTTTTATTTTATTTTATTTTATTTTATTTTATTTTATTTTTTTAAATTTTTTTTTACAGTTTTTCCTTTAATCCTGCATGTATTTACTCCCCGTTCGCCTGTCCCATCCCACCCTGAACTTCACTGTTGCAGCACTTTCTGTACACACATACACATACACACACACACACATCCTTCTCTGAAAATGGAGTAGTGAACATACCTTTTGCAATTAGTGATCAAACCCTCCAAATATAAAACATCCCAGGAAATTCTAAAGACCTCCTTTATTCCCTCTTTCTTGAACTGCAAAGCATCTTCCCAAAGTATAGTTTCCTGTACTTATGTTTCTTTAAATGTAAAGCCTTTTTGTTTCCTCTTAGCAATTACCAAGACTAATTGATGATTCAGCCCAGCCATCAAGGGCTACTCCCACAGGGCCTCTGGGTCTCTCCAAAGAGAATGTGAGCTGACTCCTACTCTCTGTATTTAGAACATTCCGACTTGAGATCAAAATTTTCTTTTATCCAAACTCAAATACCTTCACAACTATATCCCGGCCATTTATAGTAGTCTTAAATAGTCTTTCGTCTTACAGCTTGCGAGTTATACAGTCATGATTCTCAACTTGATACTGAAATAAGGGCTCTATAGTCCTCTTAAACTAAGGTGGTCATATCATTTATCATCCAGAAAGGGCTGCTTTTGAGAGCAAAAGTATGTGTTATTAACAATTATAGTGAGACAGTTGACGTGAACCAAGACCATTCTAGTGTGATCACTATATTTTTAACCAACCTAGGACTTGGTGATGCTCCTTTAAAAGGCTCGGGATTCCGAATTGGAGAATGTACCAAGTTCTTATGATGACAGGGATCCATTATATAAGTCACTCAGCCCTTCCTACTACAGTCAGAATGACTTCAGTTTATTACCACATAAAATCATGTGTACATATTTATTAACACACCTGGCTTAGTTTACTTGGAGCTGAGTGGGGCCTCCATACATAGCGGAGTCAGACCAAAGCCCTTTTCTCAATATAAATAACTCTGTGCTAGAACACCGCTCAATCAGTTTTAGGACTCTGTTGCCTTGGCCCCTTTCTTATAATAATCTCATTAACAGAGTTTCAAGGTCCTACTATATATTTTTTTAGTCTTGTTGTTTTGCACGAACTCCAGTTTTTCTCTCAAATATCAGTTCATTATTCCTCCAATACAAATAATTATAATTGACCACCATTTGCCTGTAGGGAAGCTTAGAATACCCCCATACATTTCTCCTAAAAGATCACCATAAGGGTAACAAGATTCTCCTTTTTATTCATCCTGAATAGCGTAAAATCTCAGGCTCATGAATGAAAGATAGGAGTAAATGAAAATGAAAATAAAAATAATAGTTAGCTTTCATTGAACACTTACCATACATGTGGCATTGTCCTCACAAAGTATGAAACAGAAACTGTTATTACAGGGCAACTGGGTGGCATTTGGGGAGGATAAATCACTTGCTTAAGAGCATAGAGATAATAAATGCTACAGGGAAACTTGAACCCAGACTGTAATATCCAATAATTGGAAAACATGTATACTTAAAAATGTTTTGAATTAGGAAATACGTATACTTAAAAATGTAAGGCTAGTTAAATGTTTGTAAATTGCTTTGTTTCTTGAAAGATGTTCAATAGCATTATTATAAGTCATTATTTTCATGCATATTGTAAACATAGGCAAAGAATCATGGACAAGCTTAGAATTATATACTCTACCCAAAATTGCTGCTTTTTTTGTGTTTGGTTTTCTTTCCCCCCAAATAATTATCTGTTGCACAAAAATAGATGTAGAATGTAGTTATTCATGTCTAATCAAGCCCACATGATTCTTAATGAAAAAAAAAAGCCTATATTGAAATTAATATCACAAACCCCAAGTTTCAACTGCAGCAATTATTTGAAGCAGGAAGAAACATTCCAGAGATGGTAGACACAGCTACAGCAGCCTCAGCTTCTCTTACGTCATGGCTTCTAGCTATATACGTTTTAGATTTTTCACTAAGGATAGGTGCCAACTATTCATGTTAACTTTTTTGCTAATGAAGAAATTAGCAGATGCACGTTATGTTTGACCATGGGCCCATTTTCAACTCTCAACAAGAGAAAAAGGTGAACATTAGGGTCCACGAGTTTTGTGAAGGACATCTAGGCAGATTGTGATATTGACTTTTACAGAAAATGTGATGCTTCCCTTTTGCTGTTTCCAGAGGTCACATCTAGGCCAGATATTACAGTTTAAAAATGACATAACATGACCTCATGAATAATCTGAGGTCTAACTTTGTGAACTTCAACTACAAAGTTACATAGAGATTCACCGAATATAAGCTAGATCTAGGTAATTTATATTTTGGTCATGCCTTAAAGGAAAAGATAAGAGGAGAAATGCTGTGGGGAAGACTAAAATGAACAGTAGCCATATAATGGGCAGTTAGTCAATTTAGGCCTCCTGGCTATTTAAAATGCTGATCACTTCCAAAGACCACTCACTGGTTATTCTCCCTCTCTGAATTGTTTACTTTACAAGAAGCAAGATATGAGACAACCAGAAATTATGTGGAGGAGATTCAAAGACTATTCTCAGGGTCTGGAATTTCAAGCGACTTGTTTACTAGCATCTAGGAGAGAGTTTGGGTGCAATCGATTTTCTTTTTAGTGGTCATTTTTTCAATATATCCTGTAGAGCCAAGAGCATGAACAAGTTTTGTTTGCTTGCCCTAAGATATTTAATCCTCAATCCTTTGTTTTAAGCATTTTAGACCTTAGGATCTTGATGAAAGAGAGTCTTGATTTGGTCTTGTGACACAAGTGAGCAGCCATCGCTTGCAGCCCCTGGCCTGTCATATGTAGGATGAACAGTTTGGATTGATTGCGTACTAAGCTCCCCTCCATTTCTGAAATTCATTCATTTCAGGAAGATATGCTATATATATATGCATAGGAAGAGATGTTATTTATGTTGTTTCTGTTGTTATTATCTTATCCTTGACTCTCTCGTATCTTTGAAAACACGACATGTAGAGGAGACCAGTAAAAACCCCACACTACCAGGGCATCAGCTTCTATAATTCAACAGAAAACAAATTTTAAAACTGCATCTTCAGTTAATATGAGTTAATGACTTTCTCTGGATTCTTGTTTTCTTCTGTTGAAAGAGTTTCTCTGTGGATTTTTTTTATATTACTTCTGTATCTAAAGAGGTCGATTTCTTTTTATTTCCCCAAGTGAGAAAAAAATACTGTAGGCATGAAGTCACAGGTGAAAATATTTCTCAATGCTCTGAAATATTCTCTCCTATACCGTTTTGAGCTTCTCCAAAGACCATGTTTGAGAACACAGGAGAATGCACCTCTTGCTGCATGGATGGAAAAGTATGAGCAGTTCAACTAACCCTGCCTGCCAGAGATGTGAAAGAAATTAAGCTTATGCTTCTGGATCACAAAGATGATCTTCCCATTTCTTAGATGGTTTTATTTTCAAGGTTATTTCTAAATAAAATACTGAACTCGGGGTCTTCCAATCATTGACAACATTTTAAAAGTGTACATCGGGCGCTTAAGCCCCAACTGAGGACAGATTGTGCAAGTAGAATATGGAAAGTAATTTTATCATGAGCCTTTGAGGGTGAAGTATGGTGATTCCCATCAAGGTGAAGGTGAACAAATGTCCCAATTGTCCTCTTAGGAGAAAGGTCTAATGCAGTTGAAAATCACAGATCTTGAAGACCCCCTCTAACTGCTTAGCTCTCGGGTGGATCAAAGGCTCTGGAAGTGCATGGGAAGGACTGTGGGCATCATAAGTCAGCAGTGTTTGAAAGATAAAGTTAAACAAGTTTTCTTACACCAGAAAAGAATGCAACGCAATCTAAATAAGATACCAGAGGCAGGCAATGGAATGAACTCCAACAGATTGAATTATACCATAGGAAGGAGCATATTCAAAAAAGAATTCCTATTACATACTTTAGGGGGAAAATAGCGTGCTGATACAAATATTTGAATTGTAAAATAGCAAAAACAAAAACAAATAAAACAAAAGCAAACCTTAGTGTAAAAGGCACGAAAACAGCTTTAAAAATTTGATTTAAGATTTTATTTTTAGAGCATTAGTTCACAGATAGTTTTTTGCTTGTTGGAAGACGAGATTTGCAGTCATTTTTACAGGGTGACGCATCAGCGAACATTTTGGGAAAGGAGAAACGGGAAGGAAATGTCTCTCTTATTTCTGGATGCAAACAAGAGATCCGTCCTGGTAAGTTACCACCAGTTTTATAGGAGAACGTGGTGTTTTACAAGCACTTATGAAAATAGTGGGACTTTTTGTCTCAGCACTGTGACATTTTGATATATTGGATATATTTACTTTTTAATTAAACTTTCTTATCACTTCAATCTGTTAATAGAGAAACAACTTTGTCTTTAATAAGGCAAATGTTCTAAAGGAAATAATGCGAGGGGGTTTACCAACACTATTTACAGTCCTTGAGATGCTACGACAGATATTTAAGATAAAATTATCAGTCTACCTTGGCAAAAGTGAAAATAAAATATCAGGCATTTTTCATGAGAAAAAGAACATCAATCCTTTTCCAGTTTTGTCTTCCTTGTTATTTTATCTCTTCTTCTTTGTTCTCTCTCTTTCTTTCTTTAGTTGCTTAAACTCTCATAAAGTAGTTTATCTGTCCTGTAAAAGCTTTTCTCACACTTGACCACGTTTCAACTTGTTTTTATTGTACTTTTACAGTTACAGCGATCAAGTTCCCCTTAAGAGAATCTGAGGTGCTTTGCTAAATTAATTCAGAACTTCCCTTGCTTAGAATGGATGCCCTTTTCTTTATATTGGAAACTGTTCTAACGGCAGATAACCTTGAAGTCAGGACACATCATGACATATTAATCTCATGCTTATGTTAAATGCTTCAACTAAAGCTAAGATCGTGAGGAAAACATTGAGTATATCTCGTTAGGGACAAAATTTAAAGCTGGAGACAACTCATCTCTGGGGATCCAATACCTGCAAAGTTTGGTTTATTTCCCAAATAATGTTAAGTATCGGGGAAGTACATTAACTTGGATTGTCCCTGCATTCTGAACACATTCTCCGTGAGAGAGTGTTTGGACATAAAGAGACTTATTTTCTTGAAATTACATGCTTCAGAAACCTTTGCTCCATGCAAGAAGGATCTGGAGTCTTGTTGGCCTAAACATGAACAGATGCAAAATATTCCCCATGACTTTCTCCAAATCTCATAAATCTTATACTCTGCCCCTACCCACAGTGGGAGAGAAGTACATCTTCAGCAAATAAGTAATATTGGATTTTACAATATTTTCTGATCATTTAAGTTATTGCTGCAATTCAGCAGGAGAAGAATCAGTGGCTTAAAAATCCGACAGCTCTGTTAAGGTTAATTTCCTTCTGGTCAGTGGAGGAATTAGCCAACTACAAATTCTTCACCAGTAAAATGGAAATACATGCACTGCATTGGTTTCCTGACAGCATTGTTAAGGCTGAGTCATATTTTGAAATAACACCGAAGGATTGGTGGTATAGCTGCATAGAAATAATAATGAGAATAAAATATCTGGCATTCTGCTTAGATGGCAAATGGTTTTAATTTTGTCAAAAAGATCTGAATTCACGCTTGGACTTCACGAGGACAGATGGAGTCTTTAACACACTGTTTGTAGATTCTTAAGAAACAGAATATCCTCATCTCACGCCTTCCCTAGGGCAGAGAAGTAGCTGTGTTCCAAATTCTAAAACTCACAGTGCTTCCTCCTCCTCAAAATATTCTTTATTCATATATCCCAGGGCATATCAAATAATCATTCTCATGCAAAAGACAAGCAAATAAACAACAAACAAGAAAGACCGTACTGGTATTTCAAACCCTTCCCCCCTCCCAAAACACGTGTGAGATGGGAGCAGAGGAAGGCAGAGGGGTGTGTGGATCTAAAAAAAAAAAAAAAAAAAAAAAAATCAATCAATAACAAAAAAATATCTAATAAGGATAAAAAGTCATCGTGGTACGGTGGGCTTTTCCTTCTCGAAAATTCTCTCACTACGTGACTTCTGATACTTTTGGTCTTTCCCGTTGGCCAGCCGGGGGGTGTCTGGATGGTGCCTGCGCGGGCTGGGGCTGCTCCTCCTGCAGCGGAGGCTCGTGCTGCGAGACGGTGGCGAGGACTGGGAGCCTGGGCGCATCCTGGTGGAAGCCGTTACTGACTGGTTAAGCGGCGTTTCCTGCCAGCGCCTGTCTCCGCCGCCCCAGGCGGCCTCCTCGGCCCCCTCCCGCCCCTGCCTGGGCCCCGCGCGGCCCCGAGTCCCTGCGCGCGCGGGCCCGGGCCCTGCAGCCCCCGCAGCCCCCGCAGCCCCCGCAGCCCCCGCAGCCCCGCAGCCCCGCAGCCCCGCGCTCCCCGGGGGCGCCCAGCGGTGCAGGCTGCCGACGCCACAGCCCTCCGGCCCGGGCAGGGAGACCAGAAAGAGCGAAGTGGAAGACGCAACGCGACGCTGCTGCCCGGGAGCCGCGAGCCCCGAGCCGGGCAGGTGCGGAGCCGCCCGGCGCGCAGGGGGTTAAAGGCATCATCGCAGCCATTAGAGGGAAAAGTTGCGGCGCGGCGAGCCCGGCGGAGCGGTCCAGCCCGCCCCCCTTGCCCACTCCCCACTTCCCCGGCTGGCGCGGCGCTCGGGGAGGCGGGGAGCGCGGGCTGACGCCGGACCCGCCGCCAGCCAGCCGGGCGCACTGCCGTCCCCGCGCCGCCAGCGCGAGCGTGCACCGGAGCCTCCCGGACCCGAGCCGCCCGCAGGATGCTCGCGGCGTCGCGCCCGGGGCTGCGGGGCTGAGCCTCCGCTGCACTCCGCTTGCATTGCCTTTTTTTTTTTCTTTTTTCTTTTTTCTTTTCTTTTTGGAGGGGGGGGCTTTCTTGGCTGTTGGCTACACTGATGTGACCCCCCCTCCTCCCCTTTCCGGAACGATGGGGATCTTTCTGGCATACGTTGGATTTGTTTTCTTCTCCGCTTTGTACGTGCAACAAGGGCTGTCTTCTCAAGGTAAGTGTGCGGCTCGTTGGCTGGCACAGAGGTTTGCCTGCGGAGTGTGCGTGTGTGTGTGTGTGTGTGTGTGCGCGTGCGAGTGTGTTCTCTGTGTTCAAAGAACGACCAAGCAGACGTAGCGCGATCCTTAGGCAAGGAACAGCGGAACAGGGTTCTGGGTCGGTTGTTTTTCTGTAAAGTTTATTACATAGGAGGCCAGCTGAACCCGAGGGCAGATGTGCTTGGTGCCTGACAATGAGGTGGGTGCCTGGGCGAGCGCGAACACAGGGGTGTGTGAGTGTGAGTGTGAGTGTGCCTTGGACCCGTGTGCATGCACCGGGTGGCCACTCATGCATGCATGATCATGGCAAACAAACAGCCGGGCATGGGGGCTCTCCACGCCAGCCCTCCTCGGCGGAGGCAGCGTTGCTTTAGAGTTTCCTTTGGCTGGGTCCTTGCGCTTGCGACTTGGTTTGCGTGTGTGTTTATCAAAGGACCCATAAAAAGGCACGACTTGCATTCCAAGCAGCGGCGGCCGCAGCAGCTGCAGCAGAGGCGGCCGCCGCCCGGGGACCCCGCGGGCAGGACTTCGCAGGCTGCGGTGATCGTTTCAGCACCACGAACAGATCACGGCCCCGCGGCCCGACGCTGCGTCGCTCCCGCCCGCGGAACCGCCGTGCTCCCCCCGCCCCCCCCCCCGCTTACACAGAAAAGTCGTTTTTTTTTTTAATTTTTATTAATTTGTGATAGTCACAGAGAGAGAAAGAGAGAGAGGCAGAGACACAGGCAGAGGGAGAAGCAGGCTCCATGCACCGGGAGCCCGACGTGGGATTCGATCCCGGGTCTCCAGGATCGCGCCCTGGGCCAAAGGCAGGCGCCAAACCGCTGCGCCACCCAGGGATCCCGAAAAGTCGTTTTTCACACCAGAATGGTCTCCTTTAACTACATCTGCGACTTGCTCATGTATGAATACAGGCACACTTCGGTTGTGATCGTTTGGGTATTTCATGCCGATGTGATGCCCGTCTTTGAAAAGTGGGGGGGGGGGCTCCACCCCCAAATCAGCCCTGCGGCCCCTCAGCCCTCCTGTCTGTGAGTGTGTGCTGCAGCTGTGCACTTCCGTCAGCCACAGATCTCTCCAGGACTACTTTTAGGGAAACATCAGTTCTTCACAAACATGCCTTAGACACCATAATAAGAGCAAACCACCCAGAGCATTCCGTGGTAAAGAAATGCCTTTGGGAGAGAAGGAAGGGGAGGGAGGGGGGGGACATTTCATTTTTGTGAGTTTCCCCTTAACTCTGTATTCTGCAGACTAGCAGTGTCAAGACTGATAGTGGGGAAAAAAAAAAACTGAAAAAAAAAATCTCCCGTGACTTCAAAACAGTCTTTACTCTGAACTAAAACCAAGTGTGTGATTCTCCTATGCCAGGGTGTATGGCGATTGACAATGCAATGGCTTGATGGGGACAAATATAAAGGGTTAATGGGGGGGAAGACACATTCACAGCTTAGAAAGTGAGCATTTTGTTTCGCTGCTGTGGCCTTAAAATCGCGAAGGCTAATGATTGTTTTGGTGCATCAGGAATGTGCATTTTGACAGGGAATTATGATGCATTGTCTGGTTACTTGAAACATCCAGTTAGTCATGGATTGTTTAGAAACTTCGAGCAAGAGCCTCTCCTCCTGTATCGACAGATTTGTCAGACACGTAGCTCGCGGGATCCCTCCGTAAGTTTTGGGTAACGCTGCGGCCTGACAAAAGGTAAATGCATCCACCCGTGGGCATCTCGGCTACCGGGGCTGAGTTCCCTGGCAAGCCCCTTAAGCTTTGCATTATCTGGACTTGGTCGACGACAAAGTTATTTCGGCGTGACACCAAAAAGGAACAGGGACCAGGCCAAGGAAAGGGGGTTGGGGAAGCAGGCAAAGTCCGAGATGTCACACAAGTGTTTTGTTGGCCTTTTTATTATTATTATTATTATTATTATTATTATTATTATTAGTCCACGAAAACTGTAGTGAGCTCTCAGGGAAAGGGTCGCGGACACGCGTGGTCTGGATATCCCAAAAGGATGCGATTTCTGTTTTGCAGCCAAATTTACCGAGTTTCCGCGGAACGTGACGGCGACCGAGGGCCAGAATGTGGAGATGTCCTGCGCCTTCCAGAGTGGCTCTGCCTCGGTGTACCTGGAGATCCAGTGGTGGTTCCTGCGGGGCCCCGAGGACCTGGAGCCCGGGGCCGAGGTGGCCGGCGCGCAGGTAGCTGAGCGCCCCCGCGTCCGTCTCGCTCACGCCCTTGGGGCTCCCGGGGCTCCCCGGGGACCCGCTGGCTCGCCTGGCGCGGGTGGCGCGGGGATGCCGGGGGGGGGGGTCAGGAGCCAGGAGGGACTCGCCGAGGGTCCCCCCACTAACCCCGGGGTCACCTGCTCCGCTCAGGACCCGCTACCACTCGCGGGCCGCGGGGGCCACGGTGTGCCCACGTCCCAGGACCGCACCTGGCCGGGCGCTGCGCTGGGGAGGGGGGTTCTGTGTCTCCACCGCGCGCGCACACACACGCGCGTGCACACCCGTCAGTTGTCACCACTGAGGCCGGCGGAGGAGAGATGGGGAGGAGGGAGGGCGGGGAGGGGTCGGGGAGGCGGGCGTGGGAGGAGGAGGGGCAGCAAGTGGAGCGCGGGAGAGTGGGGGCGGCGGCGGGGGGCGGGGGGAGCGCAGGGAGCGGGAGCGCGGGGCGGAGGCGGAGGGAAGGCGCGAGGGGGGCGGGGGTGGGGGCTGCGGAGGGAGAGCAGCGGGAGCGCAGCTTGGGCAGTTGGGCGCGCGGGGCGGAGGGCGGGTGCGAGCGGGAGGAGGAGCTCTGGAAGGGGCCCCAGGGACGGGAGGCCGGCGGGCCTGGACGCGGGGGGCGGGGGGCGCAGACTTCCGCGGGCTCCCGGGTGCAGCCCTGCGGGCCCCGCCGGCCCGGACCCACCTCCCCGCGCGCGACTCGCCGGCGCCCCCGCGCGGCCCCGCCGCCCCGACCGGCGTGCTGGCCGCCTGGTCCCCGTGCGCAGCCCCATCCGAGCCCCGGGGAGTCTGCGCCCCGGGCCAGGTCCCCGTGCGCCGCCCCATAGGTGCCCCGCGGGGCTGGGCCACCTGGTCCCCGTGCGCCGCCCCCATCGGAGCCCGGTGGGCTGGGCTGCCTGGTCCCCGTGCGCCGCCCCCATCCAAGCCCCTGGAGGCTGCGCCCTAGGCCTGGTCCCCGTGCACCTCCCCATCCGAGCCCCCGCAGGGCTCTACCACCTGGTTGGTCCCCTTAGCTCCACCCCATAGGTGCCCCCGAGGGCTGCCATCGGTGCCCCGAGGGGCTGGACCACCTGGTCCCCGTGCGCCGCCCCATCCGAGCCCCCGCAGGGCTCTACCACCTGGCTGGTCCCCTTAGCTCCACCCCATAGGTGCCCCCGAGGGCTGCCATCGGTGCCCCGAGGGGCTGGACCACCTGGTCCCCGTGCGCCGCCCCATCCGAGCCCCGGGGAGGCTGCGCCCCGGCCCAGGTCCCCGTGCTGAGCGGCGTCTCCCCCCCGCAGGTGGAGCTGGTGCCCGACCGAGACCCGGACAACGACGGGACCAAGATCAGTGTGAGTATCACGGCGACAGGCGACAGGGGGCGCCCGCCTTTGTCACCTGCCAGGCCGGCCAGGCCCCAGGTGGAGGAGCATGAGGGCCTTATAGGTCTCTAAAAGCCTTTTTCAGCTTCTTGCCCCGAAAAAGGCAATGTCATGAACGCAGGGCGAGAGCCAGCTTTCTCTTTCTTATTTCTCTGGGTACCTACCAATTGAAGCAGATTTAGAGTTGATGCAATAAAATCATTCAGATATTTCAACGATTACTAGAGAGTCGTTTTGCCAACCAAAGGGTGTGGAACTTTTTTTGTTAGTCTTTTTAACAGTTACAAGACTATAGGAGTATAGGACTGCAATTCCAGGCTTCATTCACAATCACAGAACTAGTTACCCTTTAATAGGAAGTAAAATACTAACTTATGACAATCTTCCTAGGCAGGAAAAAAAATTAGAGTATCCAAGAGGATGTTGAAATTATATTGAAAACAACTCAATTCTCAATGTAATTCATAAGGCATGCAACGTATTTCCAATGAACATGTTTAAAGTCATAAACATATAAAACCAAAAGCCAATATAAATATAAAACATAATTGGAGGAGGTTGACCTATCGAAAACATAGAGATGTATTTCAACTGTATTGTGTATTACTTTTTAATAATTCTATATGAAGTTAGAAATAAAAAGGAAATTGTGATTTTTTTACTGTATCGCCAGTGAAGCCTTCTAGAATCACTTTATGTTGCTAGATCTGCTTAGCTCATTCATAAACAGTAAACAAGTTTTCATTACTAGAAATGAAATAGTTTTTATAAAGTCAGAAAGTACACGGTCTACTTGGCATATATATATGGGCGTGTGTATGTGTGTATATACGCTATATATAGGAACATATATAAGTATATATTATTTTTATTTATATTCATTTTAGGAATCTAACAATCCAATGACCTCCATTAAGAAAGAAAATTTATACTGAGGCTGTTAAAATAGTAAAAAAGTGGTATAAGATGGATATTATATCACAAGCAAAAGTTTAAAAATATATTGTACTAATAGAATCAAAATCTGTAAGTGTATAATCTCAAACTGGAAGCAAATATCAAACAAGAATAAAACTACGATTTATATTCATAAACTCACTTTTTAGAATATTTCAAGTCAATTATTATAGAAATTACTGTTTTCATACAGTGCTAGAAAGCTTTACTGGTAAAATCAATTGTTGACAATACTTATCTTAAATATTTCATTTTTTACATATTTAGTGGCTAGATTGTTTACTGACTCCTCCAATGTCACCCTTCACCCATAAGTATATCCTCCAAAGACCAGTGGGGAATAGCCTTACACATCTCAAACTAGGGCGCCATACAGTTAAGATGCACGATCAAGCACGTAACTACTAATACTATTACCTATTCCAGAAGTTCAAGAAGTCTAGTGCATCAGCAAAAGTTCTAGTTAGAAACTGAGGTAGAAAAAAGTTTGTTCTGTTCTCAATTTAACAAGATGACCTTGATCATGTGTCTTAAACCAGCAGTTGTTAACTTAGAATTCTCAGGAAGGCTTTTATGAAACACTGATCTGAGCTTTGCCTCCTTGAGATGCAAACGTAATGTTTCCACATTAATCCAAATGAGACCATTTTCTTTCTTTCTTTCTTTCTTTCTTTCTTTCTTTCTTTCTTTCTTTCTTTCTTTCTTTCTTTCTTTTTTTTTTTTTTTAGAGGGAGGGAGGGAAGAGAGAATCTTCAGCAGGCTCCACGTGCCCAGTGCAGAGCCCTGAAGGGACTCAATCTTATGACCCTGAGGTGAAATCAAGAGTCATAGCTTAACTATGTGGCCGAAGCCACACAGGCACCCCCAAATGAGACCATTTTCTAACAGCTCCCTAGATGATTTTAATGTGCTGTCAAGGCTGAGAATCAAAACCCAAACCTCCAAGCCTCAGTTTACTTTAATGTAAAATAATAATCATGTAAGTATTCCCAACTATTTCAAACTTTTGTTAAGAGACTCAACTGAGGCTATATTTGAAACTATTAATCCCTGTTCTTTTTATTTATTTTTTTTTTCCTATTCTTTTTATTGTGTTTGTATATTAATATGTAATTTTTCATACAAAGAAATATATACCATAGTTGTGGTTCAAATATTGGAAACTATTTGTATATACGACTCTGTATGTAAAAGACAGATGAATACTCAACACGTTTTCTTACTTATGGCCATTTGAAAGTGTAAACTTTCCTCACTTCTTTTCCTATCTTTCAAAATCATGCAAATCCTTAAATCCTGAGTGTTTTAGGAAATCCATCATCCTGTCAATCATGGATAATATAAGATTTATGTAAAACCTAGCTGTTCTGATAAAGATGCTTATGAGTATACATGTGTATATGTGTATTATACATAACACAAAATCACATATACTTTTAATATTTACATATCATTTTGCTGTTAATCTGACATAAAAATTATTAGAAGAAATATGAGAGCCAATTTCAATTTTGAAAATCAAACCAGTGTCTGATTGATGGCATCTCCAATTCCAGGAGCCTAAAGACACTACATCGGCCGGGGTTATGCACTCTGACCCTAAGACTCCAGGTGATCTTAATCTGTACCCCGAGCCGTGCCACCCCATAACTTTTGGTAAGACTGCACCAAACAGGGATCTCTGGGTGGCACACTGGTTTAGCGCCTGCCTTTGGCCCAGGGTGCGATCCTGGAGACCCGGGATTGAATCCCACGTCGGGCTCCCGGTGCATGGAGCCTGCTTCTCCCTCTGCCTGTGTCTCTGCCTCTCTCTCTCTCTCTCTGTGACTATCATAAATAAAAAATAAAAAATAAAAAAAGACTGCACCAAACATTTGAGAAGACTGTTAAAGATTCAAGTCTATTTTGTTGGTACCTTTAGTGAGGCACCCTAATGTGGGGATAAAACATCCTCAAATTCTGTTGTGATCAACAGAATACTTTTGTGATCTCTCAGGGCTGTCGCCAGCAGGGAAGAAAAGAGCCTGTACAAACTCAATCCTTTACCATATTCTGTTTGTGCTTCATTTGGCTGAGCTATCCAGGCAGAGGTCAGTGTCATGGTTGGAAAGTGGCAAAACTGCTACTGGAACGTGGGAAATGGGGACCACGTGGCTACTGGAATCTGGCGCTGGCTGGATTGAACTAATTATTCCATGATTTTGTGAAGCCAGTTGTTAATGCAATGGGATAAATATGACCTTCGGATTTGACTGTTGAGAAAATAAATAGCTCTCTGACTGTGGCTACGAGGCTATTAAGACCCTTTAATTTTCCCACATTAGCAAGCTCAGGAGCAAGTATGGGAACAAAATCATTTGATGTAGCACTTTATTATTTTTTTTTACCTGCAATTTTTCAGACAGTGAAAGTCCAAGGCAATGACATCTCTCACAAGCTTCAGATTTCCAAAGTGAGGAAAAAGGATGAAGGCTTATATGAATGCAGGGTGACAGATGCCAATTACGGAGAGCTACAGGAACACAAAGCCCAGGCCTACCTGAAAGTCAATGCCAACAGCCACGCCAGGAGGATGCAGGCCTTCGAAGCCTCGCCCATGTGGCTGCAAGATATGAAGCCTCGCAAGAATGTCTCAGCAGCCATTCCCAGCAGCATCCACAGCTCTGCCAACCAGCGAATGCACTCCACCTCCAGCCCTCAAGCGGTAGCCAAAATTCCCAAACAAAGTCCACAATCAGGTATGGAAACCCATTTTGAGCCTTTCATTTTACCACTCACAAACCTCCCCACAGGAAGATTGGTCAAGTAGGGTAGACAAATTGATGTGTGATGGTTTTAAATGAGACCTAGTTCAGTTGACATAATGATGAGATGAGACACGGGGAGCTTGAGGCCCGCCTTCACAGAGGATGTGAGTTGCCCCGTTAATCGCTGACAGTGCTTCACATACAGGGACCCAAGAGCTGGACTTTTTTTTTTTTTTCCCCTTCTGTATTTACACATTAAAAGAACAGTAAATCATGTAATCTTGGTTGCATTATAAATGCATGTTCATTTTCTCTACAGATTTATGTATTGATAATGGCCCAAATTAAGAGACTTTCACTTAATCAAAATGTAAATGAAAGAGACACAACACATTTTCAGCGGCCATAGCTTTAAGGCAGGATTGTTTTCCAAGGGCTTTTGATTTTGAAGGAGAAACTTCAGCTGCCTGTGATGAAAGTGATGATGATAATGGGAGGAAGTGAGGGGGGATGAAAGGCAGTAAGTGGTGCAGAGATAAGGCAACTCCCGTAAATGTGCCTTCGATGCCAATTTAGGAGCTTAGTCACACATTTCCAAAGTCAGCTGTGCAAGTTAAAGCTGTTCTGAATAGCATTAATTTATGCAATCACTCAGCCAATGGAAACTCATTGAAGTTTTAACCTTGATGTGGGATAAAGGCTTCTTGGAATGAGCAGTACCCTGCACGACCCGTGACTGTTCTGTATTTTCTTCAAACACTTGACGTAATATTACAGGATGAAGGGAGCATAAAAATACTGATCGTTAAGTTTTTCCCTTTACGCTTTATCATTGAAGAACTATTGATACTACTATTGATAATAGAAAATTACGTTGCTAACATCCAAGGTCACTTTAGCCATTAAATACGAAACCTGGTCACTTCATTCGGATGATTTCGATTAACTATGTACATACATATTTGCGTATACGTATATATACAAATATTGTGTGTATATACAATATACACACAATTGAACAGCACTTTTTCCTACTCATGCATCATGTGCTAATGGATATGATTTGTCGAAAGCTTGACTGAGGGTCCCCGGGAGTTTGCATTGCCTTTAAATGTAGGTGAGCAATTATCCCAGCATGCCTTGGTCATGGCAGTTTCTGCCAATCTGATGAATACATAGTTTAGTCTCCCAGCCTCTCCAAGGCTCAGTTCGTGTGGCTTTGTTTCATTTTCATCTTTATCATCTTTTTTGTTTTTCAAGTTAAAGAATAAAACCATAGCTAGAATATATATGTACCTATATACATATATGCATGTACATCCACATACATATCTGTATATATATATCACACAGAAATAGCATCTAGAGTTAGAATTTTTGTAGCCATTATTTGATAAAGACTCAGTGTTTTTGAAGACATTGTCCCCCTCTCTTTGATGCGAAAACTAAAGAAAAAGCCAGATGCTAAATGCAAAATTACAGAGTAGCCTCAGCAGACAGTCTAGGACCTTATCTGTGAGAAATCCAAATCCATGAAAGTCAGATTATTAGCACACATAGAACATTCCAGACTACAAATCATAGATCTGTTTCATTGAATAAAATCAAATGGATTGCCTAGTCCAATGGAGGAATCTAAGCATGGAATGAAATGTTCTATTTCTAAATTACTTACTTTTAGATTAAATAATATACTCTTAAGAGTATCTATTTTAATATAGTTTTCTTAGTGTTGTGATTGGAGCTAAATGGTACAACTCTAGATACCTTCTCACAGTTTTCAAATACAAAATCACTGCCTAATCTCACCACCAGCCTTACTTGTTGAGCAAGATGGAAGAAGGGATGCTGACTTCATGGAAGTCTATACGCATCCAAAGCCTTCTGACCTATAACAAAGATTAATATGAAATATATCAAAATCTTTAATTTCTATTTTTTTCTACCAGTGAATACCGGAAAATATTTTCGATACAATTAGTAACACTTTTTAACTTCTAGTTCAGAAGCTGGAGTGACCTAGCCACTCATTCTATACATGTGTAAGTTTCTGTGCTTGCACAATTATTGTATAAAATACAATAATTTGTATTTTCGGACGGATATTTATATAGTAGATCCACTGTAATACCTATATCCTGATTTATAATTTTGCTTTATAATTTTCCAGGTTATATCCAAATAAAGCTGACTTCAATACCCATGCTTCATTTATTCACTCTCCATCCTTTCAAGAGCTTCTGTGCCAGGCACAATGATTCAAAAATGGGAGACATACTTCCTCTCCTCAAAGAGTGTATATTTTTATACAAAATATTTGTAAATTCCATTGACCATGCCTCTTTTATTTTTCTTATTCTATTAAAGGCAAGACTTGATGAGGACACAAAAATTGAAATCTTGCTTTTACAGGTTAAGAGCGATAGTAGCTTTTTGTGTCTTCACTTACTACAAGGAGGCATGCTTCATCCATGGTACATAGGACACTGTGATATTAACCTGTGTTACAAAAGGCTGGTTAATCTGGCCTTTTATCTTCATGAAAGTCTTAGACTTCGTTGATTTAGGCCAAATCACTCAACTCTTATTCATAGTATTTTTCTGTCAAAGAATGCCTGTCTCTATGCAGGAAAAATATTAGCTGAGAGTTATTCAGTATATATACATAGATGTAATGTGCAAATTATTATAGAATTAACTAGTTTTCCTAAAGCAGAAATTTACATGAAAAAAAGATAGAAAGAGCCTCTTTCCATCTATACACCACAAGGTAAAGATTTGTCATTGAATATAGCTAGTCTCATATTTTTTCCGAAAGTTAGTGAGCATGTGACTATCCCCTCCTGCTTTAAATGGTTTATCTTTATGGCTTCTCCTTTTAAATTCATTTGATAATCCACAATTAAAACCAAAAGAATGAGTAAGAATGATAAAAGCAAACAGATAAAACTTGGCTTTCGCAACCCCTTGTTTTCTCATCTCCAGATCTTTCGAACTTTCACCAATTTTGTACCCCCATAACTAACATTAGAAGAAATGTCCTATAGATGGTCTGAGGAGGACAAGTTCCTGATTCTAGCGCCGAGTGGTTTCGTTTCACCTTCACAGAGAACAGGGAGACTTCCTTGAGCCTCTCCCCTCCCCTAGTACCTCACTATACTACACCATCCTCTACTTGTGTCTTCCTGTCTCATCCTGCTTTCAGAAGCCAAAGAGACCCTCCATAGTCCACCCTTCTAGTTCCCTCTGTGTTCCTGTCTTCTTTCCCCCTCTACTGACCACCCCCCAAGCCCTGAGAACTGTCGAATCAGCCCAAATCCAGCCCCATCCGCCTCCCTCAGCCGCCAGCCACCATCTCACAGTGGGCACCACCTCCTGCTCCCCGTCCTAGCACCTTCTTCACTGCTGGGCCTGCAGCCTCAAACCCTGTCCCCTCCCCAATCCTGAGCAGTTGCTAGGAGCCTCTGTCCTTTGGTGTCCTCTTGATTGGCTGTTAGAGTTCCACCTTTCTTTGTTGGCTTCACCCCCCACATGCCTCTCTTAAATGTGGTCTTGTCCCATTCCCAACTCCTTGATCTAATCATCCGTTGTTACGATTCAACTGCTAACTCTCAAAAAATTCCTTCTCTCAGGTTTCAAATCCTGATTTCTTTCTGGAGAACCAGACTCGCATTCATTATGGTCCCCCAGGCCATCTCCACATATGCCTCTACCAGCACTGTGGCAGGGTAGAGACGGCTACACATGTGTTGACTGGGCACCCATTGGGATGTGGCCACTTTGACAGTAAGGGTATGAAGCCATGTTATGCAAGAAATGCAAGGCTAAGTCCAGACGTAGCCTTCCTGAGGGCTGGCAGCAGCTGCTGTGGCCCCTTCGAAGCCAGGCACCAGATAACAGCGCAACTACCTTGAGACCACCTGATTGAGTGAAGCCCAAGCAGCCCAGCCTATAGCGCCAGCCCCCGCTGCTCTTTCAACCGGCACTGCACAGCTGAGCCCAGCCAACATTGACTCGTGAGAGAAAAGATTGTTTGAGGGTACAAGTATTTAGGGTGGTTTGTTTCCCAGCAATATCTAGGTTGGGCCCCTAAATGCAAACACTCAAAACTGAGTTTATCTTCACTTCCTCACCAGAAAGACACGTTCTTCCTCTGGTGTTCCCAGAGTCTTTTCATGACATCATCACAATCACAGGTCTTGTGGAAACCTTGAAAACATTCATCTCTTCCTTCAGTTGCCACAATGAATTAGTCATTCAGTCCCACTGTTTCAGTCAACAGGGACTTCTTTCTCAAGATAGGCCCTCTTCACTTTCCCCATCTCCTGCAACAGCACCTAATACTTTACCTACTTAAATGCCAATGCATTAAAATAAATAAATACATTCTAATGCCTTGAACAGATCACAACAGAGCAAGTGTGAAATAATTAGTATTTCCAAGACACCGTCACAAACTTTCAAGGCCTAATTTCCACCCTTGTTTCTCCTGAGTTCCAAATCCTCACGCCCATAATCTTTTTAATTGGTATTTCCTCAATGTTTTCAGATTGCCGTCTTACCTCTGTGACTTTGCAAATGTGTTTTCTCTGCGTGGGTCTTTCCCTCTGAGCTGAGTTCCTACTCAAATGCAAATTCTTTTATAAAGCTTCCTCAGATCCTCTTGGAATTGGTTATTTCCTCTTTCAGGGCTCGGCAGCAACTTGTTTACACTCACTTTGAAGCCATTATTGTGCATTGTAGTGTAGGAATTTTTCCTGGGGCTTTCCTCCTCTCCGGGCTGGATTCAGCCCTACATTCTGGGAAGCCTCTGTCTCAGCACAACCGGAAGGTTGGTCATCCAACAATAACTTCTAGGCTACAAACATTACAATTTGCATTTGTATCCCTCCAGGTGCCCAGAACCAGAGGAGCTCCTGTTTGCGGGAGAAAAGGAAAATATAGGGACAGTAAATCCTTGTTTTCATCTTTTTTTCCTTATAATTATATTTGCATAAATAGATAATCCTGCCACTATTCCAAAACTGACCCAGACTCTAAACTGTGTTTCTCAAAGTGTCGTGCACACGACCTAAGCCAGACTCAGCAGGGAGCTCGTTAAAAATTCATATTCTAAGGCTCCACCTAGCAGCTCTTGAATGAAAGTCTCTGAATCTAGGACCAGAAATAGGCATTTTTATGTGTAGCAAATTGTGAAAAATCATTAGCTCTAAAAAGTTCTTATGGATGGGGAAAATAATTGTATCATTTACTAGGAGATGTGTAATGCATGTGAGTGTGATGCTACAACATGTTTTTTTTTTTTTTTAGAAACGGGTCTTTTCCCATTATTTTACAGTATTGAGATGGACTTTTGTGAAACTGTTCTCTTCACTCGTGATCAACAGCTGGCGCTTTTAAGAAAACTGGCCGTGGTTAAGGGGTGGTTATGTTTCTACGTGTGGAGTCTCTAGTCACTCGGCAGGGATGCTGATTCTCTGAACTCCAAAATATGATTATTGTGTTTTCACCATGAGGTGAACCTGAGCATTGAGAGGCAGCTGTTGCTACAGCTGGTAGAAGCCAAGAGCTCCCCGAAGCTCCTCTGCTGCTGATAACCATGGCTGCTTTCCAAAAGTGGCCAGATTTAGCAAGAATGGTCCTGAAACAGAATTCAAAGCTGGTAGGGGGAGGCAGATGAGGGGCTGAGGGTCTTGCAGGAGATTGTTTTCCTCATTTAAAAAAAAGAGGAAATGATGTGTTACATCTAGGTAGAGAGCCAATAACATAATTTCGACCTTAATGTTGATTTTGGTTTAAATGATCCAACTTGGCTGCTTACACAGGTTAAATTAATTTGATCATTGTAATTCTATCAGTTAAATGGCTGCTATGTAAATCAAGTGTCTATGAATAAGATGAAAAATAGATTTGAGGCAGTGCTTTAGATAATACAGGCCACGGAATCCGTTAGAGCTGTGTTTGAACCGGAATTAAGTAGATTAAAAGTCTATACTGGCTAAATTCACTCATAAACCATATTTAACTCATTGAATTCAGTAACTAGCCGAGTCTATAAAACCAATGCCCAGCTATATGTTGGAAGGGCTTTTCTGTGCACGACTGGCTACATTAGGGTTCGCGTGTGATTTCCAGGAGCTCTGTAATTGAGGAGACATAAAGCAGAATTGCCCGTGTCGCAAGCTCTTATCTCTAAAGGTTGCATGATCCTCGAGATTTCAGGAAGCTGCCAGGGGAGCAGCTATGTGGATAGATGACCAAAGGTTTGAGAAGTTGCTGGAAAGACTTAATTTTGTGGGTCAGAGTAACACATTTTCTAGAAAAGACAAGGGTCCCTTCTCCCAAGAAACACTGCTGCCACCTATAGCCTAACACGGGAGCATTCATTTCAGCTGCAAGGGGGCAATGGACACAGAAACCAGGGAAGAAGGAAGGCCCTTCCCATGTCATCTCCATCACTCACACAGCTGGGCATGTCTCCCTTTCCTCATCTGTTAAATGGGAACTGTGGTATAAATTTCACCAAGTTTTGAGGATTAAATGAAATCATATACAAAGAGAGCTTGGCATTGATCAGGCCCTCAATAAATGATAACCAGCTGCTGTATTAATATGTTAAATGTTGCATATGCTTTTTTATTATTCTGATTATTATTGGGAGCAATGAGGTGCTGAGAGGAAATGATCTAAGCCACCTGGCTCTGCTGTGGTGAATATTTTCCTTACTGGGTGTGTGTAGGTGAGGGGTTAAAGAAGACTGAGTCTTCATTCCTGGCTTATGTTTTATCATGTAATTTCATGATACTTGAAAAATCTTGATTAAGTATCAAGTATCTTGATACTTTGAAATTTCATGATACTTGAATTTCATGATACACGGACTTTCTTTTTTACTTCTGTCACAATGCCATTAACTTATGATAAATATTCCCCTATATAATGATACTAAATATATTAGCCACGAGCTGTCTTGCTCAAGGTCGTAACTAGATCCTTACTGTAAAGCATAATAAAAATTCCAAAGGGTTGTTAAGAGTTTGAACTCTGTGGCCTGAACAAATAACATGTTTTTGGAAACCACAGTTATGCACGCTGGCTGCTAACATAATTAAATTCAAGCTTTCAAAAAAGACCCTCGGAATTTTTTAAATCATACGATAATTATAGATACATCTGAAAACAAACAAGTGAGAACAGTTAAAAGCTTAAAAAAGAGAGAAAAATAAAATGGATTTAGAACCCAAAAAACCCTTTGCTTATTTGTTGAGTGAGCTGTGTACAAAATATCTCTGAACCTCAAGAGCCATTTTTCATAAAACAGATATTAACACATAGGCCCTAAGGGCCATTTTCAGCATTAAGAGACATGATGTATTTTAAATATCTATCAGAGTAAACTTGGCACTAGAGTAAGTTCAGCAATGGTTGGTTGCTTCTTTTTTTACCTAATGGACTTTAAAGCATATTATTAAATAACTACAATTTAAAAGTAATAAAGTAACATAAATATGAATAGAGATGAAAGAGAATAAGAAGAAGCCTGGAAAGCTCTAAAATTACATAAAATATTATAATATCTGGTGAGCTGAAAATATAAGAATTAAGGAGGGATTTATTTGATTAATAAGTGACAAAAGGAAACATTATAATTTATGATATATATCCAAATGAACTCCAATTAATTAAAGAGCTAAGCAGAAAAGCAAAATCAGATACAGACAGATTAGCATAAAATCAGAAGCCCGAGTCTTTGAAGATTTAAATTTACAAAATATACAAGTGAAAATAACATCTTACTATAAGTAATTTAAAATATTTGTTTAATTAAATCCAATTTAAGTAAAAAGTGATAACAGTAGACAAGGATATATATGTGTTTAATACTTAGGAAAAGAAGAAAATAATCTCAGGTTTATATATGTTATGATTATGCAATCCATTCCAAATGATTTGGAGATATCGAAATAAACTTAAATCAATTCTCTATTTGACAGCAAAACCCAAATAGAAAATATTTGGGGCATAATATATAATTTTCAATAGTAACAACAACAAAAACTATAAATTATCTAGTTTTTTAGAAACCATAACAAGCGGTCTAAATATGAAGACCATTAGAACACTTTGTTCAGAGAGTTTAAGTTGGACTAAATGAATGAATATGTATGTTTTTGGATGGACAATCTCAATTTTAAATATGTCAGATTTTTCACAAGTGTTTATAGACTTGATGCAGTCTCAGTCAAAACCCTACTCTTTTTTTTTTTTTTAAACTCGACACCTATAATTTTGGCAAAGATTTTTAGAATCCGCGTTTATCATCAAGGTTACAGTGACTCCGGCATTTTGCTAGATGATGACTTACACGGTGAATTGGTACTTCCCTTCTGGAGGAAAATTTATCTGGAGGGATCAGTCACAGGGTTTTAAATCGTGTGGCTTCTCCTGCCTGAAGACATGCTCCTGAGAGGAAATTCCCAAAAGATCAGTAGTAAAGCTGGTCCAAACCCATGAGACCCAGGGACATTTCTCACAGAGGCCTTCCCAAAATTGCAAATGCCCAAATGACCAAAAGTAAGGAAGTTGCCTAATGAATGTGTTAAAATGTTAAAACCATGCAATGAATATTACATAGCTTCTAAAATTAAGTTTTAGTGAAATTAGATAAGATTCACTATATAAGAGAATGAAAAACAGAGGGTACAAAACAGTATTTTTAAATCAACCTGAGATACTTCCATAGAAAGATGATAAATATACGGAAATGTACATCAACAATCAATGCTATGATTTTTAACTATTTGATTATTTTGTGTGTATAATTAACATTTATACAATGTTAATTTATTACTTTTGTTATATGGAAAAAACACATTATTTACAATTTCCCAGATTTAACCATCAGCTAATGACAGGGGCTCCTGGGTGGCTCAGTCAATTAAGCATCTAACTCTTGATTTCAGCTCAGGTCATGATCTCGAGGTTGTCAAACCAAAACCTGCATTGGGCTCTATGCTCAGTGGAGAGTCTGCTTAGGATTCTCTCTCCCTCTGTCTTACCCCTCAACACGCTCTCTCTCTTTCTCTAAAACAAACAAATCTTAAAAAAAAAAAAAAAAAAAAAAGATGAACCAATGACAGTTCATGAGAGAGAAAATTAACAAAATATATTCAACAAATTAAAAAAGGCAAAGTAAAATAATGGATATGATTGTAGAGGTCGTGACAAATTAAAAATATGTACATATGCACATGTGTGTACACGTGTGTATATATATTAAAAGTACTAGTATGAAAGTGGTATACTCAGAAATTGCTAGTAGCATTGAAATTAAGAACACTGTATTTTATTTACTGGAGGCTGGATGAAGAATCTGACCATCAAATTATTCTTTTTGTTTTTCAAACATAATGAGTGTGCTCTTGATCAATTTATTTTGATTAACCTAATCAAGCACATGTAAAGTCCATAAATTAAATATCCTGCAATCATTTTTCCTCTCAATAGTATGACTCATTCAGCCCCCAATTCAGAAGGAGTTCAGAGTGGTGAGCAATGGTGCAGTCATTGGGACTGTCAAGGAAAATTAGTACCTTGGAAGATTTATAAATGATAATTAGGTTTTATTTAATATGTCTTTTAAAAAGTCTGAGAGAGCATTTTTGCATGAATTTAGAACTTTATATGCATAAAAAAACCCAATATAGGTTAAAGTCTTAGTGCTTGAATTAAAGCAAATTGTAAAATTAGGAGATAAAATTCCTTATTCCACAAAACTGATGACTGTGGAGCCATTGAAAAAATAAAAAGTAAGGAATTACATGAAGGTTTTTTGTTTTTGTTTGTTTGTTTTTTGCCTTCATAGGAGCATTTTTAATACAGATTAAGCATGCGGTCACTGTACATTTTTAAAGGGTCTTAAGCATTGTGCAATGAGGGGGGTCTATTATGGGACTGATTTTTCTGTGTTTATATGTTTTATGTTATAGACACATTCTTAGCAGCATCTTCAGTCATTTGGAATATTTGAGTTTTAATTTTTCTGATTAAATACATTTATTAATTTTCTCATTTCTCTTAGCATTGTAAATGGTTAATTTGAAAAATACTATGGTTAGGGAGCAAGCAATAGAAACACAACTACTAAATAGAAAAAGAAAACCTTTAGAATGTAACAACTCAATTTCAAACAATCTTCAATCTTCAAAATACTTCAAAATACAAGTATTTTGAAGCTAAAAGCTATGTCTTGATATTTTTGGTGTTATTTCAGTGTCTAGCATTGTGTGTAGCATGTAATTAGAGTTTAATAGATGTGTAAGGATTGGGTATGATGTTTTGGTTTATGTAGAGGACAAACCACATAGGATAATACCGCTGCTGAGAAGATGTATGAATTCTTATGTGATTCGGTCAGTCTCTAACAACACAACCCAACGCCCCTGTGCGTTAATGCGGAATGCACTTGGGCCGTCCTTCATTACATACCATGACAACAACAATATTCATTTACTTGAAATTATATTTAATATCAAATTATGTTTAGGAAGTTTGATGAGCAGCCTTGGCAACCGTGTACTTCTATTGTATCTGCATGCCTTGATAAAAAGGATATGGATTAAATATATGTATATTGCTTCATCTCTGTGAGTTACTTAATTCTGATGGCTAAGGTCATTTCTGTTATGAAGATCACTTATAAAACATCCTAATTTAGATAATTTTGAAATAGCTGGATTAAGGAAAAGGGTAAAACCATTGGCTCAAATTTGGAAAATATATCGGTAAAGTCTTAAAACATTTTTCTTATGTTAAAATAAGTGTGTTTTCTGAAGCTATTTAACTGATGTTTTTCTATATCCTGTTGGCATTAGGTCCTCAAATAGTTTTTTCCTCAAAAGCAAACATTGCTGAACAATTAAAATTAATTTTTAAATGTAGGCAAATTACTGTGTGAATTACGTTGATATCTTTACTTTTCAATTTATATAAGAAGATAAGTGAAAATTGAAATTGCTTATTGGCAGATTTTTTATCTTCTCTTTCCTTTACTTCTCTGTCTTCACTTTGAGTGTCTGAGTTGCCATTTCTGTAAAAATGTGAGCTGTATTTCTTTCTTTGATGAAGGATTCTTCTCTGTTGATGTTGGAGAGGGGTATCTATGACAATGTGCAGGAAGAGCATAGGTGGAAAGAGAGATCCTTTATTTCACCAACTAGTGAGTGATTACTCAACTCTGAAAATACAACTTGCTTCCCTCTCCACTCAGTTGTCAGTACTTGTAGCTGTGGGACACATTATATGAGCTTTTCTCACTCACTAGGGCACGCTAGTCCAGCACACTCTGATGCAGAACCATCCCACACTGTCCCCAGTTGTCCTCATTATTTCCTCCACTCCCCACACTGAACGTGCTATTTAAGCTCTTTGAGAAATTTGCCGTTGCTCGTCAACGGCATCAGTGCCACAAAACCACATGTGTATATGGTCCCTGATGGAGAATTTGTGATCATTCCAACAAGATGTGGATTAATATCCACCTTTGCATTATGAATAAAGAATATGCTAATTAAAAATGAAAAAAACACACGCAGAAGGCATATTTAAACTCCATGAGCAAACAGTTGCAAGCCCCTGAGCAGCGTTTATTCATGTCCTGGTGAATTAGTGCTAATAATACATCATTCTTATCCAGGCATTAAAGGAGTTATCAAATGAATGTGATATTACAAACTTCACTGTCTGGAAACATTTTGTTTTCTGCTAATTTATATTCTTCTCCATTCCATTTTGTCAAAACAGCTCATATTTCCAAGTATTTCTAACAGGCAAAATTGAGAAAGGCTAGAGAGGTTATCGGCATGAAAAATCTCCAGAGGAGATTAGCTTGTAGATTGAAACCGAACTAGTTTTGAATCTCAGCGGCATCACCTACTAGCTGGGTAAACTCACACATGGCAGTTTCAACTGCTTAGCTCCTTAATTAGGAGAATGATGATAATAACTTCACGAGACCACAATCAGAGGTAAAGAAATAATAAGTGCTCAAGAAATGTTTGCTCCTCCTGTGTGTACCAAGATGAGTCTTACTTGGATGAATGAGTTGCAATGAGTGTGTTGTTTTGGGATACACCATGGCCTCAGCAGGTGGGAGGAACCATCACTTTACATGCTTGTTCTCAAGGCACTGTAGAAGGTGGAAACCCTGAAATCCTGCCCAGACTAGGGTCTGGAAGATCCTGTGGTGAATGGCATATCAGCCATGCCCCTTGGCAATTAGACCATGGGTATGTGGGCACCTGCACTTCTTTTCCCCTCTCAACTACAATAAGAGGCCTTATAACTAGAACAAAGGTGTAAATTTGCTGACTAAAGGAGAGAGAAAAGGAAATTTACGCAGCTGCTGCCAACATGCCAGGGCACAATAAAATAGGCAATTTATGTATTAGGTCAAAATGAAGCACATTTCTTTTAAAAAATGGATTTCTGGAAGAAATTGGCACTGGATCCATAAGAATTCTAATAAAAAGATATTCTTTTCAAAAAATTATAGGATAAAATCATCCTATTATTTGACCTTTCCCCTAAAATAGTGATTTAGTATGTGCAAACCTGAATAAAAATTGCATTAAAAGCTAGCTTAAATTTTCTCACACAGCTATTTTCATTTCGTAAAGCTGGCATCTGTAATAAAAGAGAAGTATGTCAAAGGGCCCGTCTGTTCCTAGAGCTGTAATGGACACTCCGTTCTTTATAAACTTGGCCTCCTTACAGACAAAAAAAAAAAAAAAAAAAAAAAAAAAAAAAAAAAAATTTGACTGTTGCTTCTTTTATTATTGAGGCATTTTCATTTTTAGATTTGTTCGGATGATAAGCCTCACTAATATTCACTTTTATAAAATAAAGACTCTGGAGTAAGACCACGGAGCCACACAGCAGGAGAGAAATTGTCTGTCTTCCTCTTTTCTTGTTCCTTTTGATTCTACCAGATACTCAAACAAGAAAAAGAAGAGAATTATACCCAAATTTACAGGCAGATGCCCTGAATTGATTGCTCCTTATGTTAAACCAGTAAAACAGTGGTTCTCACATAGGAAATTAGCCTATCAGAAAATATTCACAGCCAAGAGAAAGTGAATACTTGAAGAGCTCTGGTAAAATTTAGATGGGATAAACTCTCCAGATAGTTGTCTGAACTCGCCACGTAGTTCTTTGAGTTCAAAACCCATATCCTCTCCTGATGCTTTTTCCTGGTAGACAAGAGCTCCAAGGGTCTTTCTCTCCCCATCGCTAACTCATGGTGGCACTTTAACAATCAACTTAACTTTCTTAGTCCTAAACTATCAAATTGAATAAAAACCGTGGAAAAAAAAAGAATTTCTTAGAAAGAAGAGGACATGTAAGAATCATGGTGGAGACACCTTTTACCCAAATATTTAAATGAATTTGGATGAACCTTTAAGCTCCAAAAAGCCTACAATATGAAAAGTTCAAAATATTATTATGTCCTATGACATTGGGTACACTATATGGAGCAAAACGAACTTTCTTATTAATGTTTAAGAAAACTCCAAGTCTGATGATGTTTTTGTACCTAGTATTTATCAATTCAGAGTTGGGGAAAAGAAACAGATCAAATGCATTTTTTTTTCCTCCGAAGCATATGATAGCCAGTGCATTTTCCCTGAAAAGATCACTGCGCATTCAAATAATAGCTCCACCTCTTGACTTAACAGATGTGGAGACAATGGAGGAAGGGCCTTTGCTTCAGAGAGTTTCGTAAAAAAAGCCTGTCCTCATTCTAGGTTGATCTGACTTGCATTGCTGCTTCTTCATATCTCTAGCATGTGTTCTCCGTGTGACTTGGGGTGAAGCATTCCATGTCCCTGAGTTACATTTTCCTGATCTGTACATTTACTCTACAGAACTGTTGAGGGATGAACTAAGACAATGCATGCAGATTATCTCCTGCATGTTCCCTGACACAGAGTAGATGCCCATTGCATTTTGGTCATTTTGGAAGTTGATGTGAACCAGAGGGACGCCACCCCGTTAAACGAGCCCAGTGCCTTCCAGCCTCATGACCGTGGGTGCAGGGAAGGAACAGCAGTGCAGATGGAACAGTTGAAAAAGGAAGGCACTAAAAGGGAGCTCAGTTCTTTCATCCGGCGGACAGATGAGCGGGGCAAAGCCGACTTTGCAGCCCAGGAAGTGCTGAGTGAAATGAGGCAGGAAGCTGCAGGACGGGGCTCTCCGTGGCAGTGGTTCTCAGGATGTGCTGTCCCTGCAGCCCAGCTCCACTGCATTGCGCAGAATGCCAAAGTCTCACTCCTGTGCTGTGAGTGTTTTTGTTTTATTTTTATTTTATTTTTAAGCAATAGGTGGCATTTTTTTGTTTTTTGAAATAATTATAGTAAGGATAAAATATTGGAGGCTTTTTCTTTTCTTTTTTTCTTTTTTTCATATTTCTCCTTAGCCAAACTCTCTTTCGTCACAGTCAGCCCCGTGAGAAATGCTTGCATTTCCCAATCTCAGCGAAGGTGACGTGACACTGGAAATAGCATGAGGTCTAAGAAGAGCTGAAAAGTGGAAGCTAAGTTTCTGCAGTCCTTAGACTTCTAAGAAGACATATTAGACTTTTCCATTTGCAAAATGGAGAAAATATCTTACCTATCTTACAAAGGCTTGGGGAATTATACCTGAGAGAGCACTATGAAAATCTTTAAGCATAAAAACAAATGAAAGTCATCGTTATTAAATAGAAGTCAAAGGACATCACGAAATGGCATTCTGAGTCAGAGAGAAATCTAGGTTCTATTAGGCTGCTCTCCATCTGGGCACACTACCTGTACATTTTCTTCGCATAATTTAGATAATAGTATCTCTCTTTCTTCCTCACAGGGAATTTTATGTAAGGGGCAAAAGTATTAAGACTCTCAAGGCATGGTTTTAGACATCCAGAGTCAGAAAAGAATTGCTAAAGTTTTGTCCGTTGCCTTTAATGAGTTTACAATGTAATTAATCAGTGTGTTCAACTCTGAATATAATGGATTACAAGTCAATGGAGGCCTTGCTAAGGCTACTGGAGAGGCAAGGCCCATACCCTGTGAAGTTCAGAGGAGAGTGAGATTACAACTGCCTGGTGGGAACACACAAAACAGAAGCAGATTATTCAAGGGAAAGAGTTGCTTAAATTCATGGTCACATTGCGGAGTTAACAGGTCACCCTGCCTGGCCTGGGCATAAGGCGAAAGAATCCAAATAAAATATGTGATCCAACACGATGTCTGTCATACTAATATGAAAAAAATAATAATAAAATAACACACAAACAGTTATGCTCAATTTAGAAAATGTAGAACAAATATGTATGTATGGGAACAAATGTAGAACAAATATGTATTTGGGATCTTAGAAATGAGAGGCAGCAGAAGAAATTCTTGCTCAGAGCTCCCAGCTGCAGTCTTGGCTTTTATTATTTCATGGAAGTAAAATGTTTCTATTGGTGAAGATAAGAATAAAGCATGATGAGTGGCCAAAGGTTGCTTTTTACAAAAATAATAATAATAATAATAACTTTCTATAGAATAGAGTATAACGTGTTTGATAATATTGTAATACTCAGAGTAGTGTACATCTGAATGGAAAGGGCTATGATGTTTATTTGTTAAAAGAACACAGGACAAATGACAGCATTTCAGAGTCTTAGATTTCACTAGATCTGTGCGTTTACAAAGATAAAGGAGTACATATTTCCTCATTCAAGACCATAAACCGAAAGAAGAGAAAAACAATCAGTGATCTTATGATAAAATTGCTTTAGAATCTAATGTACAGGGGGAAAAAAGTGCTTTATAATTGTCCTGACAGAAATACATTGCATTTAATAGAAATATGCTAGGAAATGCATGTACCTAGAACAGATGAATGATTACTAGAAAAAAAAAGTACTACGTTACGGTGGCATATTGCATATCTGATGGCAGTTCAGAATTTTAGTGGCCTTAAAATACTCTTTACAGTATGCAGTTGGGTTTCTTTCTGATTATACTGCTAATGTAAATATTGTTTTAACTTGCACACGCTGGACATAGCATGGTTGGAAATGTTGGATCAGAATGAAGCTAGCTGTTCCCTTCATATCTTTTTGGTAATGATGGGCTCAGGCATTTCCTATGAAGGGTTGATTATTTGTGGAAGGGGCAGCATATACATGACCTGAGCAGATGTGAGCCAATCTGCAATGCCATGCTGAAAAGGAAACCATTATTTCACAAAATATCTTTTTTGAAGAAAGAATCATTTTGCTTCTTTTATTGCTCTTAGTATTTTTTAAACATTCAATATCAGACATATTTGTGTCAAGTTAACTGCATTTGGCTATTCAAGACCATGTAATCATTTCTTTCCTTCCTTCCTTCCTTCCTTCCTTCCTTCCTTCCTTCTTCCTTCCTTCCTTCCTTCCTCCCTCCCTCCTTTCTTTCTTTTCTTTTCTTTCTTTCTCTTTCTTTCTTTCTTTTTCTTTCTTTCTTTTCCTTTCTTTCTTCCTTCCTTCCTTCCTTCCTTCCTTTCATTTTCCTTTCCTTTTTTTTGATTAAATGAATCCTTGTCAAAGAATTTCTCTTTACAAGATAATAAGAATATATATTTAATTTTGGAAAGTTCGGATGTTAGTGGTTCTGTGTAGATTGTATATATTTCCCTTGCATGAACTTTGTACTGAGAGCTGCACATGACCTATACTATCACTTTTGCATTGTTGAACCTTCTACCAAGCCTGAATGAAGGCACCTTGCAGAGACTCACCATTTACTGCAGGATCTTCAGCTATTAGGTTTCTGTGAGGAGATAATGTGCTAAATATATGGCTCACTTACCAAACAAGGACAATCAACAGCAGCACTAGAGTAACCTAACCAAAACCAAAACCAAACCAAAACCAAAAGCAAACAGTAAAGCTAGCCTGTCAAAAGGCCATCTTAGAATCCCCAAATGTTTATTCTACAGTGATGTTTTGAGAGCATGTGTTTTTGCCTCAATTTTTATCATTGGCAATATGGACCTGAACATGATTTAGCGAAAATATTCAAAAGATTGAATTTCCTTACCCTTACCCCTTCAAACTGTTTCAACCTATCTCCAATTAAAAAACAAAAACAAAAACAAAAAAGAAAGAAATCCTTTGAGCCTCATCACATTTTTGTTTTCTTTCAAAGGTATTTAATGCATAATTAGTAGCTAGAGGCTTACTGGATAAGATGTATGAAGAAGAAAATGTAAAAATACAATTTAGCTCTCTCCTTTACATTGCCCTCAAGCTCTCAAAAATTTCTAACTCTTGATAGCATTCATTTTTCCATTGATTTCAAGGGTAAACAATTGAGAAAAAAAAAATGCCTTAAATGCACCCGTTCCAGAACACATTCTCCAAAACAAAATGCCCTAGTGCACCCGTCCCAGAACACATTCTCCCCGCCCTTGAGAAGCCTGCTGCTCTCAGAGTCGGTTATACTCCTGTGGTTTTATGCTTATGCAGTAGTAAAACGGGGGATGTGTATTTTCAGTACGAATAGAGGAATAACCAAATGACTATAGTGAATGATCCTTAAAGAATTACTTGAGGGAAGAGTATTTGGATTTGTTCCTCTCAGTGTTCCCAACCATGGGATGGCAATGTTTGAAAACAGACAAAACAAGACCAACTTCCTGGGACTGAAATACTTTGTATGTGTTGTTATTTGCAGTGCATGCCAAGACATTCATGAGCACCAGAGCCAAGCTGGCGAGCTAATTAAATATATATATGTATGTGTTTAAAACAGCCTAATAAGGAGCATTGGAAATCTTCAAGATGAGCGAATATCTTATAACTTCTTCCGCAGGTGCGAGGATAGCTACAAGCCATGGACTTTCTGTCCTGCTTCTTGTTTGTGGCTTTGTGAAGGGTGCTTTGCTTTAATCTAAAGTGCTGACTTTTTTCCAATATCACTTTCTCTTCTTAAAGCAAAGAGCAAATCGCCTGTAAAATCTACGGAGCGGACAGCAAAGTTGACCCTAAACTCCAAGCACCACTCTGCACCCACTGTTCTCTAATTACCTACCCAAGGAGCGCCTGCTTCCGGAAGCATAAACGAAGAGGCTATCACACGCTTTGTTCATAACATTTTCTTGGGCAAATCACTGATCTTTTATTTCAAGAAAATTAGTGTGAAGTGATTAGACATTTTCTAATAGCAAGATCTATTTTTTTTTCTCCTTTTCTTTCGGCTACTTAAAACATCTCACTGACTGCTCAGGGGTTGGCCTGAACGTCATCGGTATAGTAAATATCTACTATGAATACCACTGATTTCCTACTAAAAGACACATTATCTGCAGGAAGCAAACAGGAATCAAAAAGCTACAGAACATAAACTATCATCAAACAAAACCCCTCTTTTGGGGCAACAACAAAATCATCGACACTGCAAGTCAACAAGGAGAACGTTACTTTAAATAAGACATAATAAAAGAAAGATTTTTTTTTTTAAATTTTCTCTTTTTTTTTCTTGGATTTTTTTCTCTTTTTTCTTGATTCTAGTTCTTGTTCAATGGTGGCAAGTGCTGATTACGGCCAATCCCTGTCAATCCTGGGAGGTTTATATAAATACATTTTGAGTGTTCTATATTTCAATGTATTTTGATTCATTTTGCAATTCCTGTATATGCAAACTTGACAAATTCTGTAAATTGCTTATAGTATGTGTGATATAACTTCAAAGTAGATAGACTATGACCCTCATGCAAGCTGATTTTTATCATTAAATATATAAATATATACATATAGAGATCTATATGTTGGGCCACCAACCAACTTTTTTTAGATAAAGCATTTGTTTTTCACTTATAATTCATATATTGTGTGAATTTTGTAATGCCTTGTTTCACTTCCACAGGTTTGACAGCTGCAGATGGTATCTGTTGCCCTCTGCTTCCTTATGGAAAATGCATATTCAAAATTGTATTGGTCTCTGATAAACGAATTAATTTTGTTGTGTGTATGCTGTGCTGAAATTTGCTATGTTCCTTTATATATGGTGTTTATTGAAGTTTGAGGGTCTCTTGACTCTGAAGAATGTACACTCTCTGGTTTTGACAGCTATCCCTATATTATTATCATCATTATTATTTTCAAAATGCAATGTTGCTTCTAGAAAATTTGCCTTGGAGGTGAATGTGAGAAGGTGAAGTGATCACCATGATTACCTAAATTCATGGAAAAACACTTCTTGCTGTGGCTAAAAATGCTGCTTCCTTTGACCTTTATGAATTCTTGTAGCTTTGTCACTCTGTTATTTGCTGCTAATTATATTTTAATGTCTCTTAATTAAAAATTAAAATTTGGTTGTTGGCTAAATATAATATGCAAAAGATGTCTGCAAATCCCCAACTAAAGAAGATAAAATGTGTTCAAGTTGTCACTGGTTAAATGAATTATAATTTTAAATATTTCATTCTTATTTTTGGCTTTATGATAATTCAAATTATTTTATTTGGAAATTTTTCTACTCTGGCAAAGAATGATAGGCAGAACTATTAATGTGTTCCATATATACTATGGAATAGATACAGATCGAGATAGAAATGACCTAAGTTTTCCTTCCAGAGAGATTCTAACATTTTCTTTCGTAACAAAACCAGAAGATCATCTTTGTAGGACCACCAGCTCATAGGCTAAGGTCCTAAACTGAAGCTTGAAGGCAATGAATACCTCTGCTTTTCAAAGGTAAATGCATTGATTTTCTGCTATTCAATTACAAGCAATGTGCATATTTTCATAATATCTTAACATTATCTTTGAGAAATAATGTTTCAGGCTAAAACTTTTATTGACTTCTTTTTGTCCATTTGGTTTATTATTTCAGTCTAATGAGAAAAAATAAATAAAGGATTTAATTGCGCTATTTTATTAACCTAGAAATTTATTTTCTTTCAAAATTTAATACTAAAAATGAATAAATTAATGGTAAGATAAATATTAAGTCTATCTGACCTCTAAAGATCACATACATTCAAGTGTAAATTACCGTACTGATTCAGATTCAATCAGGCTGGGAAATTCCACCATATAATTTACTTTTACCCAAAGTTTAGGTCATGAGATTGGTCAACTCTAAAGCAAGACAGATATGTATCTGTATCAATGATGTTTACCATGCTCGCTCGTAATAAAGGATATATGCTGGCTTGGGAAGAATTCTCACTAGATTCATTGTGTCAGTGTCCAAAATAATGAAGTCTTCTTTGTCAGTGGGCTACCAAGAGTCTGACTAACTGGCCTCTGTGAGAGAGAAGTATCTCCAAACTTGAAAAGCTAATGTGTAACCTTAAATATTGGACAGAAGCATAAAAAAACTAAAGAATCTGTCTAGTGGTTTTTACCTTGTATCCTGTGCTCCCAGGACTACTGCTCATAGGTAACCATGACTCTAGAAACAAAGATTGAAAAATAAGTTATATAACTTTCTCAATCTTGATTTCTAAGGTTATGAAATGTTTTTCAGAAGAGGAAGTAATAAAAAGTTGAAATTTCTTACCTGAATTCAAATCAATGCTTTAGTTCTTTCTTAAAGACTTACAAATTGCTTACAAATGAAACAATGTAAATGAAAACACTTGAGGATGAAATAAGATAATAAACATTATCTGAACCAGGAGCTCCTGATCTGAATTAGTAAACAAGCTTGGTGGAGTTTATGAACCCACTAAAATTATATGCATATTTTTGGGTATGTGTACTTTTTAAACCTTTTATTTAAATTCCAGTTAGTTAACATACAGTGTTATATTAATTTCAGGTGTAGAATTTAGTGATTCAACACTTCCATACATCACCCAGTGCTCATAACAAGTGCCCTCCTTAATCCCCATCCCCTCCCCTCTGTTCACTATCAGTTTGCTCTCTGTAGTTAAGAGTATTTCTTGGTTTGCCTCTCTTTTTTTTTCCCCTGACAGTTTTGTTTTTAATATTTGTTTTGTTTCTTAAATTCCACATATTAGTAAAATCATATGGTATTTGTCTTTCTCTGACTGACTTATTTCACTTAGCATAATACTCTCTAGTTTTATCCATGTCATTGCAAATAGCAAGATTTCATTCTTTTTTTATGCCTGAGTAATATTTCATTGTATACATATATTCTTTATTCATTCATCAGTCAATGAACATTGGGTTATTTCCTTAATTTGGCTATTGTAGATAATACTGCTATAAACATAGAGGATGCATGCATCCCTTTGAATCTGTATTTTTGCATTCTTTGGGTGAATAGCCTGGTAGTGTAATTGCTGGGTCATAGAGTAGCTCTATTTTTAACTTTTTGAGGAAACTCCATAGTTCTCCACAGTGGCTGCACCAGTTCACATTCCCACCAACAGCGCAGGAGGTTTCCCCTTTCGCCACATCCTCAGCAACACCTGTTGTTTCTTGTTTGTTGATTTTAGCCATTCTGACAGGTGTGAAGTGGTATATGTGTATTTGTTTTATGTAGATGATACCTTCCATTCATTGATTCTAAAAGTGATTGGATTATGATTTGCTGGCCCAAAAGAAGAATGCTTAGATGTTTTTGAGCACCTAAAAGGACCTGATTATTATTCTGAACTAATTTACCTTAGAGTTCTTAGAAGCAAGACATCTTTAAGGAAATAGTGTGCATGTATGTGTGTGTGTATGTATTTGTGTACATATATATACATATATACATAAAAGAAGCATGTTTCTAAATCCAGAAAAAATTTTCTTTAAATTTCTTATATACTGCATGGAATAACAGATATGAGATGATGTTTGTTGAATTCTTAGAGCCAAAGCTAAGAACTTAAAATACAAATTTTGTGAGATATATACAGATACCATTCAAATAAGCAGTCTTGGTTTTGATCTTATATAAAAGACAAAATGTCTAAATATCACTTAGTAGTACTTCCTATAAGAAGGAAATAATTGCAAAAAGTAATTGTAATCTAAGGTAATATATAAACTGTCACGATTGTGTCTTAGAGTTAAAACTATGAAGCTACAAAGTACACGTGCAAGTAATTTCAAACATGGGGTCCAAATAATTTTAATTTTAGAGTTTGGTTTTTTAATTTAAGGAATCTCTACACTCCACATGGGACTCAAACGTCCCTGTTTGACCCCATGTCCCAAATGACCCTGGGATTGAGTCACATGTTCTTCTGACTGAGACAGCCAGATGCCCCCAAAATAATTTTACTTTTAGAACTGCTCATCAATTAGGGGAGCAGTCCATCATTCAGAAAGTGTTATAAACTTCATCCTTCCCGTGATGGAATAGTTTGTAAAGTCCTTTCCAGTACCTAGGAAACATCCAAACACAAGGGTATATAAAATGATAAATTCTATGAGGAAAATCCAGTAGGATGATATAAAGGAATGTGACTGGAAGTGATGGGGAAGCTGTTCAGAGAAGCCAACACTTAAGCTTGAATGACAAGAAGCTTGTCAGGGAGGATCTCAGAGAAGCTTCCAGGGAGAGGAAACAACTTGCACCAAACTCCCAGTGGGAAGTTCATCTAGGCTGGATTATGCACTAGAAAGAAGCAAAAGTACTGTAAGTGAGGGGAGAGTGGCAGGATATGAGATCAGGTGAAGGAGAGCCAGAGAAATGAAGCAAGGACAGAGGAATACAACAGTTTGTGAAAATTCCAATGTGAGCTATTCTGAGATCCAGACACAGGCTCTCCAGACCTGACTTTATCGTGTATAGTTTTGCGTGTAAGCAAGACTCCTTTGGGAACAAAACTGAATCTCTAAAATAGTTAAGTGATACTTTTGTATTGCTCAGGGATTTATTAGGCATGGAGAAATTTAACAACCTTTTAATGCTAATTTACAAGTGATAATTTTGGGGAGGAAAAGGAAAGCAATGAGAGAAAATTGGTACTGCTTTTAGTGTAGTACTGAAATAGTTATAAGTATAATTTGAAATAAAAACATGAGTATAAAATTGAAAGTACAGATAAGTCGAAATAAGAGACACCTAGGCACTTGGTAAAATGTTGTAATTAAAAAGGTAAAGAGAAGGGAAAATCTCTACCTGCACAGAGAAAAAAATGGTGATCCAAAAAAAAAAAAAAAAAAAGGATCACAGAGTCCTCCACAATACAAATCCCAGAAGACAATGGATTAAAAAGTACAGTGGGAAAAATATTGTGACAAAATAATTTTATACTTAGTTAAGTTATACTTTGATTGTTTAAGAAATACACAAAATCATTCTGAGGTAAGCAAGGCTCATAGAAAAATTGCATATTATCTATTCTTCTTGAGGCTATGCTTACTTCCTATATGTTCCAACTAAGATAAGAATCAAATATGATGTTAAAAATAAATAGGCATAATATAAACTGTCTACCACATAAGCTCTGAAATTGTGTTAAATCTAAAGAGGCATTGAAAATTTTATTGTATTTTACTGTATATAAAAAGAAACAAATTTTACAAAATAGGACTTATCCTTATTGTGTGCATGCAGTGAAATGCACTCTAATATTTTCTATTTTGTTCTGTTTCTTTTTTGCTAACACTTGTCACAGAACATTAAATTGATTTTATAACCCAACATCTGAAAAAAAAATCCACAGGTGCATTTTATTCCAAAATTTAATATAAATAGTAAACATAAGTAAATGGTAGTATATAATATAAGACAGTAATTTAATAGAGTTCTAAACTCTTATTATATTTTTTTAAAAACCAGGAAGTCAGAGATGACCCAAGTTTAAAAAAAAAATGTATTCTTTCTCCTATACTAAAGTGGCATGACTCCTATTGGGGGTAAGGGAGTAATAGAGCTATTGTACATGTCTATGGTCTTTATGTTCCATTTCAAGTTTGTCTCTTTTTCTTTTTTCTGGCTTATTATCATCAGAGAAACCCCTTCCTGTGTTTGAGATATCTTTAACCCTTAGTTATAACTGATCAGGTCCTCCAGAAAACATTTTCTTCTTCAAAGCTTTGAGAACTTTGGAGAGATAGCAGACCAGGATATTTGCAGTCTACTTCCATGACTGGCCCTCGATACCAGAGAAGGGTAGAAGAAATAACGGTTGTGGTATTTAATCACTAGAGGAAAGGCATACATAGTGACAGGTAATAAGAAGCAATCCCAGGGAGCACTTGGGTGGCTCAGTTGGTTAAGCCTCCAACTCTTGATTTTAGCTCAGCATCATGAGATGGAGCCTCAAGTCAGGCTCTGTACTGGGCATGGAGCCTGCTTGGGATTCTCTTTCTCCCTCTCCCTCTACCCCTCCTCCCTCTTCTTCTCAAAAAAAAAAAAAAAAAACAAAAAAAAAAACACTAAAGAAACCAACCAACAACCAACCCAGAAACATCAGAAAGGTAATCAGAATGCCTGACCTAAGTTTTGAATTTGATTGTAGAATCAGGGGAAATAGAAGGGCAACCTTCTTGAAGAAAGGCCTGATTTGTATGATTCACCTTTTCTTGGAAACAGAGTTTCAAACCACCATACTAAAGTTGCATTCCTCATCCAAGCTCATCATCAGAGTTAGATTCATTAAATGGATCACTGATCCCAAGAATAATATTTTATGTGAATCTTGGGAATATTACCCTCAGCATCTCCCAAAGGGACTAAGATGCTTGGAGAATACGTGTGCAATGAAGAAAGAGATCATTCAGACCTGGTGTGTTACTGGGCAATGACTAAGAATTAATACTATATCCTGAGGTCCCTGGCATATCTAGTGGAAGATGTAAGGGGCAGGCAATTCATAGAATATTTCCCCTTAATCTCTTGTTGGCCATGGGGACCACTATATCCACCTACATTTCCCCCAGCTCCTAAAAACATGGTTGAAATGTCTAATTTGAGTAATAGAAGAAAAACTCTACATTGTTTCTCTGTCCAATTAGCTAATGGCCATGTTTCTGAAGGACCCTGGAATTTCTTGTTTACCAAAACATTTCAATAAGAAACTTCAATGACAGAAATAAGTGACGCTATTAAAGTCGTGGATAAAGCATTTACCTTTCTTTGGTAGTACAAAAGACTGCTGAGTCTTGAGTCTAGGTTAGCACAGGCATAACTGGGTGCTGAGTGCAATTGTAGCTGATAGTTCAAATAAAGGTACTTACAGAGCAAATTAGCAGAGCTCTTAGCTCCTGTCCTACAATTAATAATTTGGGTTTTTTTTTTTTTTTGCTTCATTGCAGAAAAATTATTTTAATAAATAAAAGGATTGTTTTGTTTTACCTAGCAGAGTTGGAAGTACTCCTTTACCATCTTGCCTCAAAGTTACATTGATTTGCCAGGTCTGAGTGTCAATCTAGTTTTCTTCACCAGCCCCTCAGACATCCTATTGATCTTTCACATTGATGGCATCATGTTGATAAGATCTGGAGATTGGGAAAAAATAGTGCCATGGAGCCCTGAAAAAGATACATACACTCTACAGGATGAAAGATAAACTCTAGAAAGATACAGGACTACAATAGCTTCAAGTATACCATTAAACATTTAAGGGAATATAATACCAGCTTTTCGCAAAATACTCCAGTGAATAGAAAAATAGAGCATGTTCTCCAGCTCTTTCTATGAGATTAACATTGTCTTGCTAAAAAACTTCACAGTAACAGTAGGAGAAAAGGCAATTACAGGTAATCTAACTCATGAATATAGGTGCAAGAATTAGCCACAAAATAACCAAATAATTCAAGCAACATAATAATCACATAGAATAAACATGGTTTGTTTCAGGAATGCACAGTTGGAAAAAACAAAGATACAATTCTCAACAGTCATATAGTTTCCAGGAGACACTAAGACAGTATAATTGACTTATTTGGGAAGTTCAAGAACCATGAGCCAAAATGAAGGAGAGAAGACAGAGTGTGTTGTCAAGCCAACTATCACTGCAAACAATTGGAGTTTAATCCTATGGGGAAATTATGCACCTGGTATAAAACACACCTCAGTGTTATCTCCATCCAAAGGAGAAGCTGGAGTATTTCACTACAACCTTAACGGAATAAAAAAGTATGTACAGATCTGAGTAGATGAAAAAAAAGGTATCTGATGAAATTCAATATCCATTCATGATTAAAAATTCTAGAAAACTTGAAAAGTCTTTCTTCATCAATGGGTATTTTCAAAACTGTTGTAGCAAATACCATAATCAATTATGACACATTGAATATTTTTCCTTTATACTCAAAATATGAGGAGTAAGACAATGCAGCTCACTACCCCATATTTATGTATTATATAAGTATGTGCTTAGAAGCATTTTAATGATCCATAGTTGGGAGGAACACCAATAATCATTAACAGTAAAATATACAAATATATACTATGTTCATAAAATAATAAAATAACACATAAAATAATACACCAGATAGCAAAGAAAACAACTCAACTAGGGCTATTTATAACATGGATGAATTTTAAAGCTATAATTGATACTTGATTGATTAAAAACATAAGGGATATTGTTTTATAAAATTCAAGAATAAGTAAAATTTAATCAGTGGCTGAAGCATGCCAGAAAATTTCTTCTAAAATGAAGAAATATGTCACACCTTATCGTCCCTAATACTAAAGAGTCTTATGTTTCATGGGCTTGTTTGGATTTTGGAAACACACACACTATATATAGTCCATTATGTTGCTCTGATTTATTAAATGACCTGAAAGTTTGCCAGGTTTGAGTGCCAACAGAGGAAAGGAAGACTTTTTATCTGGTCCAGGCCATGATGGAAATCACTCTGCCCATTGACTCTCAGCTCTACAGGTCCAATTGTGTTGATAGTGTCTTGTTAATATATATGGGGTCTGCTAAAAATCTTGCTAGGAGAATCACTGTGAAAATCACTTGATTTTTTTGTAGTAAAGCCATGCCTACTGTGGCAGTTTATTCATCCACTTTTAAGAAACCATTTGCCACTGTCCCCTGGTAGAAATTAAATAAAGATGGGATACCAGGCAATTATGCAACCTGTCGAGACTTAGTGTTATCTATAAAGTCCAGCATACTACTACATTCCTCCATCATGTAGAAGTAAGAAAGTATCTGAGGACATCCTGAAGGTATAATAATTACATAAAAATGTCAGACTCTCTGTTCCCATATTCCCATCATAAACATCAATCTTCAATCAACCCACATTATAGTGTTGTGAGGAATTAGTTCTCCATAAAGGAAAAGTTTAAATTCAATTTACAAATGATTTTGCAACCAGAAATTCCCCTTTTAAAAGGTATCTAGAGGGCATACAAAACTTGACTTGAAATATTCAACAGAAGATCCTTGACAATCAAAATTGCATATATACATGTTTGTATAAGTTTAATATGTACATTAGATAGCACGATAAAGACAGCATTCCAAATCACTGGGAAAAGAATGATTCTATCAGCAAATGTGGAATAATTGATTAATGATTTGTGGGAAAAATCAAGCAAAATAAAGTTAGGAAAGAGTAAATTAAATGGCAATATAAGACAAACTAAATTACTTAGGCAAAAAATTCAAAATCGGAAGAACTAAGAGAAAAAGCACTTCATCATATATGATACACCTAAATCAATATCCTTCCATATTTTTAAAAACTTAGTAAGCAAAAGAACTTCAATTTTAGTAAAAATAAGAGAAAGCAATAACAAGATCAATGTTTCGTAAACATAAGTCTGAATTTCAGAAAAATTGATGTTTTAAATGTTTTATTATAAAATAGTAAAAACTATAAATTATACTCAACTCAAGAAGCTAAAAATTATCTTTTAAATAAACCACAGGATAAGAAGAAATAATAAAGAGAAACATAAAAATAATGAATGATATAATAGAAAAATCTTATAGAGCAGATATAAAGGAAAGTTGTTTGAACAAATGATAAAATAGGCAAAATTCTGGGTGATAAAGTCAAGAAAAAAGGAAGAAAATAAAATGTTAAGACAAAACAGAAGACAAACACTAAAAGTTACAAAAGAAGATAAAATATATGTCTGATTATCTATAGTAAGTAAAGTGGCACAAAAAGCTCAGGATGACAAGTGGCAATCTCCCCTTCCAATTCAATGGAGCCACAGGTATGCTGATGGAGGCATACCTCCTTTGAGAACCAGAATCTCCAAAAGAGCAAAATTTGAAAGGGACAGAAATCAAAACTTACATGAGTGGGTAATTATGTACCATAGTGTGAGGAGCCACTCTTTCCAGTCTTGTTTTCTGGACTCTTGTATGCTGACTTTGGAAAAATCAGCACCACATATCAGATGCTGATTCAAATCATATAATATCTTTCTAGATATTGGTACCAACTGGAGCTTAACTAAGTCTCAGTGGACCATGTCTTTGTTTTATCAGACCAGCTGCTTCTGGGTAACGGAATATGTGGTAACGCCAATGGATTCTATGGACATACATCCTTTGGCACGCTTCTGTGTGAATGATTCCTTGCTCAGAGGTAATGTTAGGATGATGGTGCTGGCAAAAGCATTACTTAAAGGAAGGAAATTCATATACAGAATTTTTGTATGTTCCTGATGTAACAAATAGGCATCCCTTTCATGATGAAAAGAATCCAGTGTAATCAAACTACTACCTACCAGGTCTTCCTGAGAATGGTGCCATGTCTGGAGCTCAGCATTGGTTTTTACCAGAAGCAAGATGGATACTCAGCTGTGCAGCAGCACTAAACAGCCTTTGTGTTGGGAAGCCTCAGTCATGGAGCCCAAGCAAATGTATTTGATATAACATGATATAGGATAACGTGAGATTGTAATGTGGCTAACAAGGTAATGATCACCTCTATAGATGATAAATGATATTTGATAAAGTTCAGAATTCTTTTTAAAAACTTTTTGTAGGGGTTCCTGAGTGGCTCAGTCAAGTAAGCATCTGCCTTTAGTTCAGGTCATGATCTCAGGGTCCTGGGATCAAGCCCCACAGCAGGCTCCCTGTTCAGCAGGGAATCTGCTTCTCCCTCTCCCTATGCCTCTCCCTGCTGTTCATGCTCTCTTTCGGTTGTTCTCTCTTTCAAATAAATAAAATGTTAAAAAAAAAAAAAACTCTGTAAATTTGAATTTGAAGTTTGTTCAATAAAATGAACAAAATCTATCTTATACTACAACAAAACAAACTGTTAGAATGTAAACACTATAAACACTTTTATCAAGCTAAGAAACACAACCAGGATCCCTGTTATTGTTATTTGATATTTGTTATTTGATAACAGTGATTTGATAATCAAGCCGGTGTGAAATACAAAAATAAGAAACAAAAACTAAAAGGAATATAATCATCATAGTTTGGAGATAAATAATTATCTACTGAAAAGCACAAGATTGGTAAACTAGCAGATATTAAGGCTAGTGATTGACTAAAATGTGATTAAAGATAAATACTAATACAAAAAACAGCATTTTCCTCATGTCAGTTAGAAAAGCATAATGAAAAAAGAAATGCATTCACATTGACAACACACACAGATTAAATAAGAATAGCAATATGATGAAAGAGGTCAGATCAAAGTGAAGAAAACAAAAAATATTGAGGGCACAAAAGAAAACTAATCATTGGAAACCATATCATATCCCAGAAATAGTATTTTTAAAGATGATAATCCTTCCTGAAGCCACACATTTCCAAATATATCTTAGCTAGGATTTTTTTTTTTTTTTGGAATTTTGCCAAATTACTTTAAACTTGATCTTGAAAAAGAAATGAGGGAAAATAGCCAGAGAAAAAATTTTTTGAGTAATGAATGTAGAGTTAACCTTCCAGATAATGAAAGTATGATAATTAAAATAATGTGGCTTGGGCCCAAATATTGACAAGAAGATAAATGAAATACAATGAATGTTCTAGAAATAAGTGTATATAAAAAATAATACATGACAAGGTGATATGAACAAGCAACTGGGAAATCAGAATTATTCAATCAGTAATTATGATTTGATGAATAGGTGGTTGCAGAGTCACTGTGCACCATGAATTCATGAATATTCTGGGTGGATTTGACATTTAAATGGAAAAGAAGACAGAAGAAAAAAAATTGTGAAAAAATTCATAAGCACAAATCAGAAATTAGCAATTATAAAGGAAATTAACAGATAAAATGTGGAAAAATATAAATTTTCTGTAAGATAATTTTTGAAAGGTAAAGGTACATCTTGGATAGGCAAAAAAGAAACAGATAAGTAGATTACATTCTTAGTATTTAAGAACATCATAAATATGAAAGGAAGACATTAACTCTCTAGTTGGAAAGTTGGCTACAAACAGTTATTAGACTTGGACAAAAGAATATATTTTATATATATTTATGTGTGTGTGTGTATGTATACATATATATAATATAGAGGAAACTGAAAGTATAAGAGAACAATTTTTAAAAGATTTTATTTATTTATTTATTTGACAGAGAGAGAGAACATGAGCAGGGGAAGTGGTAGACAGAGGGAAGAGGAGCAGGGAGCCTGGTGTGGGACTAGATCCCAGCATCCCAGGATCATGATCTGGGTTGAAGGCACTTAACTAACTGAGCCACCCAGGTACCTAAGAACATTTTTTTTTTATAAAGCCATGCAAATATATTTGAAAATATAAACATGGAAGGAATAATGACATTATATACTCTTTTCATTAACTCAATACCCTGTAAACATATATATTTCCTGGGTGATCTTTGGCATTTGGTATTATAGAGCAAATGTCCGAAGCCAGATCAAATTTTATTCCTAGGATGGTCAACTGCTTTTTTCCTCCAGAAAATTTTAAGACTTTTTTTTAAACCTTACCATTAAATTTGTTTTGAAGATACTTCTTTTCTCACACAAATTATCTGTTCAACCTTAGCTCAAATATCTCTGTCATTTTTGTTGATAGAATACCTAATGGAAATTTTGGAATCTTTTGTTCAGAATAACTGTTTTTAGCTTAAACTCTGAGCTCATGACAGATCCCAAAGTATGAAAGAAACTATACATATCCATCCTGCCTAACTATGAAGCACCTGCCTGACAATGAACATTTGATGGGCAGTCCCCCCGACCTGTTCTTACACAGAGTTCCAAAGTGATTTGCCCAGGTCCTGGCACATAGCAGGTGAGCAATAAACATACCCTTTTATTGTTACTTTTGATGACAAGGTCACTACAGAACAGCCCAGATCTCCATTTCTGTGTAATCAACATGAAGCTCATTTTCTGAGACAGCAGTTAATCCACAGATATGGAACCACAACACAGTGATGACTCAAGTCAACATAATACTGAAAAAGAACAAAGTTGAAGGACTGACACTGGCTAAGTTCAAGACTTATTATAAAGCTACAGTAATCAAAATAGTGTGCTGTTGGCAAAATAGACAAATAGATCAATGGAGCAGAACTGAGAGCCCTGGAATAGAATTTGTGTGGACAAATATAGTCAATGGTTTTTCATAAGAGAGCAAAGGCTATTCAGTGAAGAAAAGATAGTCTTTTCAATATATGGTATTGAAAACCGGGTATCCATTGGAAAAACAATAGATGTAGGTGCTAATCTTATACCTTTCCCAAAAATAACTCAAAATACATCTAAACATAAAACCTAAATGTAAAACATAAAACTCCTAGAAGAAAAAAAAAGAAAATCTAACATGATGATAGATTTGGCGATGACTTTTAGATACAACACTAGGTACATACTCCTTGAAAGAAAAAATTGATAGAGTTTACTAAAACTTAAAACTTCTGTGAAAGACAGTTACAAAAGAATATAAATACAAACCACAAAACAGAAGAAAATATTTGTAAAATGCATAGCTGACAACGAACTTATATCCACAATATAAGAAGAATTATTGAATTTTAATAATTAAAAAAAGTCTTAAATATGGGCAAAAGATCTGCAGGGATGCCACCTCACCAAAGGAAAATAGACTAATGGCAACTAAGTATGTGAAAAGATGCTCAATGTCATAAGTCTTAGGGGAATTCTGAATTGAGACAATGAAATACTACTACACACCTATCAGAATAGCTAAAATTCAAAACACCACTGAATGCTAGTGAGGGTATGGAGCAACAGATACTCTGTCATTGCTGGTGGGAATTCAAAGTTGTACACACATTTTGGAGGACAGTTTGGCAGTTTCTTAATAGCTAAATATAATGCTACCCTATGGTTCAGCAATTAAACTCCTAAGTATTTTGCTGAATGAGTTGAAAACTTCTGTCCAATCCAAAACTTGCACATAAACGTTCATAACAGCTTTACCCATCATCACCAAAAACAGGGGTGGCTTAGATGTCCTTCAAAAAGTACATGGATAAATAACTGTAGTGCATCTGTGCAATGGAATATAATTCAATGATGAAAAGAAATTAGTAATCAAGCCATGAAAGGCTTAGAGGGACTTTAAATATGTATATATAATATATACATATATAAATATGTGTATATATATATATATATATATATATATGAAAGAAAAAACTACACACTATATATGATCCCAACCATATGACATTGTGGAAAGGCAAAACTATGGAGAAAGTAAGAGATCAGTGGTTGTCAGAGACTTATGGGGAGGAAGGAAAGATGAAAAGGTAGAGAGCAGGGAATTTTAGTGGCAGAGAAACTATGTGTACGATACTATAATGGTGGTTAAATGACATTGTGCGTTTGTCAAAACCCATAAAACTGTACAGAAGAGTTGTTGCTAATGTAAACTATGCACTTTATTTAATAATAACATATCAATATGAGTTCATCAGTTGTTATAAATATTACACTAATGAGAGATTTTAACAATAAGGAAAATAGTTGGGGGCAAGAGAAAGTATAATCTAGCTCTCTGTACTGTGCTCAATTTCCTGAAAACCTAAAATTGTTCTAAAACATAAAATTTATTAATTAAAAAAATAGGTGACTAAGGTGTTTTAAAGTATGCCAACACAACTTACTGTCTTTCAAAAAAAAAAGAAAAAAAAATAAAGATACTCTAAGTACAAACTGAGTCAGCTTGATTAAGGTCAAAGATTTTGATAGGATTGTAATAATCACTCTACTATTATTTGTACTTCTTTAAAATGACATGCCATTGTTACTAATTAAGGCATGAGGTCAGTATCTTCAATTAAAAATCAAACCAAGCCATAATTAAATCATACACCAAGATGCAAAACATATATTAAAATTTTAAACTACTAGAAATTGATGATGAAAATTATTCAGCAAAAAACTATAATATGAGCAGTGAGTCCTTAAAGCACAATATCGTATGTATGTCTACATCATGCTTAGCTAGGAATTCCTTTGCTGTAAGATTTCATTCTGCCTGCATCACAAATTCAAAGGTTTGAAAATGTGAATCATAGATCTTTGGGTAGATGTTAACAGTACATTCCATAAGCCCCTCCCCTCGCCCCCCATGAATTGTGTCTCTGTATTCCTAACATAGAGTAGACTCTTACTTGGAGTAGAAAGGCAATGCTTGCATGTAAATAAAAAGAAAAGAAAGGAGAGAAGAAAGAGAGCCAAAGAAACGGATGAAGATGCATTGATTAGGCATTGAAATGCCTGAGCTCATCGTCAAAGCTTGATGGAGCTCTCTGAGTATTCTAACATCTAACCAGCCTTTTCATGGATTCAAACTTTGGGGAAAACATAAATATAGTCAAATTCTCCTGTGTTCGATTTATATTTCAAATTTCTGAGAGTATACAGAAAGTGTTACATGCACCATTGGTTGCCTTGAAACTGAGCTCATTTCCACCTCTGCCTTATGCAGATTTTTTTAAAGCATCTGTTTTGTGTGAGTATTGTTTTAATGACAGTTATGGAAGAGGCGAATGTGTCTAAAATAGTTTGTATACTAAGACAGAAATGCCTTACTTTTTTATGATAGCCTCATTTCATTTTTAAGTTGGCAGCAACAGTATATTTTCGCATATTCCTCAGCACAGAAGTTTACCTATTTCTAGCATGGTTGGAATGGTCAGTATTGGCACATCATTTAAATGTTGTGATGCTAACCAAAGAGGTAAAGGATCCATACCCTAAAAACTACAGAACACTTCTGAAAGAAATTGAGGAAGACACAAAGAGATGGAAAAACATTTCATGGTCATAGATTGGAAGAATTAATATTGTGGAAATGTATTGACATGCTACCCAGGGCAATTTACACGTTTAATGCAATCCCTATCAAAATACCATGGACTTTCTTCAGAGAATTGGAACAAATCATCTTAAGATTTGTGTGGAATAAGAAAAGATCCTGAATAGCCAGGGGAATATTAAAAAAGAAAGCCAGAGCTGGGGGCATCACAAGTCCAGATTTCAGGTTGTACTACAAAGCTGTGGTCATCAAGACAGTGTGGGACTGGCACAAAAACAGACTCATAGATCAATGGAACAGAACAGAGAAAAAAAAAAAGAACAGAGAATCCAGAAATGGACCCTCAACTCTATGGTCAACTAATATTCGACAAAGCAGGAAAGACTATCCACTGGAAAAAGGACAGTCTCTTCAATAAACGGTGCTAGGGAAATTGATCAGCCACGTGCAGAAGAATGAAACTAGACCACTCTCTTACACCAGACACAAAGATAAACTCAAAATGGATGAAAGATCTAAATGTGAGACAAGATTCCATCAAAATCCTAGAGGAGAACACAGGCAACACCCTTTCTGAACTCGGCCATAGCAACTTCTTGCAAGATACATCCACGAAGGCAAGGGTGAAAATGAACTATTGGGACTTCATCAAGATAAGAAGCTTCTGCACAAGAAAAGAAACAGTCAACAAAACTACAAGACAACCTACAGAATGGGAGAAGATATTTGCAAATGACATATCAGATAAAGGGCTAGTATCCAAGATCTATAAAGACCTTATTAAACTCAACAGCAAAGAAACAAACAATCCAGTCATGAAATGGGCAAAGGACATGAAGAGAAATCTCACAGAGGAAGACATAGACATGGCCAACAAGCACATGAGAAAATGCTCTGCATCACTTGCCATCAGGAAAATTCAAATCAAAACCACAATGAGATACCACCTCACCCCAGTGAGAATGGGGAAAATTAACAAGGCAGGAAACCACAAATGTTGGAGAGGATGCGGAGAAAAGGGAACCCTCTTGCACTGTTGGTGGGAATGTGAACTGGTGCAGCCACTCTGGAAAACTGTGTGGAGGTTCCTCAAAGAGTTAAAAATAGACCTGCCCTACGACCCAGCAATTGCACTGCTGGGATTTACCCCAAAGATTCAGATGCAGTGAAACGCCGGGACACCTGCACCCCGATGTTCAAAGCAGCAATGTCCACAATAGTCAAACTGTGGAAGGAGCCTCGGTGTCCATCGATAGATGATGGATAGAGAAGCCGTGGTCTATGTATACAATGGAATATTCCTCAGCCATTGGAAACTACAAATACCCACCATTTGTTTCGACGTGGATGGACCTGGAGGGTATTGTGCTGAGTGAAATAAGTGAATTGGAAAAGGACAAACATTATATGGTCTCATTCATTTGGGGAATATAAAAATTAGTGAAAGGGAATAAAGGGAAAGGAGAGAAAATGAGTGAAAATATCAGTGAGTGTGATAAAACATGAGAGACACCTAACTCTGGGAAACGAACAAAGGGTAGTGGAAAGGGAGGTGGGCGGGGGGTTGGGGTGACTGGGTGACGGCACTGAGGGGGGGGCACTTGGCGGGATGAGCACTGGGTGTTATGCTATATGTTGGCAAATTGCACTTGAATAAAAAAATTTAAAAAATAAATGTTGTGATGCTTCCTTGCATTTTATTATCTGTGATTGGAGGGCAGTGAATGAAAGTGATTTACATAAGCTTCTAAAATTACAATTAACTGTAAAGACATTAAATGTGCTCTCAGATGAGAGTGACACGCATCTTTCTGTTATATATTAATTTGATCTTCCTTCTTTTCCTTACTATTTCAGGGAGTAAGAGGACAGAAAAAAAATAACTCATCAATTTGAAAAGAATGTGTGTTTGGGCATTGGGAAATAAGTTTGCAAGTTGCTCTTGGCATTGGACAACAATAAAGATAGCCCTGGGAGACCTATCTGAAAGCTTTATAGGAGGAAATTCCATCAAAAATCTGTACAAACTAAATATTAATTACATTGCTATTATGAGAAGTAGGAGAGATAACATTACTGATGCCAGAACTAAATTATCAGCAAAATTGGACTCTGAAATACATACTGATGCACTACTATTCACTTCAGGTCCAATGCTGTTTTCTCCGTAAGATGCAGTAGAGGATTTAAAGATTAAACAGCTTCGTGAACTATTGCTATCAGGCACTAGCCTGTTTATACATTTTATAATGTCTATGTGTTTACTGTAAACACCTAATAAATTAAGGAATATGTGTGCAATCATAATTATATACAAACCATATATTATAAACAATTTGGAATTTCAACAAGTCACTTAATTTCTTAAATCCAGTTGGAAACCAGTAGATGCATCCAGTATGGACAGCATGACTTTCCTTAAAACTTGTCAACATCTCTCATTTGCCAATGGAGCATAAATTATATAAATAGGCAGTGAAGGTTCTCTGAGGTCTGGGTTCACCCTCCCATCTCATTCTCACCCCACAGGAATCCTTCCCAGATGCCGTCGGGTCCAGTCAAAGGCTTATTCATCACATCCTCATACACTACAGGAACATATCGCTCAAGGCTGGGGGCTGCGCATCTCAGGCTATTTCTAAAGCATGTCTCCCCAGATGACACCTGCCCATTCTGTTATTTTCAAGAAGCGGCAGGTGCTATGAGAATTATCCTGAAAGGTCCAGGACAACGATATCTGCACATTCCTCACCGGAATGTTGTAGGTCTGTGATGATTTGTACATCCAGAGAAGTATTCTAAGACAGAAAATAGATACAAATAGTAATACTGAAAGTTGCCTTTCCACTGCATCTTCAGCATCTTTCTCCCCTGCCTTGTCACTTTTCTTTATTTGTTGGCCTGCTCCAACCCTTGCCTGTCTTCCCCACTCTCTGCTCGTCAGATTCATTATCTTAAACTTCAGATTATTCCTCTGAGTTTGTATGTGAGGTGTTATTGTTATTGGGTGTATTTCATTTTAGGTGTCTCATTTCAAGACACAGACTTCAGGGAATTTAAATGACACGGCCAAGACAGTGCAAAAGATGGGAAAAGACAGGACTCTAAGACACTCTGTTTCCTGAGCTGGTGTCTTTCCCCCCATACCATGCTCCTTTCTATAAAAATGACGCCTTTCACCAGAGAAGTAACATGCCAGTGATGAGCCACTTAACCTCCCTGATCCCCAATTTCCTCATCTGTCAGTGGGAATTATGTGTCCTGCCCTGTGCATCCTACATGGTGGTTGCAAGGAGCAAATAAGATAATGCATGTGAAGGAGTTTCTGAAGTGCTAATAAAAAATTAAAAATGTCACTTTATTATCTTGACATAGAAGACAGCTGAAGAGCTGTCTTAAAACCACCAATTTAATTTCTTACTACACAGGTCCTTACTAGAAACTGAATCAAGGTTTGGATTAAATGGATGTCTGATTTGTGATTTCCCAATTTCCAATTAAAATGGTCTTTAAGGTACAAAAAATAAAAAAAAATAAAATGGCCTTTAAGGTACCAAGACTAGTATCGAACTTGCAAAAGATGGAGTGTTTAAAAAATTTTAGAAACGTTTCTCCTAAGACTACAATACTTTACAATTGAGTCAGAAAACCAATTGTACCTAGATTAAACTGAAGTCTTGTTAGAAAGTTCCAAAATAAAATCTATGAATACTGATGAAAACAAATTCTATTTCTAAAGACTAAGATGGACAGTTCGTGCATTGCAACAATTTGCAAGCATTTCATAGTAGGTATAACATCAACAAATCTGGATTTAGAACTGCCCTCAGAGGTCTGCCACGGGCACAGAGCTACCTGAACCCTCCATGCTCCCTGCAGCAGCTCACAGAGAGAACAAGGTTGTGAGCAAAAGAGCAGTGGGTCTTCTGCTGAGGGGTAGCTGCTTGTGGGGTAGCAGGAGAGCTCCACTCTTCAACCCATAGGACTTGATAGGAGATGGGCAGAGTCCTGATGTCCCACAACCTGGGAACTGTGGGTTTTCATCTCCACTGCCTTCTCTTCAGTGCCAAACAATAAGCCAGTGTCAGTGAAGGATGATCTCATCTCAATCCAGCAGAACCACACAAAATCAATCCCTGGATATCTAGGCAGGGACTTTGCTTGTCCAGCAGCTATCGAGTGGATACGAGAATTCATAAAGGACCAGGGTGGAATTCAGAAGGGCCAAAACTAATCCAAGTACCCTTGAGAGCAAACAGCAGCCCTTGACGGAGCTTTATGAGTTCAAATTTTGCAAAAAGAAAACTCAAGTATAAATTAATTAAAAAACAAATGAACCGACAATAGTAGAATTTATTAAAGAGGGTTCATGTTGGCCACAAAAAAACATCAGACATGTATGTTACCAGTATTTTATTTTATTTTTTTTAAGATTTTATTTTGTTTATTCATGAGAGGCAGAGAGAGAGAGAGAGAGAGAGAGGCAGAGACACAGGCAGAGGGAGAAGCAGGCTCCATGCAGGGAGCTTGTTGTGGGACTCAATCCCGTGTTACCAGTATTTTAAAAATAAAAGTTGTAAAAAATAAAAATAAAAGTTGTAACATATAAAGTCCAACTATTTGTAACCAATTCTAAAAGTATGTTCTCCAAAAAAAAAAAAAAAATGACCTCAAACATGGGGAAAATAATCTACGTATCAGTTAAATTGTTTTATAATCGAACTATTATTTTAATGTTCAAAAGACATGTAAGAGTTTGTAATATGGAAAATTATTGAAAAATATAAAAACATGAAATTTTATAAAAATGTGATGATGAAGATAGCTAACACTATATATATATATATATATATATACACACAGTGTAGCAAGCACATTTCTAAGATATTACATGTTAACTTCTTTCATTTTCATAAACATATGGTATAGGCACTTTCTCTTTCCCCTTAGATGAGGAAACAGTTTCCGAGAGGTTAAGTAACATAAATTAACGTCACAGAGAGATGATATGGCAGGATCAGGTTTTAAAGCAAGACATTCTGGTTCCAAATTCTTATAATGGCTATATCAACAACAATAACATATATACATATATATGAATATACATATATTGCATAATTAATGCTAACATGGTATAAACCAAAATATTATTAGTCATTGTGTTGGACTATAACAATCAAAGATATTATAGACCTTTTCAACTTAGTAATTTTTAATTATAAAAAAAGAAACAACTTACTACTTCTAAAATGTGAAAGTGGTCATTTTATTAAAAAAAATTGTTACCATACACCTATACCAATGTAGGTGGAAGAATTAACACACACAATATGAAAGACATCATCTGTGCAGTTGTGTAGCCAAATCGAAATGGGTATCATGTATGTTAAAGGACTATGTTGGTGCAGTGCTCAACTGTCACCAAGTTGACTCGACTTAAGGGACTCACGTTCCTATTCTTTTTATTTAGGGCTTCTTTGTTCCTTTACTGGTATTTTAAAAATGATCTAAAATAGGGACGTCTGGGTGACTCAGTGGTTGAGCATCTGCCTTTGGCCCAGGGCATGATCCCGGGGTCCTGGGATCGAGTTCCACATCAGGCTCCCTGCATGGAGCCTGCTTCTCCCTCTGCCTGTGTCTCTGCCTTTCTCTGTGTCTCTCATGAATAAATAAATAAAATCTTTTAAAAAATGATCTAAAATAAATATATATTAATATATTCTTTAAATATCAAGGAAATAATGGCAAATGATGTTTTTAAACCAGATTGAGTGAAAAGGTAATAATATTCAGAAAAATGAGGCCATAAAATGTACAAGTAAACTATGCAAAACTTACTAATGAGTATGCAATTAATGTGATTTTGAACTTCTCGTCTCTTAGGGTATTTTTTTTTAAGTTTTTATTTAAATTCCAGTTAGTTAACATACTGTTTAATATTAGTTTCAGGTGTACAATTTAGTGATTCAACTTCCATACAACACCTGGTGCTCATCACAAGTGCCCTCCTTAATCCCTATCACCTATTTAACCCATCCCCACCCACCCACCTCCCCTCTGGTGACCATCAGTGTGTTCTCTATAGTTAAGAGTCTGTTGCTTGGTTTATCTCTTTCCTTCTGCCCCGTATCTGTTTTGTTTCTTAAATTTCTTAAATTCTTCATATGAGTGAAATCATATGGTGTTTTCTTTCTCTGATTTACTATTTTCTTTCTCTGACGGACTTATTTTGCTTTGCATAATATTCTCTAGCTTTATCCACATGATTGCAGATGGGAAGATTTCATTTTTTTTAGTGGCTGAGTACTATTCCATTATATAAATGTATCTATATCTGTAATTATGTATCTATCTATCATCTATCTATCTAAAGGTCTATCTACCTTCCTTATCCATTCCTCAGTCAATGGACATTTGAACTGTTTCCATAATTTGCCTATTATTAATAATGCTGTTATAAACATCAGGTTGCAGGTATCTTTGTATCTTTGGGGTAAATACCTGGTACTGCAATTGCTGAACTGTAGAGTAGTTCTATTTTTAATATTTTGAGGAAACTCCATACTATTTTCCAGGGTGGCTAAACCAGTTTGCATTCGCACTAATGGTATAAGAGGGCTCCCCTTTCTCTGCGTTCTTGCCAATACCTGTTATTTCCTGTGTTGTTATTTTTAGCCATTCTGGTTGGTGTGAGATGATATCTCATTGGAGTTTTGATTTGTATTTCGCTGATGATGAGTGATGTTGAGCATCTTTTCACGTGTCTGTTGGCCATCTGGATGTCTTCTTTGTAAAACTGTGTATTCATGTCTTCTGCTCATCTTATAACTGGATTATTCATTTTTGGGGTGTTAAGTTTGATAAGTTCTTTATAGATTTTGGATACTAAACCTTTTGCAGATATGTCATTTGTAAATACCTTCTCCCAATCCATGGGTTATCTTTTAGTTTTGTTGATTGTTTCCTTCACTGTACAGAAACTCTTAATTTTGAAGAAATGTCATTATTTTTGTTTTTGTTTCCCTTGCCTCTGGAGATATATCTAGTAAGAAATTGCCATGGCAGTGTCAAAGAGACACTACCTGTGTTCTTCTCTAGGATTTTGATAGTTTCCTTTCTCACATTTAGGTCTTTCATCCATTTTGAATTTATTTTTATGTGTGGTGTAAGGAAGTGGTCTGGTTTCATTCTTCTGCATGTTGCTGTCCATTTGCTAAAGAGACTGTCTTTTTCTCATCAGATATTCTCTCCTGCTTTGTCAAAGACTAATTGACCACATAGTTGTAGGTTCATTTCTGGGTTTTCTATCTTAGATAGTTTTAACAAAGAATAAATTTTATGAGCATAAGTTCAGGCATCCACACTTTGGTATTAGTCCAGACCCCCCACATTGACCACCTCACTCAGTGATGTTTTTTGCACCCAGTGTCTCAGTTTCCTCACACACGAACTAGAGATAATAATAGCACTTACCTCATAGAGTTGTTGAGACTTAATAAATGTGATGTTCATGTAAAGTTCTTAATTAGAACAGCACTTGTGTGCAATAAGTCTTCAAGATCTGTTAGCTATTATTTTAATCTAGAGAATAAAGTAACAGACAATTAAAATAGGCAGCACCATATCTTAATAATATTCTCTTATAAAACAGTAACTCTTGAGGATAGGGAATAGGGCTGTCATAGATGACAATGAAAAGACTAAAGCCTTGTTACTCAAACTATATTCCTTAGATCAGCAGTATCTTCATCACTTAAGAATCTGTTAGAAATTTAGAATCTCAGTCTGTTCTCTTCCCTCCATCTGAATCAAAATCTGCATTTTAACAAGACCTCTCAGAAACTTTAAATGCATATTAGTAGCACTGTGTACAGAAGAAATGGCTTTCTTATTATGCACCTTGTTCTGATTACCTGAGGTCAGGGACTCACATCACATGCCTCTCTTCCTTCCATGTATTCTCTCCTAAACCTCTGACTTGAGGAGTCCCAGCTTCTTTTGATAAAACATGCCTGCCTAAGACAGTCACCTCTCACAACTTCTTTCATAGTTAAATTTTGATTCAAATGCTAAAGAAAATATCTGCCAGACAGACATATAGACCAATGGAACAGAACAGAGAGCCCAGAAATAAACCCACACACATATGGTCAACTGATCTTGGACAAAAATGCCAAGAACACACTATGGAGAAAAATAGTGTTTTCAACAAATGGTGTTGGAAAACTGAATATCCACATGCAAAGGAAATGAAATTGGACTCCCACGTTAATCTATACACACTGTTCACTTAAAATGGATGTAAGACCTGAAACTGTAAAACTCCTACAAGGAAACATATGGGAAAATCTTTTTGACATTGGTCTTGGCAATGATTTCTTGGATATGACATCAAAAGCACAGGCAATAAAAGCAAAGATAGGCAAGTGGTACATCAAATAGGCAAGTGGTACATCAAACTAAAAACTTCTGCACAGAAACAAAAACAAAAACCAAAGCAAACCAAAGCAAACAACAACAAAACAATCATAAAAATGAAAAGGCAATCTACAAAATGGTAGGAAATATTTGCAAATCAATACCTGACAAAAGGTTAATATCCAAAATATATATGAAACTCATACATTCCAGTAGTTAATAAATAACTTGATTAAACAATGAATAGACATCTCTCAAAGGAAGACAGACAAATGGCCAGTAGATATATGAAAAGATGCTCAACATACTAATTGTCAGGAAAATACAAATCAAAACTATACTGAGATATTACCTCACACCTATTAGGATGGCAGATAGATAGATGATAGATAGATAGATGCATCCATACATATATACAAGGTTGTGGAGAATTGGAAATGTGAAATGGTGTATCATGTATGGGAAACAGTATGGAGATTCCTCAAAAAGTTAAAAACAGAACCACCACATAATTCAGCAATCCCACTTCTTGGTATATATACCTAAAAGTGGGATTGCTGAAAATTGAAATCAGGATCTTAAGGAGAGATCTGTGCTCCCATGTTCATTGCAGCATCATTCACAGTAGCTAAATCGCCATCAACAGATGACTGGATAAAGAAAATCTCTCTCATACACATGCACTCACACACACACACACACACACACATATGAGATGGAATATTATTTATCCTTAAAATGGAAGGGATTTCTGTCATTTGCAACAACATGGATGAACTTGGAGGACATTATGCTAAGTGAATTGAGCCAGGTGCAGAAGGACAAATGCTGTTTGATCCCACGAATCTAAGGAATCTAAAATCATCAGATTCATAGGAGCAGGGGATACAGTGGTAGTTGCCAGAGATTGAAGAGTGGGGGAAATGGGGAGTTGTTGTTTAATGGGCATAAAGTTAGTTATACAAGATGAGTAAGTTCTGGAGATGGGCCGTACAAGACAGTAGCTATAGTTAACACGGTATTGTTAACTTCAGAATTTGTTAACAAAGGAGATCTCATGTTAAGTATTCTTAGCAAACACATAAAACAACAAAAACACAAATGGACTCAAGAAAACTGTGGAATGTGTTGGATATGTCTATTACCTTGATTGCGATGTTGATATCATGGATGTTTGTATGTCCAGACACCAAATTGTACATATTACAAATATGTTGCTCTTTGTATATCAATTATACCTCACTAAATCTCTTTAAAAAAGGAAATATCCAAAACAAGATAATATATGAAACTTTGGTTCTATTTTAATTCTATTGCAAATTGCTTCTATCAGAACCTGACTAAAATAACCCCTGCTCTTTCTGAAAATGATCACTAGCCACCATAAGGGCACAGTACGCCTTACTAAATTATGCTGTCAACTGGAAATTAGCAATTGACCTGTGGATCCCTTTTTAATAAGAACATTCCTGCTGGTATTGATTTATAGGGAGCATTATTTCCTGTTGCAATACGAGTAGTAATAATTTTTCCTTGGAGGCACCTTATGTTTTTAAGAGTTCCTATAACAAATGAGATTTTAACAAGGCAGGAGTGATTTTATGTGATTGGAGGCTGTTTGTTATGCACAAGTGATTTGTTTAATTGAACACAATCTAGAAGACTTCAGTATTACAAACACACATGAGCAACAACTGCTGAGAACATATCTAAAAACAGAAATGGAACTTGAGATAATAGAAACATTGGGGCACTTTTAAACTTATGAGCAAAAAAAGGCACCCAATTTTAATCTGGAGCCATCTAGAACTCCCCAAAACATCTTCAATTTCCAAAATAATATTAGAATCTTGCCCTTTTCTAGCAAATATTTTTTTAATATTTTATTTATTTTTTCACGGAGACACAGAGAGGGAGAGAGGCAGAGACACATGCAGAGAGAGAAGCAGGCTCCATGCAAGGACCTCGATGTGGGACTCAATCCTGGGTCTCCAGGATCACGCCCTGGGCCAAAGGCAAGCGCTCAACCACTGAGCCACCCAGGTGTCCCTCTAGCAAATATTTAACTTGCCTAAGAGTTGATTGTTCTGTGTGGACACGAGCAGGACGTGATCATTTGTTGATGTCCTGTATCCTAACAAACTGTGATTTTCTGCTCTTACTCACTGAGCCAGCCTCTTTGGTGTCATTCTGTTTTCCTTGATTAATTTGCTTACTATAAGAGACAATCTCATTGAAATGGATGAAAGCATATTTTTATTTAGGCAGATGCCTTGTTAACCTCAAGCTTTCAAAAGAGAATATCAATTCTATCCATAAGTTATTATCTGTGAAGTCATGAAGATTGGTCCTCATTAGGAAACATAGATTAAGTACACCCATGCTTCCTGTTGGGGGCACACAACCTTGAGGTCATTGCCCAGTATTTCCCAAAACCCTCACTAAAATAATCCACAGTTCAGAGGAAGGATTGCCATCTTCTTCTGAATCTATTTGCCCTTCATCTCTAAGTCAAAGGAAATCTGAGAGCTAGATGCTTGGACCACACTGGCCACAAGAATTCTTACTGTTATTCTAGTTCACTTTAGCACAATTGCGTGTATGTCCAATGAGCGTCCATATAAAAAATAAAGAAGCTATAAACACATTAATAGAGCTTGTGTAAATTATGGCTGTCAAGATCACTTTATGTACAGCACACAATGATCACCCCTGAAAGGAAGTCCTGGTTGGTGCTCATAGAAGACTAGTTGTACGTCTTCTGAAAATTTAGTTTACCCTCAGGAAACTGCATTATATAATTAATGAGTTTTCCTTTTGCTTTTAGTTGAAAACATGACATGTTGAAAACATGATCCAGTTCACTCAATTTTGCCTCACTCTTGGCAGTCCTTTATGGCCCCATTTTAGTTTATTTTCTGTTTGTCACCTCCACTTTGAGCATCTATCATTTTGTAGGCTTTTTGTTTTCTTTGAAGGTGCCATAAATCTTCTATGGAAAAAGATGCAGCTTGTGTCTGAATAATAGAAACAAATGACTGCCCTCTGGGAGACCACTCTGCCCACCTGAAGCTATTTACACTTTAGTGACACCTTCTTCTTAACAATCAAATTAGCAACCACCATCTACATTGTACCATGTGCTTTAAACTATTATTAAAACAAGAAAAAGATACTGCGTTGATCAAACAAGAGGAAACTTTGCTGGCCACAAAACACTTTATTCCTGGGCTAAATGGGCAAATGGGAGAGAAAGAGGTGTAAAGAGAGAAAAATAACTGATGTGCACTTACATCCTCCATTTAAATGGATAAAATAATTTCTATTTATTAAAAATGGCCTCTCTTTAATAATTCCCTAGAGCTACATGACTATTCGGGAATTTTTCTTCCAGAGATTTTGTACTGACAGAAACACTTTGAGATGGGGTATAAATTTAAATCATTCCCAGAAGCCAAAGGAAGAAACTTTCCCACACACACACACCCCAGATTTATTGAGATATAATTGGCATGTAAAATTGTGTTAATTTTAAGCCATACGATGTGATGATTTGATATGAGGATCTACTCTCTTGGCCACCTTCAAGTACACAACAGAGCATTATTAACTATAATCACCACGCTGTACATAAAATCCCCAGAACTTGTTCCTTTTATAACTGGAAGTTTATACCATTTAAATGAGCACAGAAGTAGGTCCCTGGGTGGCTCAGCAGTTGGGCACCTGCCTTTGGCCCAGGTCGTGATCCTGCAGTCTTGGAACTGAGTCCCATGTCAGGCTCCCTGCATGGAACCTGCTTTTCCCTCTGCCTGTGTCTCTGTCTTTTTCTCTCTCTGTGTCTCTCATGAATAAATAAATAAAATCTTAAATAAATAAACGAGCACAGAATAGCAAGTTGTGTTACATGCTGCTGTCATGTAGAAAGGTGAGCAATGAGACATTATTAGTGGAATGGGCAACTTGGGTTGTGGATGACCTTGTCAAGTGAGGTTTTGGTGGAATAGTTACAGTGGAAGCCTATCAGTGTGGGTTCAAGAGAGAACGTGAGACGGAAAAAGGAAGTACAGGAAATGTTTTCCAAAATTTCTTTTAAAATAATGACAGATAGTGGGATGCTGAGGCATCAAGGGAGTTATTTCTTTTAAGAATTTCTTCCATGTATGATGATGATGGAAATGGTCCAGTAGAAGGGAAATTTAATGATTTACAAAACAGAGATGATTCAAGTGCATCCTTGAATTGCAAAACTGGAACCGAAGTAACTATGGAAATGAAGGAGCTGGTTTCAGGAGCATAGGGAGTTCACTGTAATAAAAGGCAAGGAAGAACATGCCTATACAAATGCAGGTAGATCAGGGTGGGGACTGTGAAAGTTCTCACTTAATGTTTGTATTCCCTCATAGAAACAGAAATAAGACAAGAAGTCATGAATAGAGGAATAGAGGTTTTTGGAAATTAAAGGAGACTTCTGAGTGAGTTGGAAAACGAAAAGATAAGGGAAATGCAATCTGATCATCTGGAAGCACCAAAATCTCTTTTAAGCGGACTAGTCATGTTTAATGGAAGTCCTACTATTATCATTGTGTTTTCTCTGGTTATTTTCAGTTCCTTGGTTGCAAGGGTAGGATTCATGGGGAATTGGAATGAACTAGTGTGAGATTTATGGAAGTGATTAGAGGTTGGATTAGGAACTCAAAGCTAGAAAAGAAAGGAAGTTAGGCGTGAGTGGAATTTGAAGACAGTGACAAGGTCATGGGTCAATTTATTGGAGGGCTCATTGGGATGAATGTTGCTGAAATTAGAATGTAGATGTAGTGAGTTAAAAAAATTAAGGTCATATTTAGAAAATGGAACACTTAAAACTGAGCTTATGAAGGAGTTGCAATTATTGGCATTGATGGTAAAACATTGATGGTTAAAAAAGAATGATGATTAAAACATGGGTGGTTCACAGTCATAGTGGACAGGTTCATTGGAAGTGGAAATCTCGAGAAGCCCCAGGGTATTGGAAACATTTTCTGTGAATATACTGACATAATAAAAACTCTGAATCATGAGTTAGAAAAGGGGGTAACGAATTAGCAGCTAAAATATTCTAGGGAAGAGGGATAGCAAGAAATAAGAGTAATACATGATATACTGAAGGAGCATGAGCTAGCTTCAAAAAATCCTGGGTTTTATGAGGGAAAAGCTGGGATAATGATCTGGAAACAGCAATGAGAAACATTATAGACCTCTATTAGTTATTTATTGTGGCATAACAAATGAACTCAAAACTTAAAATAACAATAATCATTTATTATCTCTCATAGTTTCTATGAATTTAGACAAGCCACAATAGGTACAGTTAATCTCCACTCCATTAAGCCCGGGACCCCATTCAGAAAACATAAAGCCTGAAGGTGGAATCCTGTGAAGTTTCATTCACTTCCTGGCTTAAAAACTCTGAGCCTAGCTGCGGTTGTGAGCTGTAGGACACCCCGCCCCCAAACACACACACACACACACACACACACACACACACGGCTCTCCAGGTGGTCTAGCACACTGGCTAGGTTATAAGGGCAAGTGCTCCCAGAGGGAGAGAAAGCTAGGCAGACGCAGCATTGCCTTTTACTGCTTAGCCTTAGAAGTTATGAGGCAACACTTTGCTATAATCTAGACACTGAAGTAGCTATAAAGGTCCAAGACCAAGAGAAGAGAACATAGACCCCACACCCCAGTGAAAGAGCGTCAACATCCTGATTGTATGAAGAGCACATGGGATGGGATATACAAGGAAATGGCCATCTTCAAGAAATGTAATCTGCTACAGCCACTAACTTAACTCTAGGATCAATTGTAGAAGTGTAGAAAGAAAGCATAGACCATTTAAGAGGCTCCCGGGAAAGTAGCACATGTAGTTACACTAAAAAGTTAAAAGAGGAATAAAAAAGGTAGTTGCGGAATATGTGGAGCATTTTCCCAACTCTACACTGCGGAAGAATTTTCAGGGTGGAGGAAGATGATAATCTGAACCACGTTAGGATATGCATAGCCAAAGTGGTAAGAGTCTGAGTGATGAAAAGACAAAAAAACAAAACAACTGAAGACTTTGGCTTCCCTTGGGAATAGAGATAAACAGAGGTGTAGGGCAGGATGGAATTAATTCTCAGGAAGGGAGAGGAATTGGTCTTGTTAGGGGCCGTGGAAACCCTGGTGGCTGATCCAAGCTGGGCAAGGGCAGTATTAAGTCTGGCAGAGGGATGGCAAGTGCCAAGAGCATTCAAGGCACATCATGACCAAGAATTGATCCCAATATAGCCTAAATGTTTCACATTAGAAAAACAATTAATATAATCTCTCTTATATAACAGATACTGTGAGGAAAAATTATATACTCACATTAACAGATGCTGGAAAAGCATTGGATAATATGACACTCATTTAGGATAAAAAGAATGCACTTAGCAAACTCGGAATCAAAGAGAACTTTTGAACCTGATAGTGTGTCTACTAAAGAACTCGAGCAATTAGCATACTTAATTTTAGAGTAGTTAAAGGAATTCCCTTTAAAGTCAGGAACAATTCAAGCATACCTGCTAACACTGCTCAGACATGAGCAACAAGGTATGAAAATGAATAAGAGGTTTATAATTACAAAGGAAGAAACAAAATTACTATTCGCAGATAACATGATTATTTACAAAGAAAATCATGGGATCCCTGGGTGGCTCAGTGGTTGAGCGCCTGCCTTCAGCTCAGGGAGTGATCCTGGGGTCCCGGGGTCGAGTCCTGCATCGGGCTCCCTGCATGGAGCCTGCTTCTCCCTCTGTCTGTGTCTCTGCACCTATCTCTCTCTGTGTGTCTCTCATGAGTAAATAAATAAAATCTTTAAAAAAAAAAGAACTTTATTTACAAAGAAAATCAAAGATACTCCACAGAAAAATTATTAGAACTTACTAATCACCAACATACAAAATTCAATAACTTGTCTGTGTATCAGTAATAACCATTTAATGTCCTCTTAATACAATTGCATTCCCAACAGGAAAAAAAGAAATACCTCAGAATGAATATTGAGATACCTAAGAATATATCCAAAAGAAATGTGAAGCTGTTTAAGAGGAAATTATAAAACATTTTATTGTAAAACATAAGATCTTTAAAATGAAGAGAAATTTGTTCTGTATTCACGGATGGAAAGCCTAAACATTGTAAAGATGTCAGTGCATCCCGAATTAATCTATAAATTCGATGTAATTATCATAAAAATCTTAACAGATTTTTCACAGAACTTGGCCAGATTGTAAAGGAGTGAAAACAGATCCACATGAAGAATCATGAGTGTGGAATTTCAGAGCCACAAGGATAATGAGCAAATCTTAAAAGCCCCCAGAAAGAAAAACAGGCCATCACTTGACAAGAGATTTGGCCATCGGTAGAGCGTTTGACTTTCTGGCAACATGTCAGAAGCCAGAAAGCAGTATAGCATTGAGGTCAAAGTTGAAAAATCTCAAAAAAGAAGTGAAAGAAGAAGGAGAGGAGGAGAAAGAGGGAGAGGAAGAGGAGGAGAATGAGGGGTGGAGGAGGGTGAAGAAGAGGAGGGGAAGGAGGAGAAGGAGACTGGAGAAGACCTCTTATCCACAACCTTCTCAGAAAGTTGCTAGAAAATACACTTCACTGGAGAAAAGCAGGAAATAACAAACAGGAAGACATGACATTTGTGGGGATAGAGGAAAGGGAAATCTCAGGCAGCTCTGACATGTGCCATACATTTTGCTGTATGTCGAACCCTTGTGTCGAAATCAGTGGTTCTCAGAGTGGTCCCCAGTCCACTGGAGAACTTGTTAAAAAGGTAAATTCATAGATTTTTTTCCCAGACATATTAGACTCCATCTCAGCAACCCATATTTTATCAAGCCCTGTAAGTGCTTCTGAAGCAACACAGGTGTGAGAACCCTTGACGCAGTGTGCCCCAAAATTCAGCTGTCTTTTAGGTCACAATTATCTCCCTAAATTCTGCTATAGGCATCAAACCTGAATCTTTATTTTTTGATGTTTTATTCTAAAAATACCACATGGTCTGTGTTAACATCTTGGAAAATACAGAAAAAGATAAATGAGAAAGAAAAGTTATTTACAATTCCATGAGCCAGGAAAAGTAGTACATTTATATTTATTATATTATATTATATTATATATGTGTATGTATTTGGATTATGCAGTATGTACACTTTATATATTCTTTTTATTTACTATCATATAATGAATATTTCCTGCGTTATTGAAATATCTTCTACAACCTTATTTTACTAGTGCATATTTCATAATACAGTGGTAGTATGATGCATGATTTTTTTTTTTTTTTACCAATGAAAGTAGAAGCTTTCTCTAATTCTTTGAAAGAAATAAATAATGCTACAATGAATTTTGTCATAGTTCTCTTTTGCAGTTTTGTGTCATGGTTACAAGCACAGACCCTGCAGTCCGACAGCATGTTATTCCTCAGCATGCCATTTGCTCGTTGTGTGGCCTTCTGCATATTTAATTCATCTCTCAGGGTTTCTGTCTCTCATTTATAAATGGGGATGCTACTACTTTTCATGGTGAAGACTGAGCAGGAAAATACATGTAAGGCACCTAATGTGGTACCTATCTAAAACTAATGCTGAAACTAACTCTTAATCACTGCTGGTAGGAAGAGTGGATTGTCGCAGCTACCCTGGAAAACAATGTGGCACTACCTTGTGAAACCGAACTTGTACAAGCCGGTAGTAATTCCACTTCTAGGTATAAGCCCAAATTCTTGCACATATATATACACAGTGAGATGTGTGCAAGAATACTCATAGCACCATTTTTTTAAAAAGATTTTAATTATTTATTTGAGAAAGTGGGAGCACAGAGAGAGAGGGAGAAGCAGACTCCCTGCTAAGCAGGGAGCCTGAATCAGGGCTTGATCCCAGGACCCTGAAATCATGACCTGAGCTGAAGGCAGATGCTTAACTGACTGAACCCTCCAGGCACCCTTGTAGCATTCTTTATAATAACATAAAAACCAGAAACAATCCAAATGTTCAGCAACTGGAGAACAGATATATCATGGTACCTTCGTATAAAGGGAATAAACTATAACTAAACAATGACACAGATGAATATTAAAAACTGAAGATAAATTTTAAAATGTAACTTATATTAAAAAAAAACACTGATGCTAAAGGAAAGTGAATCTGCAACTGTAGCAACAGTAATACTAGCAGGAATAATAACCGTGTATTTTTTTTAATGGGTCTTATAAATTCCTAAAACCAAATGTTTTGGGTAAACACTGGACTAGTTAGGTCTTCTGTTTTCCCTTTCAAAAAAAAAAGTTTTATTGATCTATTATATAACCATTAATTTAAGAGAGTGGCCCTTCTATTACATCCCTCCTGACATGGTACATCTGCCATGACCATTTACTAGGCAAAAGACACTACACTGTTTTAATTTGATTTTTTATGTTAATGATGTATAATATTTTTAGTGCAAATAATAATTCTATTCCTTAGCATTAAATCTGCCCAAACACTTTGATGACATTTTCAGTGAAGATTGATAATTGCATTGACTTCTGAAAGTAAACTACCAATTTTTTCAAGGGAAGCCCATGGGTGGTTAGGTTGGGATGCAATACCTACCAGTCTAGGTAGGATAAGTAGCACATACAAGTACAGAGGTGTTAAGTGATGAAGATTCAGAAAATGGGGACATGCTTAATATAACCCTAGGAATATGTGTGTAGAATTTTAAGAGACAAGAAAGTCTAAAAAGATTGAGGGTAGGCTTTTAAACTATTCTAAGTGTTATAAATTTTGTTTATAGGCAACAGGGAACATTAAGAATTATTTAATTGATTCATTTGCGTTGCCAGATTTTGTGTTAGAATACTAATTGATGGTAGAGAAAAGGACTTTTTGGAAGGAGAAAGCCTAGACATGAAGTACTAGGCTTTTGAAATCATCTAGGAGAAAGAAGGCCCAAGTCAAACAAAGCCAGTGGCTGTAGAGAATAAAGGGAATTGGGACCACGGCTACTTCAGAGGCACAATCAATAGGATGGTGAGTGATTAGACTCTGGCACTAAGTGAACGTTTTGCACTCAAGTTTTTACATTGGTCAAACAAAATGGAATTTTGCCCTAATGATTTAGAGAACATAAGGAAGGGAAGAGAAACACACATGTGTGTACACACGCACAGACACTTATTTATATATTTATAATAAGCCTCTATTTGGACGATTTTTGCTCCCATTTTTCAAGTTTATGTACTCACTGTTTCTTACAATCTGTGGTGTCACTGACAATCTTTCCAAACAATGCTCTGTCTGAAATTTTCTCTCTTCACCCAAAATATATTTCCTTTTTCCAGTGCAGCAAACACGTCTCTTATGTTTTATATCTTCATTTTTGCTCCTCTACATCATCATCTGCATCTTTCTCCGCCCAGTTATGTGCCCTAGAAGTACATACCAATCAATATGATATGATCAATAGCACCTTCATAAAGGGGCTTCATCCACAGTCTTCCCTGTGCTCTGTCTTACTTTTCCCAGAGGTAGGATCTGTCAATAGAGAGCAACAGTGAAAGGGAGAAAGAGCAGAGAGGATGAGGGTTGGTGGGGTGGTTCAATAACCCAGGCTCCCTCCCCCACCAAAGGAGAGCTACTGGAGGAGGCCCCGGCCACCCCAACACATAGCATTCTCTCACTTTCTGTCTCTCTGTCTCTGTCTCTCTCTCTCCCCATCTCCCCAGCTCCCCTCTCTTCAGGTTGGTTCTGAAATTCTGGGAACTTCTTTCCCTTCTTGTGTCTTCAGGCCTAGAGGTGGAAATGGAGAGCCTATTACCTATTTCTAGCTCAGGGTCCTGCACTCTTCTTTTTGATTTCCCTACATTCTGCCCACATCCATGTAAATAGTGCCTTGATTAAACTGTTGTCAAATTGCTCAAATTGAGTGTAACATCTGTTTCCTGCTGGGATGTTAACTGGTACAGAAATTGGTACTGGAAATAGCTCAAGGAAATAGACCTTCAACATGGGAATCTGGGATTGGGTTACTCTCTTTGCCATCAGGAAAAGGGGCATGAGTAACTAAGTGCATCTGGGGGATCATGATTATTTAAATTAAAGTAGAATACAGTGAAGGTCAAATGGAGGGCAAGTTGTTGGAAAATCTGTTCACCCCAGCAATTAGTCTCCATGGCGATAAGATAGTTTTAAAAATTGTGGCATTTGGTGTTTTTTTTCCTGATGGCTCTAGAGCAGAGGTTCTCAATTAGTGGCAATTATACCACCCAGGGAGATTTTGGCAATGTTTGGAGACCATTTTGATTATCACAACTTGGGGGTGAGGGTTACTATTGGTTTCTAGAGGGTAGAAGCCAAAGATGACACTAAATATCCCACAGCACAGAGAAGAGCCCCACGACAAGAATTATCTGGCCCCAAATGTCAACAGGGATAAGGTTGAGAAACTCTGCCCTAGAGAGAAATGGAAAACAGTGAATATAGAATTGAGAACATGAATAAAAATCAGATAGCCTTGGAAAATAATAAGATATCCTCATCTCCTGGAGTTTTAGGGCAGATGGAGCTAAAGACCATGTCAGAGGTCTAGTCATAAGGAGTGTGGAGAGGTGCCTGGGTGGCTCAGTCTATTACACGTTGGACTCTTGATTTCAGTTCAGGTCATGACCTCAGGGTGATGAGATCAAGCCCTATGTCAGGCTCTACACTGGTCATGGCATCTGCTTGGGATTCTCACCTCTCCCTCTGTCCCTCCCTCTGCTCGCTTGTGCTCTCTCTCTCTCTCTCTCAAATAAATAAATAAATAAATAAATAAATAAATAAATAAATAAATAAATAATAAATAAAGACAGACAGACTGTGGAGAAATATTCACCCTGCCAAGTCTCATACAAATCTAGATAAGGGTCCCGCTGTAGAGACCTGGGGCCATAAGACATGGGACAGGAACATTTGTGCTAAAAGAGATAGGCAGGGAACATTGAACTTCAAATCTTTCTGAAATGCCTGCAAGTGGAGAGAGTCACTTAACTTCCCCATAAGAAGGAACCAGGGTGGGATCCGTGGGTGGCGCAGCGGTTTGGCGCCTGCCTTTGGCCCAGGGCGCGATCCTGGAGACCCGGGATCGAATCCCACATCGGGCTCCCGGTGCATGGAGCCTGCTTCTCCCTCTGCCTGTGTCTCTGCCTCTCTCTCTGTCTCTCTGTGACTATCATAAATAAATAAAAGTTAAAAAAAAAAAAAGAAGGAACCAGGGTCCCCTTGTTTAAAAGCTTATGAATGGCTACATCTAAGCTAAGGACGCCCAGCTGATGCTTGTCTCACCACAGCACATCTGATGCATACAGGCTCCTAATTAGACCCCAACATGGGACAAAGAAGTACCAGATCTGTTTTGGAAGCAAATATATCATAATATATATGATTAAGCCAATCCATACTGGCAGGAGCCTGGGGAGCATATGAAAGGGTAGATTCTAAGTGTGTCAGACCAAGAAGGATTAAGCATCAAGTTTGAGCTGGCCATATTCAATAAAATGTCTGTACTCACTGCAGGATTTGAGTTTAATGTGTCGCCTCAAGCACCTGGGGGTGGTGTAAATCTTTCACTAGGTTGGCTAATTGAAACAGGACTTAACAGTGGTTTACAATCTGTGCAGTACAAATGCTGAAACCTTCCTGGCATGTTCTACTACAGATTTTCTTGTTCTATCAGAATCGCCTGGGGAAATTTGGTAAAAATTCAAAAGCCCACTCTAGTACTACTCCACTACTCTAGACCAGTGGTTCTCGAACCTCAGTCACATCAGAAGCACTTGGGGTGTTTTCAAAATTCACAAAGTGTAGGTGACACCGTGGACCGAGTAAATCAGAATCCCTGCAGGTGGGACTCAGACATCAGTGTTTTTTGAAGCTTCCCAAGTGATTCTATGCAGACATGCTTGACAGCCACCAGATAAAAGAGTCTGAAGGTCCAGAGGAGAAGGATGGGCCCTTTTGAGAAAGGAGCCTACAATGTGGCTCTAGGAGTATATCATGGATCTTCTTCATTTTTTTCGGAGGAATCTATTGACTTGAACCAGTATAATTAATGCAGTGGGGATGAAGGTGTTCCAAGGTATTTAGACACTAGCTCTGATCTGATTCTAAGCCTTGGAGACCTAGAATACTGCTATGGCCTAGTGGCAAGATTGGCACAGTGGAGGCCAGGTCACAGATGGAGGGCTGACCGGAGGTTTTTAGACATGGGGGCTAGTCAGACTATAGGTTCATCCTATGATACTCCTCCAGTCCCAGCAAATATAGCAGGGATAAATCACTGAGAATTTCCTCATTTATTTCCTGACCAATAAACACTATTGCAGTAGAAAAGGACAGATGGAACCCCCTGGAAACGTTCCCTTTCCCACTAACCTCACTGAGAGTGAACCAAAATCAGATACTATTTCTCTAGGGAATTTAAGAGACAAAGGCCTCCACTGAATACTTGAAAGATACTTGGGTGACCAGTTATATCCCCATTCACCTCACCTGTTTGGTTGGTACAAAAGTGAGATGAACCATGGACTTCTCCTCATTAAAAGTGGGTACTGAGCCCCTAGGACAACATTACTCACCACAGTGACCAGCCTGCTTCCTGGTAGCAAGTCGTTATCTTGAACCCCTTTTGCCACGGAGGGAATAGAGACTTATTTTCACAGGGACTGGCACATATTCGTGGCAGAAATTAGTTTTCCTTGCCCTTTCTTTGGTCAGTGCCACTATTTATGGGCTTATAGAATGCCTTATCCAGGGATGCCTGGGGGGTTCAGCAGTTAAGCACCTGCCCTTGGCTCAGGTCAGGATCCTGAAGTCCCAGGATCAAGTCCCCCATTGGGCCTGCATAGAGCCTGCTTCTCCCTCTGCCTGTATCTCTGCCTCTCTCTGTGTCTCTCATGAATAAATAAATAAAATCTTTTAAAAAATGCTTTATCCATCGTCATGTAATGCTGCAGATACTGCTTGTGTTCAAGAAATTCATGTTATGGTGGAGGACGTATGGTAACATGACTCTATTCTTACCCAGAAGCTGAAGCTCAGTCATTGGACCAGGTAGAGACAGAATCCTGATGGATGAAGGACTGTCTTAGAGGATACAGTATGTTTTTAGCCAGTGTCTAGTGTTTGGTGCCTTCTTACTTACAGTCAGGTTCAGGAACCAAGGCATGGAGGTAGAAGTGGTCCTAGTTAATAATCAAACCCTTGATGAATATTTGCTTGTTTTCAGTACCCACAGCCTTAGCCTCATTGGACTTAGAGATCTATGCCCAAGGAAGGGGTGTTTTTACTGGGGAGCATGATTATGATCCCACAAATTGGAAACTGAAAGTCAACTTCGGCTATTGGGAATCCCTTCTACCACCAAACCAACAGACAGACAAGCAGGTGACTCTATGATCCTATGTACTCGCTGCCCCTGGGGTTGCTACTCTACTATGCAAACAAGGAGGTTCCAAATTCAAATGAAGAGATTCCTTATCACCAGCGAACTGTTGCTATCCAATAAAGACCTCTAGGATCTCACTGCCCATCTGAGTGAAAATCTGGGTCATTCTACAGGGTGAAGAAGCCTCTCCAGCAGAGATACTAACAGAATGCAAACAAAAAATATAGAATAGGTAGGGGAGGAAGGCAGCACAGACAACATGAGCTTGCGATGAGTTACATAATTAGGGACCATAGCAGTTCTTTTTAATATTTGCTGTTTATCCCTTCCCTGTTTATTCTCTGGCCCCTTATATACAGACCCCCAATTGCAGCTAATATTACAGACTTCAGGTAGGAAGTCTATCTCCCCATGATACTATGTTAGCAGTTGGGATTTTCTGTGTTCCTTGTGTTGAGGACATGAATTTCTTACCTGGATGAAGTACCAGAGTGGAGGGTAAGGGACCAAAGAAATGAACCATATGAATGTCTTCTATTTGTCCCTCCAGACCTGGGGGGAGAGGGGGCATCCACCTAACCTTCCCCCATCTTTTACTGTTTGCCCTAGAAAGATGACCAATAACAATTGATCCTTTGGCTTTCAATCGAGTACAGACAACAGGAAACATTAACATGAAATCAGAAGAAGGCAGGAAGTGAGCTGGGCATTTATTCCCCTGGTTTCCTCCCAGGGACTTGCATGGCCTAGCAACCCACTTCCTCCAAGGGGATGGGCCCCTCTACATAGTCCTCCACTATTCGGATTCTGCTTAATTGCTTCCTGCATTTGCCCCATCATGCCCATGAGTTTTTCTGAGCACAGCACCAGCCTCTACCCTGCACATGCATTTGTAACAAGTCTCTTTATTAAACTTGCCTCAAATTACCCAATTTGAGGATGCCATCTGCTTTTGCCAGGACCCTGACTGATAGAGTTCCTCTTTTAATGATATTTTTCTACGCTTTTACTATCTAAAAAGATTTGGGAATTTTTAATTAAAAGAAAAGTTTCCAAAAAGAAGAAGAAAACTCATTTTGAATTTTTTTTTTTTTTTTTTTTTTTTTACATTTTGGGATGATGAAATTCTAAATAGCCCTGATTTTGGATTGCAGTCTTTGAAATTACACTGTAAATAGCTTTGATTTGGAATTGTATGTCCCAGAATCAAGGTTATTTGCAAATTTATTTTGCCAAAATCAGAAACCAGGTTTGAGAGTTCCAATCCTCTTATTTAAGGGAAATATTGTAACAAACTGAGCATAATTGTAGAAGGAAAGTATAGAAACATTTTTCTTGCCTGTGTATATCTAATTTGCAAACCACAAACAATATTTAAGCCATTCATTTGAGCTCATTTGCTCAGTTACTGTAGTTACTTCAATCAGAACTATAGTTCTCAGTATGCCACTGCCCAGCTGAGGATGGTAATTCAGCATCCTGTTCTTAGCACGCTGAGTCAGAATTTCTAAAGAATCTTGAACAAGCTAGCCAAAGAAATTAACATATTTTATTTCTCTTCAAAAATATTCAAAACGTGAATATAGGCAAAAATAAGTACATATCAGGATTGGAGTTATAAAATAAGTGTTCAAAATAATGTGATATTTAATAAAAACAGGATGAAAATTACTTCTATTATTTTTACAGGTAGCAACATACTTCAATAGTTTGCTCTTGTGATTTTACGTATGTAAAAACAACATCATCACTGACTATATTTCTACATATTCGTAATTTCAAGAGCGTCTTTTAAACATCTGGATGTTAAAATGTGATTCTTCTGGGCTCAGATTTAATAAGGTCCCTAAATTTTAGAACAAGGTGATAGGTGCTGCGTACTTCCAACATGAGATAGATACTAAGTCAATTCAGAGAAGAGGTTGGAGAAAGTTGTCCATCGTAACTGGGGCAAGAACCCCTGCGTGCTCCTTATGCTAGTAAAGGGTTAGCAAGATGACCACTCTAATATATTGTGTTCATGCCTCAGAGTAATGGATGTCATTTTTGCTACATTTTAGAATCACTGGGAATCTTTTAAACATTTCCACGCATGAATTGCACTCCATAGAGATCAACTGAAATGTCTGGTTTTGGGAGCTAGATACTGGTGTTAAGATCCTGGGTGGTTTCATTGTGCAGCAAAATTTAGAAGCCACTGCCCCAGGGTTTGAGAGAGTATAAGCACCAGATATGGCCCATCCTTGAGAAGACTAAAGGCAAAATATTTCAGCTGGAACAGATTGAATGAAGGGTGTGAGTGGGGGGAAACAAGAAAGCCTGCATTTTCTTCTGGATCAAGAAAAGCCTGCCACCCAGCAAAGAGCCTGCCTGGGGGCGGTCATCTTGAAAAGGACCCAGCCCAGCAGGATTTCTGGTTGGGTTTGAGGCAGCCTGAGAAGAAAGAGACCATGCACTGTTGAGTGCAGAAGCTGAGAGCAGAGCAATTAAATGGCTACCAGGGAGGTTGTGCCAAGGAGACCACCCGAGGTGTCTCATGAGGTAGTAATGATACTTTTGCTTCTGATACCAGATTATAACAGTACCAGTAAGTAAAACTGCCCCCACACCTCCTCTTCTCCAAGAAATCAGCACATAATGGAAAAATGTTATAGAAAAGCTAACAGAGAAGGAAGTTGCCACCTCCTACTCCCTATTGCAGGCTTCTTTGTATGAAGTAGCCCTGAGTTGGAGTGCAGAGAAACCTGAATTTTAAAAGACATTGGGGCTTTAATTATTATAAGGGATAGATGTTTTAATTACTGAGATGGGACTTTTCTGGGGCTAAACATACAGAAGAGAATTTTGTGATCTGAGAGTAATCCAAAGCCTGGAGTTTTGTCCAAGGTTTCACATGTGGGGTAGGGAAGAATGATCCCAAATTTGGGAATTGAAAGGTAATGGACAAAGAATAGATTTTGTTTCTGTTTTGCACACTTTCAAGCTCAGCTTGCTCAGTAATAGTTTACCCCCATGTATTTGAAGGTATTCAAGAAGGGTGACACTGTGTCCCTTTACCTCCCTGCCATTATCAGAGCCCCATTTGTCTTTCTACTGCATGAAAATTAGAAGGCCAGTGTCCTGCTGTCTCTGCTCAGCTGCCATTGCTGGGCACTCACTCAGAAATGGGAACTTACAGTAAACAACAAGAAGAATAGGATTGGCAATGATTCTTTGCATCCTAAGAGATATAATCTCCCTGAAGGAACCACTGAAAGCAGATACAGAGAGAAGAAGCTCCTGTTAAAAGTGCACAGTGTTTGTGAGTCCCATCACTGTGCCCTAAAGATTCTACAGTAGTCCAACGAAGCCCCAATAAATGAAGGCCTGGACAATGAGTGTGTCTAGTGTGCATACCAATGTGATACTAGAAATACTACAAAAAAAACCACATTTACTGAAAGTCAACAATACTTCTGGAAAGAAGAAAAAAAACCTTAGGAAATGATGGGGAAAAAAGGTAAATTCTTAAAGCTGATTGAAGATAGCTACAAAATGCGTACATCAAGCATTATATTTTATATCAAAATAACGAAACCATTCCTATCAAAATGAGGAACAAGATAAGAATTTCTACATCACGCTGCATTCAATATTGCTATCATGGGCATAATTATTTTACTCCCAACATTCCTACGTTGAAGCCCTAATCCCCAATGTAACTGTATTTGGAGATGGAGCCTTTAAGGAGGTCATGCAGGTTAATCGAAGTGATGAGGATAGACACCTAATCCAATAGGAGTAGGGCCCTAATAGAGAAATACCAGGGATGCACACAGAGAAAAGGCTTTCTGAGGGCACAGTGAGAAAATGGCCATATCTACACTTATTATATTGCTGTTATAAAATGCATTTAGGGATCCCTGGGTGGCGCAGCGGTTTGGCGCCTGCCTTTGGCCCAGGGCGCGATCCTGGAGACCCGGGATCAAATCCCACGTCGGGCTCCCGGTGCATGGAGCCTGCTTCTCTCTCTGCCTGTGTCTCTGCTTCTCTCTCTGTGTGTGTGTGACTATCATAAATAAATAAAAATTAAAAAAAATCTTAAAAAAAATAAATAAATGTTTAAAAAATAAACAAACAAATAAATAAATAAATAAATAAAATGCATTTAGCTGTGGTATAGAATTCTTTTGCTGTGTTACTAATTCTCAATGTTAATATTTTATTTTGAGGCTTTTATTTATCAATTTCAGACTGTAAATTTAGGGGCTATATCAAATTTTGATGTAATTGTTTTCGCTGGATTTATAAATATAGCTTAATTTTTTTAATACACACACACACACACACATCCATACTCTGGAAGAGTTTATATAGCACTAATGTTTCCAGTCTGTAAATAGTTAGCCAGTTTCCTCAATAAATGTATCTCGGATTGTGTAAGCAAATGCTTGAGGAGGGTGGGAATAGTATACAGGTCTTTGACAACTACGATAATTTATCTTTTTGAATTTCTCTCTCCTTCATGCTCAGTTTTTACAGTTTATAGTATTAATTTGTAGTGCATTATAAATATGATTTCCAGTTTCTCACTTCCATGTTTTCTTATTTTTCCACTGTTTCTTCTGTTAATGTGATGAGGCACATGAATTAATAGATTTTCTAGTGTAATAAACATGCATTTATAAGATAGCCCTATCTTGGTCATAATGTGTTATATGCACACTGGATTTAGTGTGTAAAATTTTATTTACAATTGTTGAATATATGTACACAGATGAGATTTTTTTTTTTTTTTTTTGCACTCCTGACAAGTTTTGGTATCAGGTTCATTATAAGTTCATAAAATGGGCCTTGGACTCTTCCGCTGTAACATGGACCTGAAGTTTGACAGGCCTGGCCTTGCACGTGGTTGTGAAGAGTTGGGAGCTAGGGAGTGACTTTTAAATCACAGCCCCTGGCTTCCTGGGAAGTACCTGAGACTGCTCCAGTGGGCGAGGGAGGCACTGAGGCTGGGTGCAGAGTTTAAAAGGGCACTACAAAACTCAATAATCAGGGACACCTGGGTGGCTCAGCAGTTGAGTGTCTTTCCTCACCTCAGGGCATGACCCTGGGGTCATGATCAAATCCCACATTGGGCTCCTTGCAGGCACCCTGCTTCTCCCTCTGCCTATGTCTCTGCTTCTGTCTCTCTGTGTGTCTCATGAATAAATAAATAAAAAATATATTTTTAAAAAGCCAAAAAAAAAAACACGCCTCAGTAATCAAAATAACTAATAAGGCAATATTTTATAAAATCAAAATCAACACCAAAAAATCCATGATGAACAAAATATCAAAGTCTTAAATCAACAGAAGGTCCAACTCTGCATTTAAGGAACATTCAGCCTTACTTGCTCCACCCTAAACCCCTGTCCCTGCTGAATAGATGGAATTCCAGCTCCCCCACTCACCCACCCATCCAGCCTTGTAAAATCCTGCCATCCTCACTGTCCTCCTTTATGGAAGAATGCCTTCCTTATGCTGTGAGCACACACGTTCTAAGTGTGAGGAAGGATGGATTTCCACATATGAACACTCCTGTGGAACCATCCATCACCCAGAGCAAAACAGAAAACATTTCCAGCTTCCTGAAGATTCCCTAATGCCCCTTTCTAGTCTATGCTCCCCATGCCACCATCATAGATTAGCTTTGTTCATTTGTTCACATAAATGGAATCACACAGGCATTTTTTTAAAAAAAAATTTATGTCTGGCTTCCTCCACTCAACATTGTATCTTTGAGATAGATTCATGTCCATGTAGAATTAGCTTCTCCTTCAACCCTCGCAATTTGTAGTATTCCATTTGATGAAAAAATTCACAATTTACCCTCCATTGATGGATATTTAGTAATATAGTTATGGTAATATAATTATGCCCATGATAGCAATATTGAATATTGCATGATGTAGAAATTCTTATCTTGTTCCTCATTTTGGTAGGAATATTTTCATTTCCAGATTTAGACTGTTATAAACAAAGCTGCCATGGACATTCTTTTAAATGACTTTCCATGAACATACATACTTGTTTCTGTTGAGAATATGCCAAGGAGTAGCGCTGTGGGTCAGGCCCCATACACCTCTCTTTAGCTCAGTAAGTTTTGCCAAATCATTTTCTAAAATGGTTGCAGGGTAGGAGAGTTCCAGCTATTCCACATCCTCACCAACTATTTGGTATCCTCTGTCTTTCCATTTTAGCCATTCTTTGTGGCTTCCAAATACAAATGATTAATAATGCTGTGGAACCACACAATATTATTGCCCCTTTGTATATACTCTTTTATGAAGTGCCCATTCAAATCCTTTGCTTCTATATTATCTCTGTCTTATTGATTTGCAGGAGCTCTTCATATATTCTGATAGGAGTCCTTTATGTATTACAATACATAAATTCTCGAAAAAGAAAGGTTCATAAAATTGGTTGAAAATGTTTTTTTGTTTTTGTTTTTTTTTAACCTATTCTTAGGGGGCCTGGATGGCTCAGTCAGTTAGGCATCTGACTCTAGATTTCAGCTCAGGTCATGATCTCGTGGTCCTAAGATACAGGCCCAAGTCAAGCTCTGTGTTTAGCACAGAGTCTGCTGGAGATTCCCTGTCCTTCTGCCCTTGCCCCTACCATTCTACATACTCTCTTTCTCTCAAAACAAAATGAAACACCTAATCTGTGAAGGGGTTTATATAAAATCTGGGATTATTTAGTGTTTGACTACTAGAACCTCCCTGAAAAATCAACTGGTCTATTGTTTTTGTTGAAAACTACTGATTGAATTTTAATTAATTAATGATTGAATTCCTTTAATGGTTACATTACCTATCATTTCTTCCTGAATTGAAATAATGAGGATCTAATCACTTTTCACCGCTCCAATGCTATCATCCCAGTTGGAGACAGCATCATCTCAACTGGTTTACAGCTTTCATTTCTCCATTCACTTCCCTATTTCTACCTCTGCCTTCATAGAGCAGTATTTTCAAAAAGAATTCTCTGTAATGATGGCGTATACCTGTGCTGTCCAACATGGTAGTTCACTAGCCACATTTGGCTGTTGTGCACTTGAACTATGGATTAATGCCATGGAGAAACTGGCTAATTAAACTTAAATTTAAGTAGCTACAGTTGTCTAATGACTACAGAATTGATAGCACAGCCTTAGTGTTTCTTTTTTTTTTCCCAAAACAGAAGATTGAATGAGCCTTTACAAATTTAAATCAAATCAGAAGATGTTACTCCTCTGCTTAAATCTTTCAAAGGATCTTCACTGTATTAGCTTTATGGTGACTTTGAACTTACATTACCTGGCCCCCTCTTTACCTCTCTGATTGTATCTTTTATTAATTTTATGTTACTCTCTTACTTTCCTCCCTTGCAAGAGTCACACTTGGCCTTCTTGCTATTCCTTGAACAAACTTTCCAGACATATTCTCACATTAGCGCTTTTCACAGGCCCAACCAGCAACACTATTTCCTCAGGTGTCTCATGGGTAAAACCTTCATCCACTTCAAGTCTTTGCTCCAGTATCACATGGTCAATAAGAACTACTCTCAGTCATCAGCATTATTGATCCCTTTCAACTACTTACAATGACATTTTTTTTTTTTAGATAGCATTTAAAATCTAACGTATCATGTAATTTCCTGACCTATTGTGTTTGCTTTAGTGTCTGTCTTCTAACTTGTGGTCTGAAATGTAGGCTCCTCAAGGTCAAGATCTTTTGCTGTTTTGTTCACTGAAGCATCTCAAATCCAAAAACAGTTTGAGATACATAATAGATGTTCAAAGAGTATTTGTTGAATGAATGTGTAAATGAATATTTTTAAAAGTTTTATTTTCCATAAAGATATCCATTTATCTAACTCATACCATTTCACCACGGGATAGATTTATCCATTATATCCTAGATTTTTAATCTGCTCAACATCCACAGCACCTGCAATGTGAATGTCTCTTTTCATTTATGGTGAGTTGTTCATTTCTTCCTTCAACCTCTTTTTCTTAATCTTGTCAGAAGTATGTCTCCTACTAATCTTTTCAGAGAACTGACTTTTGACTTTTTTAATATTTCCTTTAAATATTTGTTTTCTATTTCAGTAATTTTGTTCATATCTTTATTATATCATTCCTTGATTTATTCTATTGTTCTTTTTTTCTATTGTTCTTATATAGAGTTTTTTAATTGAGAGATTAGCTTCTTAAATTTTAGGATTATATTTCTATTGTAAAAATTTATAGCTATGATTTTTTCTTTACCTGTATCCTTAGCTTCATCCCACAGGTTTTAACAAAAAAGTGTTTTGAATAACATTCAGATCTAAGGATTTTCTAGTTTCCCCTTTTTTTTAAATGAGAGGTTGAGAAGCTCTAGTTGTTAGGAAATTTAAAATTAATCTTTTGGTTGTTATTGTTTCTTGGCCTTTAGGCTAAGATCAAGTGTAATCTTTTGGTTGTTACCTTCCAACCTAATTTCACTATAGACAGGGAATAATTTTATATATTGCCATATCTTAGAAATATGTTGAATGTAGTTTTTGGTCTATATTTTGGTTACATATAATAAATGGTTTACGTTTTCTTGAAAATAATGTGCATTTCCAGTGTTGGGCATAATATCATGTATGTATTTATTAAGATGTTAATCATTTTAGTCATATTTCTATGTTCTTACTTAGAAATATGCTTGGTAATTTGTCTATTTCTGAGAGTATGTTAAAAACCTATTACTATTAAATCAGATCTCTTAATATCTTTTTGTAGCTTTTCTCCTATTTATACTTTATAAATTTTGATGCTATGTCATTAATTTTGTACATGTTTTATCGGTAAGTAGTAAAGATTATAAAATTTGATAATTATTTATTGAAATATATTTTGCATGTTATTACAATGGCATCTAGTTTTTTTAATATTTGCATGGCATACTATTCCTCATTCTACAACTCTCAATCTTTCCTTATATTTTATATACATTATTTGGAAATAAAATAATTTTCTTTTTTAAGAATCACTTAACAGGGCAGCCCAGGTGGCTCAGCGGTTTAGCACCACCTTCAGCCCAGGGCGTGATACCGGAGACCCGGGATCTTGTCCCCTGTCGGGCTCCCTGCATGGAGCCTGCTTCTCCCTCTGCCTATGTCTCTACCTCTCTCTCTCTCTCTCTCTGTGTCTCTCATGAATAAATAAATAAAATCTTAAAAAAAAAAGAATCAATTTAACAGTATTTGTGTTTTATGTTTATATTATTATTGTGTTTATGTTTATATAATATGCTATTATAATTATTATTCTGTTTATATAATATGTTATTACATAATATATAATTATATAAATAATAAAATGCCATTAATACATAGTTATCTGTAATGTTAATATATAATAAAAAGTCATTTTTTTCTTTATACTGTATAGTTTATTATTCTGCAATTACCCTAAAGTTAATCAATACCTTTACCTTCTTTTTAAAAATTCAAGTATATAAGAGAATTTAAATTATGATTGCCTGCTTTCAACTTATATGCTATTGCTGTTTATTACAGCAGTTATTCATTTTTCCTCTACTCTATAAATTATTTTACTTTTGCTTTCTTAATTTTCCTTTTTTTCTCCCTAATATTATTCTGCTTTGCATCTTAGACCTTCAAGGGAACTTTCTCTCTGAAGCAAATTCTTTAGAATTCCCATTAATGGTGGTCTAGGAGTGAACTTTCTCAACGTTTTTTCTAAAATTGTCTTTATTTTACCCAATTTCTTGAAATATATTTTTACTCAATGAAGAAATATGTCAAGGTGTTTATTTTACATATAAAAATATTATTTTACTCTTTTTCTACTTTTGAGCTGTTTTTTAGAGGTGGATAACTCTTTTATAGTGGTCTGTATTGCCTTTCCAGGTGCTTTTAAGATTGTTTTTCCTTTGATATTCTGTAGTTTCAATATCAGGACAAGTGATGAGAATTATTTTCACTGTGAATCCTCTTTTGAAGAGGTATGAATTCATTACATGAGCCAATGTTTTAATTTTAGGGAAAAAATGGAATGACTTACAGATTTTATGACATGCTTTTTCATCATCAAAGAATATGAGGGTTTTTTTCTAATAATTTATTGATGTAATGGATTACGTGATACACACATTTATATTTAACTATTCTTTTATTTCTCTATAAAATCTACTTGGTCATAGTGTATTGCTCATTTGAGATATTTCTGAGTCCTTTTGTTAACATTTTACTTAAAATTATCTGTTTTTTACTTGAAATTGAGATTTTTCTATAATCTTACTTTACTTGCTATCATGATAAAGCTTTATTATTAAAATTCTACTGGCTTTATAATGTGAAACGGGAAGATTTATATCTTTCTTATGGCCAGGGATAGTTTCAATAGCATTACAGTCTTTAATAGATTATTTAAAATTGAGCTGTGAAGAAACCTGGTCCAGGTGCCCTTTTCAATAGCATATCTTTTATTATCTCCAGAATTTCTTTCTTTCTAACTGGTCCATTAAAATTTTTCAATTGTGATTGGGTAATTTTGGTAGTTTATATTTAATTCTAGGAAATCAGGCTAATTATCTTGATTTTCAAAGTTGTCTTTTACTTATATGAAGGATTATTTCAAGGTTTAAACAAATCCTCCTTTATGGTGCATTATCTTTCTCATTCCTCATGGAGTCTACACGTGTATTTTTTTTCTTCTTTTGCTTCCTCAATAACACTTATAAGTTTTCTATATATTCTAAATAGCAATGTCCTTTAAGTAATTAACATTATTATCAACATACTAACCATAATCCTAACTATTAGGAGGTCATGACTCATAATAGTTTGCAATTTAAAAAACTATTATACCAAAAGAAAAAGAAACTTTACAATGTGTTAAATAAAAACAAATATGTTTTTAAAATTCTGTTGGCTAGGCAGCCTCTGTGGCTTAACAGTTTAGCACCATCTTTAGCCCAGGGCATGATCCTGGAGACCCAGGATTGAGTCCCACATCAGGCTCCCTGAATGGAGCCTGCTTCTCCCTCTGCCAGTTTCTCTGCCTGTCTCTCTCTCTGTCCCTCATGAGTAAATAAATAAAATCTTAAAAAAAAAAAATCCTGTTGGCTTTGGGTGGGACAGACAAAATATAGAAAAATAAGGTCTATTGAAGTTAATTACTGATGTAATATCAGAGAAATCTGAATTTTTGAGAAAAAAAACTGAGATAAAGCATTTTTATTGATAAATGTTCATCCGACATTAAGAAGCTTTCAAGTACACAAAAATATTATAGGACTATGTCATTAAAGCAGACCTCCCAGGTCTTTTCATTTAATTAAAATAAAATTAAAAGCCTAGATGCATAAGGAGGATCTTGAAAATGCCTGATTTTAGATTACCCAATAATGTCAGTGTGTGAGAACGGAGTTAAACTGGTTTATTTAGAGGGGGGAAAAAAGAGACGTTTACATCTCTAGTGTAGTGAGTCACATTTGTTCCACATATGCTCTTCCTTCCCAATTACATAATTTCATATACCATAGTACACTTAGGAAAAAGGTGACAAATTGTATCTACTATTAAACACAATAAATCAATAAGAAATAACCCCTCCTCCAATTAAAAAATGTAACTTCAAAGAAAGTAGGTAAGAGAAAATATATAAACAAAAAATAAGCAAAAATCTTTAACTTATTAAAGAAAACAAATTGAAAAGTTTATATTACAAAGATCTGAAAGCATGTAAATGTTTCAATATTAGAAAAACTAATATAATTGTGATATTTATGTCTGTTGAAGTCACATGTGATTGTCTTGAACAATGGAGAGAAAGTTGTGTGGGGGAATGAGAAATATAATAAAAGTAAATCATTATCTGTTTTAGTAGGAAGGAAACTGGTAAAATTGTAAACTGAATAATTATGCAAGAGTAGTATAAGTATGCTATATAGAAATATGGAGTTAAATACCAGAAGAAACAGCTACAAATGTTGAATGTAGTCATTACTAAGAAGTAAGAATCAAGGGTGGGGTGGAATAAATTAGGATACAATTTTTTTTCTGTTGTAAGCCAAGAAATTCAATTTGACTTTTTAAAAATATGTATAAGCATTTTAGTGATAAAAAATTTTAAAAATTCAAAAGGCATAACTTCAACTATGTATTTATTTGTATATGGGTATATACATTCATAAATCCACCAAGAATGCTAACAGATAAATGCTAAAGAGCCCACAGTTTTATCACAAAGTAGTGGCACTATGGGCAAATATATTTTATTTCTTATACTTTTTCTATTTTCAAAGTGTTCTATACTATTGAAGATACGTCTGTATTTAGAAAAAAATTAAAAATACATCTGTCAAATACATACCAGCACTGTATTATGTGCTGGGGATGCTTAGATGAATAAGATGCCGACAACTACCACCTGAGATATCTAGGATGATGTCTTCAGACAATTGAGAAGCAATTCAACTGCAAGCCACCTCTAACCAGTCTTTGAATCCATTTCCTTCTTTTTTTTTTTTTCTTTTCTGTCCTTTGTTACTCTGAGGGTAGGTTGGAGGAGGTATCAAACTCTTTTGTTGCTACTTTAATCAGGGAACAAAGGCAACATTTTTTGATAATCATGTGTTATGCACTTTCAGAGCATTCATATCTCTATCTGATATTCATAAAGCTGTGCTGACTACTCATGTACTTTGTAATGCAAACAGATTTTGCATCTTCTATTGCAATGCATTATTTATTTAGGAAACTATTTTTGTGGCTTTCTTCCTTTGTTATTATTTTAGGTTAAGTTCCCACGTTTTTAATCAACTTAACCTTAAACATGTGTTCATCAAAAACTTGTTTAAATATGAGATTCTTATTGTATTTGCTGTTACTTCTTAATAGGTATAAGATATTTTTAGATAAATGTTATGAAAATCAAATATTTCATACATGCAAAATAATCAAATCCTTCTATTATAAGAAGAAAGGTATGTTACAGAGAAACAGATGGCTAATGGACTGTGACTGCACAAAAGTTTCTAAGTTTTATAACAAGCTTTATCAGCAGATCGAAAAGTATATCTGGACAAAGACCAACTGCCTGGAGTTGGTACACAAGCTAATTTTAGACCATTTTTTTTTCTCAGTGACATGAACAATATGATTGAGTCACTCTGCTGAAAACAATTAAACAAGACTGACAAATGCATAATGCTTCAGACCATGAAATCCCATTTGGTCCAATCACAGATAAATTTATCATGCCTACAGAGACGTTTTTGTAGCTACAAGTTGTGTTCCTCCCACTGATATAACTAATGAATGGAAGTGGGCCAAGTTTGCAGTGTAATCTACTCAAGCATGTCTTCAGATAATTTTTTTTGAATCAGAGGATTCTTCTGCAGTATAATTTATTTTCTCTTAATACTCTTGACAGATGCATTACAAAATCTCTTGACAAGGGATTTTATGCATTATTTGGAAGTGTTTCTGCTATGATTGTGAATAGTCAAATAGCAATAAGAAATGCAACTTGTCCACCCAATAAAACAGGCTGAAATGAGCTATAATCACAGCTAGTAACTATAGTAATACTATATTAAATATGATTCAAACCCTTAAAGGAAGTGATTTGAAAGATGAGCATCAGATCATGTTTACATGAGGAGGCTGAGAGCCATTTCAAGGCATAATCAGAAGTCTAATGTCCAAGTTGAGATATTGAGGTAAGAAACGGGCTGTTGATGGAAATTGACAGAAATCTACAGAAATTTCTACAGAAAAGTGAATGAGTCCAGGTAGGAAATCAGCAACTTTTATTCTCTCCCCAGGTGGTTTGTCTCCAGGTGAATTTGTGTTTCTCAGCTTTCTTTTTCTACTAACAAGCCTACTTGTCACTGAATATGGAATCTGGCCTCAAAGATGGGTTCTTTCTTGAGTCCTCCATCTTTCTCAAAGCAACTTATCCATTAAAGATGACATAGAAAAAATAAATAAATAAAGATGACATGGACTGGAAAACCTGTGAGTGTTCCTCAATGAATTCTAAATGTGTGAAAGGACAGATGCTAGGAGAAGTGTGGATTGGGCCCTTGCCAGGACAAGTAGCTAATGACAAGGGCTCTTGAGAGGGGTTTCAGATGGCCAGGATCTTCTAAGTTCCAATGGCAGCAACACAATTGAGTGGGAAGAGAAGGAAGGGATTTGTGAAATGTTCACACACAGAGTGTCTTTGGAGGCTAGCTAAGAAAGAGTGTTTCGGGAAGAAGAAGATGGTGGTGGAGAGGGGAGACCTTAAACTTACCTCTTCCCATGAATACAACAAGTTAACTAGAAAAACATCCTAAATACTCCAGAAATCAACCTGAAGACTGGAAGAACAAATTTCATAACTGAAGGTAGAAAAGAGGCCACATTGAAGATAGGAAGTGTGGAGAATTAGTTTGGGAAAGAAACAGACTGTGTTTACTGTGCTGGGGAGGGAGCTCCAATCATGGAGAAACATGATGGATAGACCAGCACAGAAAGGAGCCCACATGGGGAAGATGAATCCTCATAGCAAGTGGCTTAGAAAACAAGAGGGGCTGAATTTCATGAGTTCCTGCAACCAGCAGGGCTTAAAGCCTACAGCTTTAAAGGTCAGCATGCTTGGCTAAGGGATAGCCCTGAGACATTGGGGTGGCTCTTGAAGAAAAGGCAGGGCAAATAGTCCCTACACATACAGCATGGAAACAGTGATCTGAAGAGTACCTAGGGCACAGAGTGGGGAGATTATTTGCTCACTTCAGAGTGTATCTCAGAGTGTGTCTCAGAGTGTGCCCCAGAGAGGCAGCATCCACAGACTCCTCTGGAAAGAAAGGGATACAGCATTTCCCTCCCTTGCCTTCAGCATAAGCACAGGGTCACCAATGGGAACCAGCCCAGCTCTGACACTCATTACCTAACTTACTTACACCAAGCCCCCAACCCCATGCTCCTGTGGAACCACCTTTTCCAGTCATGCATAATTCACTCCCAGTATGGCAGACTCCTCCCACCCCCCAGAAGACCAGCACAAAGGTCTGCTCACACTGCATCTGATACCCAGGAGTTTTATAACTGGTGGCAGAGGTGACAGGTCTCATCTCACAAGCACACAAGAGCACATCTAGTTTTAAAGTACACCAATTTAAGGGCCTGGACCAAACACTGCCCACAATAGACAAAGAGAGCCTCTGCAAACAACTGGCCTGAAGGATAAAGTAGGCAGAACAAAATAGCAGACTGCATACAGCACACAGTGGAACATTGCATTTCCAGGCCTTGGGGAATAGGGACACTACACTGAAGGGCACCACAGGACCCCCTCTTCATAAGACCATTACCCTCAAGAACAGATGACTTACTTAACACAGACAAACAGGCACAAAGACATAGACAAAATGAAAAGACAGAAATTTGTCCCAAATGAAGAAACAGGACAAGGGCACAGCTGAAGACCTACGTGAAATACATAAGTCACATTCCTGATGAAGTATTTTAAGCAATGATCATAAGCAATGATCATTACTGGACTTGAGAAAAGAGTGGAAGACATCACTGAGACCCTTAACACAAAGATTAATCAGAGATAAAGAGATAAATGAGATTAGAAACATCTTGATGAAATGAACAACTGGGTGGAAGAAACAAACTAAAGAACAAATTAATGACCTAAAAGAAAGAGTAATAGAAGGTAATCAAAAAGGAAAGCAATCAAGCTGAACAAAGAAAAAAAGGTAGAGCCACACCAAGACATATTGCAATTAAATTGGTAAAATATAGTGATAAAGAAAAAAATTCAAAAACAGTAAAAAAAAAAAAAAAGAAGAAGAAGAAGACAGTAGCATACAAGGGAAATTCCATATGGCTGTCAGAAGATTTTTCAGCAGAAACTTTCCAAACCAGAAAGGAGGGGCATAATATATTCAAAATGCTGAATGGGGAAAATCTCTAGCTAATAATACCTTATCCAGTGAGGCTATAATTCAAAATAGAAGGAGAGAGAGATTTTCCCAATCACAAACTAAAGGAGTTCAGGACCACTAAATCAGCCCCACAAGAAATATTAAAGTGGATGTTTTAAGTGGAAGTGGATGTTTTATGTGGAAAGGGAAGACCAAAAGTATAGTATGAAGGTAAGAAACACAAAAGGAGTAAAAATGAATATTTCCATAAAAAAATCACGAATCACCTCACGAATAAAAGGATATACAACATGACACCATATACCTTAAACCTGGGAAGGAGAAGAGTAAAGAATGGGTTCAAATTTAAATGACCACTAACTTAATATAGACTGCAATATGCAGAAGATGTTATATAGAAACCTATTAGTAGCCACTAATCAAAAGCTAATGATAAATATGCAAAGAATAAAGAAAAAGAAATCCAAATATATCATTAAAGAAAAATCAGTAAACCATGAAAGAGAGAAACACAATAAAAAATGAAAGAAAATCTTTAGAAGCAACCAAAAAACAAATAACAAAATGGTAAAAGACACATATCTATCAATAATTACTCTAAATGTAAATGGATCAAATGCTCCAATCAAAAGACATAGGGTGACAGAATGGATAAAAAATAACAGCACCCATGTCTATGCTGTCTACAAGAGACTCATTTTAGACCTAAAGATACCTACAGATTGAAAGTAAGTGGATAGAGAAACATGTATTTAGCAAACGGATGTCAAAAGAAAACTGGAGTAGTAATATTTATATTATCCAACATGGACTTTAAAACAAAGATTGTACTGAGAGACAAAAAGAACATTATATAACAGTTAAAGGAACAATCAAACAAGAAGATCTAACAATTGTAAATATTTATGCACCCAACGTGGGAGCACTCATACATAAAACAATTAATAACATATATAAAGGAACTAATCAATAATAATACAATAGCAGTAGGGGACTTTAAAACCTACGTACATCAATGGATAGCTCATCTAAACAGAAAATCAACAAGGAAACAATGGCTTTGATTGGCACATTGGACCAGATAGATTTAGCAGATATATTCAAAACATTCCATCTTAAACAGCAGAATACACATCATTTTCAACTGCAGATGGAAGGTTCTCCAGATTACATCAAATATTAGGCCACAAAACAAGCTTCAACAAAATTCAAGATCAGAAGGCCTGGGTAGCTCAGCAGTTGAGCGTTTGCCTTTGGCTCAGGGCATGATCCCGGGTCTGGGAACAGAGTCCCACATTGGGCTTTCTGCATGGAGCCTGCTTCTCCCTCTGCCTGTGTCTCTGCCCCCTCTCTGTGTGTCTCTCATGACGAAATAATAAAATCTTAAAAAAAAATTCAAGATCAAAATCATACATGATTTTTTTTCTAACCACAGTGCTGTAACACTAGAAGTCAACCACAAGAAAGTATCTGGAAATACCACAAATACATGGAAGTTAAATCACATGCTGCTAAACAATGAATGAGTCAATCAAGAAATCAAAGAAATTAAAAAATATATGGAAACAAATGAAAATGAAAACACAAGAGTCCAAAGCCTTTGGGATGCAGCAAGAACAGTTCCAAAAGGAAAGTTTATAGCAGTAAGGCCTACCTCAAAAAGCAAGAAAAATCTAGAACAACCTAAATTTACACCTAAAGGAGTTAGAAAAGGAGCATAGAAAACCTAAAACCAGCAGAAGGAAGGAAATAATAAAGATTATAACAAATAAATGATATAGAAAACAATTTAAAAATGGGGAAAAAAAGATCAGTGAAACCAAAAACTGGTTCTTGGAAAAAATCAATAAAATTGGTAAAACTCTAGCCACACTTATTGAGGAAGAAAAAGAAAGGACTCCAAAATAAAATCACAAATGAGAGAGGAGAAATCACAACCAACACCATGGAAATACAAATAAATGTAAGAGAATATTATGAAAAAGTATATGCCAACAATTTGGACAACCTAGAAGAAATGGATAAATTTTTAAAAACATGTAAACTTCCACAACTGAAACAGAAAGAAATAGAAAATTTGAACAAACTTGAAAAAGAAAACCAAGCTACGAGCATCACAATTCCAGATTTCAAGCTATATTACAAAGCTCTAGTAATCAAAACAGTATAGTACTGGGAGAGAAATAGATGCATAGATCAATAGATCAATATAGAAAAGAAAATCCAGAAATAAACTCACAGCATATGGTCAGTTAATTTTAAACAAAGCAAGAAAGAATATCCAATAGCAAAAAGACAACTGGCATTGGGAAACCTGGAGAGCTATATGCAAAAGAATAAAACTGGACCATTTTCTTATACTATACATAAGAAAAAATTTGAAATGAATTAAAGACCTAAATGTGAGACCTGAAGCCATAAAAATCCTAGAAAAAAAAAAAACACAGGCAGTAATTTCTCTGACAATGGCCATAGAAATATCTTTCTAGATGCATTTCCTGAGTCAAGGGAAACAAAAACAAAAACAAATTATTGGGATGACATCAAAATAAAACCTTCTTTGTAGCAAAGGAAACAATTAACAAAATTAAAAGACAACCTTCAGAATGAGAGAAGATATTCCCAAATGGCATATCCAATAGAAGTTTATTATCTGAAATATATAAAGAATTGATACAACTCAATACTCCAAAACAAATAATCTAATTAAAAATGGGAAGAAGATGTGAACAGATATTTTCCAAAGAAGACATACAAATGGCCAACAGACACATGCAAGATGTTCAACATCACTGATCATCAGGGATATACAGATCAAAACCACAACTAAGTATCACCTCATACCTGCAGAATGGCTACAATCAACAAGAAACCACAGGTGTTGGCAAGGATTTGGAGAAAAAGGAACACTTGTGCACTGTTGGTGGGAATGGAAACTGGTGAAACCACTGTGGAAAACAGTATGAAGGTTCCTCAAAATATTAAAAATAGAGCTACCCTAAATCCAGCAATTGAACTACTGCATAGTTTCCTAAAGAATACAAAACACTAATTCAAAGGGATCCATGTACCCCAGTGTTTATAGCAGCATTATTTACAATAGTCAAATTATGGTAGCTGCCCAAATGTCCATCTACCTATGTGAATGGATAAAGAAGACATGATATGGCATATGTACACATACATAAAAGAATGAAATCTTGCTATTTACAATGACATAGATGGAGCTAGAGAGTATTATACCAACCAAAATAAGTCAGAGAAAAACAAATGCCATATGATTTCACTCATATGTGCAATTTAAGAAACAAATGAGCAGGTGGAAAAAGAGGGAGAGAGACAAACCATAACTATAGTGAACAAGCTAATGGTTATTAGAGTGGAGGTTGGTGGGGGGGTGGGCAATGAGTGAAATAGATGATGGAGAGCAAGGAATATATTTCTGGTGAACACTGGGTGTGGAATGGAGCCACTGAATCAGTGTATTGTACGTGTGGAGCTAATGTTACACTGTTTTCTTTTTTAATATGTCTTGTTTTGCTCCTATGCTTAACAATTAAGTAAATATCTTTCAGCATAAATCTTTGTCCTAGTCTCTAAATTATTAGGAACATTTTAAAAATAACTTTATAGCAAAAGAATGTGTCAGATTTTAATATGACTGATGTTTTCTTCTCTTAAAAGGAAAACACATGTTTTCCACTTTTATTACCAGTTTCAGTGTTGTAGTTTGTGCTTGGTTCTTTGTTTAATTAACTATTAAGACCTTACTGGTATACTTCTCTTTTTGTGTTTACTCTTTATAAACAGTTTATGTAGTTATTAACTTTTCACCATATTTGGGGCAAATATTTTCCAAATGATTCCCTGACTTAAAACTTTAGATGATTTCATGTATAGGCAATTTTAATATTAAACCAAAACAATTTTTCCCTTAGTAATTTATTCCTTTGCACTTTTGAATTTTTCAGTTTCAGAAAACAGAAAGACAATCATCAACCTAAACTGCACAAAGTGGTCCTGACCAATGTCAGGCTGAGAACTGGTGGTTACTGATTAGTATTAAGAAAGAATCTTTTAGAAACTTCTATATAAATATTGCAGAACAATTTTTTTCTATTTACTCTAAATATATAAGAAAATAGTGTTTATATTTGGTCTTTTTTACTCAATTTTTCTAATAATTCATTTTTAAGACTTTTTTTAAAGACTTGTCATTGACATATTGGAGAAGTTTGACATCATTGATCTATATTTCCTCCCTATTTTTGGCACTTGGAAGTGCCAAAGATAAGATAACATTAAAGGTAACATTAAAGCAAGGGTTTTGTTTTTATTTTTGATGTTTTATTTATATAAATTTCTATTTAAATATAAGAAAAATTATTTTGATACATGCTATGTCATATGTTTAAGCATTATTCATAACAACAATTTTCAGAATAGCAAGATGATGGTCTAAGAAACTCCAAGCCCTCATTTACCCACAAAAACAGAAGCAAAAAAAAAAAAAAAAATCAAAACCAAACTAAAAATTTAAACAAAACAAAACAAACAAAACAGAAGTTGTCTGAACCAACTATATAGGAGCTCTGGAAAACAGTTAAAGGTTCATAGCCAGCAGGCAAATGTGCAATTAAGAAAAATATATTTTTAAAATGGTAGGAAACTTTTGTGGCCTTTTTTTCTCATCTTATACCACTCCCTTCCCAGTGCAGTGGTGATCTTGGTCTTGAGCAGATGGCAGCCCAGTTCCTGCATCCTCCCTTGAACCAGAGGCAGCAGGGCAGACTTTATTTGCAAATTATAGTGCACATCTGTTCAAATTTGTCTGGGGGATATCTGAAGGAATAACATAAGATACTTATCTCTGTTTTGCATAACTTGGAATGTAATCAAGAAAAGTGAAGGACACTGTTTGTAAAAGTTACAAGAAGACTATAATCTTACAGACATCTGGGGAAAACATAGTGGGTGGAGATATAGAAAAGGCCATCAAAGGCCCAGAAAAGAAGCTGGACCAAGATGCTTTGGAAAATTTAGAACACTCAAAATCAACCATGTATACAGAGGAATCTAGAAAAATGCATGCATGCCAAAAGAAAACATAAGCTTAGAAAAGTACTAAGAAACTTTAAGCATCACCTTATGGATGATCTCCAAGCTCAAAGCAAGCTTACTTAAATGATTAAGGAGTGTCCCAGCACAGAGTCAATTGGCAAAACCAGAAAAATGAATCTGTTTCTCTTTTTAAATTTTTTATTGTATTTGTTTCAAATTCCTAGCATTCAAGAAAATCTCTGCCAAAATATTAGCCAGATATGAGCTAAAAGAATAGAGTCTTCAATGGTCACACATGACAAGAGATAATGTTTGTAAAAATAATTTTAAAAAGTCTCAAATGCACTTTATACCCTTCGAGAATCAAAACATCAACAACAAATCTAATCTTAGGGAATGGAGAGAATCTGATGCTCAGAATTATCACATTATAATAGTCAAATGTCCAATTTTCAATTTAAAGATGACAAGCAAAAAAATAAAATAAAATTATAATAAAAAATAAAATAAATAATAAAGATGACAAGCATACAAATAAAGAAGAAAAAGATAATTTACTCAAAATTTCAAAATAAACTGAAAGAAGTCATGTTTGAGAAAGCCTAGATACCATACATACTACACAAAGACTTTACGACTATTTTAAATATATCCAAAGAGCTAAGGTAAAATATGGACACATAGATGAAATCAGGAAACAACATGTAAATAGATGAAGAATATAAACAGAGAGATACAAATTATAAATAGGGACCAAAAAGAAATTGTAACAGCATAATAATTAAAATGAAAATCTTTTTTTTTTTTGAAAATCTTACTATAGGGGTTCAACAACAGACTTATTGAATGCAGAAGAACTGCTTAAGTTGAAGATAAAACAATTTAAACACACGCACAAAAGAAAAGTGAACAGAGCCATAGGGCTTTCAGAACACTATAAAGTAGATCAACATACATATTATGGTAGTCCCAGAAGAAAAGAAAGAAAAAATGGCAGAAATACTATTTAAAGAAATAAGGATAACAAACTTTCCAAATCTGATCCAAAGATATGAATCTGCAAGTCTAAGAGCTCACTGAACTACAAGCGGATGAACCTAAAGGGACTCATTTTGAGAAACATTATCCACATGTCAAAAGACAAAGAGCAAATCAATAATAGCAAGAAAGAAGTGACTAGTAATGTAAAAGAATCCTTAGTAAAATTATCAGCTGATTTCTCATCAGAAATCTTGGAGGTCAAAAAAGGAAGATGACATATTTAAAGTGATGGAGAAAAAGATGCCGTCTGATAATTCCATATCTGACAAAATGTCCTTCAAAAATAATGAAGAAATTAAGACATCCAGATATACAAAAGTTGAATGAGTTCATTTCTACTAAACCTGACCTACACAAAACACTAAAGGGGGTACTTCAGGTTGAAAGGAAAAGATGCTATAAAATAACTTGGGTGTGTATAAAATATAAATATCTCTAGTAGAGGGAATTATGTAGGCAGTATAAAAGTGTATATTATTGTAATTTTGGTTTTTAAGTCTATTTCTTATTTTGTATAGGATTTAAAAGACAAACATATAAAAAATATAAAGCAAAATGAGCACAAATGTGGTAGAAGGAAGGAAATAATAAAGATTATAGTGGTGATGAATACAATAGAGAGTAGAAAATCAATAGAGAGAATCAACAAAACCAAGAGTTGATTCTTTGAAAAGAGCCAAAAAAATTGATAAGCTAGCTTTTAGCTAGATAGACTAAGATAAAAAGAGAGAAAACTGAAATTACTCACAAGACTGAATTAGGAAATGAATGTGGGGACATTACTACCATTTTTATAGAAATAAAAAGATTAGAACAGTACCATGAACAATTGTACACTAACAAATTGGATAACCTACATAGAACTGACAATCTACCAAACTAAATTATACAGAAATAGATATTCCAATAGACCTATGGGTAGTAAGGAGATTGAATCAGAATAAAAAAAAATCTCTTTACAATGAAAAGTCTTAGACCAGATGGCTTCAGTGGTGAATTCTACAAAACATTTAACAAAGAACTAAAACCAATCCTCAAAATCTTCCCCCAAGTGGAGAAAGAATGAACACTTCCAAACTCATTCTCTGAGGCCAGCATTATCTTGATACCAACACCAAAGATATAAGAAAATAAAACTACACAGCAATATTCCTTGTAAATATAGATGTGAAAATCCTAAACAAAATACCAACAAACCATATTCCACAACATAATAAAACCATGACCAATGAGATGTATTGCAATGAGATTGCAAATTCAATATATGAAAATCTTTCAGCGTGATACAGCAAGTTAATAGAATAAAGGAAAAACCACATGATTATCTCAACAGATGCAGAAAAAACATTTTATAAAATTCGGCAGCTTTTCATTACAAAAATGGTGAATAAACTAGGAATAGAAGGAAACATGAAAATAATAAAGTCTATATGCAAACAATCCATAGCTAACATCATACTCAATGGTGAAAAACCGAAAGCTTTCCATTTAAGAACAACATGAGGATACCTGATTTTACTTCTATTCAACACGGATTTGAAAGTTTTAGCCGAAACAATTAGACTGCAAAAGAATTCCAAATTGGAGATAAGTAAAATGATCTCCATTTGTAGGTGACATGATCTTAAGTGTAGAAAGCCCTAAAGATTACACACACACCACACACACACACACACACACATCTAGTAAATGAATACAGCAAAGTTACAGGATTCAAAAGTAATACACAAAATCGGTTACATTTCTATATACTTAACAATGAATAATCCAAAAAAGAAATTAAAAAGACAATTACATTTACAATGGAAAAACTTTGTAACATTGGATCTCACTGTGGTATTTTTTGGATATGAAAACAAAAGCACAAGAAACAAAGGGAAAAAAATAGATAAAAGTCCTAATTTTTTTAAATGTGTGTGTACTAACAAATTCTATAAAGAGATTGAAAAGACCACAGAATAGGAGGAAATATTTGCAAATCATATATCTGATAAGATTAATACCCAAAATACATAAAGAATGCTTACAACTCAACTAAAATTTTTTAAAATGCTAATTAAAAACGAGCAATGTGGGTGCCTGGTGGCTCAGTCAGTTAAGCATCTGACTCTTGATTTCGGCTCAGGTTATGATCTCAGGGTCTGGTATCCAGCCCTATGTTGGGCTCTGTGCTCAGCATGAAGTCTGTTTGAGATTCTCTCTTTCGCTCTGTCCCCGTCCCCACTCATGCTCTCTCTCTCTCTCTCTCTAAAATGAATAAATAAAATCTTAAAAAAATAAAATGGGCAATGGACTGGAATAGACATTTCATCAAAGAAAATATATGTCTAATAATAATGTGAAAAAATGGTTAGCATCACCAGTCATCAAGGAAATGCAAGTCAAGATAACAATGAGATACCATTTCACACACATTAGAATGACAGTTTTTTAATGGAAAATAAGTGTTGGTGATGATGTGGAAAAAATTGGAACACTTGTGCACTGCTCGTAGGAATATAAAATGGTGCAGCCACTGTGGAAAATACTTCTCTGGTTCCTCAAAAATTAAACAAAACCACCACATGATCCATCAATTTCACATTTAGGAATATATTCAAAAAAATTGAAAGCAGGGATTCAAAGCAGGTATTTATACACCAATGATCACAGCAGCATTCTTTTAAAAGATTTTTTTATGGGAGTTTTAGGTTCACAACAAAATTAAAATAAATGTACAGATGTTCCATAGAGCCGTTTTGCCCCACACATGCATAGCCTACTCCATTATCAACATCCGCCATCAGAATGGTTTATACATATGTTACAATTGATGAACGTACATTGACATATCAAGATTACCCCAAGCCATAGTTTATATGAGAATTTACTCTTGGTGGTGTACATTCTATGACCTTGGACAGGTGTATGACATGTATCTATCAGTATAGTTTTATATGGAGTATTTTCACTGCACTGAATCTTCTTCATATGGTATTATAATAATGGATGTGCCTAAACCCACACAATCTATAATATCGAGACTGAACCCTAATATACAACTGTGGACTTTGAAAAAAAATCCTCTATTGTCCACACACGCCCTTCTCCTAACCTTTGGCAAACCACCGTCTTTATAGTTAAGTTTTGTTTTTCAGAATGTAATATAGTTGGAATCATACAGTATTTTATAATCAGCTCAAATTTACTAGGGGATCCCTGGGTGGCTCAGCGGTTTAGTGCTTGTCTTTGGCCCAGGGCCTGATCCTGGAGTCCCGGGATCAAGTCCCACGTCGGACTCCCAGCATGGAGCCTGCTTCTCCCTCCTCCTGTGTCTCTGCCTCTCTCTCTCTCTCTCTCTCTCTCTCTGTCTCTCATAAATAAATAAATAAATAAATAAATAAATAAATAAATAAATAAATAAATCTTATATAATGCAGTTTGCTTATCTACTTACCTACTGAATGACCTCTGAGTTGTTTCCAAGTATTTTGGCAATTACAAATAAAGATGCTACAAACATCTGTGTGCAGCTTTTTGTGCAGACATAAATTATCAACTTCTTTGGGATTTCACACAAGGAGTATGATTGCTGATTCATATGGTCAGAGTATACTTAATTTTATAAGAAACCATCCTACAGAATTCCAAAGTGGCTATACTTTCATGCATTCTTTAAATGCTCCTTAAAATGTTTGGTAGAATTCACCAGTGAACCTATTTGAACTTGGTGCTTTGTGTTTTTGAAGGTTATTATTTGTTCAATTTCCTTATTAGATATAGTTCTACTCAGATTGCATATTTCTTCTTTTGTGAGTTTTAGCAATTTGTGCCTTTCCAGAAATTGGTCCATTTAATCTAGGTTATCAGATTCGTGAGTTTAGAGCCGTTCATAGTATTCCTTTTAAAAGTATTTCTTTTAATTAAGGTCAATAGGATCTGTAGTGATGTCCTCTCCTTCATTTCTAGTATTGGCATTCGAGTCCTCTCTCGTTTTTCCTAGTTAGCCTGGCAGAGACTTATCAATTTTTAATTTATCTTTCCAAAAAAACTATCTTTTGTTTTCATTGATTTTATAGATTGATTTTCAGTTGTCAATTTCATTGATTTCTGCTCTCCCATCCACCCCCCACTTTTTTTTTTTTAACTTTTGCTTACTTTGGATTTAATTTGCTTTTCTTTTTCTAGCTTCTTAAAGGGAAAAAAAGGTGGAAAATTAGATATTTATTTAGATCTTCCTTCTTTTCTAATATATGCATTTATCACAGAATTGTTATTGACAATAGCCGAAAGATGGAAGTCCCAAGTATACATCAACAGATAAATATATGAACAAAATGTGCTATATATTTACAGTGATATTATTCAGCCTTAAAAAGGAATGAAATTGTGATAAATGCTAAACCATGGATGAATCTTAGAAATATTATGCTAAGTGAAATATACCGGAGACAAAAGGACAAATATTGTATGAATCTGTTTATACAAGTGCTGTGTAAATATCAGCCTCTTGCAAGTGATATTATCAGCTAGACATGTCTGAGCTACTCACCTAAGCCCATGCCAATTGTGATGAGCCCCCGTAGACGTTTCCCCAACCAGGCCCAGGGTTGTGACTGGACTCACCCTTGTGGTTCTTATTTTGATTGCAGAGCACAATTTAGGAACAACCATTAGAGAACTTGGCAGCACAAGATTTATCATATCTGAGGGCCACACAGTGAGCTCAATGATGGGAAGAGAAGGAGGGAGTATAGAACAGGGTCTCTGCTTTCATTGGGCTCTGAGTGTGAGGTGCCTAGAATTTCATCGATTCACTATTGGTGAGTTTAAAACATAATTGCAAGAATTAGGACAGAGAAAGCAGGGTCATGCAAACATCCAGTTATCTAGATTATCCAGGGCCTTCTAAAAGGGGAAATTCATGGATGGGGAAGTGACTTGGTTTCTTATCTAGTTGCTTTACTAATACTGTGTCATACAGCTGGCCTTGTTTATTCCAGATGGATGTCTTTGAAATGGATACCTCTACAATCAAAGCCTTAATGTCAGTCACTTACATTACAATGAGGTACCTAGAGACAGCAGAATGGAGGTTCCCAGAGGTTGGGAGGAGGGAGGAAAAAAGAATTATTGTTTAATGGGTAGAGTTTCTGTTTGGGATGATGAAGAAGTTCTGGAAGTGGATGGTGGTGATGGTTATACAATATTGTGAAATACTTAATGACACTTAATGCACACCTACATATGGTTCAAATGGCAAATTTTATGCAATGTATATTTTATTACAATAAAAAGAAATAAAAAATTTTCAAAGTCACGTAATAATCGAATTCATCTTGACCAAACTAATTTGCAATCATCCTTTGTCACATAGTATTCTTGTATTAATTATCTTCCAGTTTTAGGTTCTTTTGATCCTTTATTCTGATCATCCATTGGGGCCCCAGTGCTATAATTTATTCCCTTTATTTCTATGAGAAAAAAGATATCACAAAAAGAACAAAAAATAATTAGTCTTCAGCCATCCTTTAATAGCTACATAGTATTCAGTTATATAGATGTGGTATATTTTTTCTTTGATGTAGGTAATTTAGCTTATTTCTGAACTTTAATATTATACATAATGTTGTATATTCTTAGCCCAGTATTAATTTTAGCACATTTAGTTATTTCGTTAATATAATTTAAAATGAGTTGATTCAATGATCAAAGAGTAGAAAAATTGCATCTATATCTATGTTTATTTTTCTATCTTAACCTACACTCATCTCCATATGCATATCCAAGTCTGTGTCTCTATATATCTCATCTATGTGTTTATCCATCTATCATGAAAGCACAAGAGAGAAACAACAGGAAAGTTGTGCCAATTCATACTTCTAGAAGCAGTCTATATAAGTATAAATTTCCCACCACTATTAACAATGCTACAGAATGTCATGTTAGAAAGATTTAACTTGAAAGACTTGATTTATATGCCTTTTATCTCTGGTAAGATGGAAATATTTTCACATTTTTATCAGACAATTGTATTTTTGAAATTTGTCAATTGCCTATCCATGTGTTTTATCCATTCTTATATTAAATAACTGGTGTTTTAAGAACTCATTTGCAGAATAATTTTTTTATTTATCTTTTTAAAAATTTATTTATTTATTTATTTTAGAGAGACAGTGTGTGTATGAGCTGAGGGCAGAGGCAGAGAGAGAGGGAGAAGCAGGCTCCCCTACTGAGCAGGGAGCCTGAAGTAGGACCTGATCCCAGGACCCCAGGATCATGGCCTGAGCTGAAGACAGATGCTTAACCATCCGAGCCACCCAGGTGCCTCCACAGAATTATTTTAAAATATATGTGTGTACTGTGCAGAAAAGAGTTTAGATAGCATTTTGAGACTGCTATCCTTCGAAAGGCCTGCTTGAGAGGTAGCCCCTTGGCTGGTATCTGGGAACTTACAGTTGGGGAGTATTCTCACCATTTTCTAATTGATGAGAGCTCTTTCATTGCATTTAAACTGTTTGTATAAATAACGTGGTTTAGGCTGGGCACTTGCTTTCCTCCTGGGAGTTTGGAATTTTGGTACATACTAGGCAGAGGGTGCCTCAGGATCAATACCAACAAAATTCTTTTATACTGTTTAGAATTAAATATGTCCTCTGGGATTCCATTAGGGGAGGACTCTTAAAAGCTTGCACTTGTTTCCTGTGGACTTCACCCAGGCACTTCTTTTTCCTCCTTTGCTGATTTTGTCTACTAACCTTTTTGTCCTATCTTCTGTCTTACTAACCTTAGCCATAAGTGTGAGTATAAACTGAGCCCTCTGAGTTGTCCCAGAAAATCACCAAACCTGGGAGCAGACTTGGGGACCCTCTGGCACATATATTAATCTTTAATTTTGGAAGTCATGCACATATTATTTCTTACTCTTGTTTTTTTTCTTATGTGTGCAAATCAAAATATTCAATCCTCAGATTCACTCTTCCCAAAGCACTTCCTGCTGAAGTTCCTTTCTATCGCTGGTTTCTTGGGCATCACTATTTTCATTCTGCCTGGCTTATGTGGCAATCCTGGCAAAACCTCAAAGACAGGCTGAAGGAAAATTATTGACACAGGCGCTTTCTTAGATAGTACCTGCAGTATTGCCTAAGTTACTAGACATTACATATTTTTAGTCTTTAAACCTGTGAAGAAGATAAATTCTTAAAGTCATTCAGGCATGAAGTATTTATCAAGATCAGCTGCTGACTAGGAGTTCCAACTCAACTCCATATGCCATTTAAATGGTGTAAATTCCTCCCAGCTCCTTGAAATATTTTATTATTCTTACTTCTCAATGTTATGAATTTTCTTTTTTTTATGTCTTTAAATGAGGAATGGGAGAACTGAAGCATGGGCTGCAAACCAGGCAGAGATTTAAATGGCAAATATTTTAATATATTTCCTAGCACTTATTTTTTTCATACAAAATCTTTAACAGAGATCTTCAACAGAAATCTTTAACAAAATCTTTAACAGAATGTAAGTGCTAGGTTGTAACTCTGCTAATAAAGGAACATTTACACATTTGAGAAGGGGAAAATATAAAGGAGAGCTTTTGGAAGATAATGTCCCATTTACAGAAAAAAAAAGTGATTCAGGTAATTTAATATAAACTCTTAAAAGGCAGGAAAAATTATTCAAGTTAATCAGAAGTAAAAATGGCTTTTATGTTGTTTTATGCAATTCTGCTTCTGCAAAGTAAAATTAAATATCTTTATAAAATTAAGTCTCTTGGTACAAGCTGCCAACTATGCAAATAATTTTGTCATTTTTAGAACATGCTGAAAAAGAACACCATTTGGTGTATTAAATGGACAAGAGATGGCTTCACAACTGACAAGAGATGGCCATGACACGAAAAATAGAATCCAATGTCGTGGGAAAGGAATAAAACCAACACAGGAATAAAAACCTATAAAAGCAGCAGTAGATGGCCATATTTGTCTATCAGCAACAACGACCACAAGAACTCCCCCCAGAAAATAACCCATAAGATAGATCACATAATACCAGGTAAATTTCTGAATCTGACTTTTAAACTAAGATAAGAAAGACCTATAAGTCCATGCATTTCATGACTTTTCTGTTTTTGAGTTCTAAATTTGGTATCTCTCTTTCGGCTAGAATATTTCCTCAAGTTATATGTTAAATAATGATACACAGGCCGTTTATTTTCTGACTCATTCTCATGGTGTGTCTTTCTGTTCATTTTCAAATGTCTTTAAAAATGTAGCTTGTTATAAAATTCTTGCTTCACAGTTCATATTCCCAGCATGACAGGATGTGGAGTTCAACAAATCCTCTCTCCAAGAAGCTAAGTGAGACGGTCACTGGGGACTTAATAAGCTATCTGCAGGTCCTGGTTGACTGGAGGCTAGAGATGCACAACAGAGAATAGAGAGAACCCAAGACATCCAAACATCCCTGGCCAGGAAGCCTGAACATTAAAGCCTACAGACAGACAAGCTGCCGAAGAGTCCAGTGGAAAGTGAAAGCTGGGGCAGTTTTGAAAACAGCTGGGTTTACTTGCAAATGAGTGTATCAGCACAGAGTAGAGATTTACTGGTTTTAGGTGTTTGAGCATCACCTCTCACAGATTCAGCTCTGTATTCACATGGGTGCACTCTAAAAAGCCAATCTTAAAAATAAAATCAAAGAAAATAAACCAGACAGAGATATGAAGTTGCACACTGTGGAGGAACACAGTCTTTATCATTGAAACCAGGCCAATTATAAAACAAAATTAAAAAATGTATGAATATGGGGTTGTGACAAGGTATTACCTAAAATGTCCAACAGTCAACCAAAAATTATGAGACATATAAAAAAACAAAGTATGCTAAATACTCAGGAGAAAAGGACATGTCTTGGATGTCATCAAATATTGAATTTAGCAAAACCTTCAAAGCAGCTATTGTAAATATGTAAAGAATTGAAGGAAACCTTGTCAGAAAAGTAAAACTAAGCATGATGACAATAAATCAATGAAAATAGTTCAGTGAAGATATAGAAATTACATATTTTTTTAAAAAATCAAAAGGAAATTCTAGAATACATAAATACATAATAAATACAGTGAACAATTTACTAGAGGGATTCAGTGATGGATTTGAGATGGCAGAAAAAACAGCAGTGAACTTGAACATAAACTTATAGCGACAATTCAATCTGAAGAACAGAAAAAAACAGGCAATGGGATGACACTTCAAATATTAAAAGAAAAAAATGTCAAATTAAGGCAAATCTATAGAGACAGAAAGGAGATTAGTGGTGGGGCACCTGAGTGACTCAATCAGCTAAGCATCCAACTCTTGATCTCAGCTCAGGTCCCAATCTCAGGGTTGTGAGCTCAAGCCCCATGGTGAACTCCATGTGGGTGTGGAGCCTACTTAAAAAAAAAAAAAAAAAAAATATATATATATATATATATATATATATATATATATGTGCTTGCTTGGAGTTGAAGGTAAAGAGGGTAATCAAAATTCACATTTTCTTAATTACTAATAAGTTTGGTTGACTTTTCATATATTCATTGGCCATTTTATTAATATGATGAAGTTTTAAAAAATGCTTGTCAGGTGTTCCGTGGCCACTGGACCCAAGAGTGGCATCTCTCCACAGACAGTTCACACATGGTGGTTGGGTCTTCAGGATCACCAGGAGGGTGTCTTTATGTTCTCTCTCTCTCTCTCTCTCTCTCTCTCTCTCTCTCATCAGCAGAGGTTTCAGGAGGCCTCACATGATTAGTGAGGCCTACACAGAATAGTCTTCCTTTTACTAGCTCTTCCACTCCACTGATAAAGAACTTAATTAAGCAAACAAAAATCTTTCACCTTTGCCACATAAGGTAACCTAATCACAGAAGTAACATCTCACCATAGGCACTAGCCCCACCCACATTCCAGAAGGGACTCAGGCAGGGTAGTAGGATAGGCATTTTATGAACCAATGTAGAATACTTCCTGTCACATTTCTCTTATTTTCTTTAAAGTTCACATATCAGCTTTTGATCAATAAATGATATTTATATATAATATGATATAGGGATCCAACTTTGTTTCCCCCATTTTTTATCTTAGTGTGGTAATATCTTCAATAAAATTAAAAATAGTACTAGGGATGGTGGACATTACTGTCTTGTTAAAGGGAATACGTCTAACATTTCACAGAGTAATATTTTTATATATTCTTTTCAAATTAAGGAAAAATTCTTTTTACTCTAACTTGCAGAGTTTTTTTATTATTATATACACATGTTGAATTTGATGAAAATACTTTTTCTATACATATTTATAAAATCAAACTATTTCTCTCTTTTATATTTTTAACTTCATAAATTATATAATTTTCTGCTGCTAAATCATCTTTGCATTCATAGAACTTGGTCATGATATATTTTACTTTTATTTTTTGGATAGTTTGTTTTTAATGTTCTTAATATTTTATTTCACAATTTTTCCTTTTTTATATAAAATTGGTCTCTAATGTTCTTTTTATGAATTTTCTAGGCTTAATTAAAGGTAAGCTTAACTCTTAGGATGGCTTATGGTACTTTCTCTGTTCTCCATTCTCTGAAAATTTGTAAGGCATTTAAATTATTTAAATAATTATTTAAATTATTTGTAAGGCATTAAATTATTCTACATTCAGTAGAACTCTCTTGTAAACTATCTTAAGCTTTTGTATTCTTTTTAGGTAGATCTTTCAAACCCTGATCCAATATTTTTTAATAGTTTTTGGCTATTCAGATTTTATATATTATTGAGTCATCTTTCTAGATTATATTTTCTAGGAATTTGCCCACATCTTTTAAAAATTACTTTGCCTTTCTTTCATCATATACTCACACAATTCAAAATGACATCTGTATTTACAAAAGTTATGCCTTCAGAAACCCAGTCTCACCTCTTTCTCAGTGGTCATTCTTTATCCTTTGCCTCCAAATAATTACTTTACTAGTTTTTTTTTTTAAATATGTCGTTTCTCTTTTTGCAAAATAAACTATACAAATTTATTTTCTTATTTTATTTCTTTTTACAGAAAGTGTTTATAAACTGTGTTGCTGTTCAATTCTGTTACCAGCAACAATTTGGTAGTAAGAAAGATGAAAGAAAGGTGATGGATGGTTATAAAAATGGCAGCTCTGTATGAAGACCATGAGCCCAGGAAATGAAATGAAAACAGAGAGAGTAGGTGTGGTCTGAGAGTAGTCACCACACTGACATGGTCAGCAGTCTTGTGGAATCTAAGTGGTGATTTGGAAAAGGGGGCCTACCATACATTCCTTGGGAAAACATGTCTCATATAAGATGAAACAGGCCATGCCAGACCTTCTCTCCTTTCCTCTTTGGGGTATTTTACGAACCTCAAATTTTTATGAGAAGAGATACAATGAAGAAGGTATTAGAAGAGAGAAGCCAATGAACGGGGATGTCATTCTCAGACAACTGCATGGTGCTTCATACTGGAGGGAGAGCTTTCTGACCGGCACTAATCTTGTGTACACAACAGTTAGATGTAGAAAGCCAGAGAAGGATAAAAATGAAAAGTACAAGATAAAAATCTTAAAAAAAAAATTACAAGTCTGTGGCAGGCAGAATTATGCTTCTCTTCTGTCAAAAATGTACACATTCTTATATCTGGTATCTATAAACATGTTGGAATTAAGGTTGCAGATGGAATTACAGTTGCTGATCAGCTACCTTTAAATTTGGGAGATTATCTGAGATAATCTGGGGGAGCCTACAATAATAATGAGTCCTTAAAAGTGGAGGAACAAGTTAGAAGAGACTCAGAGGGATACATGACTACAGAAGGTTAGAGGGAGGCAATATCAAAAGGGCTCAATGGGCCATTGCCAGCTTTGAAGATGGAGGAAGGGGTGACCAGTCAAGTAATGTGGGCAGCCTGCAGAAAGCTCAAAAAAGGCAAGGAAACAGATTATCCCCTAAAGCCCCCACAAAGAAACACAACCCACTGGGAACTGTTTTGGATTTCTAACCTACATAACTGTAACATAATAAATGTTTATTGTTTTAAGTCACCAAGTTTGTGGTAATTTGCTATGACGACTTTGGAAACTAACACAAAATTTTCTTTTTATATATACAAATATATTAAAATAAGCTTCTTTGCTTCTGATTTGAATGTTGACTTGTATTTATGATATATATTTTTAAAATTATCAATCTAAAACTATGCCCATGTACAATTAAGAAGTACACAGCATGAAAAGTTGAATTTGAGGCCTAATGTTATGTTTTAGGATTATCAGTGTGAATTAGACCTGAACTCCCACATATTCAATACCAGTGAGGAGGCTATCCAGAGCCTATACACAAAAGGAGCCCTCCTAGGACAGAATTAATTCTAGAAAGAGAAGCTGGTCAGAAAAGCCTACAAATAAAAACATAGCAGGTGGTGAAGAAAGGCAATTTTGAGTATTGTATAGAATCCATCAGAATAATTTACTCAGCTTGGCCTATCAAGGGCTCCTGTCTGACTCTCACTGAGAAGTGGAGATGTAATTTAAAATAGAAATAGCTATTTTTACTCTATACTATGCAAGATATTCATTGTTCAAGCCAATGTCAGTTTGCTACCCCTCAAATTAAGCACAGCATAAAGGCAAGAGAAAATTCTTCCTAGTTCAGCACAGAACACACCATGGCTTCATTTGTAAGTCCATTCAACTTCATTGAAAGTTCCAGAAACACAGCGACAGTGTTTGACATTTTGGAAATTGTTGACATATTGAAACATTCATCACCTCTGCAAAGGCCATAGTGGTTATAGGTAGCAGGGCAGAGATGGTGACAGGTGTGGAGGTGCCTGGCAAGGATGGAAGTGCACAGGTAACACCAAAATTCGGAAATAGGCAGTGACAAAAAGTGTCCTCAGATTTCCACATATTTGGGTCTGAAGTTCTGCAACTGCCATAGTGAACAATGGAAAGACAGCAACTTTTGACTGAGCAATTAGAAACACTCTGGCACTAATAAGAAGGAACTGGATGACATCTTGGTGTTTCTGGACAAAGCAGAGGAGGAGGAAAGCAAGGCCGAAGGGTTAATATAGATATCCAGATGCACCAGATGGACACAATAGTCAAATAATATAGTTCCATCCTATCAAAATCTTGTACTTTCTTGGCTCAAGTTGTATGAAGAAACATAGCTTACAAAGAACATTTCTGGATGTATGGTGAATTTTAGTAACAATATCAGATTGCCCAGATCTGTGATGTACTGTAAGCTTTGAGGACTTCTGTATTCATCCACCATTTTCTTTTGTCAAATCATGAAAGAATAAATTTAAATGTCTAAAGACTTTCCTATGAGCAGAGTAATATTTCTTCTGAAGTAGAGGAGGTGAAAGGGTTGGTCGGCAGCCTACACATAAAGATGCCAATCAATCACAACAAAGATGATTTTCTCTCCTATGGTTTTACCAAATGCTTTTCACAAAGCTTAATGCTCTATATAGTTTATCATTATTAAACTATTTCTCCTGTTCTCTGTGGGCAGAAAAAGAAATTGCCAAATTAAATTCCACCATCCAACTTCCACTACATTATTAGTCTGTGGGTATTGTACCCTCTGGCATTCAGAACTTCAAGAACGTTTTATTCTTACATATTAACAATTTTACTCTTGACTTCGCACAGACATGTCACATCAATTTTTCTGGATTAGTACTGTAGGTTAAAAGAATAAATTCAAAGATACAGAATCTGGGGATGTGTTAGGTCTTTTTCCTTTACACTGCCAAATATTACACTTTTGAAGAAAACTTCATGAAAGGAAAAAGGCACTTTGTCAAATAAAAATCCGAAGATTCCGAAAAACTAGAATGCTGAATTAAATTTTCTTTGAAAATATTATTTGTCTTGCCCAATTTTGCATAATTAAATTATTCACTTTTTAAAAATGTTCTCATTATAAATAAAGACATTTCCTTTAATTTTAAATTTGAACTATGCAAATAAAAATAGAAAGAAAAAAACAATTACTCTCACCCATAGGCAACCATTTTCACTATTTTCATAAATTTCTTTAAAATTTTTTCTATACTCTTTAAATAGGCTAAATTTCTTATTTAATACACATGTGCATGTATGCTATTACTCCTGTTATTTTCTAGTTAATGTTATAAAGCAGAATTTCTCCATGTTATTTTAAATTATTTAAAGGTATATAAAATGCACTAATGTTCTCATCCACTGGAATTTACCTAATTTACTTATTTGTCATTTGTCAAACATCCAGATTGATGTTTTCTGATAATTAGGCTAAAAGGAAAAGTTGTGCATCAAGTTTTTTTTTTTCTTTATTTTGCTTACTTTCTTAGAAGATTTTCTAGGATGTGGAATTAAGGAATAAAAGGATAGAAGTATTTCTAAATCTCTTGCCAAATTGTTTTCTAGTAAATTAAAATAGATTATCTTATGACTTGGCATGTGAATGAGTGCCCTCCCTCACTCTTTTTTTCTAATAATTTCTTACTATGTCTATGATTTGGGGGAGGGGGACACTTTGCTAGTACAATGCATTAAAAATAATTATCATGATTCTTATATAACTTGATTGATAACCTGTTTCAAACATTGCCAATGAGGACAAATGATTCCATAAAATGATTCACTAGCTCCCCCTGAGACAAGAATGAAAGTGCTCACCATTTATTTGGAAAATATGGTCTCAGGGCAGTGAGAGGGAGAATTGAGAGGTGTGAGGCAAGAGAAGTTGCAAAGCCACGCAAGGGCGTGCATTGTTGCACTGACTGTTCTGTGATAAGGAGCCCTGAAGGGACACAACAGGTTTCTCAGTGAATGTTTTTGTTTGAAACACAGAAAGTCTCCATTGCAAGAAGAAAATGCACGTGACCAGTTCACGAAAGAAAGAAATGAGAGCTTGTCAGGAAACCACATCCAATGCCCCTACCTCACTCACCAACATCCCTGCCTGCCCACCCTGCAACCCACCAACCTCCCTGTGCAATTTCACAGGTGTCTGGAAGACTTGGACTAGGAGCAAGTAACCAGCCAACATGAGGAAGAGGAGGAAGGAGGCCACTCGGGGCATCTGAAAAGACACATCAATCTGTCAGTTAAATTTATGTCTTTGTGATTCTTTTTATAACTTCCTCACACTTTATCTATTTATTTTGAGGGGCATTTTCCCTCAAAATTTTACGAAAATTGTGTAAAGACCAGACTTGCTTAAGAGTGTGATTTAAAAAATGTACAGAATCAGATTTGCTTAAGAGTTCTCTTTTATCAATCTAAATAATGGAAGACAATAGATAATATTAGAGCTGTGAGATGAAAATAGTATAAACCTGGAGCTTTTTTTACCTCCAGGAGATGGTATTATCATCTCATAGTAACAAAAATATACATATTTTGAGCTATAAAAGAATTTAAAAAAAATGTATCAGACTTAGGCCCTTCTTGAAAACTTAGTTTAACTACCTAAAAAAACATAGCATATCAATGTTAATTAAAAGATAAATTTGACTGAGGTCAAATTTAGAGGTTCTCCTGTTTGTGTTATTTTTGTGATAATGTAAAGACTAAACTTCTAATTCTCTCAGAAGTTATCCGCTCAGTGCTTCAGTTATTTTTAAATAAAAAAATCAGCGATTAGACACTCTCGTCCAGCGTACCAATTTTTAAACACTTAATTTGTATTTATACACCCTATTTTTAAATTACATATTTTAATTTTAAATTAAAAAAACATTTTATAATGAGTTCTGAAAACATTTAAGATGATTTTTTGACATTTGTATATTTTGACTAATTTCAATACTCTTGGCTTTTCTTTTCTGGTCATCATTTTATTTGATGGGCTAATATTCTCATCTGGCATGTTGGTTCATTTTTATTGTTCTGGGGGAAATACTTCAGTCACTTGCACAGAAGAACACTTGTATATTTGGCACTCGTTTAGTATCTGAAAATATTGTTAAAGTTTCTTCACAAACAAATGCTTCTTCGGTACCACCTGCCTAACACTTTCCCCTTCTAAGATGTGTGGCTTTCTCCCCAATGCCACCCAATCGGTGTTTAGGGGAATTATAGGGACAATCTGTTTTCTATTCCATGAGGTATAACTTACTTTTTTCTACTTTTTTTAAAGGACGTTCTTAAGTTTGTCTCTAATGTTTTCAGTGTAAAATGAAATGCTCATTGCTTCCATTACAATTTTAAATTCAACAATCCTATTCTTTAGCTCTGTGAATCTAACAACCAGATCCATCCTTTTTGGGTGCTTTTCACCAAATTCAGGCAATGTGCTGAGTGCTATATGATATGATCACATAGCCAATGAGGAAAAATGAACCAGGATTTTGAAACCAACCTACACAACTCACAACTCAAAAAAAAAAAAAAAAAAAAAAGCCTGTGTCCTATGACTTTGGGTACTTGTGTCAATATTAGTTAATCTCAGATCGTGCTATATTTATGATATTTTTCTCTAGATCAGAGGTAGTGATGGTTATATTTATGTGTCAGTTTAACTGGGCCACAGGATGCCCGGATATTTGGTTAAAAATTATTTTGTGGTATCTTTGGGGACGTTTCTAGATGAAACTAACACTTGAACCAGTAGGCTAAATAACACAGATCGCCCTCCTCTATGCGGATGGGCCTCATCCAATCAGATAAAGGCTTGAATAGAACAAAAAGCTGACTATAAGAGAATTCTTTCTTTCTGCCTGCCTGTCTTCAATCTGGGATATTGGTCTTCTCCTGCCTTTGAACTCAGACAATAACTAGAACTTGGCACTATAGGCTCTTCTGGGTCTCCAGCTTGCCTATTACAGATCTTGGAACTTCTCAGGCTGCATAATCACATGAACCCAATTCACATATATATGAATTGGCTGTTTTTAGCAATTCTTGTAGGAGTGCTCACAACACTCCATCTTTGCCGCACTATCTTGTCTATGTCTGTTTGATAACCTCCCTCAGGTCTATGGGTTCCAGGCCCCTTGAGGACTCATGTGTATCATGACCAGAATGCAGGGAAGCTTGTTCTGGTTTTTGACAAATCTGCCTAGATAATTATTAGAGGTAACATAGTTCCCCCCTACCTCTTGAGGCACAGATTGGCCTCATGAGTCCTGTAAAATGTTAGCTATCAATTGAATGTATGCAAACCTTTCTATCTCTCTACAATATCCTCCTACATGTCCCCTCACTCTATATAATTTGTAGAATAAGGTCCAGACTTTGTGGAGATTAGCTGCGCAGATCTATAACGTCATCTGCCCAATCCTCTTTATTAGTAAGTTACCATGAATAAACCTCTGTGTAAACTGTATGGAATTTCCTGCTTCATTTTTCAGTCTCACAATACTTTTTCTCAGTTTGGAAGATACATTATAGTTCCTCCATCTTCCCAAAATTCTGTTTCTCTGGAGAACCCACACTAATACAGAGGTAGTTTGAGATCAATAGGGGGATTTTAGAGTGGTTATAATGCTCCTAAAATTTTATGTAAATATTTCTGTGTGAATGTTGGTTTATGTATTTTTTGGACATATATCAAAAATTTTCTTAAAATTCTTAAATGCTGAGAAAAAAAATGCTATAGATTCCATTCTCTTTAAATCTTGTTGAAGACATGAATCTTCTATTTTCTGCATTTTATCTTTTCCCTTTAATGACTTGAGGCTATCAAAGACTCTGATATTTCAAAGAAATGACAGTGTCCTATTTTGAATTTGCTATGCTCCATGTTTCTTCCTTCAATCTATTGTCAAAACCATAGATTTATACTTATTCAGTTTGGTCCCATATGTAATAGGAACTTAGAAGTATTCTGAGAAGATCATATAAATAGGGCCTATTCAGATTTTCATAATGCTTATATTGTTTCTTCTTGACCTAGGTAAGAGAAGATAGAAAAATAAATGGAGACAGGTTATCGTCTTAGTCCAGGTGTCTGAAAGGGTTATGGAGCCATTTTTCTAGGGATTTCCCTCCATGGCAACATGAGTGTGATATAGATAAAGATGCTTATTTATACTAGATGTTTCTCTCAGAGTCTGAATACTGTCAGCTATGCATAGGAGGAAACTGACGGGGACTTATTCAGGGACATTTCCTTTTCTTTCCACTTACTCCTCAGGATTATTATTTCTCTTAGAAGAGGCTTACTCCTCAGCTCTTCAGTTTGACTCCATTGGCAGTAAAGATAGCAGAAGTTCTTCTGGTTTCCTGAAACAAAATGACATCTATTCCTAATTTCCAGGGCTGTTGAAAAGTTTCCCCCATATTAACAAAACTTGTTGGTCACTTTAATGATAATTTGGGAGGAGACAGAGTAGCCAGGACCCAATTATGCACTTTGTCTTTAAACTGGCCTCCTTCTAAATGTTATTAAATCATGGAGCCTATAGAATTCAAACTGCATTTATTCAATGTATGCCACCTACATGGAGAGAAAAATATGCATTCCCTTGTCACTGTGAAGTATTACTAGACAATTCTTTTTTAAGTTCATATTTCTTCCTTAGAATTTGACCTCTAAGCAGGAAGATGCTCATAAAGCTGGCTTTCCTCACCTTTGCTCAAGAGTAGTAGCTGTCTGAGTTAGGATTTGTTCAAGTAATGGAATCTTGACTGTCTTTTATGTTATCTTTGGTACACAGGCTGAAGGTTTTATCTTTATCTGTGTCATGATTCTAACAACGAAATAGCTCTGGCTAACATATAGTGACAGGTAAATCATTTAAAAACAATTGTACAAAAAGTTCTTTTCCACAGTGATTACCTTTCTTAATAGTAATTCCTAAACCTGTCCATTTTAATGATTCATGAAATCACTCCCTAATAGTATATAAAACATGTACCTTCAAGATTTTCAAATTTTACTGTGGTTATAAAACTGAAAAAAAAAAAGCCCAAACCTCCCCTTCTCTCCTCTCACCCTGTGAAGAAATAACAGTTCAAGTTTATGTTCTCCATAAAATAAATAAAAATAGAAAACCCCATACAATAGAAATCAATTCTTTTGTCATTTTAACAGTAATAACAGCACCTGAATTCAGGTAGGATGGCTTACAGCAAAACTATTTGAGATGATTTAGTCAGAAAAAGGGAAAAATATAAAAGAATTTCTCATTCTCACAATTATTTTGCATGATCATATGTATATTTTTTCTGTTATTGTCTTATGCAAAACATGAATAGAAATGCATAATGGACCCACAGATGCTAAGTAAAATTATTCATGATTAATGCCCAAGATCAGAAAAGAATCAGAGAAGAATTAAGCAAAAATTTAAATGTTTGGCTAAAGTAGGTATTCCATCTTTAAAACTTAGAATCATTGGCTCAACTAATCCTTACTCTGAGTTTATCATATACCAGTTGTTCTTCTAGATTGTGTATATTTAAAGACCAATAAGATTCTCAACTGGAAGAGAGAGAAAAGAAAAGAAGTAGTGACAGATATTTGGATAAATATTTGTAACACAATAAGATAGGTAAAATAATAGGAGTATGTAAAATCTATAGCAATACTATACAGAAATGAATAATGAGTTTAATTCTGCTGTAGGAAACATGTAAGTGATAATGAGTCAAAAGGGAGAAGGCAGCTCAGTTGAAGTAATTCATTGCTATGACTAGATCGAAGACAACGTTTAGATGACTTCAAAAAATGTGGAGCTCTTAGAATATTATTTTGAGGGGAGAAGGCTGGAATGATAGGCAATATTTAAAGAGTAAGAGGCAAGGGCAGTCATGAAAGTTATGTCAGGAGGACTCTAAATGATGGGAGTCATCAATTGGCTTTAGGCAAAGCATTGATTTAGTCATATATGCATTTTACTATAGTATGGAGATTGAATTAAAGGCCAAAAAATTGAAAAGAAAGGAGGAAGAATCAGTTAATAGTGCATTGCCATAAGCTAAATATAAAAAGATGAGAGTCTGCAATATAGTAATAATTAAAGGACAAAATGGAATTTAGCAATGAAAAGCCATTGTAAGTACAAGGAAAGAACTAAGAAGATTTCTAATTTAGCTCGAGAAATTGTGTAAACATTCACAGAAACCAGCACTATAGAAAGAGTGCTGTTGTTTATTCAGAGAGATAATGCATTAATTTGAGAATTATATTAAGCAATTTGTGGCACAGCCAGGTACAGATGTGTTTTGCTTCGTTTTTATTTATAAATCTAAATGAGTGTTTATTTTCTGAAAACTTACACTTTGAAAAAAATAATAAAGATATACTGAAAACATCTATTTATGAATTATAAGTACATTTTTATCTTTTCTGTGGAAATGTATGAGAATACTTCCTACAATAACAAAACACGAATTTAATTTTAACTGCATTAATCCAGCTCCACAAAACATTTATTATGAACTTCTATGTCATAAACAATGTGCTAGGCAGTAGAGATGCAAAAATAATTAGGAAATAGTCCTTGTCTCCAAAGAGCATATTGTCTAGTGGAAAAACAAAACAAAACAAAACAAAACATAAAAGCAATCAATGCATTAAGAGTTGTGGCAACGTGCTCAGGAATCACAAAGGGGTAGGGTGAAGGGGAGGTCACTGGTTCTCTTTGGCCCCACAGAAGAAGGGCATAATTTTCCAAGTAATTCAGACTCGGAGTTTTTAAATCAGGAAGTAGTGAAGACATTGTCAAGCCTCTTGATCTTGATTCCAATGTTCTCTCTTTCATGAGGGAGTCTGGGTGTACCAAGAGGTGTGAACTGAAGCACGGTTTGTTTCAGATGCATCTGGGGGATGTTTACCCACATTCTGGCATCAAACTTCCCATTAGTCTGATGTAGTAATGTTTGTATCTATTTTCTTGTTTTCACAGATATTTTAGTAGAAGTCTTATTATGGCTGCTTTAAAAATATTTGCACATTGAATATCTAACTTTTATTTTTTCAGTGTTATTGAAGCAAAATTGACACAACTGTAAGATATTTAAAGCATATGTTTTATCTTTTCTTATTTTTGCTGTTCTGATAATGAGTTCCACTGTCCTGTCTTCAGATTCGCCCATCCTTTCTTCCACTTCATCTAGTCTGCTATTAAACCCTTCTATTGTGTTCTTCAGGTCTGCCCTTTCTGTTTGGTATTTTCTTATATTTTCTACCTCTTTGAGCTAGAAATCTTCACTTGTTCATCTATTTCCTGCCTTATTTCAGTGAACATCTTTATGACCGTCATTTTGAGCTCTTTATCATTAAAGTATTTTTCTGAAGTTCTATCTTCATTTCTTTGGAATGGATTCCTCAATTTCTTCATTTTCCTTAGCTCTCTGTGCCAGTTTCTGTGCAATAAGTAAAATAGCCACTTTTCCTAGTCTTGAGGGGTGATATCACACAGGAGATCAACCTATCCTTCAGCCTGGCCCCACTTCTTTTTTTTCTTTAAGATTTTATTTATTTATTCATGAGAGACACAGAGAGAGAGGCAGAGAAAGAAGCAGGCTCCATGCAGGGAGCCGAATGCAGGACTCAATCTCGGGACTCCAGGATCATGCTCTGGGCTGAAGGGAGATGTTCAACCTCTGAGCTACCCAGGCGTTCCTGGCCCCACCTCTTGCTTTTCTCTTAAACTTTTATTATTTTCCACACCACCTGTTTTGTTCTTAATGGTTCTGAACAGAAGTTGAAGATGTGCCAGGACCTATGAGAGTCCTAAAGGAGAGTAGCTCAGCACCTTATGCAAACTGTCAAAAGTTGAGCCCTCAGACAGCAGCCTTTCACGTATTCAAATATTTCTCCTTCAGGGAAAGACTGGGAGAGGGGTGTTTCTGACCCTTCCCCACTGAACCCTGTGTGAATAGCTAGTCAACAACTGTTTCTCTGCTTGCGGCAGGCCTGTGAGACCCACAAACAAAAATCCTACTGGCCATCAGAGCCAAGGAATCAAGTGGTGCCTCCTCTTGGCAGCAGCCACAAAACACAGAGCATCAGAAATGGTCTCATGCTCTTTTTGGGGAGATACCAGCCTCTACCCCTCTCAAAAAGAAATTGTGGAGACAGCCTCTGCAAGCACTCTCATTCTCCCAATCATCTTGCATTCATCCTCTAGATGTGTGCTAAATTAGGAGCCTGACCTTCAGACTGAAGCTTTTAATAGGTCTTTTATAGCTGTAAATAGGTCTTTTTTTCAGGAAAAAACTGAGAAATGGACATTTCTGTCTGCTTCTGTGCTTAGCTGTCAGGGAACAGCTACAGTGAGTCCTTGTGAGCTGGTTAAGACCGGTTTCTTTGTTGGCTATATAATATTGTCGATCTCTTGGACAGAAGCCCCCTGACTTTCAGAGCTAGACATTTTGGGGTCCCTTACATTATAAATCTTAAAAGTTGAGGCCATTGGAGGTTGGATCCAAGCCCTTCACTCCTCAGGGAGAAGCTGGGAGTTGTGATTTCCCTCTCGATTGTATGTTGCTGTGGGGGTTGGGCTTTATTTATTTATTTATTTTTTTAATTTGTCTTTTTAGATTATTTACTTTAGAGAGAGGGAGAGCTAAAGTGTGGTGAGAAGTGGAGGGAGGGATAAGGAGAAAGAGAATCTCAAGCAGACTCCCCACTGAATGCAGAGCCTGACGTGGGGCTCAATCTCAGGGTTCTGAGATCATGACCTAAGGCAAAATCAAGATTTGGGTGTTTAACCAACTGAGCCACTCAGGTGCCCCAGAGGTTGAGGTTTATGGTGAAGTATGTCTCAGCCTCTCTGACCTACTTTGATGTATTTTTTTTCTCATTCACTCAATGTGTAATTATGAGTCACTCAACTAGTTTCTGGGTTTCTTCCAGAGGGAATTATTCCATGTGTAGCTGTAGATTTGTTGTGTTTGTAGTAGGAGAAGGTGAATACAAGAGCTTCCTATGTTATCATCTCCATATTACTTTTAATTTGAAGATATTCTCACTGAAGGTTTTATAAGTGTTAAATTCAGAGCAAAAAACATGAAAGATTGACACGTATGGTTACATTAGCATTAAGCATTTTCATGCCATCAGTTAAAAAGAAAAGCATACAGTTAAATATTTTTTTAAGATTTTATTTATTTATTTATTTATTTATTTATTTATTTATGAGAGAGAGAGAGAGAGAGAGAGAGATAGAATGTGCACAGGGGGAGAAGCAGAGGGAGAGCATTTAAAGCAGACTCCACACTGAGCAGGGAGCCCCACAGAGGGCTGAATCTCACAACCCTGAAATTATGACCTGAGCTGTAATCAGAGCCAAGCGCTTAACCAACTGAGCCACCCAGGCTCTTGAAAGTCAAATATTTTTTAAAAATATATTAATATCATTTATAAATACTATTTTTTCAAATCAACAAGAAAGAGCTAAACTTTCTTATGACAACAGGTCTCACTTATGCCAAGATTTCTTTCATGGAAAAGTGGATGAATAATAGGGTCACATATTGAGATGGAGAAGATAGGAGGGGGAGAAAAGTTCAGAGGGGAATGATGCATTTAGCGTGTTTTAAGTTGAAGATGTAGATTTGAAATTCTTCAGTTATATATGAAGTTTTAACTTGAATCCATATATTTCAGTAAGAAGGAAAGCCTTTTTAAGGAAGAATAAATCAGAGAGATTGTGTGGACTTGGATAGTAGAATAAGGATAAAAAGCTGACATTTAGAATGCCAGGAGAGGATTTGAAACTTCTAGAGACTTAAGAAGGAAAAGCCAGGGCCATTCAAGGGGAAGCAGAAAGAGCAAGGCATGGAAGCCAGAGAGACACTAGGTGGGGAGATTAATGACAACACATGCATCAAAGAATCCGGGTAAAGAAAGCCTTGAAAATATCCAAGAGATGGGAATGAGGAAGTAGTCACTTACCTCAGTGAGTAAATTTCATTGTGATGCTATGATTATGAGGTGCTATAAGTTGAAATCCAACCTAAAAACAATGCTATATAAAATGTGATTTCAAATTGATACAGAAAAATGTCTTGAGAAGAAATATCATGAAGTATTAATGTTTTACTGTGTCTGAAATTAAAAGGATTTTGCTCCTCTACATTTTCTCTATTTTAATAAATTCCATAAAACATATGAAATACTTTAAAAACCACAAATGATACCAAAAGAAAGGAACTGAACCAGCAATCACCAGTTAGAAATCAGCGCCAATGACAGAAGTCAATAAATACATAAGAATAATCAAATAAAATGTGCATTGCCAAGATTAAAAAATAAGCATCTTATTAAAAATAAAGATTACTTGAACAAGGAAAAAATGAATAAATAGTCAAATATATTGGGTCAAGGAATCAATAAAAAGAATTACAAAACTGAAGTATTGCTGATTAAAGTAGCATCATATCCTGTAGGGAAAGAATTATTGGGATATAGAAAACAAGATTGGCAAAAGATTGATAATGTTGCATGTAGGCCAGGGGTACATGGGATCTTGATTCATTATTCTCTCTCTTACTATGTAAATTGTATATGAAATTCTGATTGTTAAAAATAAAATTAAAAATATATATTAAGTTGCCAGATGAAGAAACTGAGAACATAGCAAATCAGACTTACTGGGAAATGCAAAGTATACATATAATTCTAAATAAGCATGGTTTAAGCTAATAAAGCAATAGAATCATCTATTCAACACAGAAATTTGCAAAAACAAAAAGTCCTGAGGTGATTGGAAGGAAGTAAATCAAAAATGTCTAAGCACAAAAAATGAAACGGGCCACAGCTCCAACACAGTAATAGGTCCATAAGCCCAAGAATTGGTTCTTTACTAAACAGAAAAACCTCTGGAAAATGTACAAAAATAAAAAGAAAGCATTTTAAACAATCCAGATACTTTTTAACTAATTATACCCCACATTTGCATTCCGTTTATCTGGATATTAACAGCACAGGGGAAAAAAATACAATCTAATGAAATTGACGTAATCACTGATTCTGCAGCAGAGCACGTTCATCAAGCACTTATTATCTTCTTTCCTTCCCTCTCTCTCAATAAACATGCAAAACATATTAATCAGTCTGCTCATAGATTTTATAAAAGTGGTTCATTATCTGTTCTATTAATAGTTGCCAGGTTTTTTGAATCAGGAGTCGGTTGCTCAGAATGATTAATATTTAAATATGTTGTTTTCTCTCAGTTGAAACCAAGTTTGGAATAATAAATGTGGAAAGAAGATACAGAAAGGCACATGGCGCTGGCCATTTTTTTGTCAGGGATGTCCAAGAGTGTTTCTAGTCCTCGCTTGAGCAATTCTGCTCTGCATCATTTTAAATATGGTATTTCCTATTAAATCCATCTCTCTCTTCCCAGCAACTCCCTCATCTCTTCACTTGAAAATTATACAACCAAATTTTTCTCAGGCTTCATTCAACTTTGCAGCCTATATACCAAGTCTGAAGTTGGTGTAAGGCCTATTTCTTCCTGATTTCTATCAGGCTATTTCTTCAGTTCCCTGAATACTGCAGAAAGTATTATACAAGTATCATTAACGTAATAAAGTTCATACTTTGCCAGTCAGTAAAGGCCCCTCACCTCAACAGAGGGTCCACATTGACTATCAACTCTGTCAGCAGGGAGGGCCTGCATTCCTTCTGTGGCTTTATCTTGTTAATTAGCCAATAAAAATAAGATAACATTCAATGAGGGATGATTATAATGCTTTTTATCACTTTCCAGAAAGTCTTCAAGTTGCTTTTAAGAATAATGCGACTGATGGCATCAAAGAAATGCAAGAAATATCGTTTTGTTTGAATTTTGTTTGTACTTGGCTTCTTTTTATCTGCTGACAGATGAAAATAAGCAATTAGGCATTTACACCACAGTTGCAACATTTGTCATTCCGATACATCCCAATTCTTTGGGACTCCTTCTCGCTGTCCTCATCTACTTCTGCAGCATTGGCTAAGGAAAATCCTAGAAATCTGAAGTTATCCTTGATTGTTATATTTAAATCCATTAACAACTTTGGGTGTTTGAATCTTGAAGCCCCATGTCCAACATTAGGAAATTAAAGGCATTAGGTGATGTCACATATCATAGGAACTCACAGAAGAAGAAACATGCCTCATGGGATCGAGACTAGACTTCCTCTGCCTTGAATATAATATGCCTGAACTAGATGTGCTTTGAGAAAATGCAAGATTAGTTTTGTTGCCCTCCGTGACCTCATTTCTTCCCTTTCTCCTCTTTCTGCTCCTGCAGACACAGGAGCTGCCATTCCAGATCCAGACCCTATTTCCTTATCTAACTGGCATTTTCTTTTTTTCTGCAGCAAAGTTTCTCACGTTCAATACCATGACATTTGGGGCCTTTGTCGTAGGGCTGTCTGAACATCGCAGGATATTTAGTGGCATCGCTGGCCTCCACCCACCAAATGTCAGTATCACCTCCAACCTCCCTCCCGATTTAGAGATGACACCAAAACCATCTCCAGATATCTCCAATTTTCCCCTGCAGGAAAAATTGTCCCTGGTTGCAAACCTTTGCTCTATAGCATGGTGGAGTCACTGCACATTTTTCTCTTCTTATTTTTATTGTTCTACTATATTTTTAACTACTTTCAGTGTGTCAATGATATCTGCAAATCTAACCAAGACTAAGGAAAATCAAAACATCTTCTCATGGATGCCTGGATGCATGAGTAGTAGGAGCCTAACATGATTGTCATTCTAAATCTAAACCTTGGGGAAAGCCAAGGAGAATTTGCATAAAGAATTTCAAGTATTGGAGAATGAGGATTCTATCTTTGTCAACAAAAATAAAAACTGTTATTGAGTATCTACCAAAGATTATGTATAGCATATATACTATTAGCGCATAGTATAGAATGACATAGTGTTACTTAATCATTACAAGAAAAAAACCCTCATTTCTACAGTTTACTTCATCAAGACTTATTTGTGCAGTTGGTGTTGGTAAGAGTTTTCTGGCAATGACTTAAAAATTCCTGATATTATAGCCTTTTGAAGCTGAATAAAGTTCTAGAAATAAAAGCCAAGTAGAGAGAAAAGTATTTAATATGATGATATAATTAATACTTATTGTAATTCTTTTATCATTTGTGCCTAATTATTGTGCTGCAAAATAATTATTTTGTACATTATTACATGTGCTTCCAATTAACTTTTTGGTAATTTAATTAAGTTTAGTACAAGTGTACTTAATCCTCACAGTTCATGGCTCTGGTACAGGGCTTGAAGTGACTAAGCAGTAACACACAAAGGTGGTGCCTTTCTCTCTCTCTCTCTCTCTCTCTCTAAGTACATACAAATTGCCTGGTGATCTTAACGGTTCTGATTCTGTGGGCCTGGGTGGAGCTTAAGATTCTGTGTTTCTAGGAAGCTCCCAGTTAAGACAATGATGCTGGTCCATGTGCAAAACTGGAAGTAGCCCGGCCCTCGGATCCTCTTCAGAGTTCTGCATGAGTGTCATGTGCTGTGCCAGTTGTGAGGAAGGGAAATATTCATTTTAAAATTCAGATTTCATTTTAAAATTCAAATTTCAAACATTAAAACTCTCTTTGCCCAGCAAAAGATGTTGAAGACGCCTCCCATAGGAAAAGAGGGCGCAGCTCACAGTGCTGAAGAATTCTCCAGGAGGGCGTAGGAGGGCTCTGGCATGGGAAACCCTGAAGGCCTCTGTCCTGAGACACCCTTCAAGGCACAGCAAGCAAAGGTTCCAACTCTCTGTGTTCCAGATTAGAATAAGGGGTACAAGGCAACAAACCACAATTCTAGGGAAGCCAGAATGCAGAACACAGAAGTTGACTCCGGTGAGAGCAGCATGAGCAGTAACCACACCTGCTCACTGATAAGTGGCTACCATCACTCTATAAGATAGACAACAAAATAAATAAAACAATATAAAATATATGATTATAACTATATATAATACATACAAGAAGATACTATATTAAATAATGTTTTGTATTCTTTAATGAGATGGTCACTCTGATGTGGCCACAGGAGAGGCTCAGGATAAAACAAAATTTATTATACAGGTGACCTTTGTACAACACAGGTGTGAATTATATGGGTCCACTTACACACAGATTTTTTGCAGAAGATACAGTAGACTACAATACAGTAAATGTGTATTCTTTTACTTATGATTTTCTCAATGACATTTTCTTTAGCTCCCTTTATTATAAGAATACAGTATATAATGTATATAACATACAAAATATGGTTAACTGACTGTTTTGTGTTATTGGTAAGGCTTCCAGTCAATGATAAGCTCTTAGTAGTTAATCTTGGGGAGAGTAAAAATTATACATGGATTTTCAACTGTGCAGGGGGTCAGTACCCTTAATCCCTGTGTTGTTCAAAGATCAACTGTACTTATAGGCCCTAGAGATAGGAGGAATAGCACATGGTACATGGCCACATGGGCAGCTGGGTGGTCAGGAGGGAGCAGACCGGAGGAGCTAGGGAAAGGCTTGCCAGGCCATGGTTTCACTGGGGTGTTGAAGGAAAGGTAAAGCTGGGTGAAAAGTCCAGGGCATGACCCAGGTAGGCTGGAAGCTAGAAGAGTGGTCTCTAGTTGGCTGGCACCTGGCCCCAGGATGGTTACAGAGAGGAATATTTCTCGGGGTGAATGACCAGGAAGAGGAGGTCTGCTTCTGGATTGTTGGCATATCAACGACATCATGTTCCTGGATGAGACCTTTGGCATCTCAAGGGATTGGCTAGCCTAGTGAGGCACAGTCTCTGCCTGGCCATAAAGGTTTTCTAAGATGTCAAAACACCAGAATATGCAGAAAATTAAAAGTATTTGTAATACAAATAGCTACCCAGGTTTTCCAGCTCCTTCCTCAACTGCTAGAGTCAAGAATTTGGTGTTCAGCGTGGGCAGAGCCCTAAAACCACACTTTGGAGAAATACAGCGTTAATACAACCCATATTTTCTAAGTATTCTCAATGAATTCAACACTTTCGAAAAATACGAAAAGAGAATCTTATTCTTAGATGTCCATATCCTATTTTCCTCATTAAGTTGTTATATTAATATACAGCAACACAACCATCAACATAAAAACGTATTAGACTAATTCTAGTGTCGCTCTGATATGGTTAGACAATCACAGGTAGGTTTTTTTCTCCATTTACTGTGGTTAGGGCTAGAGATGTGTGTGTAGGGACCAGGAATAGTAGAGAGCAGGACTGAAAAGAACAGAGAGACGCAGCCAATGGAGCATCTAAGATGTGGACATATGAGTGGATTCTGTAATCCGATGTGTGTGACTGTTTCCACTCATTAGCTGAGTGGAAATGTTGGAGGCTGCTTTTCCCAAAGAGTCATAAATGGAGCGGGAAAGACTTGCCTGTCCCCAGGGCCATGGCACTGGTTGGCCATTGCACTCTGTGCCTCCTTTCCCTTTTCTGTAAAATAAGGGCATTTGACAAGATGATTCTTAAAGTACCTCTCAATTCTATGATTCTATGACTTTAATGCCTTTAATATTGAGAAAATGTACATGGTAATGTGTCCTCTCAGCACATCGCCTAAAATAGAACATGATTAAATAATAAAATGACAGTTTTCAATGGCATGGTGTAATTTTTTTAAATGCATTTTGAGACAGAAAGATTGTTCTAAGCTTTCATAGATGTTAATATTTTTAAAAATTATTCTTTTTTTTTCACATGATGCCAGTAGGAATAATTTATTCCTGGACTTTTCCTGTCAGCATCTGTGACCTTGTTCCAAAATATCACATCATTTAGCATATACATACAAGTATCCTGAACACAGACACCTAAAAAGTAATTAGACAATGATTACTAAATGGAAAAATGAAGAAAACAAATGAATAAGTTCAAATTTCTATCACCTTTTTTTTAAAGTTCTTAAAATATATATAAATTGGGGATACATGAGTGGCTCAATTGGTTAAGGTTCTGACTCTTGGTTTCAGCTCAGGTCTTGATCTCAAGGTCGTGGGATTAAGCCTCATGTCAGGCTCTCTGCTCAGCTTGGCTTGAGATTCTCTCTCTCCCTCTACCCCTCCCCACTGTTCTTTCTGTCTTAATTAATTAAAAACTAGATAGATGATAGATAGATAGATAGATAGATAGATAGATAGATAGATAGATAGATGATAGATTTTTTGGAAACATAAGCTATCTTTTCATTGACTTATTTTTAATCTTCTATCATATTGTTGTTACTCATAAAGTTGATAATAAAACATTATCAAAATGCATCAGTTAACAGGTTAAACTCCAACTGTGCCTACTGTACCACTCTCACCCCAAATAGATCGAACATTTTGGTGCATTCCTATATTTCTGTGTACACTGTGGCATGCTATTAATACTGGAACATAACATTCTGTACTCTAAGTTTTTATTAACATATTGTAAAATATCTGTATGGTTGAGGAAACCAGATTGAGGGTTTTTTTTAATCAAGTTGTCATTGCAGTAATATTCAGTAGAGGAGAACACACCAGTCTCTTATTTGCCTTCTACATTTAAGGGAATTTAAATTCACAAAGATCCAAACTTGTCAGATATTTTAATGGAAAATGAATAAGTTCTTCTCAAACAGCTGACCTGCAAATCCTACCCACTCACAGAGATCAGAGGTTCTGCAGTTTTAAATGTTACATTCAATCAACCCTGGAGAAAGATCAGCTTCTCGTCAAAATTGAAGTAATTCTTTTAAGGGGGTTCTTATTTATATCCACAGATTCACTGTGATTCCCTATTTTAAACTCAACGATTCAGAGTTTATTTTTCTCTTGTTGTCACCATCCTGGGACTTAGCTCATACTGGTGAACCCCCTAATAATGTAAATTGCTGTTTGTTTAATTTTTTTTTAAATGCAACCAGCATGTATTCTCAATATTGAGGGATGAGCATTACACAATGGAGAATAAGAAATGGAGATCAGTAATGTAGGGTCTTATATTTACACTGATTTTAGGGGAAATAGCTGCCTCTGATGAGAATAACTCTGCTATCAGAACAAACTCAATTTCTACTTCAAATATATAATTATATTTGGCTCGAGAATAACTTAAAAAACAATACTGTTAAATGTTGGCTTTAAAACACCACTTATCTATCTAAATCATGATGAATAAAATGGAATTAACGCTATCAATTACTAAATGTCAGAATGGATATACTAATGAAGTCATGGAGACAAAAGTATAAAGTTAAATATTGTGACTAGTCTGGCCAAAGCCCTGAGTTAAAAATAAAAGGTTCTAAAAATATAAAAACAAATATCCATGTCTATCATAATAACAATTTATCAAAACACTGATTTTGTTCAAAATATAAGTTTCCATGATGATTTTATGGGTATAAAATATGATTTATTGTTCAAAAACCAGTCATTATGAGCCTACTCTGTGCCAGTAGTAGTCTAATGCTGAGTGTACCTAGGTGAGCAAAATAGAGAAGACTTCTTGCCTTCTAATTAGGGAATGAGATCAAGAACCAGTAACTAATACACAATTACAAAAGATGATAAGTGCCAAGAGTATTACAGAGAGCTGTGGTAGGAGGGTAGGTAGGGAAGGAGAATGTAGAGAGAGATTAGTCTAACTAGACTTTGAAGGGAGATCTTTCCAATCAGAGATTTCGGGTGTGCAATCATGGTGAGCAAGAAGAACTTAGCTTGTTGGAGGAAGGGAAACACAGTCAGCTTTGTCACTCAGGGGATCTGCAATGCGAGGAAGCAGGAAAGCAAGTCAGTGGCCCGTCGTGACCCCATAGAACCTTGGAAGCCATGATAATGGGTTTATTTCACAGGTCATAGGAAGCAACTAAAGCACTCAACCCAGAGAAGCAATATGACCAAATTTAAGTATTAAAACAATCCATCTAGCAGCTGAATGGAAGCTTCACTGCATGTGGAGGAGCACAGGGATGGGGTGCGGAAGGAGTGGAAGAGACATGGAGATCCAACAAGACATGAGTGTGTTTGGATAGGGTAGTGATGCTAAAAATGAACAGAAGTGAGCAGATTTAATATTCGTGTCTGGGGTAATGCTTATAAATATGAATTATTTTTTTCTTCTCCCTCAGCCTTACCCCAGCCAATTTTAAGTGTATGATCCTTTCTGGATTCATCACATCAAGGAATTAGAAATAGTTTGGTATTTTTTCTCTTTCTCTTTTTCCCCCCAAAGTTTAAGCCCAATAAGAAAATGATGTTAGGTCCTTCTGTCCCCTGTGTCATAAATTCTACCTGATCATCCCTATCAAAATGCAAATGTTATCTTGCTTCTTGTACCAAAATAAAAACCCTCCCTTGACTGCCCCTATCCCCCCATCGTCTTCCAAAGCTCACGTTTTGTAAGTCCCCATTACACCAAGACGTTGTCCAGGTTTATCTATAGTCACCAGCTCTTCTTTCTCACTTATTAGTCTTGGCTTGCATCTCCCCAGTCAGGATGCTGTCTCCTGTCCCACTGAGATCTGTCTTGCAAAGAGCTACCACAATTGCCCTATTGTCAAACAAATTTTGTGAAAAGTTTTATTTAGAAATACTCTCTTGTCTCAGTTTCTATGGCCTCATGCCTGGCAGTCCTTCAATTTCATTAGTTGTCTCCACCCACTCTGTTGGACCTCTATACAGTGAATGACAACAGAAGTTTGTCCTGGATCCTCTTTCCTCTCTACACACATCCCCTAAGAAGCTCATTCAGCGCCAGGCTTCAAGCATCATCTCCTTGCCCGTGACTCTCAATGCTCCATATTTAGCTTTGAAAACTTGTTTGTTCTCCAGCTCCACGCATTCAACTGCCTACTTGCCATCCCCACATGGATGTCTAATAGGTATTTTAATACTCATCGCAACAAAACTCCTCTTTCCTCTATTTCCCTATCAGTACCAGCATCCATGCTAACTCTCTAAGTTGTTCAAGGCAAAAATTTAGAAGATATTTTAACTTTTCCCCTTTCTTTCCCTTATGACAGGCATCTAATCTGTCAGCACATCCTGGCAAATCTACTTTGCAATCACAACCTAAATTTAATCCCAAGTCTCCTTTTCAACGCCTATACTATAATCCCAGAATCATCTTTTAAAAATATAAATTAGAGCATTTCTTTCTGCTTTGAACTTTTCAATGGCTTTCTACAACACTGCTCTGGCTTTGGTGCCTTTAACTACCTGGAATGCTCCCTCTTTGCCTCAGCTCAGATTCTCTGAAACTTGCCGAGTTGGTCATTCTTTAAGGCATTTGGTCTGGTTATTTCTTCTGCCTGAACTTCCTTCTTAAATTTTCACATAACTGATTCCTTCCTACTTCATTCAAATTTCAACTCAATAGCACCTTCCCAGAGATCTTCCATGGCCATCAGACTTAGCCAGACAGTACAGGCCCCATCTGTCCATCACACCATTTTATTCCTCAGCACAACACTTGTGTCATCTGATATTTGTGCAGCACTCATTAATTTATTGTCACCTTCACAGCATTTGTCCCCACACAGTTCCACTTACAGTGCAGCTCTGTGAAAGTAGAAATAATGGATATATCGTCCACGGATATATCTACAGCACCGGAACAGTACCTGACACATGGTAGGTTCTCAACAGCATTTAATGAATGAATCAGGAATGAATGACTGCCAGAGAAAGCTCCTCATGACATGGAAATGAAGAAGAAGAGGAGAGATGGAGATGAAGGCATAAAAGTAGGAAGAGTCCAGAGAGATTACCTAGTAGTCCAGTGGTTCTTGCACAGCAGGGCTACCGCAGCTGTCAGGTCAAGTAGCCATACTCCATATGTTTAGTACATAAGGAGATAAAGAGCCCGAATGAATCTAGAGAAGTTATTGCTTCTGTCACAGCAGGCAGCATGAGTTTCATGTTTGCACTGGGTGCCCCCCCCACACACACCCCTTGTCCCATGACTGTGATGTGCAGGCAGGCCCCGGAAAATCCACCACAGTGTACCTATGTCACACTTGAGCAACCGCAAGGTTAGGGGATGCTGATCTTACATAGATAGGGGCTGCTAGCTAACTTGGCCCTCCTCTCCTCTGGAGAGAGACATCATCTTTATTACTCTGGAATTTCTCCAAGAAAAGATGTTTCTAAATCTCTCTTGAGGGAGTCACTCTTTTTCTACTGCCAAGGCTGTCTGTTATGCAAACATCCTTGAATAAAGCTCTCAATATCCTTTGCTAAAAAGATGAGCATAAACACCAGACCATGGAGAATTATCTCCTAAAAGAGATGTCCTGTAAACTAATTTGGTTCAGGGCCTCCAAGAGGCAGAAAATTCCTAGGCATATTTGGGACAACTGAGAGAAGAAGGAATCTTCACCCTGTTTCTCAGAGAACAGTACCAGGAAGACGCAAAAACCCAGGGGGTTTAGAGCAATACAGCGTGTCAGAAACCATGGAGCCAAAGGTAGCCTTATAAGGTTTGTAATGGCATCAGACTGAGTTCCTAACATTATTCCTAGACTCTCACACATTTCCCAAAGATAGAGGAATGACCAACACATTAGAAGACACCAGGGGGACAAGAACAGACAGTGTTTCAGTGATGACTTATAAGGACCTTTTTGTCCATGTAAGGGGTAGATGGGATGCTCACCCAACAGGACAAATGAGAGAAGGGTCAGATGCTACCTCTCGGTACCTTCATTTTATGGATGATCCCCAAAGAAATACTAGAGGGCATATTTTTCTTGGATCACTTTCATGATAAACTAGGATTTGAATCTGTTTCTTCCCCCCACCCCCGCACCCAAAAATCTGTTATTGGGAAATAGCAGTCTCTGGAGCCAGGCTGGAGCTACTGTGGGGGTGAGGGTCAGTAGTTTATTGTGAGCAGTTAGTCACCAGCTCCAGAGCTGCTGCCATCTTGTTCTGTCACCTTAGCTACCACTGTTCACATCTCTCCCTCAGCAATTTATTTTTATTATATCTTACAAAAGTGTCCATATGGAATGGATTGAAAATAAAATTGAAAGGAAAAAAAATAACAAGTGCTTCACCACAGATAGCTGGAGAAAGTAGTGGTGTGGAACAGTACCATCCAGCAGAATTTTCTGCAAGAATGCAAATATTCTATTCCTGTACCAACCAATCAGTAGCCACTAGCCACTAGCCACATGCAGCTACTAAGCACTTGGAATGTGGTGATTAAGACTGAAGACTCCTTCAATTATTCATCTTATTTAGTTTTAATTAAATTTAAATAGCTCCATGTGGCTACTAGCTACAGACAGCATTGGACACTGTAGGTCTAGACTTTAGGCAGTAACCCAAGACCCAGGCTCCTGTTTGCTAGATTTGTGACTTACCATCTCAAAGCATCTATTACCTTGTGAGATGAGGATAAAAGTAGGTCATTCATGTACTGGATACATGAGGCTTAATGAAACAATCCATGTTAGATGCTTACCACCTGCCTGGCAGTGACTTAGCACTTGGTTAAGTATTAGATGAGGATGGTAGAAATAGTTGTGTGAATAACAATGATTACAGAGATAGAGACAATGATCAGAGATAGGGTTCCAGATGCCCCATGGAAAGGTGTGGGGGAATGGGTGACTGGCTGTTAGGTGAGAGGTTTGAGCCAAGCAATATGGGGGCAAAGTTTGGGTGGTAATAGGGAGCAGAGGCTCTGTATCTAGCTGTGTCCAGGAGCACAGGGCTGGAGAAGTGACAGCCCAGATGCTCAGTACTGGTGAGAGCCCTGAACTTCAAAGGCTATGGCAGCTTAGGGTAAGAGTGGAGTCACTTAGGTTTTGGGGCAGCCCCCAAACCCTGGGGCTGCGTACAATACCCACAGCAGGGGCAATGCTTTCTGGCTGTGACAGGGTCATTTACCCTATGTCAAAACATGTGCATTTTTGACACATTTATCAAATAATTTGGATCAACACACATATTTGCCTAAACCATAAGAAAATTGATATCAAAATATGTTCTCAAGATGTTATATATATATATATATGTATATATATATATATATATATATATATCAGTTTGGGTCCAACTAGGAAATGCAAAGCACAACATAATTTAAACAAGGCTAAATTTCATGTAAAATAATATTAGCCTATTTCTCAGGAAATGGATAGGAGAGTAAGTGCTGAGATAGAAAGAGAGCTCTCAAGGGCATCCTAGAGCTGTGGGAGAGTACCCAAAGACATCCACACTTGGGAGGAGGCTCAGACCTTGATGAAGAACTGTACCCACTGGATAGTGGAGAATTCTGCTGGCTTTTTCAGGTCAGAGCCGGTCAGCTAAGGGGAACACTCTTCTGGGGCACAGGAAACCAAGGCCAATGGGCAGGCAGAGAGTGTCAAGGTACACTACAGATATGAGGCCCAAAGCACACAGGGTCCATGTCAGGAGGACCATGGGAAACAAACTTCTAGGATGCAGGAAAGCTGAGGCTGACAGGTGACACACAGAGAGAATCAGGGGGCCATGCGGGTGCAGTGGAGAAGCCACCTCTGCAGGATTCCAGATACTTCTGTGTATGACAAGGGCCTGGGCAGCTCTGCAGCTCTGCACCTCTTCAATGGATAAAGGTCAGGTAGTCAGCCTCATATGCCCATGTGTAAAGCTAAGCAGAGGGTGAGTATAAAGAGCAACATCCTGGGTGGGCCCACCCTATGCTGTCTGCAGCCTGGTACTGGTCATATCAAGATCTGCAGAGAACGAGCTACAACAAAATGCTAGAGAGAGCTGCATTGGGAAAACGCTAACGCTGGATAAACCACACTGCTGAACAGTAAAGAAAAGCTTGCTCCCCAGGAGCCTGGAAAATGAGCCATAAGAGCCAGAAAGGACAACCTTCTACTGACACTGGACCAGCTAGCAAAGAAAACTATTAAAGAGGTCCATCTCCATTTTCACAGATCAGGTAATGAAGGAGGAATTTGGAGTTGAGGCAGGAACTGGTAAAACAGCCAATGTCACCCACCCCATCAACCCTACCCACAATGACACTCATAAAACATTTCCTAGGACCTTGTCTATGATCCAAGAAAAGAACTGTCTTCAACAACAGGGAAAAGGCTGCTTGGTAAATCACCCCTTCAATGTGTGAAATGATTGTTTCAGTCATCATCTTGCCATTACCAAGTACTCAATAGAGCAGCGCGAGCTAAAGCTATGCAAGCAAAAAGATGCAGTTCTAAGTGTTTCCCCTGCCGGGAAGCCTGGTCCAGAAACTCAAGGGACTCCACTTATTCCGGTGTCAAATATATCCTGTGGTGGATCATAACAACTCAAGACTAAATGCCCTATGACTCAAGAGTTAATTATTCTTTCTATATGATATAAAGAGTAAGCACAAAGGTCAGTGGTAGCATAGAACATACTGCAAAATCTTTGAAATCAATAAAACTAAACAGTCTATAAAACATTGCCATTTATATTTGGGCTTGTTCTTGTGTGTTTTCTTTTTTTCTTCAAACAAGTAAAACAAATATCACATTTTCTGAAAAGTAAAGGGGATCCAATAAATAAATACCTAGCATTGCTATCATGGCTCATAAAAAACTTTAGAATGAAAATGTACAATGAATATTCATAGAAGTTGTTATTCTTGGAACTTTAGCAACATTAAATATGTAATATAATTACACCTCTATTTCCTTTTCTAATATTTCTCCCTGCTTCATTCCTAAATCATCAATTTTTTCCACATTTTCTCCTTCAGTTATTTCAATAGTACAGTGGGCCTGTTTTCAGCTAGTTTTAATTAAAATATTATCTATGAGTACTTTCAAGCCAGATTGTCATCATCAAAGCAAAGGAAAGAATTGAGGCAATTTTGGAGAAAACTCAGTGCCAAATCAAATTACTTAGATGAATGCTTTAATTTTTCTATTTTTCTTCAGCTAACCTTAAAAGATGAGGGTGATTATTCTACATAGGGACTCACATGGCACGAAAGCAACGTAAATCCAAATGAAAAGCTGAAAGGACGTAGAAGAGGAAAACTGAGTCCACGGCTCTCACCTCTCCAGCCAGTGGAAGGTGTTTGGCACCTACTGCGTGCCTGCCCTGTCCTAGCCATGCCCGAAACAACGGGCAAAGCCTTACAAAGCCTGCTTTCTAGAAGAGAAGGCTGATCACAAGCATGTAAACAAAATAGTGAATAACTTGTGGATAAAACCATACGGCACAACAGAGAAAGTCAAGCAGTGGCCCAGGAGTTAAGGAGGGAGGTAGGGAAGTTTATTGCTGATACTTGCTCTTGGATCTGAATTCCTGCCAGGGGTCCTGATCTAGCCTAGCTGAATTTGGGAATTCCTGACTTAAACAGTGTAAGCCTGCTTTTAGAGCCTTTAAGTATTTCTTCCTTTTTCTGTCCTAAGCACCAAGCAGGGAGTGGGAGAGTGGAAGGAGGGGGTGGCAATGTGGATGCAGTTTGGACTTGTAGAAGGGTCTCTAGAGGGTCCATGAGCTTCCCTACTAAGGGTGGAGCCGGAGTGGCAGGAGTCTTCTCTGTGAGGTGCAGGACTAGGGGGTGGCTCACCTCTGAGAACCATGCAGAAGGAGCCAGCCAGTTCCATGGCTGCATCCCTGGAATGGGGGGGGGGGGGCGGGGAGTCATCATATCTTTACACCAAGGAGTCATGTGCTTACCTCAACCTAGATCTTCGAAATTCTCCCAGCAAACATGGGATGGGTGCCTAGAGGCAGAAAACACTGGAGACACAGCAGTGACCCGGGAAATCACAGCCAGGGCTACTGGAGTCAACCACCCAGCAGGAAGACAGACTTGAACACATGATTCCCGGTGTGCTGCCTGCTGCAGAGAGAACGGATTGTGGTAAAGCACAGGGAGTCGACGTAGCTTGGATGGAGGTTCAGGAATGACTCTCTGAGATGCGGTCATGAGTGAGGGTAGAACAAGTCGAGCCGGGACGTGGACACTGGAACAGCGACCTACGGGTGCGGGATATTCCAGGTCTAGACAGAGCCTCGGAGCAGAAAGAACCTGGAGATTTTCTGAAACTGAAAAACAACAACAACAACAACAACAATAACTCTCAACCAGGAATGTGGAGAGAGAGAAACAGAGGAAACATAAACATGCAGAATCACATTGGGACCAAATCACACAACTCCTGCAGAACAAACCACAGAGACCACTTCACTCGGAGGGCAATAGGCAGAGGGCATAGAAGGGCTCAAACCCTGAGAGTACTGTGATCGAGCTGCATTTTAAAAAGGTCACTGAGGACCGTGTGGAAATAGGTGGGAAGGAGGTAAGAGCCCACGTAGAAAGACCTGTCAGGAAGCTGCAGGAGGTGAAAGACAGGGTAACACAGACCGAGGCCAGCAAGGAGGAGAGGAAGGGAATTGGGGTTTTGAGCGCTGTCTCTGGACATAACAGACACCCCATAAATAGGCGCTGGCTGCTTCCACTCTCCCCACCACTTGAGAGCCTGGCCCTGTACTTCATGTTACAATGGAGGGAACAGATTTTGAAAGACGAACACAGGTCCCACGGTCCCAGAGCTGGTGCCCCCGAGGCTGGCACCTGGAAACCTACAGTGAGCTGGGCACATCCTCCCCGGATGCTGCAGTCGCTGCCTTCCAGTAGGGAGAGGAGGATGAAGGAGACCTGACCTCTCCGAAGGCTGCGAGTTTGCCAAGCGTGTGGCATTCGGCATATGGGATATGGCTTTGTCCCCTGTGTGGCTTGCACAAGAGAATTCAAGCTCTGCCCAAGTACACAGAGCTGGAGATGCCACACAAGCAATCCCATCCCGGCTCCTGAGCACTCTGCAATACCGCCACCTGCTGCCCTACGCAAGCCAAACATCCCCGAGCAGGCCTGGGCTGAAAAAAGAGACACGCGTGGCCTGGGAGCATTTGCCTTGAGAACCATAGAAACTGAAAAAGATGGGAAGATAAGAATGATCGGCAAATAGTGAAGAGGCAATTGAGGAGAGAAATCAAACACGAGATGTGCTTGATGCGCAGGCTGCACTTGGCAACGAGAAGTTTTACGCCCAGTTATTAGCATGTGTGTGAGCAAATGACAAATTGCTCCCTCCCTCCCAAATGACATCTGCTGCCCACTGTGTGAGTCTCTGGTGTACCCAGGTCTGTGACCGAGACTGTGACAAATCTGGAATAACTGTCTCCTGGGGTCCACCGCCTCATACACTTAGGTTAGTTTCTGAAACAGAAAAGTCTCAGATCTCAGTGGCTTGACACAACACACTTCTTTCTCGCTCACACCACTCAAGACGGGTCACAGAACACTCCAAGAAATGATTTAGGGGCCCAGGCTCCTTCCTCTTTGTACCAGCTTCGAAATGTGGCTTCTAGGTTTGCCACGTAAGGATAAGAGGAATGACCAGATGTGGGTGAGAGACTGTGTGCGCAGGCCACCCACGGGCAGTCAGTGAGTGGCGCAGCACCATTGACGCAAAGGGGTCGGAAGGCCTGTCTGTGCGCCTGAAAGAGAACTGAGGAGGTGTTGTGAAACACCAGCAGACTTGGCCAGACTCTCAGGCACTTCAACAAGAATCCTCCGGTGCAGAGAACACGCTCAGGACCACCCTGGGAAGGCCGCCCAGAGTTTCACAGACCGTGTCTCCAATTCAAGGACTGGTATCTCTGGGTGACCCCCTTCCATCAGGCCTGGTGTTCCAGCTCTTACTGCTGCAGCCTAGAAGCTAGAGACGCAGGTGCTTGCTCCCTCCACTCAATAGACTAGGACAGAATTACTGCAATAAATATTGCCATTCGGAAGAGAGAACAGAGACTCACCAGCCGCTGACCCACAAGGACACTGGGACCTGTGGGGTAGGCCCCGGCGGCTTCCTCTGCCTGGGTTTGGGGGATGCCTGCCTGGTCAGACTCCAGGGTTCCTCTCTGGGAGGGACTCCAAGGTCTATTTTTCTGACACCTCTGGATCTTCCCTCTTCAGAGTTCTCTCTTTTCCCAATGATGCTCCCTTATTTGAACCAGGGCTTCAGGACTTTCCCTTCATAGAATCTGCGTAGCTTTGGATCCCACTCTCTGCCTATGACCCCATCAAAGATGTTGTAGATGAGGTTCATAGTTTCTCAGGGCAATATAATTCCTTCAATTAACTTTTGATCTAGTTGCTTCCAAATAGTTCCACAGAGTTGTCACCACACCCAAAGCATTTCCATAGACAAAGTTTTCAAATCTTCCTTTCTGCTTTCCCATGCCCTTGCCTACATCAGCTTAATAGTAGGAAAACAACTCTTTAATGTGATCATCACTATGAGGCTGAGTCATAATAGGCTTTGTACCTCAAAGGCATTTATTTCAATGTCTTATTTCCTAGTGTTTGGGCTCCAGAAGCAGTGGAATTTGCAACCCTTCACGGACCCAAATTTCTGGACTTTCTGCTTGCAAACTAGCCAGTTTTCTCCTGAGTTCTCTTTCTTTTAATAGGATGCCAACACAGCCAACTGCAGCAAACACACATTAACACTTTGATTTTTTTCCAACTGCTTTTGCTAGAGTTGCTGAATCATGAGGCTTACAATCTGCCTCCAAAGGCATTGGAGGTAATAATTTTACTAAATATTTCCACTGTAGAGCATAGATCACCATCTACCTTGCCACCTGACTCTACGTGGATGTCAGACATTAGATTTTCATGACTATAGCCTTTTGAAGTATCAATCTATTATATTAGTAGCAGCAGTTTAATTGATGTACCAATTCTCATCTCTCAGAGGTTTTAACACAATAAACGTTTCTTTTTTTTTTCTTCTTTGTATCCCTATTCAATAAGAGTTGGCTAGTTCTTTTCTAACCCTGGCTCAAGGAATGAGGCCCCCTCCACCTTTGTCATTTCCATATTTGACATACAGCTTCCAACTCACACTCACCACATCCTATTAGCCAAAACCTTCACACGGTCCAACTCAGCAAGGGCTCCTTGAATTCATTTACCTGTGTTTGCGGGAAGGGAAAAAGACAGATGTTGGAGAGCTCTGGCAATTTTGGCCACACTGTTTATAATAATCACAGATTATGTAGCCGTTCCCTTTAGGAGCTTACAAGTGGTATATAATAAGCAAATAAAATTAGGATGGGAATGAGAATTTTGTACTCTCAACAGGCTATTTACATTTCAGAAAAGGTGTTTGTCAACAGAACAAATATAGTACTGACAGCGTGTTTGTGTGGGGTAAGGCAGGTAGGAAGAGGGGTGAGTGCATGGAGGAGTCTTTCTGATGCTCATACGTCACTGGCGGTCACACACATTTGTTATGAATATTATGAATATTTCCTGAGTGACTGCTAAATACTAGGTATCAAGCTAGGAAAAGGAGCTGAGAATTGTCTCAGTTCCTGCTCCTGCAGTATTTAAGTTCTGATATAGGAGAGACAGATGCACAAATAATCACTTCCTTAGATAATAATTGATGAGTTTAATAAATGATATGCATAATAAGCACAAGAAAATGTAAGATATGTAAGATAGCAAAAGACAGACTGAGATTAGGAGTCAACATAGGTTCTAAAGCATGAAGCTGGGACCCAAATGGCAGGTGGAAAGATGGGGAGGAAATATTAAAGTTTCTGACTTTTATGATTGGGTAGGAGTCGATGCCACCTTGAGATAGGAAACACTGCCTTTGCCTTGGATGAGAAGATGATAGCTTCATTTTAGGATACGTGGAGGCCAAGTTGCCCTTGAGACCTCCAGGTGGAAATGTCAAGTAGGCAGTTGATATTCAAGTAAAGAGCTCTTTCGAGAGGTCTGAAATGGTGCTATAACTTTGGAAGATGTCTTATTGACGCTCTACTTTGTCCTCAAAAATGTGCCTCGCCACCCTTTCTCTGAATTTATCATCCATGGGGGAAACTCCCAAAAGTCACCTGCCCGTCATCCAACCCCTGTCATTTTAGAGCCATACCCCACCAGGGTGATTAATTTTAATTGGGAGCATTCTCGTTGGAAGCCTAAAGATTTTGTTTAATAGTGAATCAATGATGCACAAGTAAGAAAGTATCACTTCTCAGACCAGGATCGAGGAGAGCAACAGCACTACAAGAAGCAGCCAAAAAGAGCGACTGGCCATCCTGGAGGCCAGGATTCCATAGCGATAGCAAGAAAATACCCAGTGAGGGAGGAAGGCAAGGCAAAGGGACTTGATCTTCTATTTTTCTTTTGGCTGGTTTATTCAATACTTAGGCAGCAAGCGCTGATCTAACATCCAACTCTGCATTGTTTTACGCACATATCTTTGCTTAAGAAATGAGCGTTCATTGTAGGTTTTGAATATGAATACATTAGTAGGAGTGCATTTATTTTAACTCATTTGATGATGACTTTACTAAAGCAGAGGATCTGGTGTCTGTGAAAACCTTAGAAAATGATTTGAAATAACTCTTCAGTTGAATGCAAATCCATGAAAAGAAAACTGGTTGAAGGTCATCATACAAAGAGCCAGCACAAGCAGCAACCATTAAGAACAGGCATCTATTTTAATTTCTCAGGTGTGCGTTGATGAGGAGAATTAGAACTGTTTTAATTGCTAATCTCTCAAAGGAAGGAACACACCATGTTAATTAAATTCACTGATGATAGAAAAGGTGGGGGTGGATTAATCACTTCTAATGGCAGAACAGTTTTCTTTAAAAGCTAGTTTTACAAATAAGAACTGAAATTCACCAAAAGAGAACTCCGTTCCTAAAGAACGTGCATGTGCAAACACACACACACACACACACACACACACACACACACACACACAGCCTAACTATCCCCAGAGCATAAATTGCAGGCTGTACACTTTTAAATCATTTCAAAAGGTGCGATAACAATGGCAGAATGGCATCTCCAATCACTCTCTGAACAAAGATGTACCAAGTACCTGCTACGTGCACCAAGCTGTGCCATGAATAATGAAAGATATTAAATACATGCAACCTCTTCAACTATATGTTTGGACTGTGGATGTTTCTATACAACCGATAGATCAATTATTGGAGACAAAATTCACTTTTCTATGGCACCTCAATAAGGTAATATCAAAAAGACTTTAAGGAGATGAACGTTGGGATGTATCATTTTACTGACTAAAAATGCTTTAGCTTCCCTGGCATATAATAAAGTATACACCTGTAGGGAGACTCTGAGTTTTGCCTTTAGAAATAAAAAAGAGAGGTAAGTAAAATACAAGTTACAAAGATTAGATAAGCCTCTAAACAAGAAAATGGCTGGTTCCCCAGACCCCATACTGGAAATATAGTTATCAAGTTCTAGAGATGGAGCAAGCAGGCATCCAGCAGGACCTGGAAGCAAGACTGCCAACGAGGAGAAAGGCGGTAGGAAGTGCAATTCCCGAGTGGCTAAGGACTCTCACCACATTCCTTTGGTAATATGGGGTTTCTGTAACTACTGTGTTCAAAACAGTACCAGGACCAGATGGTACAATTGGCCCCAAAGAAAGAACCCAGCATGACCATGGGAACCAGCCATTACCTGTGACTTGAAACAAAAACTATGCTTTGTGGTGATCTCCTTCCTGGAGGGCGGGATGCCTAACCGGAAGCAGCAACAATCAAAAACTGTCACAGAGAAGCCCGATCAGTAGCCAAGACCTACACAATTTTTATCTTTAGCTCATACACAGATATATTTGGTTCTTACCAGAACAATGGAAACTATAAAAATGTACAATTTTTTTAAATGTACAATTTTTATCTCATCTCCTAATATTTGGACATTCTACACCCCTTAACTTCAGTTTGTTAATGACAAGGAAGGGCTGAAGGAAAAGGAATGATGGGTGCCCTATTTTTCAGTCTTTTTCTATGTCATCACGCTCAGCCTAAATGATTGGCTTAGCAGAAAGCAAGAAGAATAAGATGGGTTTCCCTGGTTGTTCATGGGTCTTAGAATGCAAGCCCATTCTCTGCATTCAGGTTCTCCTGAATGCAAGTTCTTTTTCAGACAAAGTGTGACCTCAGGGGGCTGTCGGCATCCTGCTTCCTCCCACCTACAGAGAGCACACTTACCCATGACTCCCTGTGAGTCCCACTGAAATCCCAAAGGTGTGCTCAGGGTGGGGGCATCGGAGCGCTGTACACGATGGCAGGAAGGGGTGACAGGCACACCGTTGTGCATGTCTCCTTTAACAAGCATGCTCCCATGGCCCATTGGGCTTCACTTGCCAAGGACAAGTTCAGAGATACAATTTTTAGGAATTTCAAGATGGTGGCAGCAGAGCAACACAGCAAGCACAGGAACCTGCTGAGAGGGGCACCTCGGCGGGCGATGCCCTTTGTGCTGCACAGGCTGCACACCTGCGTGTGCTCAGTTCTGAGGGACCGATGATGACACGGGGAATCTTGGAGGTGTGGTTCCTCCAAGCCAAATGCTACAGGCAGGTCAGAAACAGAGGGATGCCATAAGAATTTCCACCAGGCACCAGGTTTTCAAGTTTTCCATTTACCTAATATGTTGAAGACCCAGGCTGTAGAGTAGAAGACTGCACCTCAGCCATAACAGCTACTTCTTCTTTAGGCCTTATTAAACTTTTGTTCCCCAGTAAAAATTGTACTGAGGAAATGCCCATCCACGTGTCCTGTGATCTTGACCTGTGGAGATAGTTCATCGAGTCCTCCTATCATCCCTTCGGACTGGATGGATCTACTTGTGTTAAAAAAAATAAAATTAAATAAAATAGGATTCCAAACTCTATCTGCAGAATGATCCAGTTTTATTTAAAAACTGGAATGAAATTTTCTGTGCCTTAGCCATGACTAGATAGTAGGTTTAAAACTGTATTTTTAAGCTTCATTTTACAATTTTTCCACATGGAGCTTGCAATTATAATAATGAGGGGGCAATGTTGCTATTTTTAAAGTGATACAATGCTTTCTGACCTTGTATTCTCCTTTGCCTCTCCAGACCTTGTACTGCTCTTGGGGTGAATCAGAATCACAGTATTCAATAGAATAGTAAAATTTAGGCATTTTTTCCTTTTTTTTTTTTTGGTCCTGGCAAGTCAGCTGGCAATGATAACATACATCTGGCTGCAAGCAAAGAACAGTAGAAAATGTTTCTTGTAAGCGAAGCTGGAATAGAAAAACAAAATACAAAACAAAAACAACAATAAAAAAATAAATAGGGAGCTCATTTAGCCATCCAATCCTGCGTAGGAGGAGCTCAGTAAGTGGGTATGAGATTGCATTAAGGATATTCATGCTTTCTCTCTGTCTGCATTTGATTAGCTATATACTGTTTTTCCTTAACACATTAGAGTTAAAACATAAGAGAAGGTGTTGGCTTATTTGTTTCCCCAGTTATGTACCTGTAAGATTTATGTTTTGTACATAATTTGGAGAATTTGAAATACTTTTGAAATACATGTATGCACATCTTTAGCAACCTACACCAGAGAATCCAAAAAGTCAAATTATATGCAAAGTCTAGAAGTCGCAATGATTTCTTTATAAGTTATTATTGATTTATTGCCCAGGATCAAGGCTCTGTCACTTTACTGATCCAGGAACAGAATGAGTAACTAAAACAAACACCGGAGCTTTCAAATCTACCCCACCTGTTGCAATTCTCAAATCAGGAGCTTGTCCTTGAATTTTTTTTTTTATTTTATTTTATTTTTTTTTTATTTTTTTTATTTATGATAGTCACACAGAGAGAGAGAGAGAGAGAGGCAGAGACACAGGCAGAGGGAGAAGCAGGCTCCATGCACTGGGAGCCCGACGTGGGATTCGATCCCGGGTCTCCAGGATCGCGCCCTGGGTCAAAGGCAGGCGCCAAACCGCTGCGCCACCCAGGGATCCCTTTTTTTTTTTTTTTTTAAATTAAGCTTTCCTCCTCCTCAAAACCACCCAGCTCTTCTGACTCAAAAGCCTACTGGAGGACAGGAAACACTATTCACCCGAAACACCTCTGTTATGTTGTTGGTGGCCTAGAGGTCCAGGGGCTGTTGGTCTTAAAATGCAGTATACATTCATAAACCTCATGATCTTTAGGCAGATTTCACCCTCAATGAATAAAATCAAAAGGAGGAAGAAAAAATCTCCTACAGCATTTTTGTCAAGTGTTATCAGGAAGCTAACTCAAAACCTTGAGCTAAAGTTCAAACAGAGGGATGCCTGGGTGGCTCAGTGGCTGAGCGTCTGCCTTCAGCTCAGGTCATGATCCCAGGGTCACAGGATCGAGTCCCACCCACAGCAGGCTCTGCTCAGGGAGTCTGCTCCTCCTCCCTCTGCTTGTGTCTCTCATGAATAAATAAATAAAATCTTAAAAAATTAAATTAAAACATACAAAACAGCTCTATCTCAGCATAAGCAATGACATTGTGGTAGAGACAACCACAAACTGATGCACCAGCTCCTTTCCTCTTCTTCAACACATAGCTGGCTACAGTTCCTGCCAACCTGGCCGTGAAGAGCGATCACTCAGCAGAAGGGTGGGGACTGTCTTCCAAGCTGGCCTCTAATCCTCTGGGTCCTTCCTCTTCCAGCAGCTACAAGAGCACACCCAGGTGACCTCATAGGGCTGCTGAGGCAGGTTGTTCTACAAGCTGACTCTCTGAACAGCTGCGCTCCTGTGATGCCTCCTTGGATTTTTCTGGAAAGGAATGCTATTGCCTCTGAGCTATTGTACATCTTGGAGACTATTTGGCATGGCAGTTAGTATCACTTGCTAATTGATTGAGACATTTACTCAGAAAGAATAATTTCATTCTTTAGTTGGTTTTGTTTATTCAGAATATTTAACAAACCAAGTTTATTTTCTAGAAACTCACAAAATGGAGGCAGAGATTTTATAGTCATGAAAAATGTAATAAGTTACTGATTTCAAAGTTCCTGATAGGCCATTTGACAGGATTTTAGAGCCCTAATTGTGCACCCAAAATGAATGTACACGGTGAGAGGTTTGTTTTTGTGTAAATACACTTAAATACTATTCACCCGAAACACCTCTGTCAGGTTGTTGTTGGTGATTTGACAAGAGGTCAATTGAGTTTTTGATCTATTTCAAATAGTCTTCACCTTACATTACATATATAACAAGTTTGCCACATTTCATATGGTTTTAATGCTTTCTTTTTGGACATTTCTTTCATTCTTTTATTTTTGACAGAAATGAGATTTTTAACCTGTGCAAGCCCCCTCTGTGTTCCTCTTAGGTGATTTTTTTCTTTTTCTTTTTTTTTTTCTTTAGTAGTTTTTGAGGCACTGTGTCAGGTGCTATGATCATCTGTCTCATCATCCCAAAAGGAGGAAGCGAAAACTTTTATGTCTCATATAATGGTTTACATGGTGGCAAGATATAAAATAAATACACAGACAATTCTATTTGTTTCCTATTAATATTCTAGCAAAATAGCCAGTAAGAAAATAGAATGGAAAAAGACACCAATCATATTCTCCATATCTCAGTCTAGTGCTTCTCAAGATACAGACCACACATCACCCACGCCACAATCAAGGAGGAGGGGAGAAATTCCTGAGACCCATCTAAGACATCCTCATTCAAAATCTGGGTACAGACACCAAAGAATCTGAAATTTTAAACAGACCCCCAGGAAGTTATTTTGTTCTCTAAAATTTCAGATTTCCTGGTATGCTAAGTAAGAGGAGACATGTAAATTTAAGGAAATTATTAAACCTATATAGACTGCAGTTTCTGTATATGTAAAAGGGAAATAATAATACCTACATCATAAGGAACTTTGGAACAATAAATGAAATAACATAGGTAGTGCATTTGAAACACTACCTGGTGCCCAGTGACTATTCAATTGTTATTAGATATTAGCATTAAATATTGAAACAAGAAGCTAAAATATGTAGAAATAAGCTTAAGGAAGAAGATTCAGGTCTTAAAAAAAAACAACAAAATGACTTAGAAATACTTTTTAAAAATATTTTATATATTTATTTATTCATGAAAGACACATAGAGAGAGGCAGAGACACAGGCAGAGGGAGAAGCAGGCTCCATGCAGGGAGCCTGATGTGGGACTCGATCCCGGGTCTCCAGGATCACGCCCGGGGCCAAAGGCAGGCACTAAGCCACTGAGCCACCCAGGGATCCCCTTAGTAATACTTTTTAAACTCATATAAGTTGAAAAGCATACTATATTCCTTCATGCAGCAGAGGTGGGGGAAAGAAGGAGAATGCAGTATTGTAAAAAGAAAAAAATCAATACTTTCAGAATTGATTTTTAAATTTCAAGTAGCTCTGTACAGAATACCAAACCGACGCCTCATAATTCAACAAAATGAAGCTAAGTGTCATCTTGAATAACAGTATTAAAAAATTATCCAGCCTTCCCCTCACACACCCACAAAATGCAGAAGGAAGCATATTAAGGACCACTTTCACTGTCAGACATCATAATGTACAGTTACAATACATTTAAGAGTGTAGTATCATTATCAAAATGGGTAGATACACCAGTGAAAGTAAAGAGAAAATACAGAAATCTATCTAAGGATATAACTTAGAATATAGTAGAGTTGGTATTTCAGATCGATGGGAGAAATAGGAATTATTTAATACATTGTAATTGGGTTATTGATTAAATAATTAGAATAAAAATAAGCTCTCTCCAAATTAATTTCAAAATGGAATAAAGAGTAAAATTAAACTATAAAAAAGAAAATTGGATTATATAGAATAATTATGAGTCTGGAAGCATTCTGTATATTATGTTTATAGAAACAGAATATATAAGATTAGGGAATTTAGAAAACCATAATTGATTAGTAAAATGTAAGAAGAAGTAGGCAAGATAAGAAGGAAGGATATTTATAATCTTTTGATTATAAGGAGGTGAGCCCAGAACATTCCATCAAGTGGAGAAAATATTTTGGCTAAGACTAAACTGCGTCAGTACTGCTTATGGTTACCTGGGATTTCGGATACTCTCACTGTGCTAATGATATAATAATTTAAAAAAACAGCAATAAAAACATTTAAATGCAATAAATGCTAATCAGAAATGAAATGGTGAGTAGAGCTCCATAGATCTCTGCGGATCAGACCATCTGATAACCACACTGGCCCCAATATCTTAACAAGGTGGCCATAACTACTTCTCACATCTCCCGCCTTATGTAGGTCTGTGACTTGGCCTCCACAATCATAGCATGTCCCCATACCTTTTGAAACCCAGAGGCCGTTTTTAAAAAAGATGTTATTTATTTATTCATGAGAGACACAGAGAGGCAAAGACATAGAGGGACAAGCAGGCTCCCCATAGGAAGCCTGACGTGGGACTCAATCTCAGGACCCAGGATCATGACCTGAGCAGAAGGCAGACGCTTAACCACTGAGCCACCCAGGTGCCCAACCCAGAGACCATTTTAATTTCACATGTATCTATAGCCAACAAAGAATGTCTATAAAAGCACTCCCTTTCTCCAATATGTGTTACAGATTTGCTCTATTCCTAATACTTTCATAATTATATCTATCTTTGAGAAGATAACAATGTTTTCTGGACTCTCAGGGACATTATTAAAGAGTGGGTGGGAAGGATACATGAGATAGAAATATTCTAGAAGATAAATCTTATAAAGGACAGATGATCTTTCCAAGTGGTAATAGGTACAAATTTTCTGAAAGTCAATTTGATAAGAGACATCAATCAATTGGGCAGTACACATATGTTTTAACCCAACAATTTTACTCTTTTCCAACTTTTTTATTGCATATACTATAAAATTGACCATTTTAGCCATTTTTAGGTATACAGTTTGGTGGTAGTAAATACATTAATTCTGTTGAGCAACCAGCACCACCATCCATCTCCATAACTCTGCATCTTATAAAATTGAAATTCTATAACCATTAAGTAATAACTCTCCATTCTTCCTCCCCCACCTCCTGGACACCACCATTTAGATAGAAATAATTTACTTTCTATCTTTATGAATGTCATTACTCTAGATATTTCATATACTCCAGGTACTTCTTTGTCTTTTTGTGACTGGCTTATTTCACTTAGCATAATTTCTTCAAGGTTCATCCTTATAGCACAGCAGGTCTACCCTCCTTTTTAAGGTTGAATATTATTCCTTTGTATGTATAAATCACATTTTGTTTATTCAGAGCATTCCATGTTCTATGCACATGGATATACAAATATCTCTTTGAGACCCTGCTTTCAATTGAGTATATGCCAAGAAAAGGAATTGTTAGATCAATGGAAATTCTATTTTCAATTTCTCTGAGAACTGCCATAGTGTTTTTCATGGTAACTGTACCATTTTACATTCCCATCAACAGTACACAAGATTTCCAATTTCTCCACATCCTTGCCAACACTTGTTTTCCATCTTTAATAGTAACTATCCTAGTGGGTTTGAGATGCTACCTCATTGTTGTTTTGATCTACATGTTCTCAGTGATGAGTGATGATAAGTATCTTTTCATATGCTTATTGGTCATTTCTATATCTTTTCTAGAGAAATGTCTGTTCAAGTCCTTTGCCAACTTTTGAGTGAGGCTGTTTGTTTTTGTTTTTATTGCTATTGAGTTGTGGGAGTTTTGTCTGTATTCTGAATTAATCCCTCATCAGACAAATAATTTGAAAATGCTTTCTCTCATTATGTGCATTACCTTTTTACTCTGTTGATAGTGTCTTTTGATAACAAAAATATTTACATATTCAATAAATTCAAGCTGTCTATTTTTTCCAATGTTACTTATGCCTTTCGTCATATCCAAGAAATCATTGCCAAATCCAGTGTCCTCAAGATTTTGTCTTGTGTATTTTTCTGTGAGTTTTATTATTCTAGGTGTTACAGTTAGATTTTTTAAAAAATATTTTATTTATTTATTCATGAGAGACACAGAGAGGCAGAGACATAGGCAGAGGGAGAAGCAGGCTCCCTGCAGGGAGCCCGATGTGGGATTGTTCCCAGGACCCTGGGGTCATGACCTGAGTCAAAGGCAGACACTTAACCACTGAGCCACCCATGTGCACTTACATTTAGATTTCTGATCAATTCTGAGATAATTTCTGTTTATAATGTTGGGTAAAAGTACATCACCTGTGGCTAAAAAGGTCAACCATTTCCCTCATTGAATGACCTTTTTTGTTCACATGTCATTTTCTTGAGTTTCTGTATGTCTTTCTTTAGGTCTTTGAATAGATTTAAAACAGTTGTTTTTTAATCTTTGTCTAGTATATCTGCCATCAGATCTTTCTTCAAAAAGGGTTTCTATTGATTGATTTTTTTTTAATGGGCCATATATTCCTGCTCTTTGTATGTCTTCGGATTTGTTGTTGTTATTGTTGAAAACCGGACATTTGAATGAAATAATATAACTCTAAAAATCAAAGTCTCCCCCTTCTCCAGGCTTGCTCTTTTTTTGGCATTGTTTTTGTTTTTGTGAGTGCTGTTGATGGTCTCTGGGCTGAGGACAAGTCTGAGACAAAAACTGAGACATAAATTGAATGTGTCAAGTTTTTACTGTCTTTCTCTGCACATGTACAGTCACTTTCTAATTTTCTTCATATATGCAGTTGCTTTTGAATGTTCTAGTCTTTAATCTGTGACTCCCAAAGGGAAAAAAGAAAAAAAAAAAAAACATAGGGGAGAGGGTAAGGCACTGGCCCTGTGAATATCCTGTAAGTCACTTTGTTGAGGGAGAGAGGGACTTACAACAAGGTGGGGAGCCACAACAATGACGGCCCACTCTATCTGCACCTATGTGATCAGTGACAGTTAATCAGTCATAAGACCACATATCCCTGATATTTGGAGTACAGGGTCCTTTTAGCACACCCTGGCTGCTGCAAGCTACATGTGTGCTGATCCAGGAACATGGGCACAGCTGGCTGCTATGGGCCTGGCAGTGGGAAGGGTAGCTCCTTTTGTGCTAAGAACTGCAATTGACTAAAATTAACTGCATTTCATGGTCCATGGTCTAAGTCTCCCCCTGGAAGTTGCAATCCTTCAATATACTCCAGAATTCCAAAATGGCTTCTGAGACAGATAATTGTCTAGTGGGAAGACAGATTTCTGGTGCTTCCTACTCCTCCATCTCCCCAGAATGTTCTTTGCAACTCACTTGTAGTAATTCTTTAAAGAAAATAGTTGGACATTTTAAAAGATGTTTGTGGGGATCCCTGGGTGGCTCAGCGGTTTAGCACCCGGGGTGCTTTGGCCCGGGGTGTGATCCTGGAGTCCCGGGATCAAGTCCCACATCAGGCTCCCTGCTTCTCCCTCAGCCTGTGTCTCTGCCTCTCTCTCTCTGTGTGTCTCTCATGAATAAATAAATAAAAATCGTTAAAAAAATAAAATATGTTTGTGTAAGAATATTATTTATCACTACAAAAAAACAAAACCTATGTTTCCAATACTAGAAAATGACCCAAATAAATTATAATGCATTCATAAAATATAAAACTATAATATTTAAAATTATGTTATAGATTCAGATTTTATTAGAAAAAGACACCATGGGGGTGCCTGAGTGGTTCAGTTGGTTGAGCATCTGTCTTCAGCTCAGGTCTTGATCACAGAGTCCTGAGATTGAGCCCTATATCGAGCTCCCTGTTCAGCTCCATGGGAAGTCTGCTTCTCCCTCTCCCTCTCTCTCTGCCTCTCCCCAGCTTGTGCTCTCTTTCTCCCTCTCTAAATAAGTAAATAAAATCTTTAAAAAAAGAGGAGAGAAAAATACATCATGTACATTGTTAATTATACAAAAAAAAATAAGATTGGCTGGTTCACAAAACATGGAAAATAGTATGATCAAATTTTTGTAAACGTGTGTGTATGTGCATGTGTAAAACACAGGCCCAATACATTGTAACCTTTCATCATGAGAAAAGTCAAAATCCACCTGTATTAGTTGTGCAGGAGACATTAAATTGCCTTAAGAAGAGTCAACTGCATTTCCATTTTTATTATTTAAATGTAATTCACATTCTTATTTTGGAAAAAGACCACAACATAAATTTTGCGTCTGCCTTGACACAAGCTAAGAAATAAATAACTCAAAAATATTTTAGGGAAAACTCAATCACAACAATTCAAAAGTTATGAGAAAAGGATGGACAGATCTGTCAAGGGGCCAAGCGAGTTTTGTGAGAAACAGAAGAAAATCTCCTCTTTCTGTTTTGAAGTTCAACATCATGGGAAAATTCTCAGTGGGTGGAAGTACCATGCAGGCAGCCCACTAGGTCCCATAACAAGATCATCACCACATGAGAAGCAGGGAAATGGACTCATAAATTGTATTGAACACTAGAGCATCCAGGCACAGCACATGGCGGATGCTAAAACGTGACCAACATTGCTTCTAACACCTCTTCTAACCCAAGCTCACTGGGGAAAGCTCTGTTCTAGTGCTCGTAGCAGCCAGGTTATGCGGTCATGACTCGGTTTGTGAGTGCATGTGAGCGTATGCATGCATGCTCATGTTTGTGCTTATACGCTGGTAGAGTTCTGTGGTGAAGCATTATATGAAAAAGTAGGAGCAAAAAAAAAAAAACAAATAAAAAACACTAACAGCAATTTTTGTAGAGTAGTTGGTGACTTTGCTTGCTTGTTTTAGAACTTATTTTTCTGTGTTTTGGAGAAAATTTTGGATCCATGCCAGCCATAAAATGGATTACTCTCCCTTCTACTAATTTATGCAATACATATAAGATACAAAATTCAAAGCAATATTTTTATAATCAGCTCACAAAATGATTGAGGCAGCTTTTGAGCAAACTGTATTATTTGTCTGGGTGATTGGTTTCTTTTCTCTCTCATTTCTGCATTCTGGGAGTATTTATTCTTTCTGCAGGCCTGTTTTAGGGGAACGATCATCATTTTTGCTGACTGCTTTTTGGAATGGACTCTTTGGGAGCAATACCAGAGAGAGAGAAGCCTATAGGTTTCCATTTCAATAAATTACACAGGTTTTGTAAAAATACAATCAGGACACCTATCATACTCCCATTTTCATGAGTGTAGGAAAAGGTTTCCTGTTTAGTGCAAGTGTACTCCCGATGTCAGCCTTGTTCCCCATGGTTCCTATTAAGGACCTAGGTTTGAGGAAATCTGGGGAAACTCCTATCCTAGACATAGCAAGCAAGAAAGAATTCCTATCCAGTCACACAAATTCTTATTTTTTATTTCTGTGCTTATTTATTTTGTTTTGTTTTTCATCTTTTCTTGAGGATTTAGAGGTTTGACTGCCAAGCAGCCAAAAGGTAAAATGAAATAAAATTTGATTGTGAAACTGTTTATTTTTACTCCTGTCAGCCCTGAGTCTTTGTAATTCTCTTTGTAAAAAGAAAATCAGAAGAATTTAGGTTAAAGTGATAGACCCTGTTTCTTTTTTTCTCTTTTCCAAAAGTCTGCCAAAATGGCAATAAAAAATTTTACAAGAACTTAATCCACAAGGACAAAAATTACAAGAGAAGAGAACCGTAGGCAAGAGGTTTCAATTAATATTTTGAAAAGCACCTCTGGGTCGAGGTGTGTCGGCAACCACGGCGATCCATCTATAGCCAAGCACCTGCAGAGGGGACTGTGGAAGTGAACACAGCCAGCCTTCTCCCACGGAAACCCCATGAGCTGCAGCCCCTGTGGGTACTGAGGACACAACAGTGGTGATGAGAAAGGGAACTGACAGAAAGATGCAGAGCAATTCAAGACACGGACGCTTCACCCTCTCCAGGCAATGAGATAGGAATAGAAGTTTGTTACCGTGGGGCATCCAGGTGGTTCAGACAGCTAAGCATTTGCCTTCGTCTTGGGTCATGAAGTCCAGGTCCTGGGATCAAGCCCCAGGTCAGTGGGGAGCCTGCTTCTCCCTCTCCTTCTTCCCCCTGCTTGTGTGCTCTGTGTGTGCGTGTGTCTCAAATGAATAAATAAAAAATCTTTTTAAAAAAGAAGTTTGTTACCTGAAAACACTCTAAATCTCTGGAAATAAAATAAATGAGTGAAAGGTTACAAAGAAGACTGGAGAAACTTCAGCCAGAGCAGTCTGCCCCCATGTTGGACTCTCCCATCTCTCCCCCACCCCACTCTAGTCACAAAATACAGGCTTCTCTGAAGATACCAAGCAGCCCAGAGAAAATGCCTCCAGGACTGAAAATCGAGGCTATCCCCAAAAGTGTCTTCCCACCACTTAATCACCTGAGAGTAGTTTATTTTTTCATGTCAGGTGTTCAACAAATAATTGCATAATGACCTCGCTCATCCAACAAGCATTAAATAGTTGCCTACGATATTTTAGGTGCTGTGGACAAAGCAATAAATAACGTCCCTCCCTTGGTGCAGCTTATCCTCTATGTGAAGGAATGATGAAAAATAAACAAAGAAATTACTTAATAAAAAATGAATACAAAAAATAGATAATATGGCAGTTAGTAGGAGGATATAGAGAGAACCAAGCCAGGGTAAGGGCATAGCAGTATCAGGGTGAAAGTGTACTGTTTTATGAGAGAATGTTCAAGGAGGTAGCAAGGCAAGAGGAATGTAAGTGTGAGGGAGAGTCCAGAAAGCTGGAGCTCCAGATGCATGTTCTTTTTTTTTTTTTTTTTTTTTTTTTTTTTTTTTTTTTTTCAAAAGCAATGATAAGTCATTTGGCCTTCCTCAGAATAGCTGGAAAGCCACTTAAGAGTTTCAAGCAGAAAAAAAAAAAGATCAGAATTGCATTTTCAATGGTTCCTTCTTGCCAAGTGTGTGGAGAGAAAAGACCTTCTCTGTTCTGCTCTCCATCCTAAGAGGAGCAGCAAGGAGGCCTGAGATTTGTAGGTCCTCACGACTCTAGCAGAGTTAGCTTTGCAGCCTCGTGGCAAAGATGGGGGAATAGGTGGAGGGAGAAGCTCGGTCTTTTTCTCCCTCTTGCTCAATTCCAGGCAGCAGCTTCCCTGTGGGCCAGAACTCACGGTGCAGATCCTACATGATTCTAGGTTGCTTGCACAACAAGTAATTTTTAGAGTCTGGAAACATCATCACACCCACTAGTACCTCCAGCCCTAAGGTCATTTCCTCACAATCCCATTCACCTTCTCAATTCTTCCATCACTGTGTAAGCAATTTCCTCTGTCAAAGACCCACTGTGTGAAGTAACTAGAGAGGTTATGGTTGTCCTGGTTGGACCCTGATTTATTCAGAGGCTACTGCCATTATCTGTGCAAGAAATGATTGAGGTTTGGACTAGGATTTGATGACTAGAGACCAAAACAGAAAAGCAGAAAAATAAACACTCAGGGACCAAGGGAAAGTTTCCAAAAAGTTATAATTACCCTTGGAGAGATACAAAAATATACTATAAATATGAAAGAAGAACCCTATGCTATGATAAAAGAAAAATGAGACAAAGTAATTTAAAATTGAAAACATGATAGATTAAGCAAAAGATTTAATAAAAGGGTGCAATGGACTGAATATTTATGCCCCCCAAAAAAGTATATTTTTTATCCCTAAATCCCAATATGATGGTTTTAGGTGGTAGGGCCTTTGGGAGGTAATTAGATATAGATAAGGTCTTGAGGATAGAGTCTCCATGATGGGATTTGTTCCCTTATAAAAAGAGAGATACCAGAGCCCTCTCCCCCTCTCCCTCTGCCTTGTGAGGAAAAGAAGACAGCCACCTGCAAACTAGGAAGAGAGTTGTCACCAGACATGATATCTACCAATATCCTGATTTGGGGCTTCCAGCCTCCAGTACAGTCAGTCTATGTGTTGAAGATAGAAGATAGGATGGTGTGCTCATGTGCATTTCTTCTCAATTTCTCATTATTGACATCGGCTGGTAGTCTGAATTGGCCATGGTGGGAGTATTTGCAGCGTGGAATGAACAAATGTTTCAATTCAGAGCTTGGTTATTGCATATTATTGTCTAAACCTCATAAATTGGGCAGCAAAAATGTTAATAATCAAGACTAAATTTAACATTGTGCCATATTTGTAGCTGCCATACTGTGAATAGCACAAAAGCCTTCCAAAATATTCTTTCGGTGTTTGAAAACTAGGATTCAATTCAGCAAAGAAGCTCACTGACATAGGAGAATAAACATCCACATTGTTTTACTTTTGCTGCACTTGTCACCACAATGAAAACATCCACCAACATTCAGTCAGTACTATACACCCTCATCGACTGCAAGGGTAGATTGGCTACAGATGCAAAAGTTTGGCAAAATCTCAGTGACAGCTTTCTCTGAGAATCAACTATTTGGAATTTCAGTAAAGAACATTATATATTTTGTTATTTATAAATCAATGCTATGATCCCTTATATCAATAAAATCTATGAAAACCTTTGTACATAGTAATGCATACCTTTCTTATTCATAATCTCATTGTTAAAACGTACTAGCCTATTAGTGGAGCATAATATAATTCATGAAGCTCTGTCCCAAGAATTCTGTTTTCCTTCATTTTTCTATGTCCATAATTGTGCATGATTTTAAATAAGTAAATTGGCACTACCTTTTCCAGAATCAAAAAATTATGACATTCCAGATTGAAAGTGGCCCCAAAATGAAACACGGTAAATAAATGTTGAGGCAAAGTCCCTAAAAGTGAGTTGCCTTATATTTCAAGAGCCTTAAAAATACTCAAAAATTTTTCTAAGTAATTATACATTTAAATATATCTCACAATTGGGCTGTCTGGGTGGCTCAGTCAGTTAAGTGTCTCACTCTTGATTTTGGCTCAGGTCATGATCTCAGGGTTGTGAGTTCAAGCCCCATGTCTGTCTCCGTGCTGGGCCTGGAATCTGCTTGAGATTCTCTCTCTCCCTTTCCCTCTGCCCCCACTGCTGCCCACTGGCTTGTGCACTCTTTTTCTCTATAAGTAAACAAACATAGAAATAAATAAATAATATATAATGGAAATTATTAGGTGAATAGTATCTATATATAAGATATTCATATCATTATTTGCAAAAGCAAAACTTATGGGAAATTCAATACTTAAACTTAGGTAAGGGTTAAAGTAATCATAATACGTCTATGTGGTAAAATGCTCTGTAATTAATAACAAGATTTACAGATAATTTTTATGAAATAGGAATTTCAGAAAATAGATACATTTTATAATAACATATTAATGATGCTAAAGATATTGCATAAAAATATCAAATATCAAAAGAAAAATAAATAGAATAAAAAATAATACCAACATTTTTATTATTATTACTGTGATGTGTGATTTTTTTATTTTTTGTATCTTTTCACATATCAATGGTTACCAAATTTCTCCAGTAGTACTTTCATAATGAAGAAAATATAATGTTGAAAAATTGAAAAAGGAAATTGAGTAGAACATTTTCTGATCCTTGGAGACAGAAAACTTGCTATATTTAAAGAGCATAAAATGTTAAAGAAATTGCATAAAGGACATAAACTAGTGATACTTTTTTTGTAAGAATATGATATAGTAAACAAGCACATGGGAAAATGCACAATCTCAGAGGGCAGCAAAAAAGAAAAATAATATAAAATCAGTAAAACACGGGTGCCCCGGTGGCTCTTGGTTAAGCATCTGCCTTTGACTCCAGTTGTGATCTCAGAGTCCTGGAATCTAACCCTGAGTCGGGCTTCCTGCTCAGAGGGAAGTCTGCTTCTCCCTCTACCTCTCACCCCTGCTTGTACTCTCTCAGGCTCTCTCTGTCAAATAAATAAACAATATCTTCTAAAGAAAAGATCTGTTAAAAAAATTAGTAAAATAAAGAGTAAAACAATGTGTAGACAAACTGAAATGGAACAGTACAAAAATATTTGGATTAAAAATTGGAATGAGGCCTTTTAAAATTGTACATACACATTATATTGTGCATGTGTGCGTGTGTGTGTATAGACCTGTGTCTATACATACGCATATATGTACGACTATATTTACTTATCATTCCTAATCACTAATGGAACAACTTTAGTTCTAGATATCTATCCTAAGCAAAAATTCCAAAACAGATAAAGCCTTCACACGATGTAAACTACTAGAGAACCAAATATATAACAGGAAAATGGTAGATTTATCACATACATACACACATTCATATACAATGATATACATCTGTATTATTATATGTTATATGCCCAGTTAAATTGTATTTAAATTTTTTCATTGAAAATATTTATATCTGATTGGAGAAAAGTATATATAGTATTATGTGAAGGGAAACATAGTGCAAAATCCTAGAGCCATGTAGATAAAAATAATATAATACTCATTAAATGCTATATGTTGGATACTATGCTCAATGTTCAAACATTTGATTTTGTTTAATCCTCACAACTCTGAGTAGGTACCAATATTACTCCAATTTTATAAATGATAGAACTTCATAAATTAAAAATGACATATAATAAAATTTGAAATAAAATATAACATGTTAACAAAGTATTGTTTTTGATTATAAGTGAGTTTTTCTTGTTTTTACTACTCTATGTTTTAGAGAATCCTATAAATTGGGAACTATTGTTTTTAAAACTGGGATAAAAATCAATGTACTTAATTTTTAAATTGGTTATTTGGCAATAAAAACATACATCAAATAAACACAGTGAACAAATAATAGAAAAATTTTGATCTCAGTAGCAACAAAGAAAAACAAGTGGAAAGGTCATAAGTAGTGTAATTGTAAATTAAAATGGATGATTTGATCAGGAGAATGTCAAGAACAAATATACATTAAAATGTCATTTAATAAGATAGTATTTTTACTGCCTAACAATTGTATAAGAATACTTAAGGTAAATCCAAACAAAATAACTTCCAGATCAAACAAACAAAACTGTAAAAAAATCTAAAAAAGAAAATCCAAAGTAATATAATAAAATATTTATCAGATCTGTATGTATCATGTGAGCAATCTCTGCTTTGAAGCAGTAGAGGAAATCACAGAGGAATAAACAAACATTTGAATATAAAATATTTACAATCTGCAGAAGAAAAAGTAAGAAGCAACAGATAAAGGAAAACATTTTTTTTAAATATTGCAATTGGGGGAAAGTATTTGTTAATTTAATTTTGCATTTTAATTTATCTCTATATTAACATCCCCTTAGATATCTGGGAAAAGATTAAAATATTTCACATAGAGAACTGTATACACGTTAACAAATAGTAAACAAAATGTGAGAAAGTATGCTCCTAAATAACCAAAATTAGAGCAATAGCTAAGTGTCTTTCACTTAATAGCAAAAAACATTGTATAAAAACGATACAAGCATCCGATGGATGTGATTACCATGAAATAATCTTGGAAAATTTTGCAGCACAAAACAATCTCACATTAATTGATTCCATACTTCCATAATTGGACTTTGATTTTATTAATTTATTCAAAGCCCAATGATTTAGTACCATGCTATTCTCATAGCCACCCTGAAAAATAGGTATTACAGTCCCCATTTGGCAAAAGAGAGAGTCCAAGGCTCAGAGCAATTTAATGTCATCCAATGCAGTTTCCAGAACTTTATCTCTGCTCCCAAAGATCACATTTCTTGCACTGATAGGTGTCACTGCCGAGCAGTGAGGAAGTCTCCACACAGACCCATAGGGACAAATGGGGATCTGCAGGTGTCACCATTGTGGCTGTTGGGTCTGCCTGCCATGCTCCCTAGATTTAGACTGCAAGGCAACAACAAGCCTCAGTGGATTCACATCATCTATCACTTACAACAAAAGCCAAACAGTATGGGGACAGTTCCCCATGTCCGTAGCTCCACAGGATGACACTAAACCAGAGGGTCCTGATGGGGAGCAGCCTGGGCAGTGGGTTAAGGAGCCAGGGCTAACAGCAGCCACATGGTTTTATAGGCTGTTGCTATACTCAAAGAGGACTTAAATGGGTGTCCCATTTTACTGACACCAAAGATGCAGATGAGAGAGCCTCACAGCAGCCTCCTGTGAAATAAGGAGGAGGACAGGCAACTGCCTTGACAACCGCCCACAAGGTTGCTTTTTCCCTGTGTGCCAGGACAGTACAGGTGTTTGCAAAGACTTGGGTCAGGTTGTGGTGAAGTCTCCCCTACTTGACCTGTGTGGGAACGTGCAAGATCATCAGAGCATTGCAGCAAAACGAATCCCCGTGTAGCTTTCTCTTTCTTTTTCCTTGGTCCCTGCTTTTTTCCTTATTGATTCATGTTCTACTGGTATTGTCCCCTGGATGACCATCTTTCCAGTCAGCCTCCAAATTCAAGAGTGGTGTCTGAGTCCGTTAGGACTTCTGGGCCTGACTGTGCGGTGTGAGTGGTGCAGGGCCATGCTGCTGGCAAGGCTACCAGACATCCCTGGGGCCCACATAAAGGTTGGAATGAGCTACAGGTGTGTATTAAACAGAGTCGCAGAACTTGAGGGTAGATTCTCCACTTAGTATATAACTAGTTGTTTTAGTAGATGTCCCATTGTAACCACCCCCATCACCGCCTCCATAGATGGCATCTACCAAGTGGGATTGGCATTCCCCAGGCACTGCGTCAGGTAAGTATTGGCATCTCCCTGCTGGATTCTCTCCATCAGTAACTACCATGAGGCAACAGGACTTCTTGGGCCAGAAGATCCCTCACAGCAGGGGCTTCTGCAATACCTGCTGATACAACTTAGGTGATAGGACATTTGCTGAGATGTTTTTATGGTCAGATATCTGCTAGATAGAAAATTCAAATAGTACAAGGGGGGGGGGAGCCCTGAGTTTCCCTTTTTTTCCACTTGTAGGCTCTGATAACCAAACTCTATCATCAGTGGTTCACTGAGAAAAGGTATTGTATTAGTTTCCTAGGGTTGTGTAACCAATTCTGTAAAAATAACAGAGATACACTCTCTCACAGTTCTGGGGGCTGGGAGTCTGAAATCCTGGGCAGGAATTGTTCTTTCTGGAGGTTCTGAGACCCTGAGGAAGAATTTGCTCCATACTTCTTGCCTAGCTTCTGGTGGTTGCCAGAGATTCTTGATTCTTGGCATTCCTTTGCTTGTAGATCATCACTCTGAAGTCTGGCTCCATCTTCACATGGCTCTAATAAGTCGGAGTCCTCCAGAGAAACAGAGCTGATTATGCAGTTATACCATTATGGCAGTAGGCAAGTCCCAAGATCTGCAGGGTGAGTCAGTACAGTGGAGACCCAGGAGAGCCAATGGGCTGGTCCCAGTCCAAGTGGAAGCCTGAGGACCAGGAGAGCCAATAGAGCAGTTCTAGTCTGAAGGATGGAAGCTTGAGACCCAGAAAAGCTTAAGTTTCATTTTCAGTCCATAGACAGGACAAAGGCCGATGTCCCAGTTCAAAGCAGTCAGGCAGGAAATAATTCTCTCTTACTGTGTGAAGGGCCAGCTTTTTTGTCCTATTCAGGCTTTCATCTGATTAGGTGAGGCCCACCTGCATAGGAGGGGCAGTCTGCTTTACTGAGTCTACTGATTCAAATGCTAGTCTCATTCTAAAATACCCTCACAAAAATTGCCCAGAATAATACTTGGCCAAAAATCTGGGCACTCACAGCTCTGTCAAGTTAAGACCTAAAATTAACCATCATGCATGGCATTCTCTCTGTGTGTCTGTGTCTAAAACTACCCTTCTTATAACAGTACCAGTCAATGGATTAGGGTGATTAATAATCATTAGTTACAATTAATTGTGACTTGATTACATCTACAAAGACTTAATTTCTAAATTAAATCACTTTTACAAGTACGGGAGCTAGGATTTGGACATATATATATATATATTTTAAAGATTTTAATTATTTATTCATGAGAGACACAGAGAGAGGCAGAGATGCAGGCAGAGGGAGGAGCAGGCTCCATGCAGGGAGCCTGATGTGGGACTTGATTCAGGTTCTCCAGGATCACACCCTGGACTGAAGGCGGCGCTAAACTGCTGAGCCACCCAGGCTGCCCTGGACATATCTTTTTGAAGGACAAAATTGAACCTACAAGAAGTATCAAAAGTTAAAAGCTGTGTCGACTTCTAGGAGATTACATCCTCATGGGACAATAGGCCTTTACTGGAATCATTGAATATTTTGTTGAAAAATAGGAGCAGAGGTCACCTCTGCTGTGGCTCACTTGGCATCCACAGTGAGGGAGTTATCAAGTCTGAACACTAACATAAACTTGATATGGACACAAAATTGTGTGGTTCCTAGAATGTTATGGTGATGACTCCACCCAGACAAGCAATTTGCCTTTCCTGATAAAGCCATGATAGAAAAATGAGGGGGAGAATGCTAGTAGTTATTGCTAGCACGGGTGTAAAGGGGTACAACCACTTTGGAAACCTGGCAATGTCCACTAAAGTGAAACACATGGTTACTCTCTGACACCACAGTCTCCTACTACATATACGCCCAGGAGAGATGAGTGCATACATGCACAATCGCAAAGAACTGGAAACAGCTCCAATTTCCACCCACCAGAAAAACCAATAAATGTATTATTGTATGTTCATCCAGTAGAGTACTTACCAGCAATAAAAATAAGAGTGAACTCTAGATACAGCAACAGCATGGGTGAAATCTCACAGACACAGTATTGAGCAACAAAAGCCAGGAAGAAAGGCATATAAAATACATGGTTCATTCAAAACAGGCAAAACTAATAGGTGGTGATGGCCATCAGGTTGGGGTTACCTCCTGGAGGGAGTACTGACTAGAAAGGGTAGAGGGAACCTTCTAGGGAGATGGAAATGTGCCACATCGTGCTGGTGTTTGAATGTGTGTATATGAATAATATAAAAATTGATTAAGCTATACACTTACGATGTGTGCACTTTACTGCAAGTATTATGTACCCCAATAAAAAAATAAAAGATTGATGTATCGGAGCCCTATGACACGACGAGCATTATTCTAGGCACAACAGTACAATAAAACAAAGTCTCCCTGTTCTCATGGAACATTCTAGGGAGAGAAGACATTTTATAAACTAATAAAAACAAATGAACAAACTGCCTGTGTGTGCACGTGCGTGATTGTGCACACTCACATGTGAGAGAGAAATAGACAAAAAGAATGAGCAAGAGAGAGGGGAAGGCATGGTGACGGGTGTTGAATGAAAATGAATCAGAAATCAGGAGATAAGCTGATAAGGTGCCAGTTAAGCAGAGGCCTGAGTGGGGGATGGAGGCAGTCGGTGAACCCTTCAGGTAGAAGAACGTTCAGGCTAAGAGCACCAGCACCTGCTGAGCTGGGCCAGTGCGGGGATGGCGGAGGAACAGCAAAGGTGCTGATGAGAGTGGACCAGTGCAGGAAAACTAGAGTATGGAAGGACATCCGTGGAGCTGTGATGGAAATGGTGAGATTTAGGAATATTTCAGAGACAGCCAATAGGATTTGTTGATGGATTTGGAGTGGGATTTCTAAAAAGAGCATATTTTTATTTGGGGTCTGATTATCTCATGATGCAGATTTGAAGTAGAAAGTCGGGAGTTCAGTTGTGACCTTATCGATCCGTGATTCCTACTAGATATGCAAGTACCATGCTCAAGCAGCCAGCTGGGCATACTTGTCTAGTCACAGGAGTGGTCTACATTGAAGTTTCAAGAGAGAGCCTGAGGGGATGGAGGGGTTGGAAATTGTTGGGTTTAAAAAGAAACAACTGCTGTAGAACTACTTGCCTTCTTAAATGATGTGCCTGCCTACCTTTGATAAAACAAAACCTAAAAATAAATGTAATAGCTAATTACATTTAATCTCATAGTTAATTAATTCCTGTACACATTATATCCATATCTTCCCTCCAAATTCATTTTGCTTCTTGCTGAAACACATCTCAATATTTTAGGGTCTTCAAACGTCTTGGTCTTTTTATATCTAAAAATGTCTAAATTATCTTGAAAGCCAATTTAGTTGATACAATGAGATATTCAGTAAGAAAACTCAAGGCACCCAAGTCCAAAGTGAGTTCTAAGACAGACAACCCACTAAGGTGTATACATTTCACAGGAAATGGCTCACTAGTGTTGAAAGAAAAATGAGGGGAAGAATGCTAGTAGTTATTGCTAGCACAGGTGTAAAGGGGTACAACCACTTTGGAAACCTGGCAATGTCCACTAATGTGAAACACATGGTTACTCTCTGACACCACAATCTCCTACTACATATACGCCCAGGAGAGATGAGTGCATACATGCACAATCGCAAAGAACTGGAAACAGCTCCAATTTCCACCCACCAGAAAAACCAATAAATGTATTATTGTATGTTCATCCAGTAGAGTGGGGTGCCACAGGGTGAGTATCCTGTCTGCCACCCTACCTGGAGCAATCACGGGGCAAAGCTGAATCCTCATGTCAAGTTCCCATTGGACGATAGGGAGAGAGCATGCTATGTGGGCTGTGAAGTGAACACTGAGGGCTGGCTGCTGAGCTCCCCCTCTCCCCCTGGGAAATGTGAGGAACCAGAGACAGTAAGCTTGCTGCTAACAGGAGAGCTGAGGGAGAGATGACCAGATTAGGATCATCCAGCAACCCCAGAGTTGGTCAGGGCAAAGGGGAGCATGAACTTTACCCCTGGGCCAAAGGTGGGCTGTGCCCTGAGAGCACTGGCGTGAGTCCTCCCAGGTCTTATCTGGTAGGCTTCCCATGGGAGTGAGACTTCAGTACCAGAGGCTGAAGGTGGCACCCTGGGTTCTTAGTGGCCAGACGACAGATGGTAAAGGCAGCTCCAGGAAAGAGAACATCAGGCCATGTCAGTCAGGTGCATGTGAATCAGAGCCAGCCTCAAGCATTACTCAGCCCAGAAAGTAGAGAGCTGGCTCTGAACAAATCCAGTGAAAATTTCCTGTCCCCCTACTTGGTCTCTTCTGCACCAACCTCATCTGAGAAGAGGAAAATGACATAAAATGAAATTAGGAACTTAAACTATGGGATAAGACTGGCTGGTCTAGGGACTGGTTTGAAAATGTGTTTCATATTGTGATGTGTCCATAAAACATTTTATTAACTGAAGAGTGCTCAGAAAGATCGTGGGGCTGCTTACTCTGAGACAGGAAAAGGACTCCTTTCACCGGAAATGTTTAAAGGGAGAGTAGGATGTCAGCTACATTTCATTTGCAATGATGTCATCCTTCCAGTTGAACTTGTCCAGCATATAGGCTAAATTAGCTATATCAGCACTTTGAAAATATGATCCCCACCTACCAATGCCTACTGTTTGTATGTTTATTCCTTTGTAGATTATTGCTCATTTCCCTCAGGATGCATATTAGATTTTCATTATATTTTGAATATTTTGCAGTGTGTTATGAGTCTAGGTGTGGATTGTTTTTCTTTAACTATCTTGAAGAGCCTAGACTGCTCTTTTGATATCAGCTCTCAATTAATTTTGATTATTTCAGTGTTGAAAGTGATCTCTTAAAATATTGTGTCTTCACCATTTCTTCTATTCTGGAGCTCTCATCAAATATATGTGGGAGATTCTCAATCTGTTTCCATGTCTCTATATCATTTTACATTTCTGGTTCAGCTCTAGCAGTAGCACCTGAAACAATTCCTTAGCACTAGCTTCTGGTTCACTATTTCACTGTGCAGCTGTGTCTAGTCTAAAATCCCTCCCACATACCTTTTTAAAACAGTTTTATTTCTGAGATTTTAACAGATTTTTATTTATATCTTGCTGCATTTAGTTTTTCTGCTTTTTAAATATGTTATTGTTCACATTTTTTATAGAAGCTATTCCTTTCTATATCTTTTTTACATCATATTTATTTTTACATAAATATAATTATTGCAAATGTTTGTGCAACTATTCCAAACAAATTTATCTGAAGTAAATTTAATATTTTATTTCTTAATTTTGCTCTATGTCTTCTTATCATGTAAGATTCTATGAATTTTAAACATTTTTGCAGGCTTGTGTTTGGAGTTTTTGTTTTCACTCTTATTTTATTTTTCTTGTATCTCTGTTTCATTCTTCTTATGAAGATATTTTGTATTACTTCCACTTGGTTTTCCAGATACTAGCTTAGAAACAGGCAATTTTAGGAATCCTAATCCTTGCTCATATTTCTAGTTCATATTTCTAGTTCACTAGAAACAGTGTTTGAACATATTGTTTGAACAATGTGCTTTGGTCAATTCTATTAAGCAAGTGGGAAGATTGGTTCATGTACGGACATTAAACTAAGCCTTTGTCCAGCTCCCTTACAATGCCAAAAATCTTCTAAAACTGAGATTTCATTTGTTTTTCTCTCAGAAGGTTAACCCCTCACCCAAGTTCAAGTTGTGAGCCTGGCTCTAGAGTCTTTATCCAACAGATGGTAAACCCTGCCGTTGCTGTGCCCATAGCCACATTCCAGTAACCATCGCCATCAACATATTTCCTGTTTTGTATTTTTAAAGCATTTTATCTATTATCGTTTTGAGTTGAGGATATAGAATGCACCAAAGCATGAACTTAGTATAGCGTTCTGACCAGAATCTCCTTCTGTTCTAACGTATTGAATTCATTTATTTCATCTCTCCAGTTAAAACAAAAGCAGTGCCAGCTAACATAATAAGACAAGAAAAAGAAATAAAGTGTATACTGACTTGGAAGGAAAAAATAAGTGTTTGTAGATGACATGATTGTCTATGTAGAAAATTTGAAACAATCAGTCAAAAAAACTCCTGGAACTAATAGAAAGGCTGCAGGATACAAGGTTAATATACAAAAGGTCAACCACTTTCCTATATAACAGTAAATGAACAAATGGAATTTGAAATGTAAAATGAATACCTTTTAAATTAGCACCTCTCAAAATAAAATACTAAAATATATATCTAACAAAATACAAGATCTATATGAGGAAAATTACAAAACTAATGAATGGAATCAAATAACTAAATAAATGTTCATGGATGGGAAAACTCTATTATCAAGCTGTCAGCTCTTCCCAACTTGATCTACAGATTCAATGCAATTCCAATAAAAATCTGAACAAGTTATTCTCTGGTGATCAACAAACTGATTCTAAAGCTTATGTGGAAAATCAACAGACTAAAAATAACAAAGTATTGAAGAAAAATAAAGTTGGGGAACTGACACTACCCAATTTTAATACTTATTTTAAGTTATAGTAATCAAGATTATGTGGCATTGGCAACACAAATAGATCAATGAAACAGAATAGAAAATCAACAAATAGACCCACATAAATATAGTCAACTAATCTTTGATGAAGGAGGAAAGGCAAAAAAAAAAAAAAAAAAAAGGAGGAAAGGCACAATGGAGCAGAGATTTTTTTTTTAAAACAAATGGTGCTGGATCAACTAGACATTCACATGCAAAACAAACCAAAAACAGACTTTATATGACCTGAAAGGTTGACTCATATTTATATTTAAATGTAAAATATAAAACTATAAAACTAGAAGATGACATAGAAGAAAATCTAGATGACCTTTTGTTTGGCAGTTACTTTTTCCCCTCACAGGGAGTGTGTCTGTGTTAAAAAGTTTAGAAGGAGGAACTAGCTCTTGGAATTGTATTCTGAAGATTTATTCAAGAAGGTCAGTGTTAGCTGGCTTCATCCTCTGGGGGACTCAACAGCAGGTAAGTAGAGAAGGACTGGGGATAACAGCTTCTTCTGGAGGAGAGAGAACTTAATGGAGATTGGTGTAAAATGCACCAGAAGCTCTTTTATGGCAAACTTTCTTTGAGATTCAGCTTTATCAGTAAGCTTGTTGTGTCTGAATATAGGGTCTTCTTATCCATGCTTTGAACATCACAGAAAACAATTTCCTTCTTCAACCTTATCAAGTTGGCTATTTATCACAACAGAACAAAGACCTCTTAAAATTAATGTTGAGATTGTCAGTCATGACAATTCCCCACTATAATCGCAGACATACCAACAGTAGTGTCAATCATGGTTGCAATGGTACCTCCATGAAGGAATCCAAGTGCTCTTGCAGGTAAGGACCTCCTTAAAATATGCAAAATATCCTTTCTTCATCATGATTATGTAATACCACATATTCAAGGCCCAGGCTTTCCTTAAGTCTTCTGGGAAAGAGCTGGGCCTATGACATTTGTTATTTTACAGGCTTTGTGTCACACAAAAAAAAAAGGTTTTAGAGTCTTTAATACTTCAAGTTGACTTACATTTATGTGAAGACAAATGTTTCTAGGAGCCATCTTCACATTTCTTCATGAACTGACCAAAGAAGAGCCTCATATCCTTGCTCCAACTGGGATTGTGGGATAATGGTCCCTATTGATGATCCAAGAAGAAAATGGTCTTTGCACAGCTGCATGGTCCCTCACCATCAGGGGCACACCTCCCTGTAAGTGAGTAGGGCCCTTCCCCCAACCCCACTTCCACTTCTGGGGCAGATGCAGTTACAAGGCACAGCTCCGCAGCATGGCTCTGAGGGTCCCCAAGTTCCACCATGATGGCTGCCTGGCCACCTGCCCACCTGATTGGTCCTCCCCATTCATGGAGGGGCATGTGACATTCAGCAGTGACTTTTTAGATAGAACATGAAAGGCACAATCTATGAAAGAAATAATTGATAAACTAGACATCATTAAAATTAAAACTTTCTGCTTTTTAATACACATTGTCAAGAAAAACAAAAAGATAAGCCACAGACTGGAAGAAAATATTTGCAAAGACATATCTGATAAAGAACTATTATCCAAAATATGCAAAAAAATTCTTAAAATTCAGCAATAAGAACACAAACTCACTAAAAATGAGATAAAGCCATTAATAGATATATCCTCATAAAAGATACACACATGGCAAATAAGCAGATGAAAAGGTATTCTATATCATATGCCATCAGGGAAATGCAAATAAACAATGAGATACAGCTGTGTACCTATTAGAATGGCCAAAATGTGGAACACTAAGAATACAAGATATTGGCGAAGATATGGAGCAACAAGAACTTTCATTCTTTACTAGTGTGAATGCAAAATAACAGCCAGTTTGGAAGATGGTGTGGTATTTTCTTACAAAACTAAACATAGTCTTACTATACTATCCAGCAATAGCACTCCCTGGCATTTACCCAAAGATGTTGAAAAAATATGTCCACACAAATACTGTACATGGATGTTTATAGCTGCTTTATTCATAATTGCCAAAACCTGGAGGAAATCAAGATATCCTTCAGTAGGTGAATGGATAAACTGGGATATATCCAGACAATGGAATATTATTCAGCACCATAAACAAATGAACTGTCAAGCCATGAAAAGACATGGAGGAACTTTAAATACATAATTCTAAGGAAAAGAAGCCAATATGAAAAAGCTATATATTGTATGATTCCAACTTTATGACTTTCTAGGAAAGAAAAAACTATGAGGATAGTAAAAACATAAGTGGTTGCCAGGGATTGGTGGGAGAAAGAGATGAATAGGCAGGAGATAGAGGATTTTTAAGGTAGTGAAAATATTCTTAATGACACTATACTGACAGATATGTGTCATTAGACACTGGTCAACACGTGTAGAATGTACACCAAGAGTGAACCCTAATGTAAACTATGGACTTTGGGTGATAATGACATATTAATGTAGGTTTATCAATTGCAACAAACCTACCTCTTGGTGGGGGGTGTTGATAATGAGGGAAAGGGTATAAGGGAACTCTCTGTACCTTCTCAATTTTGTTATAAACCTAAAAATAATAAAGTTTAAAAATACAAAACCAAGAAAGACCAGAAAACAACATTTTAGGCTGCAGAGTTTGACCAAATCCTTCAAGTTTTTATATAGTCTTTCCACTAATTCTGTTTTTTCAATAACCTATGATTGTATTTTTTAATTTCCTCTTTGGCTTAATAGCAACTTGATGAATTTTTGTTTCTTTTGCATTCAAAATATGAATCAGTGAATAAGTCACCTCTTTTTCCAATTTTAAACCTTATTTTCAGCTCTTCTATATATACATTTACCACTATATGCACCATGAAAAAGAAGCCCCAAGTCATCAAAGTCCCTATTTATCCATCCTCAGGAAGAGACACAAGAAATCCTACCTCAGCAACCTTCATAGCTGTTTCTGTCTTTTACTGCCGATGAGATCTTGGCTGAAATTCCCCAGAGCTGACAATCTAACCAATAACATAATATGAGAATTTTTAGTAATACATGCTTCCATTCCATAATATTAGTTTAATGCTATTTTTTCTCTATCTTATACTCTGACAATTCAAATTGAGAAAAGAAATAAAAACATTTCAGGATACTTATTTATATCTATTTTATTAAATTCAGACTCAAACCATGAAGGCTGTTGAGAGTGTGCATCAAAGCTGGAAGCTACTTGGGGCAAATTTCTGCATTTTGTCCTACTTCACATTGTTAAATTCAGTAAAATGCATTGAGGAAACAGGCAGGAACATTGAATGAATTTAAATCTATTTCAGCTGCTGACTTGATCTGATAAACGTGTACCCCTCTTTAGAGAGTGAACTAAAAGTTAAATTTGAAAAAGGTTCTATTTTACTTTATGTGAAGAAAAAGGATATTGCCCAAGGAAAATGTCAGCTGTGATGTCAGTCCTTCCAGCCTTCAGGCCAGCAGTTTTATGTCAGTCCTTTGGTGTACAGACACCTTAGCAGCGAAAATGAGCTGATAAGAAGAAAAAGAAGTTAGAACTGAGCTTTGGAAGAAAACCAACCTGGTATCAGGGAGGTCTTCCCTTTAGACAGTGTTTGATTCAAAACACTGGTTCTCAAAGGGTGTCCCTGAACCAAGAGTATCAGTTTTTCTTTTGAGCTTGTTAGAAATGCAAATTTGTGGGCACTTCTGTGACCTATTGAATCAGAATCTCTGAGGATAGAGCCCAGAAAACTGTGTGTTAAAAGCTCACCAGGAGACTCTTATGCATATTAAAGTTCAAGAACCACTGAGGTAGAGAAAGATATTCAATTAGGCAAATTGGGTAGAAGAAATTCAAGAAGTCAGAACTAATTGTGAAGAAAAATGGAAATAGCCACCTGGCTTCTGGGATTGGTGCATCCAGAGCAAGACCGTAGCCCCACAGCTGGTAAAGAAGAGGTCCAGAGAGGAGGTTTAGATTTTTAATTAGCAGAGTTATTGGCAGGAATTATACAGGATTTTGGGGCCATGCAAGCTAAGTAGTGTTAACAACTCTAGTCTACTCCCAACAGGGAACTGGATTGTTAAGTACTTAAACCAAAATTTAAGTCTGGTTGTAAAGGTTAGAATCAATTTAGAATCTAATACAATCATTAGATAAATAAGACCTGGGACAAAATGAACACTCTGATGTGTGCTGTATGAATGTCTGGAGCACATAACAACAGGGTCAACAGGTCAACATTACAACGAATGTTGTAGTCAGCAACATTAGGTCTGGTCCCACAAGATGAGTAGGTTGATGTAGTTTCTGCTTTGATCAGTGCTGATTTGAGAACTAGCTCTACCAAGACAATGCTTGGAAGGTGAAAGAAGGAGACAATAGTGGAGAAAATGGGAAACTATCCGTCCTGATTTTAGCACTGAAAATCCAAGATCCTAGCAAAACACTCAGTTCTAGGAAAACCACGAAGTTTGGTGACTCTAAGCCAAGTAAATTCAAATTTTCTTAGGTAAATATAACATCTATGATTTACTCTGATGTTGTGTTGACATCTGTGTTGTGTTAAGTCAATTAAAACTATTTAATAATAATTTTTAAATAATTTAAGAGTTTCGTGTGATTTGAAGGTATTTCCAAAAGTTTGTGTATCTGTTTACTTTAAAGACTGTGGATGAAGAAATAATTCTAAGTGTGCACATGTGAAATCATATGCTATAGATTTTGGAGGGTTTTTTGGTAATATCACTAATCAAAAAAAGAAAAATTCCTATTTTTAGCTTTTAATCAATGCTTACTAGGTAGGTGGGTATTTGAAGAGCTATGAGACACCTGGAATGACAATATTTATTGAAACTCAAGGACAAAACTTTGGAACAGATGTGTTATGAATGAATTACAAAGTGGATGAGTGAATCACTAAATCACAAAACAATATTGGACACATAAAGAGATTCCAAACAGGTGCAGGATAAAGCAACAACTCTGATCTATTTCATCAAATTGCAGGGCTTATGTCATGTTATTTATTTAGAACAACTTGTAAAGAAAACCAGTTACCCTTAACTTGAAAGAATATTTCAGCCCTTGTTTTATACTTTTGATATAAATCACTACTATTCAAATTTTCTCTGGAAAATCCTTCTGAAAAAAAGTACATCTTTTAAATAAAGCTAACTTTATAAAATCTATTGATAAGTGTAAGGGACTTGGGACTTATTCCTCTATATTATGAGCCTATAATGATGCACTAGGTTTAAGTTTACATAAGTAAAAATCAAAGGCTAGTGGAATCTAAAAAAAAAAATTGCATTATCTCTTGCAGAGAAACAGTTGCATGAGAGTCAGGAATACAATGATTTGAGGCCCTTTCCAAAGCAAACATTTTTATATGAATGCTATTTAAAAGAAACTCTTCACCAAGTCAACATTGCACAAACTATGAGGAAACAGATGACTTTTATAGGAAACAAAAATTCTGATAAATTGTATTCTAAGAGTTTGGATCTTCTTTAAATTGTCTAAATTCTATTTACCATTGTCCAAAAAGGCTTCAGGATCAGAGAAAGAAAAATACCATATAATTTCACTCATATTTGGAATTTAAGAAACCAAACAAAGAGAGAGACAAACCGAGAAATAGACTCTTAATTATAGAGAACAAACTGATGGTTACCATGAGGGACAGGAGTAGGGGATGGATGAAATAGGTCTTGGAGATTAAAGAGTACACTTGTCCTAATGAGCACTGAATAATGTATAGAATAGTTGAATTCCTATATTGTACACCTGAAACTAATATAACAATGTGTGTTAACAATACTGAAATTAAAATTTAAAAACTTAATTGAGAAAAGCCTTCGTGAAATAAAATACATGGGAAATCAGTAAAATTTATTCTGAAATAGTTATCTAGAAAAAAGAATAAAATAAAAATCAATTTTTAACGTTTGGGTCAAGCTACTTCACTTTAAAATAACCTTAATTCCTGGGGGAAGGCAAAAAGACTACCTGGGCTCTTCCACCCTCTTTTTTTTAAAAAGATTTTATTTAGTTATTCACGAGAGACACAGAGAGAAATAGAGGCAGAGACACAGGCAGAGGGAGAAGCAGGCTCCACACAGGGAGCCTGACATGGGACTCGATCCCGAGTCTCCAGGATCCCACCCTAGGCTGAAGGCTGTGCTAAACCAATGAGCCAGCAGGGCTGCCCTTCCACCCTCTTTTAATTGGTATTAGGCTTCAGAATATTTCTGAAGGTTTTTCAATCATTTGTTTTAATATAGCTTATTGCATGACAAAAAGAAATTTTCTAATACTAAATAATTTTCAACATGGAGTTATTAAGATTTCTTACTGTTGATGACCTGTTGGACACAATGTGTTCAACACATAACTCTCTAACACTCTGAGTGTGGTGTGTATGAGACCCACATGGCATAAGAGAAAAAAGTGTACTTCTTGAATGTGAGACATTGAACTTTTTAGTATGCAAAATTCCTCACGGTTCAGTTGCAGACAGTTTCAAATAAATAATCACAAGATGAGGGGTCTGGTTTTAGATAGTAGCTAACAAAGTCAAATTGCCCTTTCCTAGCTCTTTGTTAAATTGCCAAGGAAAATGTATGTATGTATGTATGTATGTATGTATGTATGATGATGGATAGATAGATGATAGATAGATGATTGATAGATAGATAGATAGATAGATAGATAGATAGATAGATAGATTCATACCTACACACACACATACCTACACACACATACATACATACATACACACATACATACATGCATACATAGAGAATGACTGAATAGGTAAATAATTATTCATGAAGAACTTAAGAGAATGCATGTGTTTAGGACAAGGGTGGGTAGTGAATGTGTGGACTATGAGTTGGTAGTAAGTGGGTATAGAATAAGGAATAGATAGTGAGTAGGTGAGGTTGAAGCATGGGATGAGGAGTAGATGATGAGTGGTTGGTGTGGGTCAGGGATTAACCAGTGAGTAAATAGGTAGTGAGGGATGTAGGTAGCAAATGGCATGAGGTAGATGGTAAGGAATGAGTAGTTGTGAGGTGGAGAGAGGTAGAAAACTATGGGCATGGATAGTGGCAAGGGGAGTACTTAATGAGTGGTTAGAGGACAAAGATTAGGTATGAGTGGGTATACATAGAGAGGTAGGTAGAGAGTGAGCGTGGGATGAGAAGTTAATAATGAATGTGTATGGTTAGAAGTTAAATATCTCTAATCTTCTAACCCCAAGTGAGCGTTGAGGGGATTAAGGAGGTAAGTAGGTAAGGAGTAGATGTGAAGTGTGTTGTGTATAGTAGGTGGTTAGGCAGTCAATTTGTATGACACAGTATAGTTTTTAAGTGGCTGTGAGGCACGGTGTTAACAGCAAGTACGTAGGTAATGACTGGGGTTGGGGCAGCATGTAGATAGTAAGTAGGTAGGTAGAGAGTGGATATGGGCCTGGACCTTGTGATGAAATTTATCTAGCTCATTAGACCTGATCTTGGGCATGGGACTTAGTTTGGGAACTGTACTTTGGACATGAATCTTAAATCAGGAATTTTGATTTAAAGCTTGAATTTGCACCAGAGTTGAACTTTGATGCTAAGTATTAGAAGAGACCCTTTTACTTCAGACCCAAACTTCCACCTTGTTATGAGACCTAGACCTGGACCTTTAACCACATCTTGGACCTGGACCTTAGAAGTAGAAATTGAACCCTGTATCTGAACCTTGGATACAATGAACCTGGACCTTAGATCTAAAATTGTTCCTTGGACCTAGAAACTGAACCATAATCTGGATCTTGAACCTAAATCATGAATCTTTCTCTAATTTGGACATTGAGCCTGGCCTTAGGCATGGAAATCAGACCTGGACATGGATCTTGGGCTTAGATCTTGTATCTGACTTAGACTTTAGAATTGAACTTTTGCCCTAAGACCTAAACATCAAACCTCAGACCTGAACCATGAGATACCCAGGACCTGAAATGGAAAGTGGACCTTCGACCTGTTTTTGTCCCAGATTTAGACTGGAAATTAGTGCTGGATTTTGAACCTTGTCTTGTGCCTTAACTGGAGTTTGCATGTTATCTTGTGGTTTTCTCATGTCAAGACAGGGTCATCTCTCTATACATTTAGCTCAGATGTCAAGACTGATGATGCCATACATGCACCAAAGGGGTATAAAAGATTTATTACTCACATAGTGAGGTCTTTCTAGGGAAAGCAGGGAAGGGTTCTAGCGTGGTCTGAAAATGGCTGAGAGAGCAAAGAGGGGCAAGTGGTTTGAGATTTTATTGTGGTTAGGAGAATAGAGCCAGGATGAGAGCATGGGCCAGGAATTTCATGGTTTATACTTTCTGCTACTGCTGAAGGAGGGTTAACATGAGCTTCCTTGTAGTCTTTCCAAAGTATGAGGCAATAGGGAAGAAGAGAAAGGGGGGCTTGAAAGCTGTTAGTAGTTAAACATTCAAAATAGAGTCAGACTCTTTATTATAATTTACCCCTTGATGATTGAATGATGGCTGAAACATGGGCATATTTTACAAAATTAAATTTGAATTTGTTTAAGGAAGCTGATACAGTGCTCTATGAGGTCAATAGCTGGAGGCCAGAAAAGAAATGAAATTTTAGTTGAATGCTGTGTTCAAGAACCCAACATGGCATATGTTAAATGAGTTTCTTGGCTATTTTAAATAATGCCTCAAACTTTGATGGGAGTAAGGAGGGATGCCTGGGTGGCTCAGTGGTTGAGTGTTTGCCTTTGGCTCTGGGCATGATGCTGCCATCCCAAGACTGAGTCCCACATCGGGCTCCCCACAGGGAGCCTCCTTCTCCCTCTGCCTCTGTCTCTGCCTCTCTCTTTATGTCTCTCATGAATGAAATAAATAAAATCTTTTTAAAAAAAGGAATAAGAAGTACTTTAGTAAGGCCTTGAATTGTGGACTTAGTGTATGCTGAGACTTGTGTGATCTTGACTTACAAGATTTTCAGATTGGTAGGTGTGAAGCAAAAAAAAAAAAAAAAACCCAAGTTCTTTATGCTAAAGATCATGATTTTTCCATTAGCTAAACCCAATGATCAGATTATTAATAATGATGAAGAGTCTATAAAGATCTGGAAATGAGGATCATTATAAGGCAGGGCATCCAGTGCTAAGGTGGCTGCCTGAAGTTCAGCCAATTGTGCCAAGCTTTCAAGTCTAGATTTTATCAAGGATATCTAGTTAAAGGATGGCCAACAAAAACCCTTTAGCAGACTCCATCATCTATATTGGTTGTGTCATCCATAAAGTATACCAACCCCTTTCTTATTTACTCAGATGTTCCCAGTGGGGTCTTCATGGAACAGATGGGTCCAGAAGAGGAGTGACTTCCTCTAGTGCCATATGGCAAGGGACTGAGGACAAGGGGAAGCCACTTTTTCCTACAAAGGTAATATGCCATATGGTCTGAATCTCACTTGATCCTAAAAAGTGTCATATTTATTTTAGCAAGGTTTTAATGGCCATGCCAAGCCTACAGTCTGTTGCCTCTAAGACCTAAGGCATAATGGCAACCAGGTACACTCACAGGCTCAGGGCTTATTAGAGACCCCATCTCTAGAAGGAGCCAGGGAACTTTCACTCTATAGGTATACAACATAAGGAATAGGAAAAGTAGAAGCTCATGGGTGACATGGCCATCTTGGGTGGTTCACAGATTCCAGGAGGCAGAAAAGAAGTTACTAAAAACTCTAAAATAAAAGAAATAAAATAAAATAAAAGAATTTCTCAGGGGCACTAATGAGAGTGCCTGTTACATTGTAATTGGGACAGATTTAAAGCCTTTGTTGTAGGGGTCCTCATTCAAAGTGGGCTGATTACTGAGTAACAGAATAAATGGTCTTAAGTAAAATTGTAAATGAGGTATGTATTGCTTCCCATACCCAAAAAGGCCTTAAAAACGCTGCGCTCATTTGAGGTGATGGCAGTCAACAGTTGTTTCTTGACACTATCAGGAACAAAGTGGTCTTCAATTGACCAAATAATGCCCAGAAATTTTGCCAAGGTAGTGAGGCCTTGTACTATGTATAGGACATCCCTTTCTTGTGAGCTCCTTTGTGAATGCATGTGTGTCCTGAATGAGTGTGCCAAATGAATCTCCTCAGAGGAAGATTCATCAATGTAACATCATATCTACATTCTGGAGAAAGTTGGGTGTGGTATTGAAAAGATGGTGTTGAATGGGCTGCTGAGATACCCCATGAGTAACCAGGTTAAGGTGTATTGTGTTAAGATAAAGGAAAATTGGTGCTGAGAGGCTGTTGAAATGAGCCCTGAACAAAACATATTAGCCAAATCTATGACTGCAAAGTATTTACTAGTTGCTGATTGGATGGAGTCAATAACCTCAATAATACTGGGTATTAGGGATCTTAATGGATGGGAACATGGCATTAAATAATTCATTGTGAGCACCATTCATTCTTTCCAGGTTTAATAACAGGCTAAACTGGGCCTAAATAGACTCCATATAATAGGTTTCAATCCTTGAAAGTCCAATTTAATTTATTTTGGGTTTGTTAACAATTATAATAGGTTGAGACAAATCCACAGGGTCTTTTTTTGTCAAGACAATTTTAAATGCCAAAGACTTAATTTAATTTTAATTTATTATTTATTAGATCAGAGCATCCATGCCCACTATGAGATATTTTAGGGAAAATAGAACTATAACCATGGGAATTTAGGCAAGGCAATAGTTTCAATCATTAAGGTGAGACATACTTATGTTTCTTCTATTTTATGTTTGTGACTCCTTTAAGATTATAGGAGGTACCTTATGTAAACTTAGTAAAATCCTCAGAAGAGATAAGATAACTTACTTAAATTTAGTGAGATATTCCAGGTGTAACTCTAATTTGAACTCCAATACAGATTAAGGTCCATACTTATTAAGGTTTACCGTTTGGAGCATTGCAGCAGATGTTAAATTTAGAATTGAGACATTAAAATTAGTTTAGATATTAAAGTTAATTTTATCTATTTCTGGTATGTATCGTAAGTCTTTGATTTCCAATTAGGTCAAATTGTGGTGCAGAGGTCACGTCCAGGTATAAAATTTAAGTCCAGGTCTAATTCCTAGCCCAGTGCCCAAGTGCAAAATATGGATCTAAACCTCAAGTTTAGAGTTATGTCCAAGGAACTGGAAAATTCCAGATCCAAGTTTCATGCTCATCATTCATGTCCCAGGTTAGGTCCAGTTCTAGGTCTAAGGTCCAGATCTTATTTCCTGGTCCAAGGCAAGAGAACCACCAGTTATAACATTTACCACCATGGTACTAGGAATAGATTCAAAGGTCTTTTAAAACAATTTTTGGTCTTTTACTTCAAAGACTAGGTCAAATCAATTATGAATACATATTTAACATCTAGTACTAGTTCAAGGTTCAGGTGCATGGTACAGATCAAGGAGGGAATCTCAGGTGCAAGTTCCAGGTCCAAAGTTATGTCTAGATATAGGTATAAGATCCAAGATAGATTTTAGAGGTCTATGTCCAGGTCCAAGTCCATGACAAACAACTAAGTCAAAGGTCAGGCCCAAGGTCTTGGATGCATCAAGGCCCTAGTTTGGTGTCCTATATTCAGGTCCAACATAAGAATCTAGGGTCCATACTGAAATCTGAGGTCAATGTTTAAGTTCCATTGTCCACGTCTTGGTCTATATCAGAGATACAGTTCCAGGTAGGTATAAGGGGTATTATTTACATGTGAATTCCAGTTCCAGCCCCCTGAAATCTATGTCTAAGAATCATCTCCAGATATGAGGTCCAGGAAAAAGGTCTGAATTTCACTATCAAAGTCCAGGTGCAAAGTCCCAAATCCAGTCCAAGGTCTATTCCTGTTCTGAAACCCAAGCCCAAAATCCATGTCCATAGTCATATCAAGGTCAGACATTCAGATCTGAGACCCAAATATGAGATTAGAAATTCAATTCCAAGCTCCAGGTAGAAGTTTCCAAGTTTCCTTTCTACTATTCAGGTCCAGATATAAACCCAAAATCTTTGACTACATCTAAGGTACAGGTATCAATGTCCAAGAGCATATTTAGGTCCAGGTCAAAGGTCCAAGTCCCCATTAGAGATCAATTTCTAAGTTATAAAATTCAACATTGATGTTCAAGGTCTAAATCCAATTCTAGGTTCAAAGTCTATATTCAAATATAGGCCTAGTGCAGAGAATGCAAAGTTGAGGTTTAAGGTCCAGGTTCTCATTTAGGTTCAGGTCCAAGATTTAAGTGAAAGTTTTAGTATAGTTCCAAGGGCATGTTCAAGGAACCTGACATATCTAGGTCTAAGATCTGGGTCTAATGGTCATGTCTAAGATTAGTTTCAAACTGAGGTCTGAGTTCAAGGTCTGAGGTACACATTTGAGTTTAGAGATCTAGATCCAAGGAACAGATCCAGTGTTGAAGGTCTATCGTCTAGGTCAAATCTATCTCAAAAAAAAAAAAAAAAAAAAAAAAAGGTCCAAAACCTGGTCAAGGTCAAGGTCTAAGATGCTGATCCAAGTTTAAGGCTCACAATTTTGGTCTCAGATCAAGGTCTAGGTCCTAGTACCAGAACCAAGATTGTGTGTTACTAGGTCTGAGATCTAAGATGAAGGTTAGAGGTTAAGATCCAAGACTCTACATCAAAGTTTAATTCCATGACTAAAGACATGGTCTAGAGTCAGTTCCAAATTCCTCAACGTTTAGGTCCTAGCTTGAAATATTATTATGTCCAGGTAGGTGCAAGGGCCTTATTCAAAGGTTGGGTCCAGATTCAAATTCCAGGTTCAAGGTCCAAGCTAAGGTCTAGGTTTCAAGGGCAGGTCCTAGTTTAGTCAAAAGTCCAGGATTTATTTAAAAGATCAAGATCCAGGTCCAGGTCCAAAGTCCAGCTCTAAGCCCAAGTCCAAGGAACTGAGTAAATTCAGATTTAAAGTCAGTGTCCATGTCCATTGCCTATGTCCAAGTTTAGGCTAAAGTTGTACAAACTGAAGAAAATGCAGTTGAATACAATGTGTGATTCTCACAAGTGTTCAGTTTTGTTTAGATATAGCTTATTTGAACCTGAATATAGTCTACCATTCAATAAGAATCTCTTTTCAAGCTGAATCTAGTATCAAATTCTGAGCCTGACCTCTTCTTATAATGATAGAATGCATAAGCACACATTAGTTTCTTCTAGATTTACTCAAACTCACAATAGGAAAGTGCTGGTGAGAACAATGTGTGTATCTAACCTTGTTTTTGTACATACTGCTTAGGTTTACTTGTTCTGATTCACAGGAAGAAGATGTAATTGAGAAGAATGTGCAAGTTCCTGAGCTTTTTTCCTCTCATATCAATCTTGTAGTCACCTTGGTTTATTCTAATAAAAGTTACTTTAGAGAAGAGTGTCAGAGACTGAACTTTGTCCATATAGTTCTCTTTCCATAAAGACTGCTCAAATATATCTTATCTTACTTAAACAGTGAGAAAATACTTTGTAAAAAAATATTTATTTATTTATTTATTTTAGAGAGAAAGAGTGTGAGCAAGGGGGGTGGTGGGCAGGGACAAGTAGACTCTGCATTAAGCACAGAGCCCAACTAAGGTCCCATCTCATGACCCCAAGATTATGACCTGAGCCAAAACCAAAAGTCAGGTGCTCAATTGACTGAGCTACCCAGGCTCTCTGAAAAAATACTCTTGATATAAAGTTGTGTTTCTGGCTTTTTTGCCTTATATATATATATATATATTATATTATATATATTTTAACAGGTATACAAAAAATATTTTAGAGATTGTGTCTGATTCTAAGCTTGTTAACTTCTCATATATGTATACAGATTCTATCTAACTCACAAGAAAGATATATTTTGAAGAATAATGTATGATATTGAGTTTGCTTAATCATATATTATTGTTTTCACAGATACTGTGTTAATTTAATTGCTCAAATTCACTTTAAATAGTACAGTTGAGAAGAATGTGAAATAGTGTCTGTGAACTATTTTTCTCAATAAATCTTACATTCATCTCAATGTATTCTAATATATTACAATTTACTTTAGAGAGGAATGTCTGATTCTGATTTTTTCCAATATTGTTTTTTGTATACTCATATTCCATCTAAGTTTCCTCTAACTTCTACTAAGAACTTTTTTATTTGAGAGAGAGAGCATGCATGTGAATTGGAGGGTGCAAAGGGAAGGAAGGGGGAGAGAAAGAATCTTAAGCAGGCTCCTCACCTAATGCAGAGCCCCACACAGAGGAAGGTGGTCTCCTCTCAGGGCCCAGTCTCATGACCCAGAGATCATGATCCAAACCAAAATCAAGAGTTGGATGCTTAACAAACTGAGCCACCCAGGTACCCCTCCTATTAAGAACTTTTAGGAATAATGTATGCTACTGAACTTGTTTATACTTGTTTTCACAAGTATTGCCTTGAGACCTTAATTTGGTTGAACTAATATTAAGAAGGTAGGTTTGAGAACAGTAGTGATTATGGAGCCCTCTACACAAATACTCTTTGGGTTTACTATAACTTGCTCTGATTTAAGAGAAGATATTTTTAGAAACAATATGTGACTCTCAGATTCAGCTCACAAATACCGCCTGGATTCATCACAATTTTCTCAAATATTAAATAGGTAGTTTCTTTTGAGAGCAAAGTGTAAATAAATACAGCTTTTCACAACTACTAGACCCAAACATTGCATCTAAAACTTTACCTGAGCCTGGATGTGACCCTGGACATGGAACTTATATCCGTCCCTTGAAATTGGACCTAGATTATGGACCAAGGACATTGGCTCCTGACCCTGAACCTTGAACTGGATCTAGATCCTTGGGCTTTGACCTTGGATCTAAACCTCAACCTGTGCCTTTGAATTGGATGTTGGATATTAACCTCTAAATTCAGATCTGGACAATAGACCTGCAGTTGTAACCTGGATGTAGACATGCACATCGGACCAGGAAATAGGACTTGAACATAAATTCTGAACCAGAACCTGGTTCTGGATTTTTCTAATTTCTTGTACTTGACCTAGAATATGTTTCTGGACTTTAACCTTTGACCTGGACCTGGACCTGAAATTTAGACCTGGACATAGATGTCGAATGTTGCCTAGATTCTTCCAGGTCCAATGTCCAAGGCAAAACCAAGTGTGAGGCCTATTAAAAATACCAAATGTATAGTTTCTACATCAAGGTCTAAGTCAAGGCACAAGGTTAAAATTATGGGCCCAAGTCCAGGTGAAATATAGGCCTCATATCCAATACAAAGGATAAAGGCTCAGTTTCAAGATCCAGATCATGTCAAAGCACAAGGTCAAAGTCCAGATTCAATCTTCAAATTTAATAACAGATTAACTGTACTGAAAAAGTCCATTGTCAGAATCTAAAGTTCAGATGTGGTACTTAAGCTCAAAGTCCAAGTTATAAGTCTAAGTCTTAGTCTAGTGCTTGGTTTGATGTCCAAGACCAAGGTCCAGGTCCACAGCCAATTACAAGTTTTAAGTCAAATCTATGTCTAGTGGACACTAGACTGGACAGCTATAATCTTCAAGATCAAGGTAAAATCCAGGTCCAAATTTCAGATCCAAGATTCTACTCTGAGTTAAGCTCCAAATCAAAGATCTAGGCCAAGTACTAAAATCTAAAATCCATATAAAAGTTCAGAAAATGTTCAAGTTCCAGGTCTGAAGTCAAGTCCAAAGCCTTGAACAAATGTCCAGGACCAGGCACAGATTCTGGTCCAGTTCCAAGGTCCGGTAAAATCAATGTCCTACTTCTAGACTCAACTTAAAACATTCAGTTAAGATCCATGACAAATGTCCAAGTCCAAGGTCAAAGCCAACTTAGTTCTGGAATCAAGATTTGGGTACAAGTTTCAGGTTCAGGGTCATATTAAGGTGTAGACATGAGGTCTAGGTCCGAGGTCCACTTCCAGGATCCAGATTTGAGGTACTTCTACTTTGAAGTCAGAGTTAAGAGGTCCATGCCAAGATCTAGTTCTAAGATCAACCTCTCTAATCAAGACCAAGTCAGATCCAAGGTCCTGGACAAATTTGGGTCCATGGTTGAGGCATCACTTCCATTTCTAAGATCCAAAGCCAGATCCATATCCAGGTGAGGTCCAAAAATAAAGACCAGTTTGTGTTCTGAGGTTGGAAAAATGTCCAGGTTCAAAATCAAGTCCAGAGTTCAAGGACAAGATCCCAGGTCCAAATCTAATACTCAGGTCAGATTCGCCTTTCATGTCCATAAATGAGACCCCAGTCACTATCTATCCTCACCTCACACTCATTCACTACCTACATCTGCCCCATACCTACTTGCTACTCACACTTCACCTTATAGCTATCTACTACCTACCCTACTCCGTAACCATTAGCTAATTACCCCTGGCAACACTAACTCTACGTATACTTTGCCCAACCTCTACTTAATACCTTGCTTCATATCACTGCACTACCTGCCCTCACCCCATACTGACTCACTAACTATCCTCTGTCCAAGCTCACTGTTTACCTCACTCCACCTCATACACACTTGCTACCCAAACCCTGACCCACATCCACTGTCTACATATCCAGACATATAGTTATTACCTTACTACTACTCCTCACCCCATACCCAATCAACAACTAATCCACCCTACAACGAATAGTTACTTATTCTTTGTTCCAAAAATTCACTAACTATACCCTAGTTATACAGAAAGTACAACTAGATTATAAAGTATAATAATTATTTATAAGGTAATAATCTGGTATTGCCTAATTTGCCTACTTATTCATTCACACATTCATTTCATAAACATTTATTACTTACCTCATGCACTTGTTAAATACCAGAAATTGTTTTAGTTTAAAAAAAAAACAAGAATAAAAACTAAGCATAGTTCCAAATCTCCAGGATACTTCAGCCTGTAGAAGAATATGCACAAGTACATTGATTATTATAATTAATAAAATGAGTACTAAAATAGAGAAAAGCCAGAGGCTTTGGTGAAACATTGAGACATCTGGCAAAGGAGGTCATGGGAAAAGAGGATACTTGATCCAAACCCTGAAACACAAGTTGGCTTGAAGCACAAAGAGCCTCAGGGGTAAGAGAACATGTGGCATCATCAGAGAATGACCACATAGATAATCAGATAACAGCGAGGTTTTTAAATAACATATATACCAAGAATCATGTTCAAAACTGTAAGATAATGATTTAAATAACCCTCACACACCTCTGTGATGTAGATGCTATTATTATATTCCTTTTTTTAGGAGAGAAAAATGAGGCTAAGAGAGGTTGACAGCTTTCCTACATTCATGTGGCTAATGAGCAATAGAACCTAAGACTGTAAAAAAACCAAAGCTTGGTGATTACTGCCTTCCTGACACCAACAAGAATAATGAAGTTTGAAAACCAGAGAAGAGGAAAAGCTAGATCACAAGGGTCTCATGTGGATTTGCTAAAATATTCGGGCTTTCTCTTGAAGTCCATGAGAAGTCATTGACGAATTTACATAGTAAGGTTTGTTAGGCATTTTTACCCTAATTATAAAAGTAATTTCAATTATTGTTATGAAAATTATACAATAGGACATCCCCCAAATGGCAACATAGGAGGCTCCTGAATTTTCCTTCTCCCAAAGACCCACCAAATATACAGCTGTACGTGGAGCACTTTCCTCTGAGAAAAATCCAGAAACGAGTTGAGTGACTCCTACACATCAGACAATTGAGAAAATACCCACATTGAAATGAGTGGAACAGGCTGAGACACTCTCTCACCATAAACCCCAGCCACCCACATCATGCAATCATGAGGGAACATCCAACTTCCAGCTTTTCCCTAAGGAACAAAGGGTATGGAACATACAACTAGTGCCCCAATTTCATGTCTGCCACCCAAAGGATGACCTTCAAACCACCTAGCTCTGAAAGCCAACAAGGCTTGCATCCCTGAGTCCCACAAGACTATAGCAAAAAAGAAGCAACTGTTAATAGGCACACGGCACTACCCATGGCTTTCCCCTTGAGGTCAGCACAGAGAGTACAGGCAAAAATGTGCACTTCCCAGTCTTTCCCAAGGGATTTGACTGCATCCTAGCTGCTATGAGGGTTCAGCACACATCTAGATGCTGAATGAGAGCCTCCCTAGAACCTGAGAGTGCCAGTGGGTGCATCCTCTACCTTCTCCTTTCGACTCACTCCAACAATAGGCCAAGTCACCAGAGTCCTCCTAGAAGGAGTATGTCCGCATATCCAGTGCCCCAACTTTTCTGACTTCCACTTGAAGGACAGGTCTTCAAATCTCCTAGTTCTGGTAGCCAGCAGGGCTTGGCATTCAAAAGTCCCATAGGAACATATTTTAAAAACAACAAATCAGTTTTCAAGAGAGCACACAAGCAATTGCTGTACCTATCCTCAGGCCGAGCACAGAGGAAGCAGGTAAAAACGTCCAAGATTCTCCCTGGCAAAGGAGATTTGACTGCCTTCTGTCCCAGCTGCTCCCTGAACCCCTTTAAAAATATCTGTAGGTTTTTTTTCAGCAGAATTCTTGTGAGCAGAAGGGAGTGGGATGATATATTCAAAGTGCTGAAAGAAAAAAAAAAAACCAAACCTGCCAACCTGAAAAAACTGTCTTGCAGAATCGAAGGTGAGCTAGTTTCCCAAACAAAAGCTAATAGAATTTATCACCACTGAACTGGACTTAACAAAAAGTGTTTATTAAAAAGACTTCTTCAGGGATTCCTGGATGGCTCAGTGGTTTAGTGCCTGCCTTTGGCACAGGGCATGATCCTGGAGTCCCGGGACTGAGTCCCACATCAGGCTGACTGCATGGAGCCTGCTTCTCCCTCGGCCTGTGTCTCTGCCTCTCTCTCTCTGTGTCTCTCATGAATAAATAAATAAAATCTTCAAAAAAATAAAATAAAATAATAAAATAAAATAAATATAAAATAAAATAAATAAAATAAAACAAAATAAAATAAAATAAAATAAAAAAGACTTCTTCAAGGGGCACCTGTGTGACACAGAGGGTTTGTGTCTGCCTTTGGCTCAGGTCATGATCCCAGGGTCCTGGGATCCAGCCCCACATCAAGCCCCGCATGGGGTTCCCTGATAAGCAGGGAGCCAGCTTCTCCCTCTCCCTCTACTGCTCCCCCTGCTTTTGCTCTCTTGCTCTGTCAAAAAAAGAAATAAAACTTTAAAAATAAAGACTTCTTCAAGCTGTAATCAAAGCATGCTGATTAGTTACTTGAAAACATATAAAAGTGCAAAATTCACCAATAAAGAAATATATAAAAATTCATAATACTCTAATATTGTGAATCACTCCATTAGCCAAGAAGGCACACTTATGCTCCACCTCTGAGCTATTGCCCAGACCTCCTTCTAATTTATATAATTTGCCATTCACTCATTAAAGAAAAACGTTCATTGGACTGATGCGAGCTCAGAGCCAGACACAGAGGTACACTTGTAAACAAGACAAATTCATCCAGTACCTCTGCTTGCAGAGCTCACTGTTGAGTGACAGAGAAAAAGACTGAACAAGGGATGACAGATATGTTTGCAGTGAGGGGCAGGTCCATTGGCACTTGGAATATAGGCACAAAACCTGGCTATAAGGTCTAGAGAAAAATTTGAAGTTGAATCTGAGATCTGAAAAAAAAAAAAAAAAAGGCATTGGCTGGGGAGTGAAAGAAGAATATTCCAAATGGAAGCAGCAATACTATGTGCTAAAGGCACCAAAGTGGGGAAAAGTATAGCACTTTGGAAGGACAGAGAAATATTCTGATACAGCTGGGGCACGTTGAGTAAGGTGGGTGAGCTTGGAGACAGGACTTTGGAGGCCATTTAAGAGTGACAGGAAGCTGTTCGAGTTTCTTCAGCAGCAGAGCTCCGTCGAGACGAGGGGTTGTTTCGTGTAGCCCTGTGTGTGGGTCACTCAGGTCTGAGTGATGCGGAAAGGGCAGCGGGAGGTCATCATGCTCAGGTGAGTGATGAGGACGTTGGACTAGAGCGGTGTCGGTGGTGTGTGTCTGTGTGTGTCTGTCTATGCAGTGAACTGTCTCAGTTCACAAATCCAGATTTAAAAAAACACTTCCCTGAAGATAAGTTCTCTAATATTGCAGTAATTCCGTAATTTCTCATCTTCATCATCCACCATCATATTTGCCCTGGTATGTCCTCTTTCCCTTTCCCTTTGATTCTCCCCTCTCCATCCTCTCTCTGTCTCTGTCTCTGTCTCTGCCTCTGTCTCTCTCTCTCTCTCTCTCTCACACACACACACTTTCACTGCCTCTCTTCTCGCCTAAGGCAATTTTAAATCCTGTTGACTTCTCCAATTTCACCATCAAATTCATTCACCACTATTCTCTCTTCATTAGAAGGTAAGAGGTCAATTGTAAACAAAATGTTTATGATTTTTACATTTAGTTCTTTATTCAGCATTAAAATTATTTCAGTGTCTATTGTGAAGTAAGGTCCTATTTTTTTTAATACAAATACTTGGCCAGTTTTTTCAAAGCCAGGTATTGAACAACCTATCTCTTCCTCTTTTGTTTTATAAATAGTGCTTATATACACCAGACCAATTTGGGGTCTGCTTCCTTACACTGGTTTATTTTCCATTTTTAATATGGCCTTGGCTAGTCTCATCTGTTTATTTTCCAAGACCTTTAGAATTATTGAATCAAGATTTTAAAAAATGAGACATAGATTCAAATTGCGTTAAGCCAATAAATGGTTTATACCCAATGATAGTGGTATCTAATTTATAATAGTTGACATTTTCAGCCAGAAACTATTTGTTTCTCTTGATTTGTTTGTCTTTTAGGTTTTTAGTAATAATTTTTATGAATAATTTTAGATTTTTTAAATATAGTTGCCACACATTTCTTATTCTTTTGCAGTCATTGGGTTGTTTTTTTTTTTTTTTTGCAGTACAGTGTATATACATGGTTATCTATTCGTTAGTCACTGAACAAATTTTTATCGAGCACACACCAAGTGTCAGGTGTTGTACATAATTAGGTGTTGATGAACCAGACAAATGTTCTTAGAAGAGAGTTCAAATGTGCTTTGACGTGTATAACAGGAGTATTTACCTAGTCTCAAAACATTTCTTAATGAAATAATGCAAACTAAGTGATCTCAAAAAGGACCCCTAGGTGGCATTTTGGAATCTGTTGTGGGTAATTCTGTTGTCACAATGAATGGGGTACTTCTGAGATTTTGTGCATGGTGGAAGTCACTGACATTTTGTATTCAAGAAAGCCTAGTTGCTAAGTAAAAGGATGACAAAGCCAGATTGGAGACAGTGAGAGGAATATAGATGGAAATGCCCAGGAATTTCTAGAATGGACACATTGGTGATTAATATTAAAACACAGGGCAAAGCTATACTAGTGGTAACTGTACATCACTGGCATAAAAATAGACATGATGGATTCCTAGAGAGCATGGAAGTGTCATGTTTAAATTTAAATTTAATTATATAATGTTTCAAGTTTTTATTTAAATTCAAGTTAGATAACACAGAGTGTAATATTCGTTTCGGGAGTAGAATTTAGTGGTTCATCACTTACACATAACCCACTGCTCATCACAGCAAGTGCCCTCCTTGATCCCCATGACCCATTAAGCCCAACCCCCCCTCCCCACCCCCCTGCCCACCTTGCCTCCAGCCACCCTCAGTTTGTTCTCTGTAGTTAAGAGTCTCTTTTATGGTTTGCTTCCCTCTCTTTCTTGTCTTTCCCCTATGGCCATCTGTTTTGTTTCTTAAATCCCACATGAGTGAACTCATGGTATTTGTCTTTCTCTGTCTGACTTATCTTGCTTAGCATAATACACTCTAGCTCCATCCACGTCATTGCAAATGGCAACATTTTATCCTTTTTAATAGCTGGGTAACATTTCACTATATATATGGGCTCTTTCCATAATTTGGCTATTGTTGACAGTGCTGCTGTAAACATTGGGGTGCATGTGTCCCTCTGAATCAGCATTTTTGTATCCTCTGGGTAAATATCTAGTAGTACAATTGCTGGGTCATAGGGTAGTTCTCTATTTAACTTTTTGAGGAAACTCCATGCTGTTTTTTGGAGTGGATGCACCAGTTTGCATTCCCACCAACAGCGTAAGAGGCTCCCCCTTTCTCCTCATCCTTGCAAACATCTGTTGTTCCCTGACTTCTTAAATTTTAGCCATTCTGACAGGTGTGAGGTGGTATCTCAATGTGGTTTTGATTTGCATTTCTCTGATAATGAGTGATGTTGAGCATCTTTTCATGTGTGTTCATCATCTGGATGTCTTTTTTGGAGAAATGTCTATTCATATCTTCTGACTATTTCTTAACTAGATTATTTGGGTTTTGAGTGTTGAATTTGATAAGTTCCTTATAGATCATAGATACTAACCCTTTATCAGGTGTATCATTTGCAAGTATCTTCTCCCATTCTGTAGGCTGCCTTTTAGTTTTGTCTATAGTTTACTTTGTTGCACAGAAGCTTTTTATTTCCACGAAGTCCCAATAGTCTATTTTTGCTGTTGTTTCCCTGGTCTCTGGAGACATGTCTAGTAAGAAGTTGCTGTGGCTGAGGTCAAAGAGATGCTGCCTGTGTTCTCCTCTAGGATTTTGATGGTTTCCTGTCTCCCAACTAGATCTTTCATCTATTTTGAATTTATTATTGTGTTTGGTGTAAGAAAGTGGTCCAGTTTCATTCTTCTGCATGTGGCTGTCCAATTTTCCCAACACTATTTGTTGAAGACAGTCTTTTTTCCATCAGATATTCTTTCCTGCTCTGTCAACGATTAATTGACCATATGCTGTCAGTCCATTTCTGGCTTTTCTATTCTATTCCATTAATCTATGTGTCTATTTTTGTGCCAGTAATATACTATCCTGATGACTACATCTTTGTAATATAGCTTGAAGTCTAGAATCATGACGCCTCCAGCTTTGCTTTCCTTTTTCAAGACTGTTTTGTTTGTTCCAGCTCTGTGAAAAATGCTGGTGGTATTTTGATCAGGATTGCATTAAATGTGTAGATTGCTTTGCATAGTATAGACATTTTAACAATGTTTATTCTTCCAATCCATGAGCATGGAATGTCTTTCCATTTCTCTGTGTCGTCTTGAAATTCTTTCATCAGTGTTTTGTAGTTTTCAGAGTACAGATCATTTAACTCTTTGGTTAGTTTTATGCCTAGGTATCTTATGGGTCTTGGTTCAATTAGAAATGGGATTGATTTGCCTGATCTCTCTTTCTGCTGATTTGCTAATCAAATTTGCTGATTTTTCTGCTGAAAATCTGCTGATTTTCTGATTTCTCTTTTCATTATTGGTGTAGAGAAATGCAACAGATTTCTGTACATTGATTTTGTATCCTGCAACTTTAATGAATTTGTTGATCAGTTCTATCATTTTGGTCAAGTCTTTTGGTCAAGTCTACAAAGAGTATGGTGTCCTCTGTGAATAACTAAAATTCAACACCCTTCTTGCCGATTTGGGTGCATTTTACTCTGTCTTATTGTCTGATTGCTGAGGCTAGGACTTCCAGTACTATGTTAAGGAACAATGGTGAGAGTGGACATTCCTGTGTTCTTATTGATTTTAGAGGAAAAGCTCTCAGTTTTCCCCATTCAGGATGATATTAGCTGTGGGTCTTTCATATATGGCCCTTGTGATGCTGAGGTATGTCCCTTCCAACCCTACCTTGTTGAGGATTTTTATCAAGAAAGGATGCTGTACTTCGTCAAATACTTTTTTCTACATCTGAGAGGATCATATGGTTCTTATCCTTTCTTTTATTAATGTGCTGTATCACACTGATTTGTGAATATTGAACCACACTTGCCGCCAAACAATAAAACCCACTTTATCGTGGTGGACGATTCTGTTAATGTATTGTTGGATTTGATTTGCTAGTATTTTGTTGAGAATTTTTACATCCGTGTTCCTCAGGGATATTGACCTATCGTTCTCTTTTTTAGTAGGGGTCTTGGAATCAAGGTAATACTGACATTATAGAATGAGTTTGGAAGTTTTCCTTCCATTTTTACTTTTTTGGAACAATTTGAGAAGAACTGGTTTTAACTCTTTTTTAAAGGTCCAGTAGAGGGGGTTGGGTGGTTCAGTAGGCTAAGCATTTGCTTTCAACTCAGCTCATGATCTCAGGGTCCTGGGATGGAGCCCCACGTCAGGTGCCCTGCTCAGTGGGGAGCCTGCTTCTCCTTCTCCCTCTGCTGCTCTCCCTGCTTGTGCTCGCTCTCGCTCTCTCTCTTTGTCAAATAAATGAATACATTTTTTTTAAGGATCGGTATAATACCCTTGGGAAGCCTTCAGGCCCTGGACTTTTGTTTGTTAAGTGATTATGGATTACTGATTAAATTTCTTTGCTGGTTATGAGTCCTTTCAATTTTTTTCTTCCTTCTTGTTTCAGTTTGGTAGTGTATATGCTTCTTGGAATTTGTCCATTTCTTCCAGATTGCCTACTTTGTTGGCATATAATGTTTCATAATCATTTGTATTGATTTGGTGTTGGTTGTGATTGCCTTCCTCTCATTCATGATTTTATTTATTTGGGTCACTTCTCCTTTCATTTTGATGAGTCTGGTTAGGGGCGTATAAATTTTATTAATTCTTTGAAGGAACCACCTACTTTCATCAATCTGTTCTACTGTGGGATTTTTTTGTTTGTTTCTATATCATTTATTTCTGCTCTAATCTTCACTATTTCTCTTCTGGTGACATTAAGCTTCAACTGTTGTTCTTTTTCCAGGTCCTTTAAGGTGTAAGGTTAGGTTGTATATTTGAAATTTTTCGTGCTTCTTAAGGTAGGCTTGTATTGAAATATGCTTCCTTCTTTTGACCATTTTTGCTGCATCCCAAAGGTTTTGGACCATCATGTTTTTCATTTTCATTTGTTTCCATGTATTTTTAAAACTTCTTCTTTAATTTCCTGGTTAACTGGTTTATTCATTAGTAGGATGTTCTTTAACCACGTATTTGTAGTTTTTCCAATTTTTTTTTCTTGTGGTTAGCTTCAAGTTTCATAGTGTTGTGGTCTGAAAATATGCATGGTATGTCTCAATCTTTTTGTACTTGTTCAGGGCTGATTTGTGAGCCAGGATGTGATCTATCCTGGAGAATGTCCCATGTGCACTGGAAAACAATGTGTATTCTGCTACTTTAGAATGAAATGTTCTTTTTTTTAAATTTTTATTTATTTATGATAGTCACAGAGAGAGAGAGAGAGAGAGGCAGGGACACAGGCAGAGGGAGAAGCAGGCTCCATGCACCGGGAGCCCAATGTGGGATTCGATCCCGGGTCTCCAGGATCGCGCCCTGGGCCAAAGGCAGGCGCCAAACCACTGCGCCACCCAGGGATCCCTAGAGTGAAATGTTCTGAATATATCTGTGAAGTCCATCTGGTCCTGTGTGTCATTCAAAACCATTGTTTCCTTGTTGATTTTCTGCTTAGATGGTTTGTCCATTGCTGTGAGTGGGGTGTTAAAGTCCCCTAGTATTATTGTATTATTATCAATGAGTTTCTCTATATTTGTCATTAATTATTTTACATATTTGGGTGCTCTCATGTGGGAGACATAAATATTTACAATTGTTAGATCTTATAGGATAGACCCCTTAATTATGATATAATGTCCTGCTTCATCTCTTGTTACAGTCTTTGGTTTAAAATCTAGTTTGTGGGCACCCCGGGTGGCTCGGCGGTTTAACGCCACCTTCGGTCCGGGATGTGATCCTGGAGACCTGGGATCGAGTCCCACGTCGGGCTCCCTGCATGGAACCTGTTTCTTCCTCTGCCTGTATCTCTGCCTCTCTCTCTCTCTCTCTGTGCGTGTGTGTCTCATGAGTGAATAAATAAAATCTTAAAAAAAAAAAGAAGAACATTCTTAAAATCTTGTTTGTCTGATATAAATATGGCTACTCTGATTTTCTTTTGATGTCCATTAGCATGATAGATGGTTCTCCATCCCCTCACTTTCCATCTGCAGGTGTCTCTAGTAAAGTATTGCTGTCCTAGCTTTCTTTTTGGCACCATTTGCATGGTAAATGTTTCTCCATCCCCTCACTTTTAACCTGCAGGTGTCTTTTGGTCTGAAATAACATGCCACTTTCTTCCAGACTGCCAAGTTTTTGTGAAGAGATCTGCTGCTAACCTTATTTGTCTTCCCTTGTAAATTAGATTTCTTTTTTCTTGCTGCTCTCAGTACTTTTTCCTTATCTTTGTATTTTGCATATTTTACTATGATGTATCTTGGTGTTGGCCTGCTTTTGTTAACTTTGAGGAGAGTTCTCTGTGCTTCCTGGATTGGATGTCTGTGTCCTTCTCCAGATTAGGGAAGTCTTCAGCTATAATTCACTCAAATAAACCTTTTGCTCCTTTTCCCCCGTCTCTTCTTCTTTTGGGACTCCTATGATATGAATGAATAGAACATTATTATACTTTATGGAGTCACTGAGTTCCCTAAACATTCGTGATTATTTTTTCCTTCCCTTTTCAGCCTCATTATTTTCCATAATTTCATCTTCTATATCACTGATTCATTTCTGTTTCTTCCATCCTTGTGGTCATTACATCCAGTTCATTTCACACCTCAATTATAGCATTTTTTTTTTTTAATTTTGGCCTGACTAGGTTTTAGGTCTTTTGTCTCTGCAGAAGGGGACATCTGGTGTCTTCTATGCATTTCTTGAGCCCAGTTAGTATCCTTATGATTGTTGTTTTAAGTTCTGGATCAGGGGGATGCCTCGGTGGCTGAGTGGTTGAGTGTCTGCCTTCAGCTCAGGGCATGATCTTGGGGCCCGGGACTAAGTCCCACATCAGGCTCCCTGTGAGGAGCCTGCCTCTCCCTCTGTCTATGTCTCTTTCTATGTCTCTCATGAATAAATAAATAAAAATATTTTTTAAAAATCTGGATTAGTCATATTACTTATGTCTGTTTTGATTAGATCCCTAGTTGTGACCTTTCTTGTTCTTTCTTTTGGATGAATTCCTCCATCTTGGCATTTTGTCTAGGTCTCTGTCTTCTTCTCCATGTTAGGAAAGCCTGTTATGTTTCCTGCCTCTGAGAGTAATACCTTTATGAAGAAGTCATTTACTGTCCAGGGCCTGGGGCCTCAGGAAGTGTTTCTGGTGTATGATGCTGCTTGTTTGGCTTCTTTTTCCCTCAGGTCAGTCTTCTGGAGAGTTTCTCCTTGCCTGCAGAAGGGAGTGTTTGGACCTTGTCCAATGTGTGGTGAACTTTAACTAGGTGTGCTCTGGTCTGTATGTGAAAAGAGGCCTGATCATTTTCCCACTAGAGCTGAAGCTTTGCAGCAGTCTATGGTCAGTAGACTTGGTGTGTGCAGGGGTTTTTTCTGGTCTTATGGGGCAGGGACCCACTGCTCTGGTTCTCAGGCACACTTGTCCTGGTAAATAAGCACTTGCAGAGTGCAGAGGGGTGGGGATTGCTCTACGCAGTTCAGGCCTCCACTGTGGTTGCTGATCTGTTCACTGAAGTCAGTCCATGCTGATGGGCAGGGGAGAGAAATGGCATGAGCCCTCTCCCTCATCCTGAGAGGACAGTTGTGCCTCCTGCGTCCAGAAATCCCTCACAGAAGAGCAGATAATCTTCCCTTGTGTGTCCCACGTGTCCTTCAGATCCCTTTCTTCACCCTGTCTGTGTCTGAGCCATCTGCTCACCTGGCAGCACAGTGCATCTGTGTTTTTTTCAGGCCCATACTGATCCTCTGGAGGAGGGTCTTACTACACTGGGGTTGGTGCCATTTTGTCCCAGAAGGGCAGTCACATGAATGCACAGGAGCTTGGAGTTCAGAGTAAAGTAAAGCACAGCAAGAAGCCACTGTCCAGATTAGGTGCCCTCGGCAGGTGTCTCTGCCCTTGTGCTAAGGAATAGAACAGTGCAATGGCAGCAGCCAGCTCTTTTGTCCCCTGAGAGCCAATACCCTCTCTCCCAGATGCACTCCAGGAAGGGAGAAATGTCTCTCCCATTGTGGCCCAGGGGATCCTCAGACTGCTATTTGCTCCCAGGCATCTGCCCTCCTTCCCCATGGAGGCACTGCTGTATCCACCGGACTCCACACTGGTCATGGCATGGACTTCTAAAACTTCAGATTTTGAGCTCCACTGGTTGCAAAAACTCCCAACAATCAGCCCCTCTCATTTTCCCAGTCAATGGTTCTGGGGAAGTGTTTTTCTTTGATCCCCTGTGCATTTCATATGCTCTCTCGCTCTCTTGCTCTCTGCCTCTCCCCACCCCCTCCTTGCTCAGGGCTCCAACCTCTCTGTGGTGCCCTCAATTCTTTTCTCCTCCAAATCATATTTTGGCAACTCCCACTTTTCACAGCATGGTTTCTTTTCTCCTGCTAGTTGTGCAGTTTGTTCTCTCAGTCCTCAGATGGATTTCTTGGGTGTTCAGGATGACTTGATATTTATCTAATTATGTTAGAAGGATGAGGCAAACATAGGGTATGCTACTCTCCACCAGGTTAACTCTTCCTTTAATTTTATTTTAAATTTCAATATAGTTAACATACAATGTTTTATTAGTTTCAGGTATATGATATAGTGATTCAACAATTCCACACATCACCCTGTGCTCATCATGACAAGGGAACTTAATTCCCATTACTTGATTTCCGCATCCCCCCCACCTCCCCTCTGGGAACCTCAGTTTGTTCTCTGTAGTTAAGACTCTTGTTTCTTGATTTTTCTCTCCCACTATCTCTCTCTCCCTGTTTTTTCCTTTGCTTATTTTTTTTTGTTATTTCTTAAATTTCACATACGAGTAAAATCATATGGTATCTGTCTTTCTCTGACTTATTTAACTTAGGAGAATACTCTCTAGCTTCATCCACATTACTGAAAATGGCAAATTTTCTTTCTTTTTTATGGCTGAGTAATATTCCAGTATGTGTGTGTCTGTCTGTGTGTGTGTGTGTGTGTATAAACATGTATGTATATCTTTATCCATTTATCTATGGGGATGGACATAAGTTGGCTATCGTAAATAATGCTGCATGTATCCCTTTGAATTAGTGTTTTTGTATTTTAGGGGTAAATACCTAGAAGTGCAAAAGTGTAGGGTTAGTTCTATTTTAACTTTTGGAGAAGCCTCCATACTGTTTTCCACAGTGGCTGTTTGCATTCCCACTACCAGTACAAGAGGCTTCTTTTTATTCACATCCTCACCAACACTTGTACTTGTGTTTCTTATTTTGATCGTTTTGTCAGGTGTGAGGCAATATCTCATTGTTGTTTTGAATTGTACTTCTCTGATGATGAGTGACTAGCATCTTTTCACATGTTTATTGGTCATTTCATGTCTTCTTTGGAAAAATGTCTGTAAATGCCTTCTGCCCATTTTTAAATTGGATTGTATGTCTTTTGGTGTTGAGTTATATAAATTCTTTATGTGGATACTAACCCTTTATCATATATATCATTAGCAAATATCATATGTCATTTTTAATCACTGGGGGAAATATGGATTGATTGATTGTGCTGAGATAATCTAACACAGTGGAAAAATTTTCTATTTTTACCATAGAACCAAGTTAATGCAATTGAATTCTGGAATTTAAATTAGAATTTCAAATTAGAAATTCAAATTAAAAAAATCACACAAGTACAAAAATGTAAATATATGTAACAAAGTATTTTTAAATTTTGAAATACAGAAGTTATTTTAAAGCATATTATCAAAGAAAAAAACTCAAAGGAAAATATTGGTATTTTTCATGATTTAAAATTGTAAAGGCATATATGTGAAAAAAATCACATATGAACTGGATATCAGGTGATATATAGTTGCTAATTTTATTAAGTTGCCATATATAGTTATGTGGATAATTCAATATTCTTACAGATACATATGGAAATATTTAGAAGTGATATGCTAAAAAACAGGTAAATACTATACAAGTATTCATTGTATAAGTTCAGTGCTTCTGGATGTTTGAAAATATTAACAACAGAGTTTTGGGAAAATACACTATAAACAAAATTAGAAGGCAAATTATACATTGAAAAATGTATTTGTAACTTACTATACCAGGGAACCTATAGAAATATTGCCTTAGCATGAACAATTTCTGGCCATTTGTCATGTGAAGAATATGCCCTGCCTTCATCCAGGAAAAATACCTTAGAAAACTGACAGAGAATCATTGTGCCACAAATTATGTATGTAAGTTATTACAAACAGAAAGAACAAAATTATAAGATAAAAATAATTATGGCTTGTTCTGTATCATGAAAATGTTTTCATTCATGAGTCATTGTAATATTTCTATTAAAGCATAAACGAAGTGTAACTCGGCACCTGCTATGAGAAAGAAAAAAAATGTAATTGGATACTATCCTTGACAGTCATCTCACACATTAAAGAGAGAGGTGGGTCTTTCACCCAGGGAAAAAGTAGTGACTAGATGCATCCATGAAGATTCACAATGGACCAACTGCATTTGGTCCTCATATTCTAAAATAGAAGTAGTGTCCAATTTTGTAAGAATCCAGGAAACAGATTAAACAAATACACCTTTCCAACACCTAGTTGTAAATCCAATGCAGATTGTACCCAATCATTAACACTATTTGTCCAGAGAAGTAAAGACCAAAAACAAAAACAAAACAAAACAAAAAAAAAAAAACAGACTCCTCTGACTAATGTCATCCTCCCAAATTCTTCTGCCTATTACAGGGAGTCAATGCATAAATTAAGGGAAGACAGTCTCTTCTAATTTTTGGATGAGAATTTCCTAAAACACACACAAGACATAGAAAAGGTTAACTTTTTTAAAAAAAAATACATAAAGAACTCTTACAAACCAATAAGGCAAATTATTTTTTTTTAGATTTTATTTATTTATTCATGAGACACACAGAGAGAGAGAGGCAGAGACATATGCAGAGAGAGAAGCAGGATCCATGCAAGGAGCTCAATGTTGGACTCGATCCCGGGACCCCAGGATCACACCCTGGGCCGAAGGCAGACGCTCAACTACTGAGCCACCCAGGCATCCCCAATAAGGTAAATATTTTTGAAGAATAGAAACATAAGGAAAAGTCACAATCATGAAATTCACAAAATAAGAAATATAAATGCAAACAGACAAATGAAAACAAGTTTAATCTTACTATTAATCAATGCAAAGCAAATTATACCAACCAGAGAAAGTCATTTTTATCTATCAATAAGGCATACATTTTTTAAAGGATGATAATAGGAAGCAATAGAGATTTCTTTACATACTACTTATATATGAGTTATGGAAGTAAATTTGGAGAAGATGATTTGGAAAAACATTTTTAGTAGGCAAAAGTATTAAATGGATGTATATGTTTGTATATATGTGAAACAATAGCTGATTAATTAAATAAATTATGGTACATTTTTAAGACACGGTCAATAAAAAGTTGAATTAAAATACTTACAATTTAAACAAGTAAAACAACTATATACTATGATTCTGATTTTAACACAACTATGTGTTCATATGTAGGCAAAGAAAAAATACTGAAAGTCTCCTACCAAACTTTTTGTGTTTATCCTTCTGTAGTGGAACTCTGAGAGCCCCTCCCTTTATTTTGTTGTGCATATTCATTTTCTATGAAATGGATAATTTTTGTAATTAAAAGTGTATTATTTCAAAAAGAAAAAAAAAAGTGGGAACACAGGGATTCACAGAGGTATCATAACTTAACAAAAATCAAATTGTAACCAAACTGTGTTTGCCCCTTGGTGAGTCACAGATAGAAACTACACAAGGTGGAGTTGTCACACAAAGTAAACTTATTTGTAGTAAATAAAGACATCCCAGGGAATAACCTCCAAAGCTGTGACTCCCTGAGCAGGGGTGGATGGGTTCCTTTTATTTAGGGTTAAGATAAATATTTTAAATGGGGAGTCTTGTCGTTGTACGTAAAGACGGACCTAAGTTGCACACATGCCTTAAGGAAATATACATACACTGTATGTTATTAAATGAGGCTTGTGCTCCTCTTTGGGCAGAGATTTTAGTATTGTATTGAGGTAAGGTAACTGTTGGTCACTCCATGAGTCACTCCCTGGTTCATCTGCACAGGTGTAAGTAAGGGGTAAAGGTCAAATTGGTCTGGGTGGTCTGGGCTGCCAGAGATCTTGGTCCAAGCAATTATTGCCAGAGGGGTAGTTCCTGTTTCTGTCAAAGGATGCTATGCACCTCACATCTTTTGGCAGAGTTAAGAGATAAACTGGAAAGAAGAGCTTAAGGAAAAATGCTGGACAAAAGTCAGTGGACACAAGCAGGTGAGCAGTAGAGGTCAGGTCTGGGGGTCCAGCTGGTGAAAAAATTGGTGATAAATGGTAAAACCAAAATTCAAATATGTATGTTTTTCCTTCTAAACTCCATGTTTTTATTACTATGCCATATAACTTGCTAGTTGAAAAAAAATACTACATTAAAACAGTGAAGCCAAAATATATGACTCTTAAGAGTACACAGGGTGGCCTATCTGGGTGGATGGATCAGAAAAGTGCCCCCTCCCTCCTGGCTGATCCGGCTTGGTGCCAAGACCCCTGAGACATGTCCCACTGAGCTCTCATCAGCAGGCCCCTCAGCCTGGCTACCTCTGTGTTCTACACAAACCACAACACCAGCAGTGAGACCAGGGAACATGAAAGACCTTCAAGGTCATTAAAAGAGCATTGGATATAAGATTTACAACCTCTTCAAGTTACCTATTTCCTCAGAAAATAGTTAGCAAAAAATAAGTCAGAACTTCACTGGCACCAGGTGAGACTCTCCTGAATTCTAGGGCAGAAAGTCCTTTATTATATAAAATACTAATTATGTGCTGCCAGCCTCACTGAGAGAGAGAAGTAAATCACATGGAACAAGCAGGAGAGTAGATATTTATCAACCAAGGCAAAGATGATGGAGCATTACCTAATAAACAATAATAGACAGTTAATAAGACCCTAAGATCAATATTTTTCCACAATGCCAGAGTAATTCAGCTAAGATGAAAAAATATAAATATGAGCTATTTTGTCTAAAGATGCGCAGCACATTAAAAGTGAGAAAAATGTATGAGAAATTCTATGAAATAATCATAAATATAGAATTTTAATAACACAATATGGTCAATAAAAAATATAATTAATCTAAGGTACTATGACTTACATAAGGGATACACTTACTCATTTTTGAAAAATCTTCCCAGTCTCAAGCTGGTTATACAGTGTTCTGTGCCCCAAATCATAATCCAATCATTTTATTGCTATGCTTCTGGCATTGTTTTAACAATATGGCCAGAAGTATACTATGTCGTTTCATCCTCTGTCCAAATGCCGGTACTTTAATACATTTAAGAAGCTGGGGTCGTAGCAGAAAAAGGTATATCCTCCAGTAGCTCCCAGCCAGATTTCCACTGACCCACTCAGTGACTTGCCATCATTAAGTTTTGGGTTTTTGTTTTGTTTTGCGCCGTCAATTTCTTGACAATGCTATTTGTGGTCTGATATCTGGGTAATGGAGTATCCAGATATTTGGCTAGACCTTATTTCTGGGTGTGCCTGTGAGGGAGTACTGGATGAGATTAACATTTGAATTGATAGACTTGAGTAAAGCAGATGGGCCCTCTTAGCCCTCCGGGGGTGCTTCATCCAATCCATTGAAGGCCTGAGTAGAATAAGAGACTGAGTGAAGACAAATTCTCTTTCTGCCTGCCTGCCTTTGAGCTCTGACATCTATCCTCTACTCCCTTCAGACTCATACTGACTGGAACTATATACCATTGGCTCTCCGGGGTCCAACTTGCCGACTGCAGACCTTGAGACTCCTCAGCCTCCATGATCATCATGTAAGCCAATTCCTTACAGTAAATCTCTTTCCTTGGATGGATGGATGGATGGATGGATGGATGGATGGATGGATACATAAATACATAGATAGAGGTGGAGGTGGAAGTGAAGATGTAGATATTAGAACATATGTCTATTATTGGTTCTGCTTCTCTGGAGAATCCATATTAAGAGAGATGATTGCAAAGAAAACACAAACATACACACATACACACAATGCAGATCACATGAGAAAGTGTGCAACACCAAAAAGCAGACATGATATATATACTCAGCATGCAGGTGAAAAGCTGCCTCTGAAAAAGACTCACTGCTGGAGAAGTTCCATGTCTTGATCTGGGTGTTGTTTACGTGAATGAATGAGTGTGTACAAATTCATCAAACTGTACACTTAAGATGTGGGCACGTTACCGCGTTTATGTTATACTTCTGTGTAACAAGTCAAAGTACGCTAGGGGAAAAAATTCGATAACAAGTTAAGTGGGAAACTGTAACCAACCAAGTCTCTACATGTCAAAACTGAATTTAGTAGAGGATGTTAGACTGCCCCCACAACCACTGTTACCACTCATTAGGAAGATGGAAGAAGGATAAGCAATTTGAGGGCCTATCACCCAGACCCAAACTGGAAATGCTAGGTGAGAATCGGAAGCAATTATCAAAGATGAAAGAACTACTTATTGATGTGTTAATACTCTTTGCTAAGAAGACCGATGGTCCTTTGATTGTCATGTGTATCACAACTATGTTGTCAGTAATCTGTAAATAAATCATCCCCAACTCTTAGTGACTTAAAACAAGACTATTCATTTCCTCCCAGCCCTATAGTTTAGTAATTCAGGGGTGGGGTGTACTCAGCTGGGCTTACTCGTGCTTTGCAGTCAGTCGAGGGTCAGCTGGGATGGCTGGTCCCTGGAAACCTCACTCACAGTAAGAGCCTCAGCAAAGCTGGTGGAATGTCTGGGACAGCTGGGCTTCTCTCTCCACCGGGTCCCTCATCCCCAAGGAGCTGGACAGGGCTTGTGTATAAGGAACCGTGTTCCAGGTATTCCAGTGCTGACGCAGAAGTCACACAGCCTCTTAAGGTCCGGGATCAGACGTGACAAAACATACTTCACCGCATTTTCTTGTTCAAACAAAGTCACGGAGCCAGCCCAGCATCAAGGGGGGAAGACAGAGATTCCCCCTTCTGATGGGAAGAGGGAAGTCACGGAGGCATGGAAATAGCATGAAAGGAATTATTGTAACTATCTTTGCAGACATGTTTCCCGATTTTTCACTGGACTTAGAACATTATTTATTGAATAGATTAATATGTCCCATACACATCACACTGCATTCTGTGGTTTCTTACTTAGCTGTTACACTGAGAAACTCCTATTCCAAATCGAATAAAATTTACTTATTTTCTCTTTCAGTTACTTTAATTGTTTTAGTTCAGGATTCAGAAAACTTTTTTCCATAAAGGACCAGATAGTAATTACTTTAGTCTTTGTGAGCCACAGGGCACAGGCAGCCACAATTCTGCCTGGAAAAGCAGCCGTGGGCAGGCTTTCGAGTGGGCGTGGACATGAACCAATAAAACTGCACTTACAACATCAAGAGAGGGGCTAGACTGGGACCTTGTGTTGTCAGTTGTTCACATCTGCTTTAAGATATCTGGTTTTGTCTGTGTATGTGGTGAGAAAAAACATAATTTTTTTCTTAAACATATACTTTTTCAAACAATTATCATAAATAATTATTAAATAAACCATTCTTTTCTTACTCTTTGTTATGTCATATTTGTCATATAGTATTAGGATCAGTTTCCATGCCGTACATATAGTTCCACTAATCCTTCTGTGCCTGCATTTTTAAGTATCTAGGAAACCGCTTCATGTTTAATTATATTTGCCCTTAAGCTACGTTTTTTGCCCAAAAGGTGAAATATGCCTTCATTAGTCTTTCTTTTTAAAAGCACCTCTGCTTATCTTTCCAATGAACTTTTGTACAGAACTTCAGGACCGTTTATTTGTTTAATTTTGAGATGAACAATTTTGCATTGATATTTTCACCAGAGCTGCATTAAAACTTTATATTAAAAGGAAAAAAAATCTTTATAATATTAGGCCTTCTCCTTCAAAAGAATGGCACTTCTCATTATTTAACCCTTCTTTAATCTATATATGTTCAGAGTCACAGTTTTCTTCTTAACTGGTCCACACATTTCCTAGCTTCTTACTAGGTATTTGTGGCAAGGAATACTAGTGCTCACCACTATCTATGCTTTTCCTTTTCTTCCTGGTCGCAGAAGAAGGCATTTCCTAGCTTCCCTTGATGTAAGGTGGATGATAAGCCTGGATTCTGGTCAACACAATGTGGATGAAAGAAATCTATAATTTTCCATTCTCCTTTGGTTGTCTCTTGGATGGATGCATAAGATCTCATGGAAAGCTCTAAGGCCCAAGAAGATGTCAAAATTACTAAAGGGAAGGAATTTGCACCTACTAAGCTATTATGAGGAAGGCTGTCTGCCAAAATTCATTTGCATTACGATGTGAGAGAGAAACTTCCAGTTGTCTAGCAACTGGTATCCATTTTTTTTTTGTTATAACAGTTATTCTTCTCTGATTTATACTATCTTCTTTATTTTTATTCCTATTATAAATGAGTTCTTGTTTTATTTTATATTTTCTAACTGATTATTTTATACATAGGAGAACTATTGATGTTGCTAATATTTAATCTTGCAAACTTACTAATTTCTTTGATTTGCATTGTTTTTCACCTGATTCTCTTTTGATTGCTAGTTAGATATGAGCCAAATAGGGCAGCCCCCGTGGCTCAGAGGTTTAGCGCCACCTTCAGCCAGGGGCGTGATCCTGGAGACCCGGGATCCAGTCCCACATCAGGCTCCCTGCATGGAGCCTGCTTCTCCCTCTGCCTGTGTCTCTGCCTCTTTCGTTCTCTCTGTGTCTCTCATTAATCAATAAATAAAATCTTAAAAAAAAAAGAATATGAGCCAAATAATGGTATTTATCTCTTCCTTTAGGAATAATTGTAACTTATATTTCTATTTCTTAGTTTATTGAATTCCAGAAATTCTGCAAGAATTATAAAAGAATCAGGGAGATGAAGACCATTTTGACTTGATCTTGACTTTATTCAAAATCTCATAATGTTTTCTACTATTAAACATATTATTTTATGGGCATCTGGGTGCCTCAGTCTGTTAAGTGTCTGACTCTTGATATTGGCTCAGGTCATGATCTCAGGGTTGTGAGATCAAGCCTCCAGGCCCAGTGCAGAGCCTGCTTAGGATTCTCTTTGTCCCTCTCTTTCTGCCCCTCCCCTGCTCCCCACCTCAAAAAAAAATTCTTTTATAAAAGATATATAGTCTTTACCATGATATTTTTATACTGATTTTTTCAAGAATGAGTACTGAATATGAAAAATTTATATACACTGTTCTCTTTTGACTGATTTAATAAACTTATTCGTTGATTTTCTACATTAAATCATTCTCCTATTCCCTGGTTGGTCATGGAAATTCAATATTTAGAAAACAATTCAATATTTAGAAAACAGTGTTGTCTTCAGCTTACTGGTAAAGAAATTTATATATTCATATTTAAGGAATTTAAGTATCTATGTTTCAAATAAAAGTTGTAGTTTCAGTTTTATGTTGCATATATTAAGTTTTACTGTTAATATTAATTTTTTAAAGGTTTGTTTATTTATTTTGAGGGAGAGACAGCAGGAGTGGGGCGAGTGGGAGGTGCAGAGTAAGAGAAACAGAGAATCTCAAGTTGGCTCCTCACTTAGTGCAAGCCCAACTCCAGGCTCAATCTCACAACTCTGAGATCACAACCTAAGCCAGAACCAAGAGTCCAACACTTAACCAACTGCACTACCCAAGTGCTACTACTGTGTTAATATTATTTTGAATTTCATTGAATTCTGGAGCTTTCCATCAATAATCTTTTTAAAGTCAACCTTGTTCCCTTCTTGTGGCCCAGAGATAGTGAATAGTTGGATATTATGAAGTAACATAAGCAAAGTTTAATAGGTACTTCCCCCCTTTCTGCATAAAAAATTGACTTTCAGTAAAGTTTCTAGATTTGATTTCCTAGGGACATGATAAAAACAGAGTATCAACTCGTTCATAGGTAACACTGTTTATGGTAAAACTTAATTGTAAAAATCCATCTGGACTAGGAGAATTATAAATACCTAGGAAGCTATCTATTTGGGCTTTCCTGGGTATAATGACTCTTGTAGTTGTGTATCTCCCCCACAGGCACCCTAGAAGCATACCTTTGCAAACATTACAAGAGATATTGGGGGGATCCCTGGGTGGTGCAGCGGTTTAGTGCCTGCCTTTGGCCCAGGGCGCGATCCTGGAGACCTGGGATCAAATCCCACATCGGGCTTCTGGTGCATGGAGCCTGCTTCTCCCTCTGCCTGTGTCTCTGCCTCTCTCTCTCTCTCTCTGTCTCTCTGTCTCTCTCTCTCTCTGACTATCATGAAAAAATTTAAAAAAAAATTAAGAGATATTGGCTCTTGTACATCATTGAAGCTTTAAAGCTAGGGACTTATTCACTTTAACCAATGAGTGTCTCATCCCTTTTCACCTGAAAACAAAAATATATTGGCCAGGTGACTTTGCAGACTACTGCAAGGAATACCATAGAAAAGAAATACCTGCTGCCACGCTGATGGCATGCTATGTTTCTTGCCCTATATCTTTCTATGTGATTATCTTGTTAAGAGTGGCCTATGGTAGTCTTGTGAGTCTGAATGCTTAGTTCGGTATCAGAAGAAGATCCTTTGGTAGGTGTTGAAACACCATCATGAGCATAGTGCTCTTTTTCACCAGGATCTTCACGTGGCTCAGTACTGGAATCATTACCGACCATGTTGATGATTCTAGTTTTGTAAGCACAACACTTACATGCCTTAGAGCACACTACTTGCTGCATCCTTCCACACTGTCAATATGTATGTAGGAGGTGATCTTTGTGTTGGTCGATGGTCACTCCAACTCTCGTTTCTGCTTCTTATACCTAAGGTTTTCAATTACTCCTATCTGGAATACAATACTCCTGTCTTGAAAAATGCCCATCATGCCCCACTGACAGGAGACTAACCATAGTTATTACGAAGCCTTTATTTGATAAGGTCAATGTCTGAATCACATGTGGTTTTATTTTTATTATCTATCATTACTCTTGGTCATCAGTCATTTGATCTTTTTTTCCAGACATGTCTGGTGATTTTGTTTGAATGTCTGAGTTTTAAATTTAAGGAACTATATTTTTGCATTTTTAGAAATGCTATTTATTATTTTTCAAACCTTCTTTATTATCTTTTTATTTGATTATAATATCTACTCCTTTTACATTTATAATTAAAAATAATTTGTATTTAAAATAAAATAACATTACATTTAGCTGACTCATTCAGATTCTTTTATTTGAGCTTCTTTAAGTACCATGTTTTGGATTGTTTATTAACACTTCTGTACAATGGATTGTTTCCTGTGTGGTTTATTATGATATATAAAATTATGTCATGGAAATTAATAACTTCCAAATTTAAATATTTCAAAAACTTGTATCTATTGAGCTGCTGGTTCAAATTACTCTCCAAGGTAGTGTCCTCCTTACAAGCATTCAGAATTTCATGTTCATTATCAGGATATGTTTCCACAGTTAATAACCACAGCAGAATAATAAGAAAATTATAAGGAATAGTACTCAATTTCTTAAATGCTTCCAGCCAGAAATGACTGCATAATTTCCACTCATGTTCCACTGGACAAAGCAAGTCACATGACATTCAAAGGGATGGGGAAATGCATTAATACTGAGTACCTAAATGCAGAAAACTTAAAAATGTTGGTGAGCAGCTGTAGGAATTTTTTTTTTTATTTTTAAGATTTTTTTTTTATTTATTTATGATAGTCACAGAGAGAGAAAGAGAGAGAGGCAGAGACATAGGCAGAGGGAGAAGCAGGCTCCATGCACCGGGAGCCCGATGTGGGATTCGATCCCGGGTCTCCAGGATCGCGCCCTGGGCCAAAGGCAGGCGCCAAACCGCTGCGCCACCCAGGGATCCCTAGGAATTACTATCTATGACATCTAACGTATTGTGAGCTCAGTTTGTTTGCAAACTGTTTCTTCTGTGGGCACTCTGTAAAGTGTCCTTACAGAGAAGATTTGTGTTAATTTCTTCCTGATGCCCCAAGGATTTTGCATATATAATCAGTTTTCCATTAATTTTCTAACTTTGGTTTTCTTTACTCGTGAATTTTTGGCTCCATGCTCATTGATTGCTTAGATTTAGAGTTTCAATATTTCATTGGATTGGACCCATTAAATGAAAGACACAACAATCAAGGCTTCCATTTTTCTACCATTTCTATTCCTGTACATAGCACTTAAAACTTCTAGCATTTAAAACTTATATACTCTCTGATGTCTTCATAAACAATGTACCATCACTTTTTACACTTAACATGCTTTAAATGAATGTCCTCTTTATGTCACTTGATATTTCCTGGCAGTACATTCAAAAAATTTATTAAAATTTATTCTGCATTTATATTTTGTCTGTGTTACTCAATCTGCCAAGTTTCCAGAAACACAAGTGCTGTGCTGCATATTTGTCTGTCAATCTTCTCTACAATACTGTAATTATCTCACAGATAGGAATCATGTCAATTTATGGACTCTGTCTCCATCTTGTTTCCCAGCAGGACTCAATAAATGTTTGACAACTGAGAAATAAATAACTATTACCACTTTAATGTAATAGATAGTGTTAATGAAAGCAGCCAACCACTCTTTCTGTTCCAGTACATGTATGTCTCTTATCCTATCAACAGATGGAATCTATTTCCTTCCTTTGAATCTGGGCCAGTCCTGTGACTTGTCTTGTGCAATGGAAATCAGTGGAAATGATGTTCTAGGACTTCCAATTCTATACCTTAAAAGGATCACAACCTCTACTCTCTGATCTTGTAGCTCAGCCATCTGGAGGCTGGGAAGTCCAGACTAAAGTACTAAATGAGACCACATGAAGAAAAGCCCTGTAGAATGAACTATCACTTCAAATATTCCAGCACCCACCAAGATTTCAGCTGAATGAATATGCTAAGAGACTTTAAATAAATATTTAAGCAGGAGAACTGCCCAACTGAGTCCTGACCAACGCATGAAACAGAAATAATAAATTGTCACTGTTTAGGCCACCAAATTTTGAGATGGTTTATTATATAACAATAAATAATTCAGATAGCTAATAACCAGTTAACTAAATATGCTACTATTGGAAATTTATTTTAAAATTTAATTTTTAAGGGAAATATTCTAGAAAGTAAATTATTATCTTTAAGGTTACATGACTAAAGGAAAATAGTTTTAATTTAATCAAGCAATTTTGAAAAATTTAAAAACTGCTTCTAAAACTCAGATTGATATTTGGAGACAGGTCTCTTCTTGGGCTAAAAGGGGAGCAGTTAATTATCTTGACTTTCCCAACTGGTTTCTGAAAAGATTTGCTGAATTTGAGGTTTTATTATTTGTGCACCACCTCTCAGTTTTAGTGGAATTTTTTAAGAAGTAGAAAAACTACTATATAAAAATCTATATAGATTTCTGGCCCAGGAAACTCACCAAGGATTTTTCTCACATTCAAATGATTTCAGTTTTTTAGTGAAATCTAGCATTTAAAAATAAAACAAATGATGCCGCCGCAGAACTGATGCCAAACAGAGGCTTCAGTAATAATCACTATGAAGGCTGTAACCTTTCATGCTTTTGACATTTCAAAAGTTGTGACTGTAAGTTTTAGAATAATGAAACAAATTCTAAATTATTAACCTATTGTATTACAAATATGGAATAACACATTTCACATCATAGCATAATAATTTTTACATTATGAATGTCCAAATCAGGGCAATAAAACCATTCCCATGCATTTTAGCAGAACTATCCAAAAGATGTCAGGTTTTTGGATGAGAACAACTTGGCAGGGGCTCATGCAGAATATAAAGTCTCAGCTTTATTCTTGGTGACTGCTGTATTTCTGCAAATTTTCTGTTAAAAACAAGAAACTGAAACTTCCTCTAACCTTAACATTTTTTTATTTGATCTTGTGGAAATAGAGTACATTTATCATCCACATCATGTATATTGATAATTGCTTAAGCATGAAATAAGAGAAAATAGGGCTGCTACTCACCGTTAATAACACGTTAATGGTATCCCTACCTTCTATATGAACTCTGCACAGGACGTTTAGTCTTAATATAGCTCTTCCAGCACAGTTCTTCTGACATTATCCTTTCACTAAATGCTCACCTAGGTAATTGTATCCTATTGATGAAAGAAAACAATGGACATTCAATTTTCTTTTTATCTAGTAAAAGCCACATTGAGTGAATCTGCTTATTAAGTAAATAGCAAATAAATTAAATGCAGTAATAAATGTCTCCATATGAATACACTAGAGAGAGTAAGAAATGAAATTATATATACAGGTTTAAAATGAGTTTAAGATAAACATAAAAATATTCTATCTTGAAACAACATTACATAAGTGAAATTCAGATGGCTCTTAGGGATGGGTTTCAAAGTATGTACAATTTTCATTACTACAGAAAAATTTAGCTATTAGTCCAGCAGAACATTGACACCTTTCTGCTAGTTTGAATAGTAGCTCTGTGAGCCATATCTGTATTTTACTAAGTAACTAGAAGACCACAATGAACTATCACGTCAATTTTCCTGCTTTTATCTATATAGTGTCAGAGCATTGGCTGCTCCTCTTCCCTTTGACTTCATAACATTGTGGTTCCCCAGGATGCTCTCATTGGACTTCTTTCTTCTCTCTCTACACACAACAAACTTTTTATCATCACTTAATTATTAATCAAGAATCTAGTAGCTATTCAATGTGTGCATGCACAACACACACACACACACACACACACACACACACACACTCGTTCTTGAAGCCCAGACTCAGTTAAATAAAATAATTCCACTGTCAACCAAATCATGAAAAGATGAAATATATTTACCTTTAAAAGAAAACTACATTCAATAAATAAAAGCACACAACCCACAGGAGGAGGCAGAGCTATGTGGTTTTCATTTTGAACAGTCTGTACTGTTCCCTCCAAAGGCAATGATCTGCAGGTACGGGCTAAGCTCTCCCATGGTGGTTCCCTGGTGTCGGCCAAGGAATGGTGGGTGGCCTCTGTCTCATCCAGAACCTCATTCTGCCCTCCTTCCTCCCACCAGGTCAGAGCTCCTCCTTCTCTGCCCCCCAACTCAACTCCTCAGGGACTCATCTACTGCTTCCCAAACTCAAGCCCAAGGAAAGGTGTATAGTGATTTCCTTCTTGCTCTACATTCATACATTATTTCTGGTTCTATTTTTATGTCATAAGTCTGTGCTTGTCTTTCCTCAAGATTTATCTTTGATTCTCAAAAAGCCTTTCTGTGTGTGTATACTTTATATAGTATATACATATATATTCTCGAAAAGCCTGTTTTAAAAAATCTATTTAATATATATTATATGTATACTTTTTTTTTTAAATCTTGAACTTTCAAGTTTGTGTATCTCTTTTTATTATCTCCAAACTAATTCCTTCTATAGGCAATGAATTCCCTCTCACTGAACGAGGAGAAAAGTAACTCTGAAGTAATCAGTTATAAAAAACACATTGCTGAATATTTCTAGATATTATCTTTTATAATACTTCCCCTGAAGCAATGTATTAAATCCAGGAAACTGGGAGGATTAAAATATTTGTAAATCCTTTAAAAAGATACCTAGTTTACCTCTAGTCTCAGCCTTCCAAAATTTAATGCATCTCAAAAAATTCATCTTCAGTACAATCTTTTCAATGAAATATTTCTCAACCCCCCCAATATACACAAATAACCATAAATGTTTTATTATAAATAATAAATGCCTTCCCTGTAGGAGTCATTGGGCTCTAGATAAGTCTGCTTTTTCTCCATCCTCTATCTTTGTTCCTCAGAGTAGCACCAATGTCTATTACGGAACCTGCGAGAAATGTAAAATCTCAATCCTCATCCCTCATTTCCTGAATCAGAATCTGAATTTTAGCAAGATCCTCAGGTGATTTTTCTTCACACCGAAGTTTGAGAAAAGCTCTGCTCTGTAGCACCACTAGAAACATGAGCTCAGGGTCCCCAAACTCCTCCCGCCACGTATCCCTCAAGTCTAGAATTACTTTGCTGACACGCTCTAGAAGATAAAGGCAAAAATCATTATGCCCTTTTTCCCTTCTTATTTCAGGAGACTAAAACTCCCTAACCACCCCTTGAAAACTGCTGCCTAATTCCTGTGAGGTTCCCTTTTTCCTGATCCTACCTCTCACCCTTCCTTAACTCTGAAATTCTTTCATTATGCCATCTGCAGTATGTGGTCAGTTACCAACAAATCCCCAGTGTTTTCTTATGTCAGAGTATTTCCTTCACCCTTCTGCTCCTCCAGCCCAGCTCAGGTGTGCTGGAATCTTTTCTTTCCCTTCTCACTCATAACGTCAGGACTGAAGATGGGGTAGGTATCCTCCTTGCTCCTCAGTGCAGCTCTGAGGTCGATCCATCAACTTCTCTAAACTTCACTCTCCAGGTTTCAACCTCATAGCGTCAATCAGTACCGCCCACTGCCTTCCTAACAGTGTCACCTACAAACTCTTGAGTCAGTCCTCCCTCCTACCTCATTCCCGGAAGACTTGTGTTCCTGGCTTGATGTCACTCTCTCCACCCCTCTTCCTGTTATAATTCTTGGCGACCTTAATAACCACAAACCACAAGACATTTACTTTCCAGTTTCTGCACTTTCTTACTTCCAAGGATCTGGATTTTCCTACTCTTAGTTACTATTCCCATGGTCCTTCTTCCAGTGTTATAACTATTCATAACCACCTGTAACTCCAACTCCTCCATAATTTGAATTCCAGAACACTGCTTTCAACCACAAGCTCCTATCTTCTAGCTCCTCTCTGTAGTACCTCAATTTTAACAAACCTTTTACTCACTGGAACCTACAATCCATTGTCACCCAGCTCTTTTAATTCTTAAACAGACACTTAAATACCATGATACATCGTTGTATCACTTTCCGACATGTACCCTCAGCCCACTTAAATATTTTCTTCCTTCATTACTTCAGTTGGAAAAAATTCAAGTGAAATTTCTTTTATTATTAGCAAGGATGAGCCATTCCCACTCCCTGGGCAGTAGATCTTCTCTCTTCTCACTCCTACATTATAAATTTTTCCTTTCTCCTTTTGGACAAGTCCTATTACTATAAAAACACATTGTTATGTCTCTCATCTTAAAAGGAAACTCTTTAGACCCCACCACCCTTTTCAACTATCACCCTTTACAGCAATCTCAAAAGTTGTCTGTGGTTCTTTGTTCATATCCCTAGCTCCTCATTGTCTTTGGAATCCACTCTAGTGAGGTCTTTGTCCCAACAAACTACTCTTATCAAAATCACAAATATTCTCTACATTGCTAAGTAGTCTCTTTCTATATAAGCTCTATACATCAATACAAATACTGTTTATATTGTTAAATCCCAAACTCCATTTTACATAACTTTTCAGGAGCATTTGATTCAGTTGGTCTCTTACTCTTTGAAGCATTTTATACTTGGCTTCCATGGCCCCACATCCCTAGGTTTCTTCCTATCTCACTGGTTGGTCCATTTCTGTCTTCATAACACAGTCCTGTACTTCCCCAGGACTCTATCACTGGATTTCTTTTCTTCTCTTGCTACATGCACCCCTTAGATGGTCTAATCTCATCTCAAGGCTTAAAAGATGTCTCTACCCTGATGATTCCCAACATATCTCTACCCTGATGATTTCTCAGGTATGTCTAGCCTGAACATCTTCTAGGAACATCAGACTACCTGTTCAATATCTCCATTTGACTATTTAATAGGCTTCTCAAACTAACATGCCCAAAACCAAATTGCTGATAATTCTCCAAAATCCACCCCTATCCCAGTCATCCCCCATCTTATTAATTACAATCTATTAGGACTATATTTGTCCGTGAAGGATTCTTCAATTTGTATGTAACTGTTCACAAAGGAGAAATATTTTGATGACTGTGTTATCATCAGTTGTTTGGGATTGAAATATAAAGTAAAATAGATTTCCTTTTTAAGTTGACAGGGCATGACTTTCAGTGGAATTAATTCTTCATAAACAGAGGAAAGGTCTTAGGTAGATAATGATTGCCATAAAAAAGAGCCTGGATTTCAAAGATTTTTATTTTACTGACCTCCACTGCCCTCTGCATGGTTACCTGAGCTGAGCATTTAATAAACTCAGTGTGATATAACTTGAGAAGTGTCTGTATTTAGGTGGGGCTGTCCATGTTACTGAACAGTTACGTGAGAGTTATACCTACCCAATAACACATTTTACCTTCTACAGAAGTCATAATATGACAATCTGGTGACCTCCAGGTGGGAGCTTGGGGCTTCAGCTGGAAAGATGAATTGTGTAGGCTGGGTGGTGTTTCTCTATTTTGATCAAAGTCGGCACCATTTATTTAAGAGCATTGTTAAAGGTATAGAACCCCAGCCAATATCTACAGATTCTGATTTGGTAAATATAAGATGGGGCCCCAGGACCCATATTTTTGACAAATACCTGGATGAGTCTTATATTCAGGGACATTTGGAAAGCACTGGCATATAAAGATGAGCCTGGGTAATCCTACAGATCTCTGTCTCCCCACCCCCCATCCAAATGTTCACTTTACAACACTCTGCTTTTATGTAAGATGTACATTAGTACCTGTTTTCACTAAAAGAAAAAACCTGAGTAGGATTTTAGCTTTTATGATGATAATTGCTTCTTTACTTCATTTCAACTTGTGAAAGGCTTCATAGGAATACTCTACTTTCAGATAATGGGAGAGACCTATTTTCAGAGATATTACCATTAAGAATTTCTTCACCCTAAGATATCATAAAATAAATGAAAAGTCCTGCCACAGAAGACGATATTTATAACATAATACCCAGAGAGTGCAGAGCATGAAGTCTCCTATCAGTGCTGATGGAGTAGGAGTTAGTACAATCACTTCAGAAAATGATAGCTTTACCAAATTGGAGCATAAACATACTTTTGACCCTATAATTTACTCTAAATATTACACCAATATTTAGTATTTGCACAAATACACTAGAAGACATGCATAAGCACATTCTTAGCAGTGTGATTCATAACAGAAAAAAAAAAACCCTAGAAACAATTCAAACATCCATCAACAGTAAAATGAGTATATATATTGTGGAATAATTTTACAATGGGATGTCACACAGTAGTGAGCATAAATGGACTGCAGTTATGAGAGCTATGTATTAACATACATGAATCTCAAAATAACCTTTTTAAGTGAAGAAAAGTTATAGAAGAATATAGCAGTATGGTTCCACTTATTAGAAGCTCAAAAACTGTCAAGCTGAAAATATATTATTTGCTCATACCTATAGTTTACAATCCAAAAAAAGGAGAGAGAAAACTCAATGATCATTTTAACTTCTGTGTGGGACAAAAAGAAGGAAATACAATCTGGGAGGGCATAGGGCACTTCTGGTTTGACTTAATTTCTTAAATTGACTAGAGAATACATAAATATTTGTTTTATTATTCTTTAAACTGTTTAGTCATATGGTATATAATATTTGAATATGAGTAACATCAATTTTAAAAATATAATGAACTGTTTATTGGACTGTCTTCCACCCACATAAAGTGCACTCGACATAATAAACTGAATATTGACGACAACTTTGCATGGCATTTCCTATTTTACTGATAAGGAAACAACCACAAAATTGCATTGCATAAACTTGAGCATTTAATAAATGCCCTGATGTGTCTACAGTTACTAAAACCAGAGCCTGGATTTGAAGCAGTCTAATTCCGAAGACTTCTGCTTTCCTGCTTCTCATATTAAAAATGTTAGCTATTTCTGTGCTTGGAACTCTTCCAACCACTTTACATGCAATATTCACAATTTTAGAGATGAGGGAATTGAGGCACAAAGAGAGTATATGATTTATCGAAGATAACACAACTGGTAAGTGATAAAGCTGCCTCCCCTGTGCTCTAGTGCCCATCAAGACTAACCTCCTCAATACCTCCGTAATCCACCTTCTCCCCCTCTCTTTTCCTTCCACTGTGTTCTTAATTCAGGATAATCTTTTCACCTTTTAGAAAACTAGACTGCAATTTGTTTTCCTTGCTTTCTGTTTTACTCATGATTATTATCCCAAGCAATATATCCTCTGCACTGCCCCTAATATGTATGGTCTTTCTAAAATAAAATTTGTGCTAGTCCCAGGAAGAGGTGTATTGACCTCATGTGGCTACTTCATATCGCACTTAAATATGAAAAATACAAAAGAAATGAATAATATATAAGAAAAACAAATTTAATAAGAATGAAGAAGGGCGCTGGGAATTAATAAAGTCCTATTCCCTTTTCTCGCTATAGGTAGAGAATATTGCAGACAAGCATCAATTCCCACATAAGAATAATAAAATAATTTTACTCCAAATATTAATTAGCCAGAAAAATGCTTCCCATTCTGGTGCTTAGGAGTTTCTAAACTTAATAATTAGCTACTTGCTAATCACTCTAAAGTGAAAAAATGTTTTAAAAGTGAGAAACAGGGCAGCCCTGATAGCATAGCGGTTTAGCGCCGCCGGCACCCCAGGGCATGATCCTGGAGTCCCTGGATCGAGTCCCACGTCAGGCTCTCTGCATGGAGCCTGCTTCTCCCTCTGCCTGTGTCTCTGCCTCTCATTCTCTCTCTGTGTCTCTATGAATAAATAAAATCTAAAAAAAGTAAAAATAAAAAAATAAACATGAGAAACAAAAAAGCAATTATCTTCTCAAAGAGATGTTATTTGAGATGTTATTGCATTCATGAAACAATAATATGAAGCTACTAAAAAACAAAACCAAAAATAGAGCTCTGAGAAATTAAAAATCATTGTTAAAATTTTAAAAGTTATATATGAAGTTGGAAGAGTGACCTCTTCTAGAAACTAGAACCCAAAGAAAAGAAATTGAAAGAAAAATATGTGCAGAATTACTTGAGAAAGAACCTATGACTACTTAGAGTTCTAGAAAAGGACAGGAAAATAGAGGCAAGACCATTTGTAAATATAATTTCCTAAAACTAAAGAATACAAGTCTCCAGATTTACAAGGCCCCGTAAGTGCTCAGCACAAGAAATAAGTCACATCTAGGCAATTCTTCGTGAAATTTATCAAGGTAATGAAAAGACCCTAAAAGCTTCAATAACAGTACTAATAATTATAATAAACAACCCAGCAATTGCACTACTAGGTATTTATCCAGAGGACACAAACATAGTGATTCATAGGTACACATGCACCCCAATGTTCATAGCAGCAATGTCTACAATTGCCAAACTATGGAAAGAACCCAAATGCCCATCGACAGATGAATGGATAAAGAAGATGTGACATATAAATATATATATATATACGTATATATATATTTATGAATGTTACTCAGTTATCAGAAAGAATGAAATCTTGCCATTTGCAACAACATGGAGGGAACTAGAGAGAATTATGCTAAGTGAAATGAATCAGCCAGAAGAAAGAAAAATACCATATAATCTCACTCATATATGGAATTTAAGAAACAAAATTGATGAATGTAAAGAAAGGAAAGGAAAAATAAAATAAGATAAAAACATAGGGGGAGACAAACCATAAAAGACTCTTAATCATAGGAAACAGTGTCACTGGAGGGGAAGTGGGTGGGGGGATGGGGTAACTGGGTGATGGGCATTAAGGAGGACATGTGATGGAATGAGCACTGGGTGTTATATGCAACTGATGAATTCCTAAATTCTACCCCCAAAGTTAATATACTATGTGTTAACTAATTTGAATTTAAATAAAACCAAGAACCAAAAATCAAAAAATAATAATAATCTTAACAAAAGTCATCAACAAAGAATGAGAATCACATTGGAAACATAAATTTATTGGCCATACTACCTTATCAAAGGCAATTAATTATAAAGATCTTCAAAGTTCTGGGGGAAAATATTTGTTTAGAACCAAGTTTTTCATGTGCAATATAACTATCAATCAACTGTGAGATTAGACTAAAAGATGCTTTGATCTCTTACACATTTTACTTAGGAAGTTATTAGTGATAAATTACAGCAAAATAAAAGAACAAACCAAGAAAGTGAAAGATTTAGAATCTGGGAAACATTATCACTAACTCAGAGAATGAAAGGAAGAAAGATGCCAGGACAGCACTGTGCTTCAGGTCAAGAAATACTTGGTCTGGCCTGGAGTGAGAGGACTGAGAGGACAGAGGACTGCAGAGGGAGGTGGGCAGCATGCGGAGGGAGAGTGCATTTCATGTGATACGCTCTGAGACACAGTGATAAAGGCAGACAATGTTAAGGAAAATAGAAATAAAAACATAAACACAAAATACAGAAAGCTGATCAGAAAAGAAATGTAACTGTAATACACTATGTGGTTGGGAAGTTAGCAAAATTCATTTTGTTATAGTAATGTAAACATTATTTTTTAACTTTTAGAATCTACCTATTTACAAAGCAAAAAATGACATGACTAAACGCTACCAAGTCTGAAAACGTAAAAGTTCAAATGGAAAGAGCGGAGTGGTGATGGGAAATAAGTGGCCAAATTAAAGAGAAAAACAAGCCCACAGATATCTTCATCTTTAAGGTGGGGAGTTAAAAAGATACTGCCCACACTGTTAGAACAAAAAATAGAGGTATAAATATACTACCTACAGACACAAACCGTAGTCAGGGCAATTAAAAACAGTAGTTTACACTAGGAAGATGGAGAAGGCAAAGTGGCAAGCAGGGAACTGAGCTAACGCATCATCTACTGTAACAGAGAATCAAAAGCATATCTAAGCAGGTGAAGCTAGAAGTAATTCCTAGGATTTGGAGATTAAGAGAATTACCAGAAGCAGCAGCTCTAATTAGGTCAGGCTTCTAGACGGTGCGTCTGGCAAGTCAAACGGCTGAAGTGGAAGGTTGATGTTATTATTTACAAGCCTCTCTATACCACTTGACTAAAAACCAGTTTGATAAAATGTCTGTGAGAGACACAAAGGTTTATAGCTCCAGAATATACCAGCTATGAGTTTCAGGCCATAAAACTAGGATATGAGAAATTCATATCGTCATTTCTGACTAATAAAAGTTAAACTGTTCCAAGGCCCCACCCACCCCGTAGGTCAGAAATTCAACCTAAGCTGTTTACAGAGATTGTCTCAGCAGGCCCTGGGTCGTGCAAAGGCCCTGAGGGCTTATACAGTCTTGAGCATTCAACGAATCTCAGGTTTTCAGTCTATGCTGGTTGTCAATGATGAGTTCATTATCTGACCCCTCTGTCCTCTAGAGGCAGAAAGCAATAACCGTCTGCCCTTTAAATACAAGGATTTTTTTTTTTCTTAAATAAAATAGAATGCAATTAATAGAAAATAAAAGAATGCACAGTACATAGTATGAGTAAGGCTATTATTACCTGAATAATAATAGTTAACTTGGGCAATCCAGGTCAGGTAAAGAAAACAACTGAGCAGGACACTGAAAAAGAAATACTTAGCAAAGGAAGAGTTTTTAGTATTTACTTTCAATATAATTTACTATAATTTTTAATAACGGCAAATTTGACAGAAATGAATTATAAACCATTAAAAAATGAATCAGTGAGTCCATATTGATAATACATAGGTTAGTAAGTTAAATAAGTAAATACATACATGGAGAATGTTGGTCTACTTCCAGTAGAATTCTGAAGGCCAATCAAGAATGTGATGGGAGTGCTGGGGTGCCCTTATTTGTAAAGGGAGGAAAGATTTGAGGATCTTGTATGCTTCCTCAAATTCTAACATTTTTTTCCAAGTTTAGGTGCTCAAGTTTGTGTGTAAAGACTCTTATATTAAACATGCTATTACTGAACAATAATACATTGAGGAAAAACTAATATGTAATAAATATTGGGAAAGGTCAACATATATTCTTTTTTTTTTTTTTAAAGATTTATCTATTCAGAGAGAGAGAGAGAGAGAGGGAGGCAGAGACACAGACAGAGGGAGAAGCAGGTCCCATGCAGGGAGCCCGACACAGGACTGGATCTCGGGTCTCCAGGATCATGCCCTGGGCCAAAGGCAGGAGCCAAACTGCTGAGCCACCCAGGGATCCCCCATATATTCTTTAAATACACAGCATATAAATAAACACTCACACACTACACATTCATATATATTACATTCTAGAGCACCTTTTTTTTTTCATTAAGGACCTTATGGCATAATAAAAAATATATTTATGTTTGGTCTCTGGTTTCTGGCACAGGACTCCTAAAACTCTTGGAATTTCTTGTGATAGGAGTGTCTTTTGTTATTTATAGGAGCCTCTTCTGACCACACTCAAATTTATGCTAATGAGATGACTTGGCAGGCCCCCAAGTGGCTTCAGGATGGGGGCTGATGAGTAAAAGCAAAGCAGAATTAGAGGATTCCTCTGGGTCAGAAGAGAGGCTGGAAATTGAATCTAATCACCAATAGTTACTGATTTAATCAGCCACACGTACATAAATGATACCTCAGTAAAAAACCATACATGATGCGGGAGCTTCCCTGTTGGTGCCGCACATCAACATGTTAGAAGGGTGGCGCACCCAAAGAGGATGTGGAAGCTTTGCTTCCTCCTCCCCACTCATACCTTGCCCTATGCAGCCCTTCCATTTGGCTGTTTGAATTCTATCTTTAAAAATGTAAGTAAAGCACTCTCCTGAGTTATGAGTCAATTCTAGTGAATTATTAAATCTGGAGGGGGTAGAATGTGATAACCCCCACATTTGTAGTTGGCCGGGCAGTAGTGTGGTTTGTCTGGGGACCCCACTTGCAACTGGCACCTAACGTGAGGGTCATCTTGTGGGCCTGAGCCCTTTAACTTGTGCAATCTGACGCTAGCTCCAGGGGCGCAGTGTCAGAACGAAATGAATAGTTGGAACACTAGGTGCCATAGAATTGGAGAACTGTTTGGAAAATGACACATTTGGTGTCAGAAGAAAAACATTACAGACGCAATGAGTGCTCTTGAACCAGGTTGGCCAGCTAACCCTAAAGGCCAGCTTTGGTGGGTTATGGATGTTTTCAGGAAACTCAGAGCCCTGTCTGAATAAACTAGCTCACAGAGGAGCACTTTAGAAATCATCTTCCCCAACTTCTTCAGAGACCAAGCAGGTGGAGTGTGCAATTTTTTTTAAACTTTTTAAAGTCATCTCTACACCCAATGCAGAGCTCAAACTTAAGACCCCGAGATCAAGAGTCACACTCTACTGACTGAGCCAGGCTGCCTCCCAAAGTACACAATTTGTAAATGCCTTGAGATAGCTACTTCACAGCTTACTGCAAAGACTAACCATGCCACTTTCCATCATCTGCAGTGCTTGTACTTCTTTCTACCCTAGGATGATGAAGAAAGTAGTCAGAATAAATGGTTACCGGTAGGACTTTTGGGGGGGCACCTGGGTGGCTCAGCGGTTGAGCATCTGCCTTTGGCTCAGGGTGTGATCCTGGGTCCTGGGATTGATTCCCACATTGGGTTCCCTGCATGGAGCCTGCTTCTTCCTCTGCCTGTGTCTCTGCCTCTGTGTTTCTCATGAATAAATACATAAAATCTTTAAAAAAAAAAAAAAAAACTTTTTTACACCCTCTTTTCACAGCCAGAGTTGAGGTTACACACTTTCTTCTTGCTTCTTAAGCACACTTTCTTACTGTCAGTACCTAGCCAACATCTTAGCATACTGAAGGCAATCAGTTCACTGAATTTAACCTTAAATTTCCCAGGCCTTTGGTAAATGTGAATTCCTTGCACTTTGGGTTAGGAAACAAGACAATGTGAGACATTATTTTAACATGACTGTGGGCAAGCTGTCGGGGAAAAACAATGCCATAGAAAGATAATCAGAACTGCAGCCTATACCAATTGGAGGAAGGCCAGCGAAATACAGCTTCAGTAAATCTTGCCTCTGAGGAGGTGGAAGATTAGAGAAAAAACAAGATCTAACATTAAAATACCTATGTTCCAGGCACTGTGCCCACTTCATTCACATATACTTTCTGACCTAAGGGAATTCGAGATTGAAAGCTGGACATTAATATCCCCATTCGGAAGATCAGGAGACTGTAACTCAAAAGGGTTAAGGAAACTTCACCTCAGGTGACGCGGTCCACGACTGCCCTAGGCACCTGCCCTAGGCACCATCCGTGCAACCAACTACTGTTCTCTGAGAGGACAATGACCTTGCTTTGTTACTGGCTCAGTTCATTGTGACAAGTGTCCTGACATATTTTCACTTGGTTCTGCCCTCCTGGCCTTCCCAAAACACGTAGAAATAACACTATCTCTTTCAGGTCTATACGGTTTAGCTTTCAAAGCCTTTCCCATCTATAAGGGTAACAGTCTTTTTACTATGAGGAGGGACAGGGCCTTTTAGGCCCATTACACTCAGAGAGGATAATGCCAGAGGAGTTCAAAGAACTGGCTAGTTTTCCTGGTCCTCCAATCTAGGTTTTTGTTTTGTTTCATTCACAAGACCTCGAAAACATTCTAGAGAAGACACTGCTACCCTGGCCAGTTTTAGAATCATCTACTACATGTCTTAAGTCCTTTCTTTTTTTTTTTTTTTTTTTTTTAAACTTTATTTTTTTTTTTATTTTTATTTATGATAGTCACAGAGAGAGAGAGAGAGAGAGAGGCAGAGACACAGGCAGAGGGAGAAGCAGGCTCCATGCACCGGGAGCCTGACGTGGGATTCAATCCCGGGTCTCCAAGATTGTGCCCTGGGCCAAAGGCAGGCGCTAAACCACTGCACCACCCAGGGTTCCCTTAAGTCCTTTCTTTTAAGGCTAGCTAGTCCTCAGTTAAGACTGTGGGTGGCCCCAAGAATGTCATGTGTGGCTCTTAAAGCAGGGGAATGAAACTTAATAAACTGTACTGATGCTAAAAGTAATAAAAAAAAAAAACATAAATTACATTGCCATATGGAGATACAAGGAATCCTCAATCATTAATGGAGAAGGAAATGGTTTTCTATATAGGCCTTTGGCAAGGACAAAGAAGGTATGGCAGGCTAAAAACCCCAAACTGCTAACTGTTCCAAGTTGAAAAGCTAAGGCATATGCAGATCAAGACCATGGTGCAGGCATATATATAAAAAGACACACACATGTTTGTGTATTCTGATGGCAAAACAGCACACACACATATATATATGTGTGTCTATTAATTTTCTTACACTGGGTTGCTCTGACCAGAAAAGTTGAGGATTTGCACTCTACTAGGCCAGTGATTTAAATAATCATTTTCTATGTGGCCTTTGCAAACAAGAAATTATTAAACCAGCAATGTATACAACACTTGTTTCCTTCCTTTAACAAGCAGTGGCTACTACCTGCAGAAACTGCCCTAAGCACTTGGGATTTGGCAATAAATTGACTAATTTATTAAAATATCTCCTGGAATTTCTATTTTAGTGGGGCAGACAAAAAAGAAAAAAATAGAGGTGTGATAGGTTGTGGGCGTTATTTCAGAGAATACAATATCTACATTGTCACAGGATTATTGTGAGGATCAACTGAGAAGGAATAGTTTGAAAACTGTCAGGCTTTACATAAGTATCATTAATCCTATAAAGCATTTGCTCCAACCTCTCTACTGGTCAGTCAACATTTGTGATACTATTCATTTAAAAAATCAACAAGTGTTTGATAGGAAGAGAATGAAAATACATCATTAATTTTAATTCGTGAACCGACCGATATCCTATTTCAATGAGCTATTTCATGGTATCAAGACTTTCCAGGAGCCCACAAACCACACTATAAGCAAGGTTGATCAAAAGAAACTGAAACAGCAAGGTTGGTTAGGAGCTGAAAAAGCAGGAGACCAGCAAATACAGGACTCTCAAGACTAGCTATGGAATGAGAAAGGTCATAGATAGAATAAGCCTCGGAAAACGAGAAAAATGCATCCAGAGTCTGGAAATCTACCCAGAAAAGACCTTCTCCAGCAAAATTATGATCAATGTGTAACACAAGAGGTACAAGTCAGCTCATTTTAAGCACTTTCAGCTCATTTACACTTTGACATAAGGTGCTCCTTCACACACAGAACACAAGGCACTCAGGGTAAATTAAATACCATTTATTGCAAGCAGAACCTTCCTAACAAATGAGACAAATGGCCCAAGAACAGATTTTGGAGGAAAACACGGCTTTCAACCAGTAACAAAGTAAATGGAATTGGAACCAGGCTTTATTTCCTCCTCTTCATCAAGGCTCTGACATGCTGTCTGGACATCTCCCTCCTTGATGTGTATTTCTCTGCTGACTTTATATGGTTAGAGTTTAGTCTTGTGGGCCAGGGATAGGGGGTCGTGGAAGTGGCAGCACTACCATAAAAAAGGGCATTCTTTTTACTTTGGTATAGGTATTTAAACAACACAAAATCATTAGCAACTTTTGGGGGTGCCTGGCTGGCTCAGTTGGCAGAGCCTGGGACTCTTGATTGCAGGCTGTTAAGTACAAGCCCCACATTGGATGTGTACAGATTATTTAAAAATAAAATCTTTTTTTAAAAAACTTATTTTTTTTAAAGATTTTATTTATTTATTCATGAGAGACACAGAGAGAGAGTCAGAGACATAGGCAGAGGGAGAAGCAGGCTCCATGCAGGGAGCCTGATGTGGGACTTGATCCTGGGTCTCCAGGATCAGGCCCTGGGCTGAAGGTGGTGCTGAACCCCTGACCCACCTGGGCTGCCCTATTTTACTTCTTAAAAAACTAAGAACTTTTAAAAACTTGCTACTCAAAGTGTGGTCCATGTACCAGCAGCCATAGCATATTCTCAGGCCCACCCAGACCTACTGAATTAACCTCTAGGGGTAGGACCCAAGGAGCCGTGTCTTAAAAGTAACTGTCACAGATGATTCTTGTACTTGCTAAAGCATTAAGTAGTGCTGTAACACAAATGCACTAGCTCTTAAGTGTATCAGTATGGTTAATAAGAAAAATCTGTTACTTTTCCTACATAAGACTTCATTGTTTTAGTGTGAAGGTCATTCTGTTCTACCACCCGGTATTATTAGCCTTCATTTTACACGTATAAATATAAACTGCCATTTTACATTTTACGTGGGCAGCCCTGGTGGCTCAGCGGTTTAGCACCACCTTCAGCCTGGGCTGTGATCCTGGAGACCCGGGATCAAGTCCCATGTCGGGTTCCCTGCATGGAGCCTGCTTCTCCCTCTGCCCCTCTCTCTCTGTCTGCCATGAATAAATAAAATCTTAAAAAAAAAAAAAATATATATATATATATATATATATGACACGTATGCACCTTACCTCCCATGTGCCAAGAACCAGTAAATCAGCAAAATAAAAGATGAACAGCCTAAATACATGCTATAAATAGGGATTTATAATTATATCAAAAAATACTAATATTCAGAATTATCTCATCCTGTAAAAAGATAATACACATTAGCCAGAGGCAAAGCCAGTCTACATTTTAGAATAATTTCTAGCATACTTTGTGTATAGCATGTGCACACATGCACACACACACATACTTCTGGCCTTTAAGGATCTAAGTGTATGTAAAATGTGGCCACATGGACTCCCTAAAATCACAGATCCAAGGCTTTACTTTTATTTCCTTGAAGACAACCATTCATTCAAAACTGAAATACTTCTCAGCATTTCAAAACTGGCAGAAAATCAGCTACTATCACCATGAAAACAGACTTTGCTCTCTGCACCAGATTCCAAAACTGAGGAATTCCCAACCACACCAGTTAGACACCTGCCTACTTATTCATGAAGAATCAGAGGACATTTATCAAATATGTGCTAATAACCAATTAAGAAATATTTTATATTCGAGTAGAACTAACCCAGTTTATTGGTTTCAGATGTAGGATGTACTGATTCAACAATTGTTAGTGCTAACCAATTTATTAAACACATTAGAACTTGGAAATACACTTCAATACACACCAAATAAACAGATTAATGAAACTTTTTTTTTTTCCAAAGGGAATAAACTACCTCACTTATTCACTATTTTTTTTAAAAGGCACAGGTGGACAGTTTTCACCTCACATTCCAATATTAGTGAATTAATTCTTCGCATAATTCAGAACTCTAATGTTTATGACTGTGGACCAACTGGTCTGAAGAGGACCTTGCAATCTGAAGTTTTAACTGTTATTTCCAAGAAGCTGCTTCATGTAGCACCTAAACTTCTGGAGCTCTGTTTGTATTTTGAGTGCTTAAGGACAAAACTCCTACCTACCCTCAACTCTTTCATTACCTTTATCATCCTTTACCTGCTGTTTCTTCTGCCATGATAAGAAAATGTTTATCTGAGAGAAATGGACTCAGAAAGTGCTGTACTTCGTTTTAATTTCTCTGATAAAGTAAAATATGAAGGATGGAAGGAAGGAGAGTTAATAAGGGAAGGAGGGAAAACAACCCATTATTTCCTATCAAATCTGATAAATATCTATGATGGAAAAAAGTAAGTTTATTTTGAAATTATTTTAATTTACAAATACAAAACATCTTGGAAGACAAAAAAAAACATCAAAGAAAAACACAAAACATGTTAGGCACATTTTTACTTCATGAGCTTCTCGTATCAATTATTCACCAATCCCCAAGATGAAAGACTCTTTTAAAAAGGTATTCAGCCTCCACTGTAAAAGAAAGAAAACATTCCATTTGAGTGTATAGAACATTTTAGTAATAATAATAATTTGAAATGCAATACGCTAGAATTTCATGGAGCAAAAAAATCTGTTATTTGAGAACCCCAAAAGAGCATAAAGGAGAAGAAATGATACTTTAAAATCTCGGCATGGAAAAGGTCCTTAGAGATGACGTGGCTTCTGCACAGGCTTATCTTAAAAACTCAGAATCCTCTTTTGGGAAAGGTATTTAACAGTCTAAGACTTGTTTAAGAGTCTTGTCTTTCTGAACAAGGTAGAATATATGAATTACAAGTAGTTAGCTAGTGAGTTTTTCAATTTGATATGCAATGAGCCAGTTGAAAATAAAGAATAAAACTTCCCACAATCACTAAAAGACAGAGGTTTAATCATAATGAAAACAAAAATCACCTTTTCTATAGAACCTCTTAAGTCTTAAAAGCATAAAAACTATATTGGTATGCTGAGATATACATTTTAGGTCTGTTTAGTAATTTTTTTCTTTAAAGTAGGCTCACACCCAATATGGGGCTTGAACTCACAACCCTTAAGAGGAAGGACGGCACAGTCTACTGAGCCAGCGATACCCAGTAATACCAGCCAGTAATACCCCTAGTATTACTCAGTAATGTTAAACAAAGAAAAATAACTCTATTATTAGATGAAAGTAATACTCCTGAAATACTCTGAATATATGCTTTAATGCTAAGTATTTTTAGTATTATTAAATTGTATTGCTATAACCTAAATATCCTCAACTATATGTCCTTTAAATTATCGTTCTATAGCTATTCCTTTGGACTGCTACAATTGTATAGAAGTGGGAAAAACTTTTATCATAAGGAAAATAAAAAGTGCTAATTCAGCCTAATGAAAAGAAGCTTATGCTTATATTTCATTTGCTATCATCCCAAAATAATTTAAGTAGTGGTTTATACTCTTTTCAAACAGGAAGAAAAGATCTTTTGGTTTTAAAGATGTTGAAGAGAGTCATGAGAAGAGTAAGTTTTGATAGCTTTTTTCAAATAATATCTATTTGGCCTTCATGTTAATGTAAAAACTATCTAAAGGTAGACTTTTAACCCTATAAACGTTGAGAAACATTTTACTAGAAGACAAGTTTTCTAAGTAACTAGCTATTGAACAATCTCTGATTAGTAAAATTGGTAAAAGATACTGTGCATTGGGACACCTGGGTGGCTCAGTGGTTGAATGTCTGTCTGGGAATCGAGTCCCGCACTGGGCTCCCCACAGGGAGCCTGCTTCTCCCTCTGCCTAATCTCTGCCCCTCTCTGTGTGTCTCATGAATAAATAAGTAAAATCTTAAAAAAATAAAAAAAGATATTGTGTGTTTGCTGTGGAAAGAATTAAAAGAAAGGAAATTATTAATACTTGTTTCAAAACCCTGTTGGGAACAACCAGACAGACTAATCTCAATCCAAAAAGGGGACACTAAGAGTGCCTGTCCTGAACAGTACTTTAGGCCACAACTTAAACAATGAATTAAAAGATTTTCTAGTACAAAAGTAGGATAAATAACAATGTTGGACAGATTAAAAACTCAAAAGACTTCCCTAAGGGAATCTAGGAAAAAGGAATTTAACGAGGATAATGTTCCATTCTTAAGCTAAAAACAAACCACCCCAACTGTTTAAACCCAGGATAAAGGAAATTTATTGTAGCAGTTATTTGTGAGAAACTGTCTGAGGATTTTAGCCGTTAGCAAGAAAACATCTGTAGAAAGCATTCAATTCTAAATACTGGATTTTAAGAAGACTGATGAAATGCAAACTGGAGTATAAAGTAAGGAATGTGACTCAGAATGAGGAGTGTTCAACTGAGCCAGAATGAGAGATGTCTCTTAATAATGGTTAAAAATACAGTCTCCGGAGTCAGTCGGCCTGGGTTTTATACGCTGCTCTACTGCTTACCAGAGGTAAGTAATATGTACTTTCCATCCCTGTTTCTTCATCTATAAGAATGAAGAAACTACTTCAATTACTACTAAAATAGTTGTGTTAACCTCACAGAAGCATCATGAGGATTAAAGGAGTTGACTGAAGTACGAACAGTCCCTGGCACACAGTAAGTGCCCAATAAATGTTAGAAACTATTACTATCACCATGACCATCAGAAAAAGATAAAGAACCTTATGTTTTTCATTTAATTCAACAAATACGTATTCACTGCTTTTCATGGGTACAAGAAAGGGTACATTGGACTAGGTTCAGCAGTACACACTCTACAGAAAATACATATACACGTATATATTCCCGCGTATTAATATTTTGTATACATATTAACACTGTGGGTGTTTGTAAACTATCTACAACAGGACTGGCTCAGACCCCACAGTCTAGTGAGTAGAGGCCCTATCAATGACTCAAGGCATACAGTAATGTCCAGCCAGAGAGTTAAAAATACAGTATCTCAGAATTGCTACAAAGATTATAGAACATATAAAACCACTCCTAATTATCAGGTACTCATAAATACCAGTAGAACTCTAGCAGCATTGAAAACTAAGACGACCTATCTATGTATTAACAAAACAGTAGGCTATCAACTCAACGGATTTCCACCTTTTTAAAAGACTTACTGGGGGGAGAGAGGAGAGAGAGAGAGTGCACGAGCCCACGCACATGTGAGCAGGGGATAGGGCAGCAGGAGGAGGGAGAGAGAATCTCCAGCAAATTCCCCGAAAGGAGCCTAATTCAGAACCTGACTCGAAGTTCGATCCCATGACCCTGAGATCATGACCTGAGCTGAAATCAAGAGTCAGATGCTTAACCAACTGAGCCACCCAGGAGCCCCTTCAATTTTTATTCTAGCCTAGATATTGTCTATTTCAAAAAGTTTACTTACACAATGATGTTATTAATAGGGATATGGATCAATTTCACAAAAAAGCCAATGAATCCCATTATAGCAAATCCTATTGCTGTTGCCATGGCAATCTTCTGGAATTCTGGATTTAAAAACACAAAATTTAGATTATTTTTTGCATTGTCACTGCAAGTATAGCAGAGAAAACTAACAATGATGTAAATAAACTTACTGGTGTACATTTCTCCTGATAGTAAATATATCATTTGAAACTAAACATGATATAAACAAATAAACTCCTCGACAGATTTTGAAATTTTCGTTATTTTACTGATGTTTAAGGAATCTAAGTGTCTGCTCATGCTAGTGAATCCACCAATAAGCAGCAAAATATTGTATCTTCTTAGCAAATGAACCAAATACCAAAAAGTAAAATATGAATAAAAGAAATGCACAGTATGTTTTAAAAGTTGTTATACATTAGAAGTATTAATTATAAAACCACAGAACATGACTTTTTAAAATAAACAATAGGTCTGTTGTCTTTGATATCATAATGAAGCCAGAAATAAAGCCTGAGAAACCAAAGTAGGCTGGTCACAATCTTATGTAACAGTTTCAGGCCCTAGTAATGCTTCCATTTAATCTATTTCCTCAGGGAAGCTTCCCCCTGCCCTCCGGACTCGGTTAGTCTTATTATGTGCCGTCCAAACTCCCATTTCTCTTCTATAGTAATTACCACAGCTGTAATTAAAGCGATAATTGCCATTATTCATTCATGACTGTCTTCCCTCAAAGAGTCTAAACTACCCAAGAACGATTAATCCAAGAGGATTACATATTTTTATATGTTATGCTGTATGTATATTTTCTATTACATCCCCAGCTCCTAACTCAGGCAGTACTCAAACAAATAAAGGTAAATTCTAGTGCACCTTGTAACAGATGAATCACGACAAATGAAGACTTTTTAACTTCCTAGGTTAGCAATACCTATAGTCTTAATTTCATGTTAAGGTTTTTGTTGGGGGGAGGGGCTGAGAGGGGGCCAGTGGCAGGGCAGGGAGGACTCCCAAAAGATTTTCCAGAATGGAAACGTGGAAGATACTAGAAGCTCTGAAGCCGTTTAACTACGACTAAGACAGGCCTAACATGGAAAATAAGACTGTAATATTCTTTCACAATTTGAAAATACCTAAAACAGAAAAATCTGTAACATGTAAAAAAGTGTGTAAAATTTAGGGAGTACTTAAAAAGCAACAAAGGAAAACAAACACAAATCATTAAAAATGTCGAAAATAGTGCAACAGTCATTAAACAGGAAGATATTAATCAAAGACTAAAAAAAAAAAAATGCAAAGATTTCATCTTTTCTCCCCCCTTTTCTTTTCTCCCAATTTAAAGCTATTACCTTTTCGATCAGGTTTAGTGCATCTTTTAACCAGCCGAATGGAGTCCTTCACAAACTGCCGGCTTGGCTCAACGAACTGCATTACCTGATCCATGATGCCTATTTAAAAAAAAAAAAAAAGAGTAAAAAGATACTCACTGGTACTATTTATCGTAAAGAAGTACTTGCTCAGTTACATCAAAATGACTTCATGCCGGAGACGAGTCCATTCCATTTCATAAAATTAAATTTAAAAAAATACCGATTTCAAGCCTAAACCTGGGAAACATCAGACTGAAGGCAATAAGGCAAAAAGAAAACCCAGCACAGGTCTCACCTACGCCTTCATCAGGGTGGAGGACACCTGCTGCTCACACAGGAGGTCAGTCAACAAGACATCCCTTCCTCACCCACTCTGCAGTCTCGCATCCTCCCGCTGGGAACCCGACAACGCTGGGATCCAGCAAACACTTCCTGTATTTCACGTTAGACTCTCAGAAACCAGGGCCGAGGGCAGGGAAGGCCTGACTATGGAGCCACAGGCGTCTGGACTGGAGGCAAACGTGGGTCTCGATCTGATTGTTCGAGACCGTGGCCACACCACACCTTTAGAAGAGACCGTGTTCGTGCGGAATAGGTCCTGGGTCCCCAAACCACGACGATGGGCTAAACCAAGATCCAGATTCGGAGAAGCTATTACCTGCACTGCCAACCTGTAGGCGGGACACCCCTCCTAAGTTCTTCGGGGCCGCCTACCACGCAACGGAAACGCCACCCAAGCTCGGCTTCAGAGCCACCGCCTGGGGGGGAACAAGGCCAATTTACTACCGGCACCCCACCCTCTCTCTACCCTCTCTCTCTCGTGCTTAGGCGCGGGCCAGGTGCTTACGGAGGTTCCCTAAGTCCCTTAAATCAACCAACGACAGCCGCTGTCCAGGGCAGCTGCGGCTCCAAAGCCGCGTCCGGGAACACAGACGCTCCAAGCCGCGGCGCCCGCGCCCAGGTGGGCAGCTGGAACGGAATCCCGGAAACCTGCGCCGAGCACACCAGGTCCCCCGAAAACATAGGTAGGCCTGGTTTCTCTTCTTCTTCTTTTTTTAAGATTTTATTTATTCATGAGAAACAGAGAGAGAGAGAGAGAGAGAGAGAGAGCCCGACGCAGGACTCGATCCCGGGTCTCCACGGTCCCGCCCTGGGCTGCAGGCGGCGCTAACCGCTGAGCGCCCCGGGATGCCCACGCCTGGTTTCTTAACATTTCACTCAACTTTGTCCTTCAAATCCGATTACGCTGCAGTGTCCGCACCCAGGTGGGCAGCGGGCATCAAATTCCGCAAACATTCTGCGCCAACTACAGGAGGTCCCTCCGAAAACACACGTGGGCCTGCCTGCCTTCTCGCTTTTTTTAGGACTTTATTTATTCCTGAGACACCCACAGAGAGACAGAGACAGAGAGAGGCAGAGACACACAGAGAGACACACAGACCCAGGCGGAGGAGCAGGCTCCACGTCGGGAGCCCGTCGCGGGGCTCGTTCCCGACGCCCCGGGGTCACGCCCTGGGCCACCGGGCTGCCCAACCTGGTTTCCTAATATTTCGCTCAGCTTTGTCCTTCCAATCCAGTGCGCTTGAACTCGGTGGAGGCTGTGAGGAGGGCGAAGGGCTCTTTCCTGGGGGCAGGGGGGGGGGAGACAACCCAGAGCCGCGGCCTCGCCCACTCCCCACAGCGCGCTGGACGCCCCCCCCCCGTCAGGCCCACACCGAGCGCCCACGTCGGCCCCCGCTGGGCACAGCCCTCCCTTCCCCTCCCCGCCGAGCCCACCCCGGAGGGCGCGGCCCCCGGGCGGCCGGGGCGAGCCGCCGGGACCCTGAGCGCTGGGGGGCCGGAGCCCATCGGAGCCACCGCCGCCGGGACCTGGCCTCCACGCAAGCCCCCGCGGGAGCAGGACCGTGGGCAGCCGCGAGCGCCGGACTCGCCTCAGACCCGAGCCGGGGGGACGGGGGGGGCCTTCCGACCGCCCGCCCCTCAGCCTCCCGGCGACGCCCGCCGCCCTCAGGGGGACCCAACTCACCTGCCGCCGCCCCCTCACCCGCCAGCGACACGTAGCACAAAAGCTGACGACCGAGGACTACCGGAACCGGAACCGGAAACCGCGTCTCCGGCCTCTAGCCCGCCCACCCACCCGCCGCTCATTGGTCCCTTACGCGGAGACATCAGTGCGCAGGCGCAGCTCCGAGCACGCCTCGGACACGCCTCCCGGAAGAGGCGGCCTGCGGTGCGCGATGACGTGCGCGCCCCGCGGTTTGGCCGTCCTGGGCGCCTGCGTGGGGCGGCTAACGCGTCCTTCCCCGGCGGCGTCCCCGGAGCCCTGACGTCACGGCGTTCGCGGCCGGAGCCCCGCGGCCTTGCGCGGCACGTGCTCTGCAGACGCGAGCGAGGCCGGTGGAGGCCGGTGGAGGCGAGGCCGGTGGCTGCGATGCACGGGACGGGTCCCGACTCCGCTGCCGGTTCGGGTCGCGCGTCTCCTGCCCGCCCGCCCTGTTTATATGCCTTCGATTGATTTATTGATCCAAGTGAAGCTCGCAAGCAGCATGACCACGTGACGGCCGACCTAGCCCCAAAGTCCCCAGCCCCCCAGCCCGGCCGCCCTTTGGGATCAGTCTGGGGACGACGTCCAGAATGGGGTCCACCCCTAGGTCTCCTCTGCGTCTGGTTTGCAGACGTGCTTATAACGGGTACATGTTACCTGTTTTGCTGAAAATACTATGAACGCAGGCCGTGATCTCTTGGGTTGTGGGACGTAGCCCTGGTCTGGCTCCCTGCTCGGTGGGGAGTCGGCTTGAGATTTTCTCCCCACCTCCCAGGCCCCTTTTTTAAAATCAATCAATAAATATTAATTTGAGAAGAAAAAAAAAAAGCTCAACTAGGAGATTTTAGGAGTTTCTACAAATGAGGATTCTGGCACCTCTCTGACCTCAATTTCTACAACTGAGGATTCTTGCACCTCTCTGACCTCTCTGACCTCAAGACCCTGTCTGCTGCTCCCGGGTCATTATATTTCTTTCCCAGGCATCCAGGTGCCATTACCCTGCTCCATGGTTAGGATAAGAGCAGAAATAGCAAGCACAGGCTTTGAAAACGGTTTTTTACTCTGCTTCACTTGGCACACACCTTGTGGTCAAATGTCATGAAACAAGTATTTACAGGCTCCAGTATTTTTGCTTTGATGTGAGACTAAAACCATAATCCTGCATCTTCATATTTGGAAAGCCCAGGATCTTACCTACAAAGAAAGTGCTGCCCGTCATGCTAACATGCGTGTAACAGACCCCTGAGCATCCTCGAGGACCACATTGAACCAACATGTCTTTGGTATTTAGGTGAGTATATATTTGTATAACCACACGCAAGTGATGAGAATTTCTCCTTCAATTCAGAACTTCTGGACGTTGATTTTGGAAGTGACAAATATATACAGTGGCCAGAGCCATGGAAGTGGTAAATGGAACTTGACAATTGCAGTATTCTTTATATTTCTCATGAAGTAGTATAGTACTAAGACTATGTAATAATGAAACCACTAAAAATAAATAGATAATTGCAAAGTGATAGAGCTGAAAAAACAATCATGCATTAGACTGGCATTCAAGGAAATGATGCATTTCACCCAAAAGGAAGCAGGAAAGGAGGAACAGAGAAAAGCAAAGAAAGCAATCCAGTAAAAAATAAATAAATAAAAACAAACAAACAAAACAAAACAAAAAACCCACCCAAATAATAAAACAGGAGAACTAAATATAATAATATTTATATTTGTAATACATCTAAATGTAATTTGTATGTTTAAAAATTCCCCTTAAAAAAACAAGTCAAAGTGGATTTAAAACCCAAAGATTTGGCTATATGCTAATGGCATGGGTGTACTCTAAATATAAAGACATAGGTTGCAAGTAAATAGATGGAAATGGAAACTATGAAAAGACAGGGTCAGAATTTGGTGCCAGGATTTGTTGAAAGGATATCATATTAGATCGTGTAGATTTTAACAAAGGGCATTACTGAAGAGAAAAAGAAGCATTTCATAAGATAGAAGGCCAGTTCATCAGAAACAGTCATGAATATGTGTGTGCTTAACAACTGCGCTTCAAATGACATGAAACAAAAATTGACAAAAGGACATATCTACAAATAGGAGATTTTAACAATTTCTTTCAGCACCTAATAGAATTAAAAAAGAAAAATCAGTAAAGAAATTGAAGATCTGAACATTATCAACCACCTTGACATAACTAATTTATAAATGGAGCAGTACCCCTTAAAACTGCGTGTACATTCTCTTCAAGTGCATATGGCACTTCACCAAGATAGAACATACTGGGTCTTAAAACAAGTCTTAAATATAAAAAAAAATTCGAATCATGCATTCTCTTCTCTGACCACTACAGAATTAAAACTGTAACAACCAGATAACCAGATAAATCCAAATGTTGGGAAATTAAATAACATTCTTCTAAATAAATCATGGGTCAATGAAGAAATCACAAGGGAAATTTGAGCATAACTTGAACTGAATGATAATGAGAATGTAGTATATCAAATCTCAAGATACTACCTACCGCTCAACCACAAGAATGGTTAAAAAGGTTGATGACATCAAATTTGGGCATAAATAGAGATCAATCAGACTCTTATTGTAGGTAAGAGTATAAAATGATGCAACCCTTTTGGAAAAGACTTGGTAGTTTGTTATAAAACTAAGTAGACACCACCCTATTAACCTCATAATTCCAAATTTAAGTATTTGCTGAAGATATATGAAAATATATTCATGTAGGGATGCCTAGGTGGCTCAGCGGTTGAGCATCTGCCTTTGGCTCAGGGCCTGATCCGAGATTCCCAGGATCGAGTCCCGCATCGGGCTCCCTGCATGGAATCTGCTTCTCCTCCCTCTGCCTATGTCTCTGCCTCTCTCTCTCTCATGAATAAATAAATAAGATATTTTTTTAAAGAAAGAAAATATATTCACCTAAAAACGTATACAAGAATATAGCAGGTTTATTTTTAGTAGTCAAAAAAAAAAAAAAAACAAAAGTGATTCAGGGACCCATCAAAAGAAAAATAGATAGGATGATGTGTACGTGTGTTGAATTACTATACTGTAAACCCGAAACTAATCTAACACTGTAAGTTAACTAGACTTAAAAACTTTAAAAGGGGGGATCCCTGGGTGGCGCAGTGGTTTGGCGCCTGCCTTTGGCCCAGAGCGCGATCCTGGAGACCTGGGATCGAATCCCACATCGGGCTCCCGGTGCATGGAGCCTGCTTCTCCCTCTGCCTGTGTCTCTGCCTCTCTCTCTCTCTCTCTGTCTCTCTCTATCATAAATAAAAAAAATTAAAAAAAAGAAAGAAAGGGAGGGTGTACAGCAAAAAAAAAAACTTTAAAAGGAAAATGAGAATGGTTAAACAAAAAATATATTTCTACATTTAAATACTACTACTCAAGAGAGAAAAGATAGGTATATGCAACAATACTGAACAACAAAAACAAGTCTAGTGAAAGACATCTCTGAGAAAGAGTGCTTACTTTACAATTCTGTGTTTAAGAAGTTCTAGGCAAGGTAAAATTAATGTATGGTGAAAACAGTGTTTGGAAGTAGGGGTTGAGAAGGATAAGGAAATTCGGGTGAAAAATTACAACTGGACAAGGGTTAGGGTTACACAACGTCTTAGTTGAGACTGCCTAACAGAATACCATAGACTGGATGGCTTAAACCATAAACATTTATTTCTCACAGTTCTGGAGGATAGAAGTCCCGGATCAGGGTGCCAGCATGGTCAGGTTCCTGGGAAAGGGCCTCTTTCTTCCTTAGAGACGTTTGTCCTCTCTTTGTGCTAGTCCTTCCCCTTACGAGGGTACTAATGCCATCATTGAGCGTCACCCTCATTACCTAATTACTTCCCAAAGGCCCCACCTCCATCACAGTAGTATTTCAACAAGTGAATGTGTTTGGGGAAATCAAACATTCAGCCCGTAGTGCAAGTGTGTGCATTTCTCACAGCTCATCAAATAGTACTCTTAGGGTCTCTGCATTTTACTTTATATAAAATTTGCCTCAAAAACTAAAGCACTATAAACAAATACTGAACCCTAGTTAAAAAGGAGTGAAGAATACAATTATCTGCAATTTAATTAGTTAAAAAGGTGGATTCATGGTTTGATAGAGGATAGGTAAGTGATAAAGCAAATACAGCCAAGTGTTAATTGTAGACTCTTGTGGTCGTGTGGGTATTCACTGAACAATTTTTATGTATGAAATTTTTGTAATATGGGGGAAAATGTATAACCAGATCACTAAATCAAGTTTTTAAAACTTTGTTCTGACAAATAGTGATGAATATAAATTGAAAGTATATGCACTAGAAAATTTAAATTGTCCCTTAATTTAAAAATTTCAGTGAAATATTAATGGTGTCATTTGAGATAAGCTGAATTAATGCTCCATTTAGATTCCCGAATCTCTGCCTGAAGGAAGAAAAAGTTAAAAGCCCCGTGTACATAGAGAATTTTTTAAAACATCACGTTGAAGTAATAAAGCTTCTGGTTGGGTTAATGAATATTTTACCCAGAGTTTTAGTCCTTTGTTCCTTAAAGTAGGAAAATAGAATCTTTAATTGCAAGTGAGATATATGATATTTTTTACATTTATTTTACTCCCAAGCAAGATCTCTTTGCTTGTTTGAAGAAGAGTAAAGAAATTACATCTTACATCTTTCTTTTATGGGCTTTCAAAATGGGTGTCGCAAACATATCACTAGAGTTCTCATTGCAGGAATTTAAGAAGTTCTATTTTTTGTTACAAATAATATTGAATCACATAATGTGATATATATATATTATGTATGTATGTATTATATATGCCTATGTTTAAGAAAAGGCTAAGATAGATTTACCAATGTTTAAATTTTATTACCATTCTTACTAGTTAACACTTTCAAACCTTAAAGTTATTTTTTTTTCTTAAGGTAATAAGATATTTCATAAAGGGATAGCTAAGCTCTACTGTATCCTGGGATTTAGGGACTTTCCCACCTTAGAGCCATTCCCTCAGAAGCTGTGCTTCAATATAGAAGTGGTGGGAACAAACCCCTGCTGGTTTGGCCCCACAAACAGAAACAAATGCTAGTGACAAAGCTCACCACTTCAATGCTGATGTCACAACAGCTATCCTTGACTTGTCAGCTCTAATGTTCCCTTATGTCTTCCCTCGCTTCAACTAGGCTTATGTGTTTTCGTTCTCTCATCTGTTAATTCCTCCGTAACATCCTGCCCCTCCTTATTCTCCCAACTTTCTATTTCCTTTTTTCTAGATTTCCTTCAAATCCGTCTTCTTGGGAATTTATATTTTATCTCCCCTCTAAGACAAATACTAGTTTTATGAGATAGGCACAGCACAACAAAAAGGTGAGGAGCAGGGAAGATCTGTGAAGAGCCCCAAGGAACCCATAGCATCTTTTTGTGGTGTATTACCTCATCTAAGTATCAGAAACTGGGAAGAGCTACCTTTTTTTTTTTAAAAGGAAGAAGCTGATTCTCAGTATTATAGACTTATACTTGGAGTAATACAAAATCATGAAAGTGGTAGTAGAGCTCCAGAAAAAATTAAAGATTAGACATAGAAACAAAGAGTCTTTGGGGCAAGACTAGTTTAGAGTTAAATATGATCCAGTCAAATACAGTTTTTAAAATACTTTAAAGAAGTTATTTGTCTTAATTCCCCCATAAACACGATAACTAGAATAGGGCAATGAAAATGACTTGACAGATTTAGATGGCATACACCTAATTACCTGTGACCCTACATTGTCAGTTCTAATAAACAATTTCTGTTAGTTCTCTACAGCATTTGACATCCTTAACTACTTCCTCTTGAAACTCTGCTACCTTTATTTTACTTTAGGATAATTAAAACAAAAACAAAAGAGCACTTTCTTGACCATTTCTGAGTCTCCTTCAGAGATGGTTTCCTGCGCTGGTCCTGTATGGTCAAGGTAACTGCTCTAACACACAAGCACACCATCTGGTTTAACACCATGTTTATTCTTGCCCAGACCCAGTCTCAGGTGGACTTGATATAGGGAGGTGGTCTACTTTCCAGTCATTTAGCATCTCAGGCTCCTTAAATCATGCAGTACTGCCAATTTCCAGGGCCTTGGAGTCTTCAGGTGCTTCCTTTGCATCCAACCAGAAGATAAAGGAAGAAAACGAATGTGGAGGCTTGAGTGAGACCTGAGAGGCCTAAAAACAGCATCTGAGAGGCCTAAAAACTTTAATCTAAATCTCATTGACCAGGAGGAGGGGCAAGATGGCGGAAGAGCAGGGTCCCCAAATAGCCTGTCCCCACCAAATTACCTAGATAACCTTCAAATCATCCTGAAAATCTACGAATTCGGCCTGAGATGTAAAGAGAGACCAGCTGGAATGCTACACTGAGAAGAGTTCGCGCTTCTATCAAGGCAGGAAGACGGGGAAAGAGAAATAAAGGAACAAAAGGCCTCCGAGGGGGAGGGGCCCCGCGAGGAGCCGGGCTGAGGCCGGGGCGAGTGTCCCCAGGACAGGAGAGCCCCGTCCCGGAGGAGCAGGAGCTGCACCAACCTTCCCGGGCGGGCGGAAAGGGGCTCGCAGGGAGTTGGAGCAGGACCCAGGAGGGCGGGGATGCCCTCGGGCTCCGGGGACACTAACAGACACCTGCGCCCCGGGAGAGTGCGCCGAGCTCCCTAAGGGCTGCAGCGCGCACGGCGGGACCCGGAGCAGCTCGGAGGGGCTCGGGCGGCGGCTCCGCGGAGGGGGCTGCGGGGCGGGAGCGCGAATCCACCAGCGCAGGCCCCGGAGCACAGGGCGCTGGGACACAGCCCAGGATCCGGCCTCCCCCGGGACAGGCAGAGGCCGGGAGGGCCCAGGACAGCGAGGACGCTCCTGCCCCGAGCTGAGCAGATCAGCGGCCCCGCCCCGGAGCCTCCAGGCCCTGCAGACCCAGAGCTCTGGAGCTACTGCGGGAGCTGACTCCAGGGCTGCAGAGCTGCCGCCGCCACTGCGGTTGTTCCTCCTGGGGCCTCACGGGGTAAACAACCCCCGCTGAGCCCTGCAGCAGGCAGGGGCAGAGCAGCTCCCCCAAGTGCTAACACCTGAAAATCAGCACAGCAGGCCCCTCCCCCAGAAGACCAGCTAGACGGACCAGTGATACTCCCCCGTGTTCCAATACAACTTGTTTTTGGCCACTCCGCACTGAGCAAAATGACTAGAAGGAAAACCTCACCTCAAAAGAAAGAATCAGAAACAGCCCTCCCTCCCACAGAGTTACAAAATCTGGATTACACTTCAATGTCAGAAAGCCAATTCAGAAGCACTATTATACAGCTACTGGTGGCTCTAGAAAAAAGCATTAAGGACTCACGAAACTTCATGACTGCAGAATTTAGATCCAATCAGGCAGAAATTAAAAATCAATTGAATGAGATGCAATCCAAACTAGAAGTCCTAACGACGAGGGTTAACGAGGTGGAAGAACGAGTGAGTGACATAGAGGACAAGTTATTGGCAAAGAGGGAAACTGAGGAAAAAAGAGACAATCAATTAAGGGACCATGAAGACACAGATTAAGGGAAATAAATGACAGCCTAAGGAAGAAAAACCTACGTTTAATTGGGGTTCCCGAGGGCGCCGAAAGGGACAGAGGGCCAGAATATGTATTTGAACAAATCCTAGCTGAAAACTTTCCCAATCTGGGAAGGGAAACAGGCATTCAGATCCAGGAAATAGAGAGACCCCCCCCCTAAAATCAATAAAAACCGTTCAACACCTCGACATTTAATAGTGAAGCTTGCAAATTCCAAAGATAAAGAGAAGATCCTTAAAGCAGCAAGAGACAAGAAGTCCCTGACTTTCATGGGGAGGAATATTAGGGTAACAGCAGACCTCTCCACAGAGACCTGGCAGGCCAGAAAGGGCTGGCAGGATATATTCAGGGTCCTAAATGAGAAGAACATGCAACCAAGAATACTCTATCCAGCAAGGCTCTCATTCAAAATGGAAGGAGAGATAAAGAGCTTCCAAGACAGGCAGGAACTGAAAGAATATGTGACCTCCAAACCAGCTCTGCAAGAAATTTTAAGGGGGACTCTTAAAATTCCCCTTTAAGAAGAAGTTCAGTGGAACAATCCACAAAAACAAGGACTAAATAGATATCACGATGACACTAAACTCATATCTGTCAATAGTAACTCTGAACGTGAATGGGCTTAATGACCCCATCAAAAGGCGCAGGGTTTCAGACTGGATAAAAAAGCAGGACCCATCTATTTGCTGTCTACAAGAGACTCATTTTAGACAGAAGGACACCTACAACCTGAAAATAAAAGGTTGGAGAACCATTTACCATTCAAATGGTTCTCAAAATATACCCTAAAAACTATAGAACACTTCTGAAAGAAATTGAGGAAGACACAGAGATGGAAAAATATTCCATGCTCATGGATTGGCAGAATTAATATTGTGAAAATGTCAATGTTACCCAGGGCAATTTACACGTATAATGCAATCCCTATCAAAATACCATGGACTTTCTTCAGAGACTTAGAACAAATTATTTTAAGATTTGTGTGGAATCAGAAAAGACCCCGAACAGCCAGGGGAATTTTAAAAAAGAAAACCATATCTGGGGGCATCACAATGCCAGATTTCAGGTTGTACTACAAAGCTGTGGTCATCAAGACAGTGTGGTACTGGCACAAAAACAGACACATAAATCAATGGAACAGAATAGAGAACCCAGAAGTGGACCCTGAACTTTATGGTCAACTATTATACGATAAAGGAGGAAAGACGATCCACTGGAAGAAAGACAGTCTCTTCAATAAATGGTGCTGGAAAAATTGGACATCCACATGCAGAAGAATGAAACTGGACCACTCTCTTGCACCATACACAAGATAAACTCAAAATAGATGAAAGATCTAAATGTGAGACAAGATTCCATCAAAATCCCAGAGGAGAACTCAGGCAACACCCTTTTTGAACTTGGCCACAGTAACCGGAGAAGGACAAACAGTATATGTTCTCATTCATTTGGGGAATATGAATAATAGTGAAAGGGAATATAAGGGAAGGGAGAAGAAATGTGTGGGAAATATCAGAAAGGGAGACAGAACATAAAGACTTCTAACTCTGGGAAATGAACTAGGGGTGGTGGAGGAGGAGGAGGGCAGGGGGTGGGGGTGAATAGGTGACGGGCACTGAGGGGGACACTTGACAGGATGAGCACTGGGTGTTATTCTGTATGTTGGTAAATTGAACACCAATAAAAATTAATTTATAAAATAAATAAATAAATAAATAAATAAATAAATAAATAAATAAATAAATCTCATTGACCAGAACCAACCAATATGGCTTCACTGATCTGAAGAAGTCATAGGAAACACAGTTCCATTGTGTGCCAGGGGAGGAAGGAGACATTAGTATAATCGAATAACCAACCAGTCTTTAGCATTTTCTCAGATATGTATGTTCCTAAGTGTTCCATTCTCAAAATGTTCTTGCATTTTAGATTTTTCAGTTGATTCTTGGGGTTTTGATTACTATGAGAAGATTGTTGACAAGTCTATATATCTCTGATCAAGATCCTTTTAAAAATTTAATTAATTTTTAAAAAATAATCTCTACACCCAATGTGCCGCTTGAACTCACAACCGAGATCCAAAAGTTGCATGCTTCACCAGCTGAACCAGATGAACGTCACAAAGTCTTGTTAAATGAAAATAAAAAACAGAGTAGAGAAACATGCCTACAGTATGTTACAACTTATCTAAGAAATTTTAATAATATCTCCACATATATTTAATGTTTTCCTGAAGATTTTTAAAATGTATTTAATTAGAGAGGGAGAGTGTGGGCACACATGAGGAAGTAGGAGAGATGTACAGAGCCTGCTGTGGGGCTCGATCCCACCACCCAAGAGATCATGACATAAGCTGAAAACAAGAGTCAGATGCCCAACTGACTGAGCCATCCAGAGGCCCCTATACTTAATTTTTTAATGAAAATACAAACTTTTAGAATTATATGATTACCTGTAGTGTGGAGAGATTAAGGGTAGAAGTGAAACCTATCTGAGTATACCTCATTTGGCAGATTTGATTTTGGAACTGAAAATTTTTATGATTACTTTTAAAGACTTAATCTTTTAAAAGTAAACTTTTGAAATATACAGCAACTCTTTGAAATGATTTTGAAACAGTAATCTGTGTGATATAAGGATAAAATGAAAAGCATAATAAGCTTAAGGAGTTTTTAGCGATATTTTTGGTAGGATTGTTGGTATTGTTATTGAGACTTATTTGTGTATTATCGGATAAAGCAATTCAGTAACTATGTTGGTGTCATTGAAAACTAGAATTTTCAGAGTTGCTGAAAGGAAAAACAGATAAAAGACTGGCATGGTTAAATTAAAGCCCTGTCATTTTTAGTTTGAATTGGAAATACCATGAATTTATGGAGTATTTTATCTGAAAACAAATAAGCAAGATTCCCTGGTCTGTGCTCTAAAAAGGCCTAGAAACAATGTTCAATCTAGTAGTAATGAATTTCTAGCCCCAGATTATGGTCTCTGTATATTGTTTTCTAGGAAAAGGAACCAGTGCTCCGTGGAAAAATGGAGGATTCAAGGCTGAGGCAGGAAAGCTATAGGATGAGTCTGGACTATTATTATCTAAGAAGGCTGCTAGAGTTCTGTCAGAAGGACTCAGGAGCTTACCTGAAGAGCTTCCTGCTGGCCAAAGATGGGACACTTTGAACCTCAGTAAGGATGATAAATACAGTGTGTCAAAACACATTGACTATGTTTAAATCCACGTGTTTATAATTATACCTAAAAACTTTTCAGTCACCTTTGGAGAATATAAATGAAGCATGTAATTACTTTTAACATAGGCAAATAAAGGGTAAGAATCAAGCATTCTAATTTTCCTGTAACATCTGACCAAAAATATTGATAACAGGAAACTTCTTTTTATGAAATTGTTGCAAGTACTAAACAAGAACAACAAAATGATATAGTTAGAATATTACATGTTGTACTGACAATAGGTTAATGGACCTAGCTATGAATCAGGGTAACATATATTTCCTAAATATTTTAGGGTTGGAGGCCATAAAGTCTCTGTTGTAATGTAAAAGTTGCTATATGAAATTTATAAGAGAATGGATGTGACTGTGTTCCAATAAAACATTGTTTTTAGTAATAGATAGAAGATCAGATGGTCTGCAGGCCATAGTTTTCCAACCCACAATCTAGGTAGTGTTTATCAATGCCTAATAAGATCACAAAAGAGAAGATCAGATGTGTACCTCTGATGTAAGGACAGCATAACATCACCTGTGAGGGAGCTTTCACAAAAAATAAGAATAATTAAACCTACTCTCTCATCAAAACAGTAGATGTAATCAATTTATAGAAAGTATAGGGACTGCAGAACATGTTAGACATCACCACCAGTATGTAGTCAGGAAAAAAAAATGTACACTGGGGGAAACTACAGGACAGATGGCTTAGTTTTCTAAAAATATAAATGCAAGAAATAAAAGCAGAATCTGTGAATTATATATATATTGTATTTATATATATTATATATGTATGTATTTTTAAGATCTATCCACTTATTTATTTTAGAGAGATAAAGCTTACCAGGCAAGGGGCAGAGGGTGAGGGAAAGAGAATCCATAAGCAGATTCCCTGCTGAATGCTAAGTTCTTCAATGAGGCTTAATCCCAGGACCCTGCAATCATGACTTGAGCTGAAACCAAGAGTTGATCACTCAACTGACTGAGCCATCTAGATGTCCCCATGAACCAAATATATTTAAAAAGTATATCAATTAATGGCATATTTATCCTGAGTCAATAAACAAGTTGGTATTTTAAACACACATGAATTATATTTATAATGTTAAAAATTATTGTTAATAATTAGGAGTGATTCTGTTATTGTCCTAACCTTTAAGATGAGTGAAATAAGAGTTGCTAATTGGGGAGTGGAGAGGATCATCCATCAATTTAGCTGTTTCATAAATTAGATTCTGCATAATACTTAAGTCTGTGGTTGTCCAGTTTTTTGGTTGATCTAGAATTTTAATTCCTCAGCTAGGGGCAGACAGGAAGGGTTAAGTCGGTAATTTCTACCTGACTCTAAGTTATATGATGATGCTCTAGTGAGCAGAACTCATGCAAACATGGTGTCAAAATTGTCCGTTCAGTGTGTATTTAGGACAAAGTCCATCCACATTTGGAGTATGGCTATTATCTTAATATTCTTGGTTGTTAAGACTTATGACTATATTTTTAGCAAAAACAATACATACTAATTATTTTTAAAATTCAGACAATACAGACAAGTAAAAAAAAATGTTGAGAGTAACCACTATCCTTCACCTAGTAAAATGCTTTATTAACAAACCTCATTCCAGTTCTCTCTATGCAGATACATAGAAATGTACATGAATAGCTAGAAAAGAGATATATTAAAAACTATAGTAAAATTATCTATAAAATAGTTTACTTTGAGTTTAACAAGAAAAATGAATTAAAATCAAAATGAAAATTTCTATATTTCTGAATGTAAGATAAATATTTATTTCTGGCATTGTAGTATTGCTCCTTAGTTACAACTCTTAGGTTAAGAAAAACTGTGAAAAACTTGAAAGTTGGAGTTACTTTACAATATATATTCTTAAAATGTTTTCGTTTTAGGCCATGAAATTGGTACCTTATTGTGATGAGAAAATTAACACCCTTCCTCCTAACTTCCCTCCCAATTTCTGTTAATGTTTTGGAATATTCCCTAAAGGAGAGATGAGTCTTTTGGTGAGGCCCGGTTTAATTCATTTAAAATAATAAGGTAAAAATTTTAAGACCCCCACATTCCTATTCACCATCATACTAGCGTCCTAGTTAATGACATAAAACAAGAAAGGGGTGGGAGGAAGGTATATAGAAAAAGAAAGAAAATTATCTTCCTTCACAAATGACATGACTGACTCTAGAAAACCCCAAAGAATCAAAAAAGTCTGGAACTAATAAGCAGTTACAGCAAGATTACAGGATACGAAGTTAATGTATGAAAGTCAGTTGCTTTCCTAGATACCAGTAATGAAAAATTGGAAATAAAAAATACAGCATCATTTTTATTAGCACCAAAAAGAGAGGGAGGAAAGAAGGGAGTCAGATAAGCTTAGCTATAAATTTAAAATATGTTTAAGATCTGTATTAGGTGAACTACAAAATTGATGAAATCAAAGAAGATTTACATAAATGGAGAGAGATTCTGTGTTCATGGATAGGAACACTTAATATTTCAAGATGGCAGTTCTTCCCAACTTGGTATTCAACACAGTTCTATCAAAATCCCAGCAAATTATTTTGGATACCAACAAACTCATTCCAAAGTTTATGGAAAAAAGGAAGAGTAGCCAACACACAATTGAAGAAAGATGGAAAATTGGCAGTACTATGCTTCAAGACTTACTGTAAATCTAAAGGAATTCAGACAGTGTGATATCGGTCAAAGAATAAAAAACAGATCAACTGAATAGAACAGAGAATCCAAAGATAGGCCCACACAAATACAGTCAGCCAATGTTTGACAAAGGAGGAAAGGCACTATTATAGTGAAAGCCCAGATAGTCTTTTCAGCAAACCTACTAGAACACCTGGAAATCCACAGGCAAAAAAATGAATCCAGACACAGACCTTACACCTTTCATAAAAATTAACTCAGAGTGGATCATAGACCTAAGTGTAAAGTGCAAAATTATAAAAAAAAAAAAATCTGGACGATAACAGAAGAGAAAATCCAGGCAACTTTGGGTTTGGTAATCATTTTTTAGAAACAACTCCAAGAGCACAGTACATGAAAGAAAAAATAAGTGTGAAGTAAATAAATAAAATCTTTTTTAAAAGCGGGGAGACACCTGGGTGGCTCGGCAGTTGAGCGTCTGCATTTGGCTTAGGGTGTGATCCGGGGGTCCTGGGATCCAGTCTCACGTCGGGGTCCCAGCATGGAGTCTGCTTCTTCCTCTGCCTGTGTCTCTGCCTCTCCCTATCTGTGTCTCTGATGAATAAATAAATAAAATCTTTAAAAAAAATAAGTGTGAATTAATTTAGGTCAAAGGTTCTGCTCTGCAGAAGACACTGTTAAGAGAATGAAAAGACAAGCCACAGCCTGGGAGAACATATTTGCAAAACATATCTGATAAAGGACTGTTACTCAAAATATACAAAGAGCTCTGAAAATTCAGCAATTTAAAAAAAAATAGGCAAGAGATCTGAATAGACATTTCTGCAAAAGATATACAGATGGCAAATGAGCATATGAAAAGGTGTTCAATATCATGTGTCATCGGGGACTTGCAATTAAAACAATAATGGAATACTACTACTACCTGTTAGAGTGACTAAAATCCAAAATGCTGACAACCCAAGTGCTGATGAGGATGTGGAGCAACAGAACTTTCATTTCTAGTAGGAATGCGCATGGTGCCATCACTTTGGAAGATACTTTTGTGGTTTCTTACAAAACTAAATATAACCTTACATTACCATCCAGCAGTCATGATCCTTGGAGTTGAAAACTTATGTCAACCCGAAAACCTGCACGTGGATGTTAATAGCACTTTTATTTATCATTACCAACATGTGAAGGCAACCAAGATGTCTCTCAGTAGATTAATGGATAAACAAATGGTTACATCTATACAATGGATTATTATTTAGTGATAAAAGAAAGGGAACCATCAAGCCATGAAAAGACATGGAAGAAACTTAAAAGCATATTGCTAAGTGAAAGAAGGCGGTCTGAAAAGGCTGCAAACTGTGTGATTCCAACCATATGATATTCTCCAAAAGGCAAAACCATTGAGAGTTAAAGAAAAAAAAATTATGCTTGCCAGGGCACTGGGAGGAGGGCAGGAAAAGATGAATAGAGAGAGCACAGGGCATCTTTAATGCAGTGAAACTCTTCCGTATGACCGTTATGGTATGATGGATACGCGACTTGTACACGTTTGTCAAAACCCACAGACGTGCACAAACCAAAGAATGAACTCTCGTGTAAATTATGGACTAGTCATCATTGATGGTAACAAACGTACAAGATGTAATAGGAGAAACAGCAGACAAGGTCAGGGGAGGGCACAGTAGTTTCCTGTACTTTCTATTCAACTTTTCTGTGAACTCAAAACTATTCAAAGTCTTACTAATAGACAGTAAAAGTTAAGAATTAATTATAAGACTCCAAGAGATGGAAAGAAACTAGAGAATCACTCCTCTCTAGTTTTCTTTTCTTTCTTTTTTTTTTTTTAGGCTGTTTCTAAAACAAATTGAAGCAGCTTTGAGACTCCTCCACTCTTTCCCTCTATCAGTCAGTCTTTGCTTTTTGTTTTGTTTTGTTCTCAAGATTGTGAGAAGCTTAGCATCTCTCCTAAGAGTGGACGGAGATGAGTTTGACCTGGTTATAACCAACGGATATTTAAATTTATTAATTTATTGCAATCCAGTTGGCCAACATATCATTAGCTTCAGATGTACAGTTCAGAGTTCAGTAATTCATCAGTTGCATATAGCACCCAGTGCTCATCACATCATGCATCCTCTTTAGTGCCTTTCACCTAGTTATCCCATCCCCTGACCCACCACCCCTACAGCAACCCTCAGTTTGTTTCCTATAGTTACGACTCTCATGATTTTCCCCTCCTTTCCCCTTTCCTCTGCACTATTTCTTGTATTCCACATATGAGTGAAACCATATAATTATTTTTCCCTGATTGACTTATTTCACTCAGCATAATACCCTCCAGTTCATACACGTCAATGTAAGTTGTAAGATTCCATCCTTTCTGCTGGCCAAGTAGTATCCTATTGTGTATATATATCACACTTTCTTGATCCATTCCTCTGTCGATGGACACCTGGACTCTTTCAATAGTTGGGCTATTGTGGACATTGTTGCTATAAACATTGGGGTGTAGGTTCCCCTTTGGATCACTATATTTGCAATTTGGGGTAAATAGTAATTCAATTGCTGGGTCCTAAAGTAGCTCTATTTTTGACTTGTTGAGGACCCTCCATACTGTTTTCCAGAGTGGCTGCACCAGTTTGCATTGCCACCAACAGTGTAAGAGGGTTCCCCTTTCTCCACATCCTCATCAACATTTGTTATTTCTTGACTTGGTAATACTAACCACTCATGTGAGGTGGTATCTCGTGGTTTTCATCTTATTTCCCTGATGCCAAGTGATGTGGAGCATTTTCTCATGTGTCTGTTGGCCATTTGTATGTTTTCTTTGGAGAAATGTCTATTCATGTCTTCTTTCCATTTCCTGACTGGATTATTTGGGTTTTCAGTGTTGAGTTTGGTAAGTTCTTTATAGATCTTGGATACTAGCCCTTTATCTGATATGTCATTTGCAGATATCTTCTCCCATTCCATAGGTTGCCTTTTAGTTTTGTGGGCTGTTTCCTTTGCTGTGCAGAAGCTTTTTATCTTAATGCAGTTGCAATAGTTCATTTTTGCTGTGGTTTCCCTTGCCTCTGGAGACATGTCTAGCAGGGAGTTGCTGTGGCTGAGGTCGAAGAGGTTGCTGTCTGTGTTCTTCTCTAGAATTTTGATGGATTCCTGTCTCACATTTAGGTCTTTCATCCATTTTGAGTTTATTTTTGTGTGTAGTGTAAGAAAATGGTCCAGTTTCATTCTTGTGCATGTGGCTGTCCTATTTTCCCAACACCATTTGTTGAAGAAGTTGTCTTTTTTTCCAGTGGATATTCTTGCCTGCTTTGTCAAAGATTAGTTGACCGTAGAATTGAGGGTCCATTTCTGGGTTCTCTATTCTGTTCCATTGATCTATGTGTCTGTTCTTGTGCCAGTACCATACAGTCTTGATCATGACAGCTTTGCAAGATAGCATGAAGTCTGACACTGTGATGCCACCAGCTTTGGTTTTCTTTTTCAACATTCCTCTTGCTATACAGGGTCTTTTGGGGTTTCCTACAAATTTTAGGGTGATTTGTTCCAGCTCTGCGAAAAATGTCGATGGTATTTTGTTAGGAATTGCATTGAATATGTAGATTGCTCTGGGTAGCATAAATATTTTAACAATATTTATTCTTCCAACCCATGAGCATGGAATATTTTTCCATCTCTCTGTGTCTTCCTCAATTTCTTTCATGAGTGTTCTGTATTTTTTAGAGTATCTTTGTAATCATTATTCTGAATTCTAGCTCCAACATTTTACTAATATACATATTTATTAAGTCTCTGTCAGTTAGTACTGCCTCTTATTCTTTTTTTCTGGGATGAATTTTTGTGTCTTGTCATTTTGTGCAGAGAAGAATAGATGAATGAGAGAAGAAAATACAAAAATATAAACCACCACCCCAGTGAATATACACTAGACAAATTAGAAGAAATCAGAAACCAAAAAATAAAAATTAAAAAAAAAGAAAATATAATCAAACAGGTGGTCAGGGTGATACACTAGGTCTTTGGTGCATTTTAGTCTGTTTGTTAAAAGACACTAGATCCCAAAATTGTAAAGTAAGCAAAACCTAGTGGGGTGCCTGGGTGGCTCAGTGGTTGAGTATCTGCCTTTGGCTCAGGTCATGATCCCGGGGTGCTGGGATAGAGTTCCACAGGGAGCCTGCTTGTCCCTCTGCCTGTGTCTCTGCCTCTCTCTGTGTGTCTTTCATGAATAAATGAATAAAATCTTTTAAAAAAAGTCATATATATGTATACATATATACAAAAATAAAATTGAATACAGAGAAAGAAAGCTAAAAATGAACATATATTTGTAAATATAAATGTAAAAATGAAAATTAAAAATAGAGTTGATAAAATAAAAAGCTAGTTGAAAAGGGAAAAAAAATTTAAACTGAAAGTCTAAAGAATCATAAGAAAAAAACCCTCAAATTCCATATACTATTTTCCACCTGACACTGGAGTTTTTCAGTTCTGTGTGTTTGCTAAACTTTCTATTAGCTGGATGTTCCTGCTGGTCTTCTGGGGGTGGGCCTGTTGCACTGATTCTCAGGCTTTTTTGCCTGGGGGTAGTTGCACCACCCCTTGCCAGGGGCCAGGCTTAGTGTAAGCAGCTCGGGGTTGCCCTGTGTCAATTCTGTTTCCTGAAGACTTTCTGTGCCACTTTAGATGATGAAAATAAAGAATTGGTGCCCTATCTATAGAGCCGGAGCTGAAAGATCTGACTCAGGGAAAAGCAGCCAATCACTTTCTTCTCCCTGCTTTTCCTTCGCCCTCTGTTCACCTGGCCTGTGACCAGGTGTTTTTATCTCAAGCACCGGACCCCCTTTTGAGTCTCAAACTCTGCAGACTCCCGCACCCTGCAGTGTGAGTTTCCAAACCATGCAGATTCCTGCACCGATGCTCCCGGGGCGGGGGGAGGAGAGGCTCACAGAGGGGCTGCCACTTACTGAGCCCCTGATAGGAGAGTGGTCACCTGATTGAGCCTCTGTGCATGGTTTATGGCAACTCCAAGCTGAAAGTCCCCTCCTGGGCTCGCTGATGATACCCGGCTTCCCTGCTCCAGTGCTTGGGCCGTCTGCCGCACTCAGGCGCCCCTGTTCTTTTTGTGACCCCAGATATCCTGAGACCACACTGTTCCACTTAGGATCCTGCCCCACTTCTCCAACTGAGCACCTTTCAGGCAGGGATGTCTCTCACTGGAGCAGACTTGTAAAAGTTCCAGTGTTGTGCTTCAGTGCTGTATCACTTTCCAGTAGCTGGCTTATGGAGGCTTCCTCCCCGTGGTTTATCTTCCAATACATCACCTCAGATTCACTTCTCTGCACCTCCCACCTTGCAAAAAGTGGTCACTTTTCTCTTTGTAGAATTGCAGCAATTCTTTTCCATGATCACAGGTTGAGTTCACAGGTGTTCAGAATGATTTGATAGCTATCTAGCTAAATTCAAGGGACAAGATGAAACTAGGGCCCCCTACTCCTCCACCATCCTCCTCCCAATCTCTCCAACTGACTTTTTAATAGAAAGCAAGGAGTTCTTACCCCTTTATTAAACAATGGAACATAATAATATCTAATCACACTTCCTTTACATGAGGCATGGAGAATGTTATGAGCTGGATGGTGTTGTCCCCCTGGCCCCAAATTCACATGTTGAAGTCCTAACCCCCAATACCTCAGAATGTGATTGTATTTGGAGATAAGGTCTTTAAAGAATTAATTACATTGAAAAGTCATTAGGGTAGGCCCTATTCCAATACGACTGGTGTTCTTATAAGGAAAGGAAATTTGGATGCCGACGGATACAGGAGAAAATGATGGGAAGATACAGAAAGAAGACTGACATCTATAAGTTAGGGAGAGAGATCAGAAGAAACCAGCCTTGCTGACATCTTGATCTCTGACTTCTAGCCTCCAGAACTGTGAGAAAATAAATCTCTGTTTAAGGCCTCCAGTTTGTGGTACTTGGTTATGGCAGCCCTAGCAAACTAATACAGAGGGCAAGTTTTTATTGCCTTTGTTGTCTTCCTGTTTCATAAAAGAAATACAAGTTCAAGTGAGCAGATTTTTAGATACACAGTAATCTCATAGGAATATAAAAATTACGAAACGTTGTTTTCCTTTGTTGCGATGAACATGTGTAGAGCTCTGTGAAAATGTATACCAAAGATTCAGATTGTCTTTTTTTTTCTAATTAAAGTACAGTTGACATCCAATATATTAGTTTCAGGTGTACACATAGTAATTTGACAGTTACCCATTATGATACACTTACCATGACAAGTGTAGTTAAGGGGATCAAAGTTTTTAAAATGTGTCTTAAAAATTATTTCCTAATCAGTTAATTTCATTGTCAAGTGGCTTTTTGTTGTTGTTGTTGTTGTTGTTCTTAGGAACACTATTTCCTGTGTTTGTGATGTTTAAATAACCCGCCTTTATATTTTAGAGGCTTGGGTCAGTATACAATTGGATGCCACCTAACTTGTCTTGAAAAGTTGACTTTAACTTGAAAAGTTAACTTTTGGAAGTTAATATTCTATTATATCCTAGCACTGAGCATTAGTGAGGAGAAATTTTGACACTAGCTTGAAATTTGTCCTTCTTATTTCGTCTTCTCTATGTGATTAAAGAATCCTTCCTCTATTCCTGAAATCAAGAGGAAACAAGAGCTGCCTCAATAAAAACTGATATTTTGTATAGCTTTTTATATAGACTAATTCTTCAGGGAAATTTTGTGTTCTTATGTCTCAAAAAAGGTTTTCTGTTTAATCTGCTGGTGTATCTGTTTAAGGAGACTGTCCTTTTGTTACTTTTTCTTTGTTCTTTATATATTCTATTTTCTTAATTGTTTTACTTTCCTCATTTCTCTATTCAACATTCAAGCCTTTTATACTTTATTAATTCAATTTTTAACTCTCTTCTGTTTCTTGCTGTTTCTAATTCTATGATATTATTTTGGTTCTCATTTTTGTATCAGCATAGTTTTCTTTTTTATTTCATTCTGTTTTTTAAATTATTTCACTGATGAGACATCATTTTCTGCAGTTCAAGTCCTTACTAAGGTTTTTTGGTTTTGGTTTTGATTTGTTCATTTGTTTTGTCATAGAAAGTAGTTATGGAGAGTTTCTTTCTGTTTCTTTTAGATTTCTACTCTTAGGTTCCTTATCTGGGTACTGTATGCTGTCATCATCTCTCTGTGATTTTATTTTTTAGTAGTAATCTCTATGATTTAAACTTAATCCTTTTAAAAAATATTTTTATATAAAAGGTTAAAATACACAAAAATAAGAATAGTATAATTGTCTTTTCTAGGTAGAATATGAGCTACTCTGCTTAACTTTCACTTTGCTCTCCATACGGCAGTGTCCCTCATACCTTGTAGATCCTGTTTATCTCCTTAGAACAGTAGCTTGGAAGCCGTGTTTTGCTTCTCTAGAAAAATGGCATAGGCCTATCTCCATCTGTGTTTCCTTTGTTTAAGAATGCACGTTTTCTCCTCTGAAATATGATCCAGTATCCTATGCTAATATTCACTTGGTTCATAGTACACCCCATTATTGTGGGGGGAAAACCCATGGCCTGAAAATGTTCAAATTCCACACAGTTCTGATACCTCTCCTGTCTCTGCTCAGTGTCTTGCTTTAGAGGCATCTACTTTTAAAGATTTCTTTTTGAATTTTGCCTGACTTTCCTATCAAACTGTCAGATTGCTTTTCTCCAAAGTAAGAAATATTTATGGAAATTCTCAATATTTCATTTACTCTTTTTCTTAGGACAAAGGTTAGGGAAGTGTGCCAAGTCACACCAGAATGTCTCTCTTTTTTTTTTTCTTTTTTCACTACTTATTGAAGTTATGGCACAAAGCTGTGTGCTTTTTTTATTTGTTCTTGTTCTTGAAATTTTTGCTGCCACTAATAATTACTGTTCATTCCATTAGATGTTGGAGGAGGTGGATTCTGGGCTCCTGTTTTACTTGACAGTGCTGTTTTAATAAGAAGATGGGAGATTAAAATAGGCACTACTGTTTTGTGATCCTTTTAATCCAGAACTCTTTAATTGGAAATTGAGAGATCTCTATACTGTTACAAGCTCTTTGATATGTCCTGTTTTTATCTCTCACTCACTTACTTTGAACTGTTCTTAGCACTTCCCTCTGCTGATTGATGCCACAGGAGTAATTTAACCCTTAAGAAGATAATTGTTTTAACCTACTGATATTATACCAATTAACATGGTATTATGCTAAGAATAATAAAAAACAGAACTGTAGTACAAATGGCCAAGCCAAAATTATTGTTACATGGAGTAAGTTTAAGCTGACTGTTTTTATAGACAGAAATGGAGGCAAGTAAGGAAAACAAATGTAAAGTCCTGACATTTGAACCAAGTTTCGCAACTCTCAGAGTAGAATTATTTTTCCATTTTATCTCTTTCTTTCTCTACCATCCCCAAATGACTCACCAAATGGCTACTTTCCAGCTCTTTAATAAATGGAAAATTTAATAGCTAGCCTTCAGTTTAGTTCATTCTGGCCTAAGAATTAAGTACCAAGTAAGGATGTAATTTATTCATTATGCAAGAGGACCATCTATCTGCAGTATCTAGTCCCCGCTGTTATAGCTAGAGTTGATTCAGTGGATTTTAATATCTCTTCCCTTTCTATTGTTTATAATGCATCCCACCTAAGACCAATAGTGCTTAAAGCACTCTTGTCAAAGTGGTTAGAATATCCTAGATGAAGGAAGATCAGATGTTTGGCCAAGAATGACTGAGGACTTCAGCTTCCCATTATGATGGAAAAACTGGGAAAGACTTGACCTCCCAATGTAAGAAAATGACAAAACTGGATGATTTAAAAAAAAAAAAAAAAAAAAAAAAAAAAAACCTTTTCGGAGGCTGGAGAACAGGAAGTGCAAAGCTGATTGTAAGTGGAGAATAAAAGAAAGTGAGTCTTAAAGTCACCCCACCATTCTTCCTGAAGGGCACTTTGCAAAGCCAAGTCACAAGATAGGGAAAAGGATCCCAAGCAAAGAGCGGTGGCCTTGAGTTCAGGAGGTAATTATTCGAGATCAAGGAATCCAAGATGGGTGAAATTCCTTGGGCAGATTAGCATGAGGGGATGAGTGCAAGGTGGAAAAAGAAATCTGCAGAGACTAGAAATCTGCAGAGTTCCCCTGGAACCTGTTGATGAAAACTAAGCTGTGCTAATGTAAGTTAGATGCCACAGGCTGGGCTAACAGTGATCAGGAGCTCGAAGATGATTACTTTCTGGAGGACATGAGATTTGGAACACATATAAGTTCTGTATCAATCCTGTGACATTCAAAGAATAGAAATAGTACAAATTTATCATTAAATTTGATAACTTAGAAGTAATGGACAAATTATTTGCAAGACAAAGTTATTGATGGAAAATCTGAATAGCCATATATATATATGTATATGTATATGTATATGTATATACATATATATAGTAAAGGAATTGAGTTTATAATAAAAAAATCTTCCTACAAGGAAAACTACTGACCCAAATGTCTTTAGGGATGAATTTCACCAAACATTTTTAGTACTAATAATAATTGCAATAATAATAATAATAATTAGAAGTGGACAAATTCTTTGAGAAGAGAGAACCTTTACCAGCTCATTTTTTGAAGCTAGTATCACCAATAACCAAAACCAGACAAATGCTCAAAAGAAAACTGCATACCAATGTTTCATGGCATTGATGCCAAAATTATTAACAAACCAATGAAATACTGAATCTAGCTATGTATAATAAGCATAACATATTATGACCAAGTGGAATTTTTCTTAGAAGTGCCAAGTTGGCTTAGCATTTGAAAAACCAATATAATTCAATGTTAGCAGAGTAGAGGAGGAAGAAAACATGTTTTCATGCTTCCGGAGAAGAAAAGATGCATTTGACAAAATTTAGTTTACATTTATTACAAAAAAAAAATTCATTGTAATAGGAGTAAAAGGAAACTGTTAAAGGACATGTTTTAAAAATGTAGAACTAATAACATCATACTTTATGGCAAAAGATGGAATTCATTTTTCCTAAGGTCAAGAACAAGGCTCCATTTCCATCACTTTTACTCAGCATTGAATAGGAAGTCCTTGCCATTCTGGCTAGTCAAAAAGAGCAAGACGTAAGTGAAAGGCACATTTTGTGTTGGGAATAAAAATGTTAGTTTGCTTTATTTGCAGATGGCATTACTGTGTTTATAGAAATTCCCAAAGAATCTCCAAAAATTATGTTAGAATTCATGAGTGACTTTAAAAGGCCACCGGGTGCAAAACTGATATACAAAACCACTTGTATTTCTGTATATTAACAATGAAAAAATAGAAAATGAAAGATTTAAAATATCCTATTTATATGCTATCATCAAAATCATGAAACATTTAAGATAAATTTAACAAAATGTATGTAAAACCTATATACTGAGAACTACAAAAACAAAACAAAACACAGACAAGTATGTTCATGGATTGGGAAGCTTAATATTGTTAACATGCTAATTCTCCCCAAATTAGTAGATACAGTGTCAGTTCCAATCAAAATCCCAGCTAGCTGTTTTGCAGAACTTGACAAGCTGATCTTAAAATGTACAAGGAAATGCGGAGGGCCTAGAGTAGCCAAAATAATTTATAAACAATGACACATTTAAAGGACTTCAAGACTTATTATAGAGCAACAGCAAGCAAGAAAATGTAGTGTTGTTCTTAGGTTTGATAAATAGATAAATGGAACAAAATAGAGACTCCAGAAATTGGCCCACACAAACATGTCAGTTGATTTAAAAAAAAAAAAAAAGCCAAAGTAATTTAAAGAGGGAAAGTATAAGCTTTCTTTAAATGGTGCTCATGCAACTAAATATATGGGGGGAAAATAAACCTCAGTAAAATCAAAATCAATAAAAATCAAAACTGTAATAAAACTTCCACAAAACACAAAATTTTGTGATTGTGTATAGGCAAAAACTGTACACAGGTAACAGAAAGCTGTAACTATAAAATATTAATGAACTAGGCTTTGTCAAAATTAAAAGTGTTTGTTCTTCATAGAACACTTCAGAATATAACAAGGCAAGTCACAGACTAGGGAAATAGACTCACAATACATGTATCTGGCAAAAGACTTGTATAGAGCATATATAAAGAAACTTAAAACTCAATAATTAGAAGATAACCCAATTTTATATATGGAGGGAAACAAATTAAACATTTAACCAAACAATATATATGAATGAGCACATGAAAAGATACTTACCATTATTATTAAAATTATCATGAGCTACTACTACACACTCACCAGAATAGTCTTTAAAAACGTCAAATATTAACAAATATATGACTTAGCTGGAACTCTCATTGATTGCTCTAGGAATATAAAATGGTATGACCATTTTAGAAAATACTGTAGTTGTTTTTTATAAAATTAAATAGCTACTTACCCCAAGACCCAAATGTCTGCTTTTGTTGAGTATAAGCCATTTATAAGTATGGCATTTTTAAAATGCTTATTTTCCTATATATTTGCAAATGATATATCCAATAAAGGTTTAATATCCAAGGGGTGCCTGGGGGCTCAGTGGCTGAGCATCTGCCTTTGGCTCAGGGTGTGATCTCAGGGTCCTGGGACTGAGTCCCCATCAGGCTCAGTGTAGGGAGCCTGCTTCTCCCTCTGCCTATGTCTCTGTCTCTCTCTCTGTGTCTCTCATGAATGAATAAAATCTTTTAAAAATATATCCAAAATATATAAAGAACTTCTACAAATCAACACGGTAAAAACAAATAATCCAATTTTAAAAATGGACGGAAGACATGAACAGATTTTTCTCCAAAGAAGACATCCAGATGGCCAATAGACACTTGAAAAGATGCTCAACATCACTCATCATCAGGGAAATGCAAATCAAAACTACAATGAGATGCCACCTCACACCTGTCAGAAGGGGTGAAATCAAAAATGCAAGAAACAACGACTCTTGGCAAGGATGTAGAGAAAAAGGAACCCTCCTGCACCGTTGGTGGGAATGCAAAATGTTGCAGCCACTGTGGAAAACAGTATGGAGGGATCCCTGGGTGGCGCAGCGGTTTGGCGCCTGCCTTTGGCCCGGGCGCGATCCTGGAGACCCGGGATTGAGTCCCACATCGGGCTCCCGGTGCATGGAGCCTGCCTCTCCCTCTGCCTGTGTCTCTGCCTCTCTCTCTCTCTGTGACTATCATAAATAAAAAAAAAAAAAGAAAGAAAACAGTATGGAGGGTCCTCAACAAGTTAAAAATAGAACTACCATAGGACCAGTAATCTCACTACTAGGTGTTTACCCAAAGAATACAAAAATACAATAATTCAAAGGGTATATGCACCCCTATATTTATTGCAGCATTATCTACAATAGCCAAAATATGGAAACAGCCCAAGTGTCCATCAACAGATGAATGGATAAAGGAGATGTGATAGATATGTGTACAATGGAATACTACTCAGCCATAAAAAGAATGAATTCTTGCCATTTGCAACAACATGGGTGGATCTAAGGAGTCTCATACTAAGCAAAGGAGCCAGTCAGAGAAAGACAAATACTGTTATGATTTCACTCATGTGATGATTTAAGGAACAGTTGAACAAAAGGAGGGGGGAGAGAGAGAGATGAAGAAAAGACTAACTATAGAGAGCAATCAGATGGTCACCAGAAGGGAGGCTGGTGGAGAATGGAAGAAATAGGTGAGGGGGAGTAAGAATACCGTTACCTTGAGGAGCACTGAGTAGTGTATGGGATCACTGAGTCACTACATTGTACACCCGAAACTAACACTGTGTGTTAACTTCCCTGGAATTAAAATAAAAATTGAAACCAATTCCTGTTCTCCTGTTTGAACCTTGAAAGGACTTTTCAAATTTATTAGAGAACAATTTTTTAAACAGATGTTTTTATCAGAAGTATCTCAGGAAGACACAAGGTGGCGATGTCACTCCAAGAAAGCCTACGTGCGGTCTCTAACTCAAGGCCCAGTTTGACCTGACGGGACTTTAGTCCTTCAGAACAAGTGACCCTCCTCTGTACTCCGTTTTCCAGTTCATCTAACGTACTTATTATTAACTAATTATATGCATAATTATTGTCTATGTTCTGTAACTATGCCACAGATCTTTTAAACAGCTGAAGAGCTTTTTAAGAGCATTTTTTTTTGTTTTTTCTACTGTTGTTCATAACAGTTATAGTAGTAAACAGTTCACAGCAAGATATTTTGTTATTGGGGAGACCCATGAGATTTTGTTACTCACGGAGTGAACTGTTGGAGAAATTTTGCCTTAGCTCTAGAAAGCACGCTTTCCTATCAGGACTCCCGGCTTGTAGCTCAGACATGCAGCCCTTAGAGGGCAGTGCAGAAGCGCCACGATGGTTATTCATGCCTGCGATGGGGGGAAAGCCAGCAGAATTCTTTGCTGATTGCTGGGAGAACTGCTTTGAGTGTGGCAATCAAGTGGGTCTTCTTCAAAAGGAGACTATAATCAAATCATTAGTGAGCAATTACCAATAAACACTCCTTCTATCAAAAGTAAAGGATGCAAAGAAAATGAACACATTTCTAGAAACCGCCTGCGTGATTCAGAACATCTTTGTTTAAGACATTACTCCTCAGTAATGAAGCAGTTCCTCGCAACGAACCCTCCTGAAGCCAAGGGTCATCTCTGGACTCCGTATATAAACCAACTGGATGAAGACACGAGAGGGCGAAGGAAGTGGGCAGATTCTGGAGGAGAACTGATAGGAGAACAGAAGGCACTTGGTGAGTTTCCCATTTTTCGGACTTCTGCAGTGAGCACAGACCCCAGTCCAGGCCATGTGGTTGGTGGAAGCTCAGATCATCGTAAATCTCATTTTACTGGAAGGACAGAAGTACCAGGGTAACGGGAAAGTGAGGAGGAGGTGGCCCGAGCAAGCCTGACCTGTGGCTAAGCCCTCGACCAGGCTTACACAGGCAGCTTCAGGCCGCCAGCTGAGCATCCCCAGGGGCCTGTGCTGCCTGTGGCTGCCTCTCTGTGCCTGGAGGGATAAGGCCCCACCCTGACCAGTGGGATCCTGATCCTGACTTCTGTCTCTGATGCCTTGAGCTTGTTGATAAACCCCTCCGAGCTTTGGCTCTTCCAGATAATAAAAGAAACCATGCCTTCTCACAGGCTTATTTTTTGAGGATGAACAGAGATGATTTGTGTAAAGTGCCTGGCATGTAGGAGCTGAGTAAGTGGTTGGTTGGCTTCCCACTTCTCTTTCTGGTTTGCACAGACCCTTGTGACTAATTCTCAGTTTCTGAGGTGAACTGTGGCGGCAAACCAAGTCAGCTTGAGATTCTGGTCCTGAACATTTAGAAAAGGCTGTGAGCCCACTTCCCACAGACTGTTGCTATCTGCCCCAGGTTTGGAGAAGAATATCTCACATTTTTGCGGTGAGCTCTGGCTTGCGAGGCTCCCCCAGAAGAACCCCAGGTGGCTGCAGCCCCTAGCAAACTCAGTGATCAAGTTGGCCATCTCCAGCCTCAGCCTTTCTCACTCCCTGTTCACACTAGACATCCAGTCTTTGGTACTCCTCATTTCCCAATGACTCCCAGTGGTTACTTTTACATAATTTTGAGTGACCATGTGCACCAGTTATGAAAAGTCTACAGTCTTTGTCTGTCATGAAGTCAGCTCTAGTTCTCCTTTCCTGCCTCTGCCATCCACTGGGTGCCCATGTGCAAGTCCTGCAGGCTAACCAGCCTTTGCTAGCCGTCTCCCTGGCTTCCTTGCTTCCATTCATGTGCTCTCTATGCCATTCTCTCCCAAACCCGAGTTAAACTTTTAAGTGTTTATTAATTTATATTATAATCCTTTAATTTCTCCTGTGGCTTCTTATTGTAGTTAGAAAAGAACCTAATCTGCTTGCAGGCCCTCTGACTACTCCTCTGAAGTCACTTCTAATACTCATTGCTTCAATCACCGTGGTCCTGACTTTCTTTCTGTCCTGCAAACATTTCAAACTTACCCTTTATCCAATCTGTTATGTTTATCATTTCCTGTGCTTGAATGTTCTTTCTTTGCTTGGCTGCCTGCCGTTTATTACTCCTGCTTTGATTCTAGTACTGTCTCTCAAAAAGGCCCTTCCTGGCTGTGCTAACTAAAGTAGTAGCCACATGTAGTCTCACCCAGACTCAGACACCCACCCCTAGTCCCATTGCACTGTTTTATCTCCTTCATAGCACTTTTCACGATCAGAAATGATCTTTTTTCTTTTTTTTTTTTTAGAAAGGGTCTTTATTTCTTTGTCTGTTGCAACACCATTCCGTTCAGATATAGAGTGTATTAGGAGAAAAACAGAGAAATAGTGGAATATACACAATCTCTCTAATGCTTATTACTTGTCGGAGCTTATATCAGGTGTAGGTGGTCTGCAGGTCCCGTGGCCAAGGTTCCAGTAAAGAAGGGCAGTCCCCCAGGAGGTTCTGTATATTTATGGTGTGCACTTTGGGATGAGGGGTAAGGTCAAAAAACACCCATGAGACTACACAATTTTCCTGTTTGGGGAAGTGACCTCAGAAAGGATGCTTCAGAACACGGCAACTTGTAATCAACTGGGTAAACTAGTAATTAGCCTCTTAAACCAACTCAGATCTCCCTTCCCAGCTCTTTGTTATGCTGCCAAAAGGGGGGAGGACCTAAGCTTCCAGGGCCATCAGTTTCATCTCCTCACTAAACTATAACCATCATAGTGGCAGTTGTCTGTCTCATTTGCCATTAAAATAGTAATGGGCACACAGAAAGGTAATCAAGATATTTGTTGAACAAATGAAAGAAGAATGGTGTGAATAACAATGAAGCAAATAACCGAAAGGAATTGAAATAAATAAGGAAAGGCCATACTTGAAATTGTGTCTCAGTGGCAGATGGGTACTGTTGGGTAGATGGGTGACTAAATTTATTGTAGCATAAGGGACAGTAGCAACTACAGGTGAAACGACTCCAGTTGTTAGGAAGTAGGGGTTTTTCCGTTGCTTTTACATGCATACTCGTGACAACTTCATTTATGGAGTTCTAACTGTCAGCTTGACAGGTGCTGTATCTTAAATCAGTGGTGTACTCTTTGGTATTGCAACCAGAATGTCATGATTTTTTTTTTTTTAAGAGTATCAGAGTAAGATTCTCTGGGATACTTGTTCCAACTGTCTTTTTTTTTTTTGTTTTCATATTGTTTTGTTCATCTCAAACCAAAATCGCAATCTGTCCTGGATTGTGTTTGGCTAAAAGAGTGACAATGAGGTCATTTCCACTATTATAGGGTCAATGTTAGTCATGCTTACTGAATCCTGAACAATTTTTGGAATGCTTCTAAATTACCAAAATAAAAAAATTTAATAAAGTAAAAGTATATGATGAGCTAAATCCTGAGAATTATGACTAATATTACAATGTAAAATACTCATCAGGCATTCAAACTCGTCTCTTGAGGGTTTCACATCATAAGAAACTTCCTTGGATTTAGGTCAGCATTCTAATTTTACTTATTTCATAAATATAAATCCTTGGGATAGATATCATTGATTGTAAAATTAATAAGATTTATTTGTGTAATGTTAATAAAAACTATAAAGTAAGGCAAGAGCAAATATTTTAATTTTTTATTTAAATCAGTTAGCGAACGTATATAGCACATCATTAGTTTCAGATGCAGTGTTTAACAATTTATAAAACTCTACCATGACCTGTACTTGGAATCATTTTCCTCTACCAATGCAATCTCTGTTTTTGAAGGCTCTTAGGGACTAAAGAATGACACATAATGGAGAAATTACACAAATTAATTCACTCTGTATTTCTACAAGTCCAGTAATCTGTTGCAATAATTTTAAGGCAATTTTCTTTAATGATTAGTTTATGACCATCTTAAACTCTGAAATTTTGTACTCTTGGCTACTTTTTCCTAAATATTCTCTTCAACATTTTCCTCCATTTTCATTCTACTTTCTTCCTGTTTCTTCTTGGGCTATTATTTCTTCCTCCCTTTGATCACCTCCTAACAAGCAGAGAAATTCTACTACCAATGCCTTAAACCTCTTATGCTTTACACTTTGTTTCAACCTTGTCTCATCACGTAGCTTGAGCTTTCACCTTAACTATAGACTTCAAGCCAAACTTGGAATAACCTTTGTAGCCACATGTAAAGCTGGACACGTCCATTTAACTGTCCTACAAATCCCTCACACTCCATTCTGTCCCCACCACCAAGTCCTTTGTGTTCTCTTGATTTCAGTGTTATGATGATCATCATCCACCCCCCCCCCCCAATTTGTAAGCAGAGGCGTCTTCATTTATCACCACTTTCCATTTCCAGACATTGAGTCTGGTATTATATATTTCCTTAAAGTCTTCCCTATCTTCAAGTTCCTCTGCATCTTCATCCTGACCAGAATAACTATAACCTCATGTGTGGTCTCTCTAAAGCTCATCCATTACACACATTCACAGCAGCTGGGAAGCAGCAATCGTAAACCATCAGGTCTCCTTAGGATTTACCTCAAGGCCACTCTGGGCTTCTTGTATGAAATGTGACCTCTTCACTATTAAAAGCTTTGAAGTTGATTATATTAACATTGTAGGGAGTAACATAGGAAGGACTCAAATGATGCTAATAGATATTTCTCATATATAAAGAATGTGTGAGAATTTGGGAATAAAAACCAGAGAAGCGAAAGATAGTAACATGATCTTCAGAAGGGCAGGGGAATAATGAGTAGAAAAGGCAAAGCTGGAGTGCCCTGGGTTCAGATTTCAGCTCCACCCTTGCTTTGACTGTGGCCAAGATACTTACATGATTTTAGCTTCAGTTTCCTTATCTGTAAAGTGAAAATAATATCTCATTTATCTCTCAAAGGAGAATTTTGTCAGTTAGATAATGTTGTATATAAAGTTTCCATTTGGAAATTAGCCCATGGTACATTCTTATCAATTCAAACTAAATATCTTTAATACTTAGGAGTGTAGGACTTAAATCCTTTAAATAACAGTTTAAGGAAATAGTAATAGAAATATCATATAAAAATATGTAGTATCTGCCAATGAATAGTGCTGACAGGCATTCTTGAAGGCCCCAGGATATCTAAAGTGGAGAGAGATTATAGGCAGGTAAGCTTTAGACGAAGCAGGATCACATAAAAAATATTGTTTGACCCCTTAACCTCTGAAAAAAATATTTCCCTGCACAGAGCAAGAAAAGAAGGTTTGTAAATTTTTATGGTCTTTAAATAAAATCAGACTTGACTCACTTCTCACTTCTGCCTACCGACTCGCAGATTTGAAAGTATTTTCCAGCCACTATCAATTATTTAAGAGAGGCATTGGGGAAAATATAGAGGAATAAACTTTCTCTCCAGCTGCCATTCCTGGACCAACAGACCTAGCCGGATGTGGGCTAGATGACGAGGGTGAAGATGATTGGAAACTGCCATTTGTGTCTGCTATACACAAAAATAACAAAAGGTTTTGACTTGGTTTGGGGTTGTCGAGCTCATTTAGCGCAGCATTCCATTTTCTGAAGAGGAAGCCTAAGCTGAGACCGGCCGCGTTGGACAGTCACACAGCCACCAAGTGGCAGAGCCAGGCTTGGAGCCCAGAGCCTAGTCCAAAACTCTTTCTAAGATCCCACAGCTGCCACTTTACAGTATTGAGGTTTTGGAATTTTACTCATTCAAATGCAAATGTTTTGTGCGCTTGTTTAACAGGACTTTTTTTTTTTTGGTCTTACTTTACTAACTAGGGTTTGCTGTATTGAGCAAATGAGTAGATATGGAGGTGTTAAAATCATCAACCTCTTCTAAAGCCTTACTATTTTCCTTTGTTTCTCTTTATGATGTGAAACACCCATTTCTTTTTTTTTCCTAAGAGCCTGCATGGGAGGCAGCAGTACATATAACTTGACTTACTTGTTCTACTGGATGGTACAAGTAGTGAGGACGAGATTAGTGAAATCAGTGTAGCCCACAGGAAAGTCCTGCCATGCCCACTCCAACCCCTCCTGTGGAAATTCTTCCCGGGGACTTGTTGAGGGAAAGCGTTGCTATGAAACAGTGCTGCAGCTGGGCTCTGTGGGGGGTCTGGGGGGTCTCATAAAAGCTAGCAATATCTACACTTTGAGAAGGTTAGAGATGTTATGTGCCATCCAACATTACGCCACTGGCATAAGTCACGACTGACATATACTTTTTTAAAAATCTTGTATTCACTCATCCATTATTTATTGAAACCAAACTAATTCCACATATTCTGTTAGATTCTGGGAATATACTGTCCTTACCCTTGAGGGAATGACTCCTTGCCAAAGAGGGCAAAGAAAGAACACAAAGGCTGCCTCGACCAAGGGCAAGAGAAAAGAGAGGAAGAAGGACAAAGGCTGATGATCAGTAGGTACCATTGTGGCTGTGCGGACGAGTGAACAAGCAATTGTAATGCAATGTGATGGGTGCCATGGTAGGGATAAGATGAAGTGCAGAGGTTAACACACCAGACTAGCATCTAACCCCATCTTCCAAGGTCAGCCATAGGCTTTTGGGAGATATATTTCAGCACAGGCCTAAAGAGTAAAAGAGGTCACATAAGCGAAGAAGTAGAACAGAAGATGTTCTTGGAAGAGGGATTTGTATGTGTAGAGGCTGTGAGGCATCACAGAACCTGTGGGACGCAGGTGGAGTACAGGTGAAGAGTGGGTCTGGAGCACACATGAACAAGGGTAGGTCCAGATGAAAGAGGAAGTGTGAGACGATAGAGTAGTAGTTTGAAGGACGTTGAGGGCCATGCAGTGGTTTTTCCAGTCTTTGCCTCAGGACTTTGCATGTGGTAATTGTACCTGTGGTAAAGCGGTGCTACACCGCTTGTCCCTATAGACCTGACCTAATTTCTGGGGGATTGTGGTATGGAAAGAGCATGGAAAGAATAGTAGAGGTGAGGTCAGAGGATGGGGTATGTACACGGCCACCCCGACAGTTGTCAAGTGGGGGAGCACAGTTTGCTGGTTGAGTCTTACCCTGTACTAGCTCCAGCTAATGGAAGTAGGTTTGAAGTAACAGTAGGTGAAGGACGATCAAAGCCTTTTTCCTGTTGGACCCTGGCTCACGGGTGCCAACGTGTCCCGGTGGACGCCCCAGAGACCCAGACCCCAGACAGGCAGATGCAATCAGCAAGAGGGTTTATTGAACGTTTGCGCAAACGGGCTCTGGGCCTCCGAGGAGGAAAAGAGCCCTGATTGGCAGTTACAGGGATCTTGTAAAGGCAAAAGGAAAGAAGCAGCCTAAAGGCAAAAGAACTGCGGGAGTCGCATGGCATCCAGGTTGTATCACAGAGGGACAACATGAACCTATTCAGGGACATTCCAATCAGGGTGTGGGGGGAAATGGTTTTCTTACTGGGAACAGAATGCTTTTAGTTGCTACAAGGTCAGGAAGGCGCCTGGATGGGCTGCCTCTGGGTTAGGGCTGGCCCTACTTACAAGGGGGGAGGTTGCTTCACCTCTCCTCTGAAAGTGGCCTAGGGCTGAGGTGGCAGCTCCGCCATGTCATCTGCATCCAGCGCCCTTTGTGCTTCTGAAGGGTCACGCTCAGTGTGTGGTTTCCCTACTGTGGCTACTGAAGCGAGAGCCATCTCACCTGCTTTCTTGTGTGAAGCTGGACTGAGCATCCAGCACTCCCTTCCACAGGGTTAACGCTTCTTCCCGTGTTTCCCCAGGTCGCTCAAGCTCTTTGATTTTGGGGCACAAGGTTTCTGTGCACTTACTGGGTTTCTCAGCCTTGCTCCCTGGCACTGTATTTGCTGGAAATCTCTACCACCACCTTCATTCAGTGACTATCGTGTGCCTAGCAGTTGCGTTATTTCCAGTGCTATTATAGATTTTGATCTTTTTCTTTTTGACTTTTTTCTCTCCGACTTTTTATTTCGAAAAATTTAAAGCTTGCAGGAAAGTTTCAAGAACAATGCGATAAACACCCATATATCTTCTGCCTAGATTCACCCATTGTTAATTTTGTACATTTATGTTTTTGTCTTTTTTTTCTTAACCTTTTGAGAGTTAGTTTGGATACAAGCTATTTCACTCCTAAATACTTTAGCATACATCTCCTAAAAACAAGGCCATTTCTGCATAACCAAGCTACAGTTAGTAACATCAGAAAATTATACATTGTTGCAATACTAATATAATGCTACTATAATAAAGTCAAATTTTCTCAATTATGCCAATATTGTTTCTCAATAGCTGTCTCTTGTAGATTTTGGTCTTTTAAAAAATTACTTCTTTACTTTTTATTTTTAAATAATGTTAGACTTTTAAAAAGTTGTAAAAGTACTGCAAAGAGTTCCCATATACTCTTCTCCCAGCTTCCTAAAATGCCAGTGTTATGCATAACCATAGTATAATAGTCAAAATCAAGAACTTAAATAGGCAGGATATCATTAATACCGCTATATACCTTATTCAAATTTCAGAGTCCCATTAATGTTCTTGCTTCAAGATCCAGCCCAGGCTGCAAGTTGCATTTAGTTGCCATGTTCCTCCAACAACATCATTTTTGTGCTTTCTAAATGCATTGCATCAGAAGACATATGGTAATCTTTTTTTTTAAGACTTTATTTATTAATGAGAGACAGAGAGAGAGAGAGAGAGGCAGAGACACAGGCGGAGGGAGAAGCAGGCTCCCTGCAGGGAGCCCGATGTGGGACTCGATCCTGGGACTCCAGGATCACACCCTGAGCTGAAGGCAGATGCTCAACCCCTGAGCCACCCAGGTGCCCCGACATATGGTAATCTATACTTCCCCACACCAGTGATTTTAACTTTGATCTTTTGGTTGGGTAGTGTGTGCCAGGTTTCTCCACTGTAAAGTCACCATTTTCCCTCTGCAATTATTAAGTACCTTCTGGGGAGATAAACTGAGCTATGCAAACATCTTGTTTCTCATCATACCTCTCCCACTAATTTTGGGCCTTATTGATGACTTTTGCCGAAAGCAATTACCACTGTCTATATGTCAAGCGGTGGTTTTTGTTTTTATATTTCCAAGGGCCATCTGGATACAAAATCTGAACTGGGACCTGAGCATATCAGGGAGTTAACTCTCCTCAGACCATTAAACAGTAGGGGGTTCCCATGCTTTATCCACTACAGACCAATCCCTGGCTGTCATATGAAAGCAAGTCACTGGGAATAATACCTGTTCTGGTTTTTTGTCCTCTTTCTCTTTTGAATCTAGATTCCCACCTTTATTCCTGGGGTAAGTCTGTATCTGAAGTTCCAGGCTTTGCATCTTTCCAGCTCAATATTCCATTGTCTCTCTGGATTATTAAACTTGACTTCCTTCTTGACTTTTAACTCTATTCAGTCTTCTGAATTTGGAGTCCATCACAGCCTTCAGCGTGTATTCCCTTTTCTAGGTCCAGCTCTGCAAATCCCCACACATTTGCTGAGGCGTTCCCTAATGCTTTCCCTCCGGAGGAGTAAGAGCCAACATTGAACAGATTATTTAACTACTTGGGAATTTTGTGGACATAGTCAAATTGGATAAATAATAATTTTGTCATTAAAAAACTATGCTGTAGTTCATTGATTATCATCAAGAGGAGTAATAGGGAATTAGGGGAAAGGGTAATAGAGGCAAGTCTCATTAAGGAGTAAATCAAAATCTTCTTGGAGATTTGGGCAAAATATTTTTTATGTTTATCAAAAGAGCACATGAATCAAAATAAAAAAGAAGTTGAGAAGCAGTGTCTTAGCACAAACTAATCTATTTTCAAAATTTGGACATGAGTAGAAACAAGAAACCAGATTGGAGTTAGGGAGGCAAGCTAGTCTCAGCAGCTGCATAGAGGAAACGAAGGAAAATGACAATAAAAGTACTTTAAAAAATTGAGTCCTTACTATGCGCCAGGCACCATGCTGGGGTCTTAGCAAATATTAACTCCTTTAATTTCCACAACAGCCTTGTGAATCAACAACAATTTATGTCTTCATTTTAGATTGTTGATTTAGAGTAGTGATGTAACCAAAAGGCACTCAGGCGATAAGTGGGAGAAGCGATACCCTACCCCAGACCTTCCGCTCAGAGCCCTCATCTTAGATCCTTACCAACCACTTCAGGCCAGGTGCGAAATCAGAGAGAGGTTTTCCTTGACACTTGGGCTGCCTGCCTAGCATGTACCATGTTGAAATGTAAGTGATGGGTTCCCTTTGTCAGTATTGGTGGGCTAGAATTGATGAAGACCCACTGTCGGCAATCCAGGTAGGCAGTGGCTATAGGGGTGTTCGTACTGATGACCTGCACTTGCACGCCTGTAGTAGAAATTCTTCCCCACATTAACATTGCTTCCTGCCAATGACCCACCTTGGCTTCCATGGCAATGGAGGCATCACAAGGATGCCACTCCTCATTCTCATCTAATAAGTAGAGTCTAACTATAGGATCCTAGTCACACTCACAAATTCACTCAGAGCATAAAGGACATTGAGTAAATTATGAATAGACAGAGGGAATCACACCCAGCTAGAGAGGGCAAAGAAAGAACAAAAAAATGGCTTTGCAACCAAGGGGAAGAGAGAAGAGGAAGGACCATGGCTGATAGTAAGTAGCCATATGGCCATACTTTTTGTTTAAATATTGAAATATTTCCAACTAGTTGATGATGGGTCACTGCTCCAAGCCCACCTTCTTCGCAACGCCCTGTCAATACAGCCATTTTTTTTTTCTTTCTTCCAGCAAAAGAAAGGTAACATTTGTTTAGTTTTATTGATTAGTGTCTATACCCTAGGCAGTTGATAAATATTTTACGTATTAGCCCTTAAGAGAACTAATAGTGAAAATGTGGCACAAGTATGAATCTATCCTTCATGCTTTACCCCAGAGAGGAATTTCCATGAGGCACTATCTGTCTCTACATGGAAATACTGTTCTGATCTGCTTCTTTTATCATTGAACTCTGATACTGATGATTCAGCTTTCAGTTTACCTTCCTAGGCACAAATACCCAACAGAGAGAACTTCCAACTCAAACTCCAGTTAGCTGTTCAACAGGGCCTTCTCTTTAGGAACTTCATCCTCTCAGGACAAGAAACACTCAATAGCGCTAGGCCTCTTCTCGAGTGGCATCAGAATGTCCCAGTATTTATCCACTGGCAAAGGAGGGAGAGGCTTATAAATTCTTAGGCCCTATGTGGCTCCTTTTCCTGTTATTAACAGCTTGCACACAAAAACACAGTTCACCACCAAACTAATCAAAAAGGCATTCCAATCAGTACATGGATCTCGTAAAGGACATTAAATGATAGGTTCAAAACTCAGACTAATACTTCTCTAAAGTCCCTTCATCAAGTCCCCAATTTCTTTATGCCCTAGAGCTGCTCTCCTGTGACAAACTCCATCAGCCCCTGAAGCCTCCTCAAATCCCCACACTTCCTCCTCTTATTCCAGTGACTTATTTTGTAGAACAGTAGCCTCTCATAGTTCCTCCTTCCTCTCAGGTCTACTTTCTCATCATTCCTCCCTTTTTTGGTGATTCACCAATTAAAAAGATCCACAAATTGTGTGGTGGAAGATATATACTAAAATTAAAAACACCTGTGGCCAGATATGCAAGGTCTCACAGAAAGGGACATACTGATAGTGTTGGTCTTTATGGCTCCATTTTGCTTTGGCAAGATTCAGGAAGTTGTAAAAAAAAAGCCAAAACTTTAAAAATGTCAATTTTTATGCATTTAAGAAGCTTAGAGTTGACTGTCCTAAATTATTATTGCTTAGGAAATGTTGGTGACGTGTAGTTACTAGGAGGGGCAATGCATAAGGGAGGAGGCACATCTGGTGTAATTAAGTAAGTCATCTAAGCAAACTTACTTCCTGTGAGTAACACAAATTAACTCTAGTGTTGGTTAGGGAATTAAGGTGATAAGGAAATGATCTTGGGGCCTCAGACCCAACCTAGAACTTTTGCAGTCCATGCCTTTAGCTTGGGTGACTTACCATTCTGGTTTCAGCAAGACCTGGATCCTTTTTCACACTCCCTTTCCTGTATGTGTCTTCTGTTTGAATCACCCATACAATATTTTAAACTCTTAAAGGAAATTTAAAAAGAAAATCACCCATAATCTTAGCTCACTGAAAGAACTCTGTTAGCTCTTCAGTGTACTACTTTGGTGTTTGTCCGTAATCATATAAATAATTGTAACCAGAGCCTTCAAAAATTATCTCAAATACTTTTCATGCTATTACATTGTATTTCACATTACGATTTTAATAGCTAAATATGTCATTGAGCTAATTTCCTTAAACATTTCCTTATTATTAGATGTTTGGTTTGTTTTTATTATGTTGCAATTACAGATAGTCTTGCAATTAATATTTACGTGAAACTAACTTTTTTTCCCTTTCTACTATTTCCTAAGGATGAATTTCTAGACATTAGAATACTGGTCCAAATTATATGAATATTTTCATAGTCACTTAACTTTCCAGTAGGTACCAATTTATACTATTTGCTTTATACATACATTCTACTTGCATATGTAACCAAATCTTCTACTGCATTTTTATTTTAACCTTACTTTTGTGTACAAAAATTTTACATTTTTATTTAACTGATTCTTTTTTTCTATCTTACATTTTTTGAATTCTTAGAATGTTATTATCACCTCAAGTTCTAATAAACTCTACCTTTCTACTAACTCATCCATGTTTTCCCTAATATTTACCTCTTTGATATATTTGGAGATTATTTGAAAAAGGCTATATATATATATATATATTAACACTGTCTAATTTTAACCCAATATCATTAAGTTCTTTCTGTTTCCCACTCATTGTCCAGCAATGTTTCAATAATCCAAACTAACTCAGGTCAGTTTCTGGGCTCTCTATGCTTTTCCATTTATATGTTTTCCTTTTCTTATTTATATTTCTTTGCATTGAACATGAAATGTTATAGTATGTTTTGATATCTGGCATGAATACTTATTTCTTGTTATAATTTTTTTCAAAATATTCTTCTTTTATACCCTGCAAATCATCACTCCCATGCCATGTAGGCAATTTCTTTATCACCCTCAGCCAAGACAGCACTGTGATTATCCCACCTCTAAATGCAAATCCCACTGATCCTAGCATTCTTTCTCTTTACCCTCTCTTTTATTCCAAGTAACATTGATCTTTGTATCATTGGGAGTATTATCCTAGTTTCTCAATCAGTTTGGCTGTGCAAAATTATCAATCATTTTATAATAGTACCATCAACATTTCACTTTTCTCACTTTCTTGTCCCGCCAACAAAGCTGTGTTGCCAATCCTCAAATCTGAAGGAACACATCTGTCCTCAGTTTATCCTCCTCAGCTGCCTAAGTTGAAATCAAGTAACTGCTGATTGACATTATGACAAATCATCGTTATTGAGTGCTTAGGATTGGTGTAGGAATGATACAAAATTGGAGTTGGCAGATATAGGTGAAGCTTTGGCAAAAGAAAATATGGTGCATTCTTAAATCTACAACTTTCTTCTAGTCAATGTTAAATTCTAGATCCAAATATTACAAGCATGTCAGCCATCAACTAGGAGATCATATAGGTACACTGGAAACAAGACATGTAAGAACAAATTTCCTTTTTTGAAAGGATATTAGTTAACATAAGAAACTCCAGAAGGAAAAATAGAGAGGGAGAAAGAATGGAACAAAGACAGAGAGACTTGAGGATTCTTATCTACAAAAAAGCAATCTTATAAAGTTTATAGACTTTCTTTTTCAAGGTTGACAAAAATCCTTCACAGAAGTAATGACCCCAACTTGCAGAAGAGGGAGCTAAAGCTCAGAGAAGTTGAGTTAACTCAAGGATATTTTACTGGTGGTAGAAGCAGGGTCCCAACTCAGATCTGTGTGGCATGAAAACCCTATTCTTTACCTGCTCTAACATGCCTTTCTGATATTTTAAGTATGTGGGAAAAACTGACTAAAATAGTACTTTATCTGTGGAAATTCATACCTTGTTGAATGAATGTATGCTCCCACCACTTCCTCATGTCTGATCTTCAAATCCACGAATCCACCTACCTACCTACCTACCACCTACCAGCCTGTGAACAACACATAGACACCTCAAACTCAATAAACTTGCCCTCGATTGCTCCTCTTGGTCCAGGGTTTGCTATCCCAGGGAATGTTCCATGATCTACCTAATTAGCAGGAGTCAGAAACCAGGAGGTGAGTGCTTCCTCCCAGGGCCTCACTGACACTGTCGTGGCTCTCTGAACTCATCATGTTACTTCTTATCTTCCTCCTGTCAGTTCTCTTCAAAAGGCTCATTTTATCTGTTAAAACAACAATGGCTTTGTACGTGTCAGGAAGAAAAGGTGGCAGAAAGTTCAAAATCAGCCCAGCATGATCTGGCCCCTCACTGCCCCTGCAGCCCCATCTCTCACACTCCTGGCCCTGTGCATGTTCATCACAGACAGCCTTTGTACACCGCCTCAAATCTACTGTATTCCTTCCAGTCTCAGATTGGGGGCATTTGAAGAATTAATGATTCCTCCACCTGATTTTTGTTTCTCCCCATAGTATTTAGTCTCATCTAACTTGTCTTATAACTCACTTATGATATCATTGCTTATTTTCTGTCTCTCTGCACTAGCATATAAGTTCCCCTGAGACAGAGGCTATCATCCATTTCATTCACAGGAACCCAGAGCAATGCCTGGGTTATACCACTTAACAAACAGCTGTTGAGTAAATTGTTTCATTCACTTTTATTTATGTCATTTAGATGAATTTGATTTATGTCATTTAGATGACAGAAACGAGCCACCAGATTTTGGATAGTATGTATCTATGTACCTACAGGAGAGTAGAGCGTATGTTGGGTGATAGAAGTGACGTCAGCAGCTGTCAGCCCATGAAGCAATACAGTTTGATAGGGACTAAATAAAAATCCTCCCTTTGGGTCCTAAGGCTAGTAGAAAAACAGTATTGTGGTAGGAAATGACATGATGGAAGCGATTATGAAAAGTACTTTAGGTTTTTTTTTTGTTTGTTTGATGGTGGTTGTTTATTCCTATTTTGTTTTTGATAACATCTAGCATTGGTGTACATTTGGTACAATCAATCAATCAGTGTATATCAGTGAATAATATATTCTTATTAATTGATGTCTATAGTTTATAGTAGGGCTTACTCCGTGTCTTACATACAGTCCTGTGGGTTTTGGCAATGCATAAGGTCATGTGTCCACCATCATAGTATCATACAGAATAGTTTCACTGCCCTAAAAGCTCGTGGCACTAATTCCACCCTCTCCCCAAAGCTCTCAACTGCTGGCAACCACTGATTGACAATAAGAGGACGCAGGCACTTTCCTTTTGCAGGCCAGAGGTGCCCATTGTGCACATGCTGTCTCACACAGCAGCGCTGTCAATGGCCAAGTGAGTCACTTCTTCAGTTGACTTTGGAGCCAACTTGACTCTCGGCCCAGAGCCCAGTGGTTACAACTCTTGACAAAGATCGTCAATTTTTTTTTTTGAGACTAAGTTGTTAAGGGTAATTTTATGCCTGAATCTTTCTTCATTTTCAGAGACCCAAGTTACCTGGTATTTTCCCTAATTGATATTCTTAAGCTTGTCTTAGTGTATTCCTGTATATTATGTTTATAAAAGCAGACATCCAAGCACCAAAAAAACCCCAAAAAACAAACAAACAAAAAATCTTACAGTCCTGTGGTCCTGTGGATAAATGTTCTCATTTGAGGATGCCAGTGCCCATTCTTCATTTTCTAATGCCCAGCACAATCTCATTGTGGACGAAGTTGGACTCTGGGTAAGAAAATAGTTTTCCGTATTTAAGAGCAGTGCCCCCGGAACACGCCTCAACTTTATGAACTCTGACTGGGCTCCTCATATGAGAGTCATAAAGGCAATTTTGACTCAAACTTATATTTCTTTTGGCTTCAAAGAAGAACTATATAAACTTTAATTTGGCTGTGCAGGTTAGGAAAGTAAATGTCATTGCAAGCCCCCGTTTTAGATCAGACTTCACACTTGACACCCTCTGGCAGAGTAAAGTATGTAGAAATAAGAAGCCATGCTTATAATGCAATCAGTTTAATTAGTTTCTACATACTAATAAAATATCAAACATTGGCAGCCACCATCTTCTGATTTATATCCCGTTAACATGAATGCCTTGCAGTGTTACTCTGGTTTTATGTTAAAATATTATTCCATCATCCCATACTCCAAAATCCTTTATTTGTTCAGTCTGCTGCCAAAATAATCAAGAGAGAAGAGCAGACTGTAAACACAGCACTGGCCTTTATGTTAAAATGGGATTGATTATTAGCCATGTTAATCCAGAACCATTTCTGTATTATCTTGAAATTGCTCTAAGTGATAGATTAGGGAGCCCAAGAAGAAGTTCCTGTGTCAGGAACTGGAAGAGACAGAAAATTCTAGAATTTGTCCTGAATGTGACAAGTCAAATCAGACATCAGGGTGCTTTGTGTATGGAAGAAGTGAGGGAAGAGGAGAGGTGTTGGATCAATTCAGTTTTATAAGTATTATTTGGCCACAATTCCAGAAATGAGGCTGAATGCTGAGACACAGTTTGGAGCAGGAGGCTGGGCCTGCCGGGGAGCTTAGGAACTCATTCTGGAACCCAGCACACAGCAATCCCACCACAGCATGTGTAAGTGCCATGACACCTGCAGGGCAAAGAAGAGCTCTGTGAGTAGAGAGGAGGGAGCTCTTTGTCTGGTAGTGCTGGGTACATTCCTGGGAAAAGTCACACTGGAGGGTTCTGGGAGATCCTTCCAACCTCATCAAAGACCTCTTAAAAAAAGAGGTTATGATGTCTAAGGGGCCTTCAAACACTTAGAACACTGTTTGTGACAAAATTCCTTGAGGCAGTGGCTTTAGAGTGATCTTTGAGACTGATCTTCTCCCCTGAAAATGTGCACATACAAAGGCAGTCCATTCTGTAAACTATTTTGGGATCTTTGTAAAGACCCTGTCTCACGCAACTAACTTTCTAATTATAGGCTACCTGTTGGGCACCTATGGATGCAATGCCCCTGCTTCCAAGGAGCCAGAATTGGTGCTTTGCAGATTAAGATATTTACTGTTCGAGTGCTTTTTCACAACTTGGGAAGGTGTTTGTTACCACTGAAAGCTACATCAATAAGAATCCAATTAAAAAAGGATTAAGAGCATTTTAATCCCAGAGGAACCTGAAGAGATTAATGCCTTTGGCCTCTTTTCCGCCTCAGGCTGACTTCCCTTCTCTCTAAATCATGACAGATAGGTGTGCATTTTCTTCTTGAAGATACTATAAACCAGGAAGGCTACCCTCCCATATTTTTTTAAGATGCTTTTTTTTTTTTTCAAAAATGAAATGTTTTTGTTGTATTTGAAGCCACTTGTTCTTCCTCAGTTCTCTCTAAACGCTGAGGAATTCTGACTGGGACTTCTCTGAGAAATGCATGTGTCCATTTGTCAGTGGAGTCTCATGTGTGTTTTGTGGATAAAGACTAGAGTAACAACAATAATTATTTTGTCGAGACTCTGTCGTATGGGTAAATCATGTTCCCCAACAGCAGTGCACACAACAGGTCAGGGCGTGACTGACGTTGGCCTGCCTACTTTTTCTTCTTTAGATTTGTTTGGCCAAGCCAACTCTACTTTGTATTGATATTTCTGTGATTTTTACTGTGAAGTATATTTCCTTGCCCTTTACAAATGTTATAGTGTACTTTCTAATGCTTTTGTTATAATCTTCCACAGTCATGGAAACATTGATCTGTGTCCTTAAAGCAGTAGCAAACCTAATTTTTGGATGTTTCTTTTTAAAAAGTAAGTGACTGGGTGATGGGCACCGAGGGGGGCACTTGATGGGATGAACACTGGGTGTTATTCTATATGTTGGCAAATTGAACACCAATAAGAAATAAATTTATTTAAAAAATTAAAAACAAAATAAAAACTAACTAAATAAATAAAATAAAATAAAATGTAAGTGAGTTTTGTTAAATAACCTGCAAACGTTTTTGGAGATTCTGCTATATATACAAGGCTCCGTGTTTTTGAAATCACAAAATATTGAAAAATGCTAAGTGCAACCTGAAAAATTCGCTGTTTGGGTCAATGCTGACATAATCTGGGTATGAGATAGTTAACGAATAATGCTCTGGGCTACTTCTGTGGAAGTTATCTACTGGCGTAAGTGCAACCCAGTGCTCAACAAGGCACTGAGAGAGCAGAGGGTCTGTTTTCAGCCCTGTCTCCAAACAGAAAATTACTTTTTGTATCAGTATTGGATTAACTTGTTTGTAGTGCTATCCCTTTGGGTCACTAAACCATTAGTGAGAAGTAACACATCATTGGAAAGCTGGCAAAATGCTTGTTTAGTGCGAGTATCAGGAACCTTTTAGACTAGTTCTGATGTAGTTGGAACAAATACTTTGATAGGCCATTGGAGTGGAAATCTCAAAGCTCAAGTAACAACATGTCACCAATCTGCTTCTGGGGAAGCGGGTCTGGTCCCCCCCAGTGGAGTGGGAGGGGATGGGGTTCCATCCTTCCTCATTCTTTCCCAAGCAGCACCTAGCCTTCTCCCCTAGGAAAGCACTGGACAAAGACAATACTCATTTCAAGGAACACCAGATTATCACCCTACCACGTGATAGACCTGTGCTGAGCACTTAGTCTTTTTCATGGTCAGTGGAGTCTGGGTGAGGGTCTTCCCAGCATCCAGGGAAGGAGAAACAAGGAAGCCACGTGCCTTGCACGATTCTGTCTCTGAGGGTACTTTGAGCCTGAGTGTGACACATTATATTTACACGTCTGGAAAAGTCCTGCATTTGAATTAAATTTTCCCACAGAAGCAGTGCTGTGATATTAGGATATGTATTTGGCCGATGGCATCATACCAAATAATTTTAGTAGACTTGCAAATAATCACATTTATTTGCTCGAGGCTTTAGGCCATATCTCAAATACTCTTCATAAACAAGGTTGTGTTCTTAAGGAAACATGCCAGAACATTGTTTCATGAAGTTTTTGTTTTCCAGAATTATGCAAGACAGAGAGGCATTCCAAAATCATTATCTCCCCACTTTTCACCACATATATATCTCCCCAAATATATATATATAAATATATATATTTATACTTATACTCCCCATCTCCAACAGAGGCAGAGTCTTACTATTTCTACTTGATGTCTTGAGCCCCAAGGAAGTGGAGTTGACAACAGTGCTGGACCATGCAGCCACTTTCTACTAACTTTCTTGCCTCAATCACTGCACTGACACCCTCCTGCCTCCTTAAGCATCTGTGCTGGGACATCAGGAAAAATATCAGCTGCCTCTTCCAGAACTGTCAGACTGCATTCTCAGATGAAGATATGGATTAATTGCTACTACAATCTTTGCCTCCTAAAAGACTGGTACCTTCCAAGGCAGGACTATTGTCTGTATACCTTCTCATCCCCCAGGCCTAGCATAGTCCTGGGCATGAAAGTAGGGTTCAGTTAATGTTTTCAAAATGAATGAATAAATGAGTGAATGAACTATTTGCCAGGAGAGGATCTAGATAATTTACCTCATCTAGTTCTGTGTATCCTTGCCAGGATGACCAGGCACCGTACTTCAAGGAATAGCCAATCCGAGGTCTGCTAACAGAAAACACAGCCAGCCCTGGGCAGACATCACGGTAGCAAGGCAGGACATGTTTCTGCACCTGATCCAAGTTCACACTAACCACTGAGATCTGAGTGAAGACATAAGAAGTACTAGGCCAAAGGCTGCCTAAGGTTGCCCAAGTGGTAAAGGGAAGCATTAGGACTATAGAAGCATTAAGGGTGGTGTCACAATATTTTACATATTTTCCCAGGGTCCAATTGCCAGGAGGGCAAAGGCTGATGTGCAGAGTTCCTTATCCCATGCGAAGTCAGGCACTCACGGAAGGAAGTTTGAGAACACTTGGCTAGCCAGGCAGGCCTCTGAGGCCAGTGGACACTAACACGTTCAATGTCATTTTAGCTTCTAACAATTCAGTTTTGTTCTCTCCTGGGTCCAAAGTCACTTCAAAAACACAATAGACCATTAGACCAGAAAAGTGATGACTCCCACATTAGGTTACACGTGTTTTGTGACATGTGCCAACTGGGTCCTGGAGGAGGCATTGGCAGTTATAGAAAATTGTTTTTATGGTGCACTTCCCCAGAGCCCTCTGCATCATCCTCCCACTTCCCCATCACTTCCCTGCCCCTGGGGAGCCTGCATGCTGCCTTTCGAGGACCCCAGATCCCCTCAGCCATGTCTATGCTCTTGCTGTGCCACAGAGAATTGCTACTTATCTGCCTGGTATCGCTTCCTCTCTGAACTCATGAGTCAAGCACTTCATAGGAGGAAAGAAAGCTCCTATTTCTAACTGATTCATTCACACTGAGATACAAAAAACTGGCAGGTTTAAACTTCTTGGCAAGATACTCAAATTAAAAAAAAAAAATCTACCCTTCAGGTCACCTGGGGGGCTCAGTTGGCTAAATGTCCAACTCTGGATTTTGACTCAGGCTCAGCAGGGAGTCTGCTTGAGATTTTATTTCCCTTTCTCCCTCTGCCCCTCCTCCCATGTGCTCTCTCTCATAAATAAATAAATAAATAAATAAATAAATAAATAAATAAATAAATCTTTAAAAATATATCTACCCTTCAGTGAATTCTTGAATTACCGTGAAATGTTGAGGAGATATATTCATGGGAGAACGTTTCTCAGGCCTGTGCCTTTTGTCACATGCAAAGGCAGAGGTCAGCACCTCAGGATGGGAGTCTGAAAAACTGTTCATTTTGTTTGTTTGATCATGAAAACATCTATTCCATCTTTTTTTAAGCTTTATTTAAATTCTGGTTAGTACAATATTAGTTTCAGGTGTACAATATAGTGATTCAGTGCTTCCGTGAAGCACCCAGTGCTCATCGCAAGTGCCCTCCTTAATCCCCATCACCTATTTCCCCATCCTCCCACCCACCTCCCCTCTAGTGACCATCAGTTTGTTCTGTGTAGTTGAGTCTGTTTCCTGGTTTGCCTCTCTCTCTCTCTCTCTCTCTCTCTCTCTCTCTTTTCCCCCCTTTGGAAAAACTGTTCATGTATGTCTGGAATCTGAAATCTCTAGAAACCAGAATATTTTCTCAGTCACTCTTTGAACTCTGAACTTGCTTTACTGCCTTCCCTCATGACTGCTGTTTTGAACTTTCCTCAGACTTTGATTTAAGAATGAAAAGCAAGAGGAATTGCTGACCTCAAAGAAAATTTCTTAAATTTCTTTCATAGGAGGAGTTCAGCCAAGTAGACTGTTATATGTTGAGTAATCATAGGTCATACAACTGGAAATGGCTTAAACTGTGATAATATAGCATAAATTATGTTCTATCAGGTTGAACAGTTCATCACTCCTTCAGAACATTTTTGGTGGGTAAGATAGGATAGAATCATTTTTATGCATCAGGCAATTTAATATTTGGGAGATAACTCCCATAAAAGAAAAACAATCATAGATAAAAGTAATGAAATAAGTAAGCATCAGCCACTTTTTAAGCTGTGACTCAACTATGGAAAAAATGCAGAAGTTGGAGAAGTTGAAGTCAAAGATGAAGGAAAGAAATGTTTTCAATAAACTCAGTATTGAAAGGAATACCGAAATGGAGGCCAGAGCCTCCTGGTTCTGGTCCTTAGCCCACTACATTGTGCCTCTGCCTAGGTCCACCTAACATATAAACACTGTCAATCAAATAGATTTAAGTAATTAAAGATACAAAGTAGATATGAAGACTCAAACTTATTTTGTTTTTTCACTTTCTTAAAAAAAATTGTTTCCATACATTGTTTTCCATTATTCTAAGGGGGGACTTTTATTTAGAACCCTTGACTAATTTCAAAGGACCAGCGTTTGCCCTGGATTTTGTCATTTTCTGTAATTTCCTGTGAGATAACTACTCTAATTTAATCTTCTCTCTGTTCACCTTGTATGACCATGACCCTTTTCTGACAGTAGTAGTGGAATTCTTTACCAAGGTGAGTGCTTGGCTGAATCAATTTAACTACTTCTTATCCACTTCTTTGGTCTTTTCTGAACCCTTTACTGACAAAAGCTTTTGGCCCTGGACACCTATTTTCTAAACAATACCCTCATTTTTTTCTTGGGTCATGGTCACTTATTGTTTCTCTGCCCTAAGTCCAGTGGAGTTTATCACTTGGCTGCCCAAAAAGTACCTGTGTTGCCTTTTCTCCATCTGTCTTGCCGCATCCTAGTTTACACGTAACTCTCAGACCCCCTGCCCAGAGCACTTGATTCTCTACCAAGGTTGGCTGCAGCTCTCACATTCAAACAGAAGCCCTAAACTCTAGTATCACCTATCACAGTCAGAGTACTATGGCTTCTCTTGTATGTCCCTCCTGGGAAAGGAGCAGCACAGGTATCATGCTGATTGACCCCAGGGTCAGACATGCCATCTGACTCTTCTTGAGTGATTTACATAATGCCTGCTCGTGCTCAAAGTGGGAAAACAATTTCTGGAGGCTCGTTAAGGCCATAAGAATCACTAGTTTCAGGAGGCTTGTCTGACTCCAGTAGCCCTCCTCCTTTGCTGTAACACATTTTTTACTGCCAGTGTGCCGATGAGCAGGGAGTAGACTATTATATTCTGGAGGTTGTGGCCTCTAATAATGTCAGGCCAGACCTAGAACCCAAGCTACTGGAAAAGAATGGTCTGAGGACCAAAGTCCCAGTTCTACTTGACCCGCATCTGAACTTACCTGGTAACTCTCTCCTTATCCGTGGGCATAGCCATAGATGGCCATAGAGCTCTTGAAGGGTGTGCTGGTCAAGAAAAGCTCTCCTGAGTCCCCAAACCATTGATTCCAATTTTGCTTTCCTTTATTAAAGTTCCTTTTTCAGTCTATCTTCCTTTGGATTTGATGCCCTATATTGTTTGTAGATTCTCAGCTTCTCTTTGTCTGAGAGTTGGTCTGTGATTCCCGCCTTTGTTCCAGGCCCTTATTGATACTGGCTCGCCCTTTTCCTCCATGACTCTTGAACAGCTGAAGATGGAGCCCTGAGATTCTTCTTGCTTTCAAGGAAAGCCGGGTAGCTTTAGCCTCCAAGAGCTCCTGCTTGTACCTCAGCACCTGTAGAGTGGACCTCCTCCTTACACCAAAGCAGTTCTAAATAAATTCTGTTTAAAATATTGAGTCCAATTAATCCCTACTACACTTCACACTTCTGATCTCCTTGTTGATGTCAGCCTATACTCATCTCTCCTATTCTGCACTCTACTTAATGCTTTTTGTTCATAGATTCATCCATCCATCCTGCAGATAATCAATCATTCAGTGCCCTCTATATCTCTGTACTCTTTTCAGCAGTAGAGTACAACAAAAATTCATGCCTTTTAATCTCAAGAATATAAAGATGGAGAGAAAATTTGTTAGACAGGCAATTAGAAATTTTCAGGGTTCCTTCTGGAACCACAATTTTGGCAAACAAACTCCTCTGCATCAAGAAATTCTTTGTGGAACGGACACACTCTGGCCTTAATTGAAACCTGCCTTTGTCCCAAAGGTGATGAGTCCCTAACAGTCGTTTTCAGTAGAGGCTACTAATTCTCTCATACTCAGAGCTAAAAGATGAAGTCAACATTCTCTGTTATTCCCAGTGTCACCTCAAGGTCACTTACCACCCAATCTCGTGGATATTTATGCTCCTTTGAGTATCTTGACCATCATAAGCAACTTCTTTGCTTTCTCTCTCTCTCTCTCTCTCTCTCTCTCTCTCTCTCTCTCTCTCTTATCAAATTCCTAGTGATTCTGCTGCATTTACAGAAAATTTGGTATCTGGCTCAAAGCCTTTTTCTTCCATCATTCTGGGTGTCAAGATCCACCACTACTCAGATGGATCACCATCTAAATCCTAGCCTCAGAGTGCCTTGACCTCCTTATTGGCATTTCAGGAAGACAAAGCATTCATTCCTTCTCTGCAGTGGTTTCTAAACAATAAGGATTCAAAATATCTTGACTCCATTACAAATAGACTAGACGAGAGGGCACAGTTTGAGACAAAGGTTATATTTTGGCTTCTGATTTCCAACACAAATGAAGACCTTGGAACAGCTAGATCCTGACTTAGTCACCAAAACACAGGTCCTCTCATGTGTGTTGCCAGAGTGCAGGTTCCATGAGATAGAAAGAGGCAGAGAATGTGGGCCAATGTTGCCCACATTTCAAGGCGCAAGGCTACCACTGGAAATATAGACCAATAACTTGGCCTCCATTGATCTCAGAGATCAAATAAAACCCTCTTCTTCTCAAAGAGAAAAGCAAGTAAGGAAAAAGAAGAAAACAACCAAAATGTTCATCTTAATCCTAGTCCCTACTGGGGAGTAAAGCAAAAGTCCTCTCCCTTCTCAAGTGAGCAAAAGGATAAAGAAAACAAACATTTTCTCTTAAATAATCCTCAATTCCAAGAACCATCATCTCCCTTTTTCTTTACCTTCATGGCCACATACTTGAACTCATCACCCAGAACCAGTCAACCTCTAAAGTACTAGATTTTATTATTCCAGTTTCCAGGGCTTCTGCTTCATAGATATGTCTTGTGCCTTAAATCGCTATTTTCCAAGAGTCTACTGGGCCTGGCCTGATCTCTTTCTTCTTTTTCACGCTGGACCCAACAGCACTCTTGGTTACCTATCGCTCTTCTCTTTCTTTGACACCCACCCAGTAGAATCCAACCATGGATCCATTCTCAAATCTGCTATATCTATTCCAAATCTAAGTAGTTGAATACTGATGTGGGAAAAAATAATTACATAGCATTGTAGAACAGTACCACCAAAAATCCACATTCTCAAAATCCAGCTGGCCTCACATTTTATTTGATTCTTCTGAATATCTTTGGGCAGAATATTTTCTTATTCTCCTCAAGCCTGCTGCCCAACACTCCTCATCATTTTTAGCAGGTTACCTTGCATTCTACTTCTTAAAGGAAATCGACAACATCCAGTGTACCTGCCCCTAACTTTAAGTGGATCTACATCTGTGCATATTTTCATATTTAAGATCACTAAAACCTGTGCCCTTAGCTATTTCCCTTCCCACATTATATCAGATCATATTTTACAGTCAACACCCTGTCCTGTGGTCTGGTCTCTTCTGGATTTTTTCTCCCCTCTCTTCTCTGGCTTCAAGATGTGTTCTTGTTGTATCTCAGACTGTAAGTTGTTATCTGCTCACTTCTGCACACTTAATGTGATGAACACATCTCAGATTCAATATCACCTATTTATGAAGACTCTCAAATCTTCATCTGTAATCCACCTCTCCCCAGACCACAGAGATAAACACTTAATTGTGTCCTGGACAACATCACTGCATATTTATTTGGAGTCAAAATGAAATCATCTTCTACCTCTTTAACCCATGTACTTCTGTATTCTATGAAGTGGTGCGGTGGGTGGCAGTGCTACCTTCCACCAAGCTCAAAACGAAGAAACTCCATCTTTCCCATATCCTTTGCAGCCACATCATGTCACTATGAGTCCTGCAATTTTACCTTATAAATATTTCCCTGTATCTACTCCCACTATACTAATCCAGACTTTAATTAAATGTTACCTAGATAATTCAACAGCCTCTCAAATAATCTCTATGTCTTAAGTCTTGTCCCTTCTAGTCTGCCCTTCACATTGGTGTCTGAGCATTCACCTTAAAATGAAAATTTCACATGTTTAGAACCTTTTATGCCTTGCTGCTGCCTGCAGAAGAAGATCCAAACATCACAAGAGCATCCAGAGCTCTTGAGGCTGCCCCTCTTCAGCGTGCCATGGCCTCCTCTGGCTTGTGTTATAAGATCCAGCAAAACAGACCTGTTTGTGGTCCCCAACTTCCCATGCCACTTCTAACCACTTTACACTTTTTTTTTTAAATCTTGTCCCTCTGACTATTGCCCCTCATTTCTCTGCCTTACCTTAAGACTCAACAAAAATATCATTTCCTGGGGCACCTGGGTGGCTCAGTCAGTTAAGCATCTGACTCGCTTTTGGCTCAGGTCATGTTCTCAGGGTTCTGGGATCTGGCCCCATATATGGCTCCGCAATCAGTGAGGAGTCTGTGTTCCTTCTCCCTCTCCCTTTGCTGCTCACCACTCTGTCTCTGTCTCTCTTTTACTCTCTCTATAATAAATAAATAATTTTAAAAAAAAATATATCATTTTTCCCAGGACGTTTTCCATAATCCTACAGCTTGTGTGGAGTTCCCCTCTATATTCCAATGATGCTCTTTGTATATAAATTTCTTAAAGCCCCTCGTCCTGTTCTTTTCCTTCTAAGTCTGTATAGCTATAGTCACTAAATAATTTTCTCCATTTCTAATTACTTGAGTACTAGGTGAATCTACATTTGACTGAGATACAGTTCCTGTACATGAAAACAATGTACGTTATGTAAATGTGCTTTGTACCCCTGATCATTGCACTCACTAAGCTGTATTGTAATAATACAGATTATAATAATCCTTTTAAATGTCTCTCTCTTCAGTATCAAAGTCTTTTGTGAGGAAAGAATATATTTCTTTTATTTATGTAACTCTAGCATCTGACAAAGTGTCACAAAACAGGTGCCCCATAATAATTTGTTGAATTAACACTTTCTTCTCCATCTCAGGGTGATATATTCCTGTGCTTATGATAGGGATTGCAAATTTTAATCTTTTGGCCCAGATGTTTGGCAGTCAAGACACAGAGCATCAATAATGTTAGTGAAACCACCGTACCCTTCAATCTCATGTATGTAAACCCAGCACAGTGTGACAGCTAGGATGGTGCAACTGGAGAGGTCTTCTGCTGGATGAGGACTCAGCTCCAATTTGCGTGCTGAATACACATGCCCAAGCCCTTTCGAAGCAGGAATTATTTCTAAACATACAAAATTTATAGTGGACCTCCTGAAAAAACTTTAGGGCAGGAAATAGCATCTTATTTGTTCTAACTTTCCCTTTAAAATATCCAAGAAAACGTTAAGAAGCAGAGACATAAAACCCACAGCAGCTCTGGCATGAGCTCTATCACAGGCCAGAATCTGGGAATGGTTTACACTAATTACAAAATCCTTGAGATCAAAGTAAGACCCTTTATCAACCGGCAGAGCACAGTAACTGCACAGCTGATGGCTGACATGGGACAATGTGCCCAAGGCAAAATCTTTTATGACCATTTCTTTTATATCTGTGCTTGTTCTTTCTTGCTCCAGTCGCTTACTGCACCCTTCCCTTGCTACCTAAACAAAACTCCCCCCCCCCCCCACGCAGAATAAATTTGAACCATCCTCTCTCAGACGTTACTCAGTATGTAAAGATTTCCACCAGGAATAAAATGACCTGAACAATTAACCTAAATTTTCTTGCAATTGCCTTTGGATTATCACTCAATGCTCCTATGCCCTTCACTCAGTCTAAGATGTGCACCTTTCTTGTTCAGATCATTATTCTATATCTTCATCTGAGTTTTCAGGCCTGGGTCCTTATTGATGTTTTAAGTCTGCAAATCCACTTTATTCACTCACTTATGTTGGCTGCAACTTTCCTCTGAGTATTGGCTTTTTCAAATTTAGGTCTATCTGACCAGGATAATTTGTGAGCTAAGTGGGGAAATTCCTTGTATGTGCTCTTGTGTCCAAATTTTCTCTCCATGTTAAGCCCATCATTGCACATAGCAGTGTGGGACGTTACGGCCTCGGCACACGGCAGGTGACTCAGAAGGAGCATGTTTCTGACTTTCACTGACTCACATCTCAGCTGGGAAGCTACTAACTGGCTGCTCTTTCCATAATTACTTAAGCTGGCCTTCCGGTATATTCGGGCAGTGCCCTCCTGCTCCTTGCTGAGTCTGAACTGGTGGGAAGGTGACTAGTACTTCCTGCAGGGTTGCTGACAGACTTTCTCTAATACAGATCAGCAGCTTTCTGGCCTGTTTCCTCTCCTCTGTTAGATGTACGTTGAAGGCACATGAAGGATGAAGGGAAAGTTTCTCTGAAATAAAAGGAAACCAAAGGTTGGCTGGTTAATCTTTATGCTCATATTGTTACCATAATTTTGAAATAATACTCTATGAAAATACGCAAAATATGAATTCTTCATAATCCAATTTATAATCCAATTTAATAATCCAGTTTCAATGTAAGAGTTGAATCTTCACATCCATAGACTAGGCACCAAAAATCCCATGGTATTTTCCTGTGAGCTGGATAAGCTGAAGGTAACAGGTTTGATGTATCCTCTTTCTCTTAGCCCCCTGAGAAGCGTGATCATCCTGTATAATTCTCCAACTTTTGCATTTCTTCTCCTGGAGTTTGGTGCAGTAGCGTAAATGGGCTTTTTATTTATTTATTTTTTCTTATAAGTGGTTCAGAATCATTAAATGAAAATACGCTATTTTATTTTATTTTATTAGATTTTATTTATTTATTCATGAGAGACACAGAGAGAGAGAGAGAGAGAGGCAGAGACACAGGCAGAGGGAGAAGCAGGCTCTCCCATGTGGGACTCGATCCTGGGTCTCCAGGGTCAGGCCCTGGGCCGAAGGCAGCGCTAAACTGCTGAGCCACCTGGACTGCCCAGTACACTATTTTAAATAAGGTGACTGTTAGATCCGTTTCATCATAAAGTATTATGGAAATAAAGACTAGTAGAATAAATCTCGTCTTACATAGTGAGTATAAAAAGAAAAAAAAGAAAAAAAAGAAAAACACCAAACTGTGCACTTTTAGCTCCTGAAGCAACAAGATGAAAGGCAAGCTATCTCGTCCATATCCAAATTGTTTCCAATTGTTCACTTGAATTTATTACAGTTCACTTCTTTCTGAGTGAGAAACATCATGCAATCACTGCTAAGGTATTAGTTCATGTGAAAACGAGAGCTTTTTTAAATAAAATGAAGCAACAACAACTGATTTGTAGCGTTTGCTGGTTTCTGTGGTGTGAATATTCCGAGCACGACTGATTTTAAGCCATAAGCAGTTAAACTACTAGCTCACAAAATTCCTGCCTATTTAACAACTGATGCCTGCCTAGGCCTGTATGAGCTGGCTTCAGCGTAACCCTGAGTGGGGCGTTGACCCCAGACGTCCATTATCTCTGTTCACTGCACCCACCCAGATAAGGGCTCCCCAGTGTACATGGTAATTCCAGAGCCAAGGCAGTCTCAGCAGTGAGCATTTCTAATAAACTCCTTTCTGTGATATGAATATCACAGTAGATCCCAACACAAATAAGCTTTCTCCTTTATGCAATAGACTGGTTCCCTGTATTATTTTTTCACATTCTTAAAATTGATGTAAAGAACACATCTTCCACAAACTTCCACAATAAAGAACTGTTTTGCTTTTCTCAGCACCTTCTGTTTTGATGTTGCATGGAACATTCCATTTAATTAAAATTCGCTTTGCTTGACACTATACTGTGATGTGCAGCACACTCAGGCTAACGTGTAAAGATCATCTCCTCAGAGGGGTGCTAGTCATCTGGCACTGCCTGCTTGGACCTCCCAAGCTTTGGTTCCAGGAGAGGGGAATCCCACCAGTCCACCCAGATATTTAACCTAAAAGGTTGGTTTGTTTCAACTCTTGACTTATTGAGGAGAATTGAAAAATTTTATAAATATTTAGAAAGTCTTAGTCTTTGCATATGTGCTCCTCAAATATCCATTCAGGGTAGCATTTGTCAGTGATATTACCAGGAAGGTTTTGTGTTCCTACAAAATTCATCTCTGTTTTCCTCACTCGCTAGGTGGGTGTGTGTCTGTACTCTAGGGCATTTCTTTCATGGATCTTCTCCATCATTATGTCAAGTTGTGTGTATCTGGAGAGGGGTGGGGATTTTAACATCCTTTGAGTAAACCCAATTTTGAAATAGATTTCTCAAAACAAGGTCATCATAATAGTTCCTGGAGAGTGACATTAAATTCTCCCCAACTGACAGCAATTTTGGAGGTAATACTCTTTAATAGTTTCACTCTCAATTCCCTTTGAACCACACACCTTCAATATATAAAGTGTTTGTGTGGGAGAAATATTGAAGTAATAATGATAATAAAGCCACCTCTTACCCCTCAACCCAATTCTGGATTTCAGGAGAGAGATATAGCAGCTCATAAATTCAGAGCAGTGTGCCTTCCTAAAATAAGCCAATAAAATAAGGTGGGACACAGAAGATGGTTGGATCCCAATTTGGGGCTTGAGCATGGGAAGAAAATGGTTGCCTGGATAGAAGAGGGTTCTGAGTAGAAGAGACTGGAGGGCCTGGAGGGAGTGAACTTGAGTGTTCTGTCTTGAGTGCACCTGCTGCCTGCCTGTTGCCTGCAGGGGGTCCCTTCCAGGAGTTGCTTCCTGGGCATGGAGGGTTGGGACCCAGTCAGAGCTGGACAGCACCTGGTCCCATGCACTGACAAGTTTGCCTGGTGTGGAACATGAGGTGTTCACATCACACAGCATAGGGTCCTTGGTACACACATATACACACAGTCCAAAAATTGGGAGCACAAATCTATCATCCTAAATCCAAATCCCTGAACCCATCAAATGAGAGAGATTCTTTAGTTATTTTGATAAAAGACATAACTAATGACAATCTCGAAATAGTGATAAGGAAATAAAAGCATAAGTGGAAGTCTGAAAAGGCCAGATATAAGAAGAATAAAATAAGAATGCATAACTTTTGTGGGTAGCAGAGAAAGTTTGATCTATTCAAAGAACATTAGAAAGGAGGCGGAAAAGAGAAAGTATAGCAAACTGAATGTACGAAATAAGATGAGAGAAACAAACCTCAATATAATGAATATAACGCAAGGAATATTATGCCATCGGCGTGCATTCTTGGGCCAGCACAGCCATTTGGATGAAGTGTGGGTGGAGCTTGAATGTGTCACTATGTGTGCACAGGGAGCCAGGGTGGGAAGGGTCGTTGGTCAGGGTGCTCCCTCCCAATGGCACATTCTATCACAGAGATTCCAGGGTCCCCAGAATTTGATACATTCTGGGCCTTCCACATCATTTGGAAGATATATTTGTTAAGAGAGGGAGCGATAACTTTTTTTTTATTTAACAGTTTATTCATTTGATTTATCAATTTTAAATATTTATACCAGGGTGTGCAAGCCTCTCTGTGCACATTGGGGGGACCCTGGAGGTGAGGAAGGGCTGAGCAGTGGGCAGATTCTGGACATACCTCAGAAGCAGAGCCAGCAGGCCCTGCTGATGGGTTGACACGGGGTGTGAAAGAGCGAGCGCAGTCCACACACCAAGCAATGTAGAGAGTTGCTGTGATGGAGTGGGTTTGGGGAGGGTTGTTCAGGATCTCGGTTTTAGAAATACTGATCGTTAGACTTCCAAATGGAATTGGTTAGAAATGCAGATTCTGAAAAAAGAAAAAAAAAAAAGAAAAGAAAAAAAGAAAAGAAATGCAGATTCTGGGGGCTGCTCAGGGCATAATCCCGGAGTCCTGGGATCAAGTCCCACATCAGGTTCCTTTCTTCTTCCTCTGCCTGTGTCTCTGCCTCTCTCTGTCTCCGTCTCTCATGAATAAATGAATAAACTCTTTTTTAAAAAAAGGAAATGTGGGTTCCCAGGTCCCGCTTCACAACTACTGAATCAGAAACTCCAAGGGACCCCATGATCTGTTTCTCAAATCTTGCAGGTAATTCTGTTAGACGATGGAGTTTGAAAACCATCAAATAACATAAAACAATAAAATTTTAATGAAAGGGAAGTTACCAAAATTACTTTTCTTCCTTCATGTTAAATAGGTTCTTGTTCCAGTTGTTAATGGTCTTTGGTGGAACACCAGGGATAGATGTGAAAACTCCATGAGATAAGATCACTGGTTAACACACGTTTTCAGAACTTATGGGTGAACTCTAAAATTGCAGCGATTGTGAGGAGCAAACCCATTCACATTACTGCCATTTCTGTATTTTAGAACAAAGATATTCTTAGGAACACAAATAAAATTGCACCACTCTCTGACGTTAGATTATCATGCCAATGGTTCCAATTAGTGCTGTTACTGTTGAATGTTCTACCTACGGGGACAGATGGCTTGGAGTGTGAGGGGTTTCCTCAGAGGAGATGTAGGAACCCTGCCTGCCACGTTCACCAGGAACAGACTGCCATTGTGACTATGACCGGGATACACACGTGGTAAAAGGTTGTTGCACTTCCTTACACATGCCTAGTGGGTATGTCCAAGTTGGGGGAAATGTTTCTTTCTTCCTAAGAAAATGAGTTCTTATCCATCTTAAATATTTTCTTACCCATTCAAAGTGTGGCTACCAAAACAACAGAATGAATCATTGGAGAAATGTTCCTAGCAGACAGGAAAATGCCTATAATTCTTGTTGATCAGAGTTCTTTTTCAGAGGAAGTCCCAGAATACATGTTAGTTTAAAGAGTATTCCTAAGGTCTTCAAAAAGGCTGCTAATAACATAAAATACATAAACAAAGTCAAGTTAATATCATTTGTTTCAGTACCTCTTACTCTTTGGTTCATTTGTTTCTTTTGTTTTGTTTTGTTTTGTTTTTGGTTCGTTTGTTTTTAATACCTTTTCGCTGATATCCTTATGCTAATATGTTTTGCTGTTTATCATTGTTATTATGATTGATATCAGTTTGTTTAGGATTTCTCAGTTTTTCCTCTTTCCGCACACACACAGATTGTGCCGTCTACCATAAATATACAGAATAATTAGAAATCACATTTTCTATATACAGAGATTTATGGAAATGTAATGAGAGTTAAAACCAGA